>NC_133159.1:174503291-175141625 GCF_040802235.1 Manis javanica | reverse complement strand
AGAGTCTAAAGGGGCTTTTTACAGCCCTGTAGGAAAGAGAGGCAAGGAATAGGTGGGCACCAGCATGGTGTCTTCTGCTAGGTGGATCTTAACTTTTGAAAGAGATTTTTACATAATTCCGTGACCCATGCAATGCAGGAATTCTCCCTGTACTACTCCTGAGAGGTTGTGATCCAGCTTCACTGGGCACCAATGGAGAGCTTACTACCTACATTACCTGGACACCTGATGGTCGGCTCATGCATCCACATCCTTCCCTGTGCTAAGCCCAGCTCTCTCCTGTAGTCCCTTCCTTTTGGTGGCATCAATTTTGTGCTCCACAGCCGCAAAGAACTAGTTACGTCCCTAAAGAAAATCCAACATCTCATAACTCACGGCAAACGGGGCTCTTAAGAAAGGGGACTTATTTATATTTCTGTAGAAAATAATAATGGTACTTACCCAGACTTCTTTACCAGACACCTTAGTAAATGGTGCCTTCCGAAGGCAGACCGCTAAATCTTTTGGTGGGTGCCAGGTTGACTTGATGCCATGTTGCAAACCACACGCTTCACTAAAGGGGGTGATCTAATGAGTTTATTTCTCTGCCCGGGTTCCAGCGACAGGGCTATTGAGTGACTTCATTGCAATCAGTATTGCTGACTCATGCCTGTATCAACACCTACTGCCGTCGCCACTGGCACTTCAGTGATTTTACGTTTAGTTTGATTTCTCCAGACAGAACTTTTCCACATCATTGGAACTAATTGAGGTAATGGAGAAATTATTCTGGTGCCAGCACGCTCTCACTTTCTATCGCCCACTTCCCCCCTTGGTATTGAAAGACAACAATATGCTCACAGTCTCTCAGTGTTTCTTTCCAGCAAGAGGGGAAGCTTGGTCATGTCGCCGTTGCACCTAGAGCCTGCGCTCGGACAATTAAGGCTGGAAAATATGCTCCACCATCCATTTTTCTTTGTTTCCCAAGAGGCTGAGCACATCTGCCCTGTCGCCATGCCCAGCTTCTGAGCTGCTCCTTAGGTGGGGATTTGGGAATCCCTCCTGTTGTTCTCCAGACAGACCACAAGACATCTTCTCATATTTGCTAAAACAACTAGCAGATGGAAACAACATTTATGAGAATATACTCCACCTTAATTATATGCATTGTCTGCCAATGTTTATAGCGTCTCAGAGGGAGTTTGGAGGTAAGACCGAGCTGGCTGAATATGGTTTTGATTACAGGGATTTGTATCAAAGGTGGAATGGTGCCTTTGACGGACTCCCCATCCTCCCCCCACCACTTTGTGTCCCTTACTCAAGGAGGTTGAACAAACCATTCCGCAGAAAGCATGGCATACTGAAAAGTCCCTGGTATTGCCCCAAGTCAACAATCGGAGGCTCAGGAGGCATTTGGGGCTTAGTTTTGGTTGAACACAGAGAGCCTCTCCACTCTCTGGTTTGGATTTAGGGGCCATGCCACAGTGTGGGAGGGTAGGATGGCCTTTCACCAGTGCACGGAGTCTTCTCCTGGGCACATGAAATGCTGGTTCATCAGCATGAGTGGGAAGGCAATGCCAGATGAGTGGGAAATGTGCATTTTTTTTGAGATTGGAGGAAAGAATCTAATACATTCTAAATAATAAGAAATAATAATATTTAGCTTGTCTATTACAATGGTATCCCTTTCTCTGCTTTTTCCCTCTCTCTCCATTGCTTGTCTTAACAACTTCTCCCTTATGGATCTGTCCACCCAAGGTGGGTAGCAGAAGTGATGCAATCTGAGCACCAGATTGCAAATTTATCTGCAAATTTAAAATAAATTTACATAGTCCACTACTGGTTAGCAGCTCTGGTCAGCATTTGGAAAGCAGTGGCTATTTGATCTGAGAGCTGAAATGGGTGTTTTGCATTATGCGTGGATTTCATTTCTCCACATCACCTCTGACCCCTTTTGCAAAGTTAATTGAGAGTCGGCCTTTTTCAAATTGACTGCAGGAAATTGACCTTTGTGTTCACGCTATGTTAGGAAAGGCCTGGATGAAGAGCGAATCAGGAGGCAAAATGAGAATGAGCTGGCCTTCCAGTCTTGTTCTGGGACCACAGATTCTTTGGTGCAATCACCTTGGCAACAGGACCTACCAAATGGTTTCTCTAAAGAATCAAACCATAAATCAAAAAAACCCATTTTAATGTGCAATATGCACTGATAGTTCAAAAGTCACTTTTAAATTAATGTCTAATATATTTATTCTGCTTAAGCTGAAGCCCGTTTCCTCCTTTAATCACTGGCAGAAACAGAGGCCTGAGGTCACTTACGTAGAAATCTAACCTTAGGTATTGCCTGGCAGGTAAGCATATCTGCTACTTTGGGAAAAGGGGGAGGCAATTAGAAAAAAAAATGCATGCATTTTGACCTTAACATTCCTGGGTTCAAAATTTGACTCCGAGTTGTCTGAATTGCTTTAGGAAAAGTATGTGAAACCCTGACTCTTAATACTTCATCTGTAAAATGGGGAAATTTGCAGAAAATAAGACTGTGTGAGGGTTAAATGAGTATTTTTAGGATCCTAGGTCCTAGGTGTTTACTGTCTGCACTTGCCCATTGCATGTTATGTGCCTCTTCTGTGCACTGGGGACCCCGCAGCCAAGAGAATATGCTGCTCTCAGGAAGGGTACACTTTTGGGGAGCTGACAGTCCCCTTATGCTTTCTGGGACAATGAAGAATCTTGGTTACACCAGCAGTGTTTGAAATGCAAAAGGAACTGAATTGTTATTATTAACTGGAAAGCCAGCATGGGAAGCAGCTTCCTAAATCTCGCAGCTGGATTAAATAATTCTGGGTCAGAATCTAGATTTCATGGTCTCGTGGTGAGGTCAGGCTGAGCTTGCAGGCAGGGTGTCTGATTCACTGCTTGATCCCAGGCAAGTACCGTCTATCAGTCTCAGTCTTGATTTTCATTTGTTTTGTTTGTTTTATCTGTAAAATTGATGTATTGGTACTTTTTAAAAACTTCATAGTAATATAAATGTAAAACCAGATAAATAATGTGAAGGTGGCATCTGAAAAAGTATAAGTTCACTTTAATTTTATCAGTGAACCAAGGTATAGAGAGTCTCTGTGCCAGCAACTTAATTAAATTGACAAATTATACAAAACAAAACAACTTTAGGCAGTCATGGACGAGTCTTCAAATTTAAGTACAGTGATACAAACTAGATCTTGAGTGGAGACAGAGTGAGTGCTTTCAGATTGAAACACTTGGTGGAGGGGAGGCAGGGAGAGAATTCAGGATAGAGTCTAAGAAGAAATCACTAACTGTATAATGGAGACAGAAGACACTTTGGAGACACATGGGGAAACCTGGGTTCAAATTTCAGTTCTTCCACTCCCCACTGCATTGGTTAGCTACTGATGTGTAACAAACTGCCCCAACCTAAATGTCTTAAAATGCAGCTCTTCTAAAGGGGTCAGCCAGACAGTTCTGTTGATTTTGGCCGGATCACCTGCTCTAGGCTGGGCTTACTCTGGAGTCTATTGAAGCTTGTAGGTTGTTCAGGTTGGGCTGGTCTGGGATGGCCTCATTCCCGTGTCTGCTGTTTAACAGTTGGCTGGCTGGTGGCTGGGGCAACGGATGTGGCTGGGACACTGTCTTCCCATTCAGCATTCTAGCCTGCCCTTCCTGGTGTGGTAGTGGGAGGATGGCAAAAGGGAGAGTAGAAGTGGCTGACGGGTCTCGAATCCCAAGCTCTGAAGAGCCACCACATCACATCTTCCACATTCTCTTGGCCAAACATAGTCATGAGACCAGCTAAGATGTAGGAGTTGGGAATCTATTTCTTGATGAGAGTAGCTTAAAAGTCATATTGCCAAGGCTGTGGATGTAGGAAGGGGGGGAATTGTCATCTACCCCACTAGTCTTTGCACCTGGATGAGTTCTTTCACTTCTCTGAGAGTGGCAAGTACCTCACAGGACTGCTGTGAGGATTAGAGATGCAAGTGAAACTCTGGGTAGTGTGTAAAATCTGTAGTTATGCAAAACTGACACTTTTGGTAATTAATATCATTGCAGAATGAATAATAATACACATAAAATAGTATTTATATGATTTATAATGTCAAATAAAATGCATGTACAAGTGAAAAAAATAATTAGCAATGACTGAAATTTCATTATCCAGCTCTAAGCACCATAAACATGTAGGTGACTTAGAAATTTCTCCCTATTACTCTCATTATTCATATTGGCCTGAATAAATTGATGTTGCTTCATGTGACACTGGTAGATTAGGCTTCCTTTTCCTATAACGAGCAGGTGATTGCAATGTTTAAAAATGCACCCTGTATCTGCCCGTCCACCTCTCTCCTAAGCTGTGTCTACCCATCCACCCATCTACTCTAAA
Organism: Manis javanica; assembly: GCF_040802235.1. Lineage (NCBI taxonomy): Eukaryota > Metazoa > Chordata > Mammalia > Pholidota > Manidae > Manis > Manis javanica. Next base: position 175,137,241 of record NC_133159.1, on the reverse strand, counting down.
CTTCTTTTATTTACCCATTATTTCATTTGTTTGTTTCTTAACGGATCCACTTTTACCTCTGCTCAGGCCTATCTGACTCCCAGATTCCAACTGCTTTTCCACCTTATCCACCCTGAGGGCTGGTGCCAGAGTGAACTTCTGTTCTGCTGCTCAAATCTTTCAGATGCTTCCAGTCACCTTTGGGAGAAATTGCATATTTTAGCATGAAGAGTATGCCTTCTCATTGTCTCCTCCACCTGTTTCTTTCCAGTCTTATTTTTGTCATTGATTCTGTGATTTATATTCTTTTCACCCCAAACAGTGCACCTTCTGAAACATACTGTGATTCTTGTACATCCAGTGCCTTCTACCTGGAAGCTCTTTCTGCCTCATCTCCACAGCCAGTCCTCTTTCTCCTCTATGGTTGACCTCCATTAGCACATTATCTGTTGGGCATGAGCCTCTGTGTGTGAGCCCAACAGGCTTCTCTGAAGTGCTCCAAACCTATTATAGCCCTTCCACGTGGCATTGTTGGTTTCTATGTATATTTCTACTACCAGACCCTGCATTTATCATGTGAGGATACAGAGTCAGGGTCATTCAGTCATTAGACGAGTGATTGCCAAGTCTCTCCTGCACATGGGCATGGCATGGGAGATAGGAAATAAAATTCATGAGTGACTGAATGATCTGCAAACTCACCAGCATCCCAGAATTCTCACCAGCAGACCTGATGACACAGGGTAAACTTGCTGTTTGAGACCACAGAACAGAAGGGAGTTGGTGGTCCCATGTGGGCATAATGATGCCTTTCCCACTTAATTTTTCTTCCTCCTGGGGTTTTCAGAGAACATAAATAGAAGCTCAGCCTTGATACCAACAAGGACTCACCAGGTAAACAATCAGATCTAAGCAATAGAAAGCATTGTGGGAAGCCCATACAGTCTGTCAATATATCTAATCCATTTTGACTGATTGAAATATGAGTAACTAACCAAGATGCGGATTATGGAAATATATAGAGAAAAGTTCTGCTGATGAGATGCATATTAAAATACTCACCTCCTTTAAAAATAAACAATTTTATTTTTAAATAAAAATAGGTAATGCTCACTGCTGGCAAGGCTTCTGTGAGAGCTGTTATTTCATGTACCATTTGAGAGTGTAAATCGGTGCACTTTGACAATAGATACTATTATCTTTAAGTGCTAAGGATCCTAATAAAGAATCTGCAAAGATTCAGACTGCAATGTATGTTCAAATTGCTTGTTTATGTAAGATTATACAATAGATTTCACTGTAGTCATCAAAAAAATTAAATCCATGATATTTTAAGTAAAAATAGTACACAAAGTATATATGCATGTATGTTTGTATATCGATATATCTAGATATCTAGACCTTCCTAGATCTATATAGATATCTATCTATCTGAGAGAAAAAGAAACAGAAAGGAGAAAAATAATTCAGTGTCTTAGCAGTGTTTATATATGACTTGCATTTTCTAAATGTCTTGCATAGAGAATATATTATTTTAATGTTACAAAATAACTAGTAATCAGTATAAAAAGATATCTGAAGAAAATTAATAGAAATTAATGCATTCTGTTTTTTCTGCTGATGTGTAAGCACTAAAGGACATTTATAGATTTGTTCATGTGGCTACATTTATGCACAATAAGTTGCTAAATGGCCCTTTGGATGCTTTGTATTTTGGAAAAATAATATTGCTACTGCCGCCTTCCATGGAGAAAACTCCAGACAAGCGTTAAAAAAAAAAAAAAGCCAGTATTAGAAACAAACAATATAGTTTTCTTTTAGAAACAAAACCTGTGTTTAGAGTCCAAAAGCAATGTAATCGCTCTGGAAACTATTATCTTAAGTAATTCCATGTCGATTAGTTGACGCTCCCACGTCTCCAGGACGTGGTTAAGTCCAGCAGAAACAAAGGTTTGGACAGGAGTGCAAATAACCTTAGATTCTCAGCTCCATCCACATTGCGGGGTAAGTCACAAGCGAGCAGGGCCAGAAAATTCTTGATAGCCTCAAACGTCTTTTAAATTTAGACTTTTTCCATGTCCTCTGAGTTTGCCCACCCTTCTTCTGACTTCCCCGTTGTTTCTATTTTGGAGCACACTACATTTGGAGGGGTTGCCTTTTGGTCAGAATCCACTTTTACTGTTTCCCATTTTCTTAATAATGTGTCTTTCTCCTGTGGCTCGTTCGAAACCCTCAGGCTCCACTGGATCAGAGGAAGGAACTGAGGTGCCCATGGGGGGAATGGAGGGGAGTTCTCTTTGTGCCAGCTCCTCCCCGTGGGGCATCCTGGCCACGGTGGCAATCCAGGTGGACCCTCCCTTGGGGCCCGTGCTCCATTTCTCTGGGCAGAGGTGAAGGACCGTGGGATAAATGGTTGACGTGCTTTGTGGCTAGTTGGTGGGGGGTTCCTTCACAGTCCTGTGACAGCCACAAAATCATAACAGTGGTAGGCTTCAGAATATTGCCTGGGGGTGCTTGTAGTCCCCAGTTCTGTTTCTTCTACAATCAGCTGGACCCAGTGTGATCACCTGAAAACCGTATGGAATTTGGAGCCCAGCAGACCCGAGTGGGAGGTTACCTCTGCCACTCAGTAGCCACGGGATTCTGGGAAATTCTGTAAAATGAAAATAAAAATACCCATCTTCTGTGGCATTCCTGGTTTTTAGGCAAGGTAGCTTATCTACGCACAAAGGTTCTGGTAGTGGGCTCCCACTGAGGCTCAAATGCTGGGGGGTTTGCTGACTCTCTCAAACCCATTCTCTTCCAACCAGTGGGATGGAGACCTGGAGCTCATTATCAAGATTCATCTCATCCTTCCCATGCTCCTCTTAGCTCCTTATCAAAAGCCTGTGGCAGCTGCTGATGCATTTACATGCATCAGTTCGGTAGGGGTGGAGCTGTTAGGGGCATCTCTTAAAGCTAGTGAGAAGATTGCTTTTCCTTATACGGTATGTCACAGATCAATGCAAGTATCAGAAAGTTTTCTAACTGCGTGGCAGATAACATTTCCTTCTTTTGTTGTTTTTATATGGAGCAGGTTAGGGGGTTGATGACAGAAGCCTGAAGTTGGGTCCTCTCTCCTTTCTCTGCACTTTTTTATTTCTGTTTGGTGAAAGGTATCCCATTGTGTCTGCTGCTCTGAAATAGCACCTGCTCCCCATCATTCCTTGGATGGTTCTGTCCTCTGAACATCTGCTAAACCAGTCTGACCTGGCAAAACGATGGGGATGGAGTAAAATGAATTCGACCATCCACTTTACCAATCTTTCAAAAGTTCCATGAGCAAAAATATGTTAAGAACCCACGTAAGGAAAATATGTAAAGGAATATGGTAGGTGCATGCTGAATTATCTTTCTCTTTTCTCCAACTTCCATGCCCTTTATCCTCAATTCAGGTGGCAAGAAAAGAACCACATTTTTTGAGGGAAACAAATAATAAAAATTGATCAATACCTAGAGTGCCCTAACTTTTCATGGTAACTTTTTCTCTGGTTCGTTCCACAGCCACTTCATAGTCAAAGGCTGTTATCCTGTGAGGAGGGTAAAAGAAGACATGGCTCTTGGCAAATGTATTTGACTATTTAGAGAAATTATTCAAAGTGGGTTTTATAGACAGTGCTTCATCTCCAACATCATCACACAGGTCTTTCCTTGTGATCAGGTGACCTGGATCAGAGAACACATCTTATCAATAGAATGTGCTAGAAGAAGATCAGCTGGCCATTTCCAACCTTTGTGTGTGTTTTTCACTTCTGTGTCTGTTCCCTGTAATTAATTGTGACCTCAGGCAAGTTGCCCTGTCTCTGATTCTCATGTGATGCCATTCTCCACCTTGAGACCAGAGGTAACCGTTTTTAGCACAGATCTGATCTGATCGTGCCAGTCTCCTGCTTGAACCCCTGGTGGGTCTGTTCTCTGGTCTGGATCTCTCATATTATTCAAGGCCCTTCATGCTCTGCCTCTGGTCCACTCTTCTCTGTTTTTTAGCCACACATGCTTTGCTCCAGAAAGGCTGAGCTATCTGAGATTACTGCAAATCCATATGCTATTGTCACTGCTGAAAATACCAAGGCCAGTTTCTATGCATCCTCTGAACACCCTCCATGACTCCTGCTGGGACCTGCTTCAGATCTACCTTCTTATTCCCAAATCCTTTCACCCCCTCCTGAGTGAGGTATTGTACTTCTTTATATTCTTAATTTGAATACACTTTTTAATGTCTGACAGCCTATTAATCATTTGATCTTCCTCCATGGACTTGGATTCTACGGTCAAGGTGAACATTCTGAAAGTCCTAGCCCAGATACATTTTTTTATTCATATTGTATTTTCCATATTCCCAATTCATTACAATGTCTGATATTATCCAAACTCTTCAAGATTTCTTTGCATTGGGGCAAGCGTCCATGACCACCTGGGTGACTTCAAACCCGTGGGTTGGTGAACAAGGACCTCCCTTGGGGGCGGGCAGGGGAGGGGACACAGCCCCACCTGATACCTTATAGGGGTGATTTTGGGAAGCAAAAGGTGTTTAGCTGTCGCAACCCTTCAGGGACCGAAGCAACACGCCCAAGGTCTTGATTCTTCTCCAGGCTTTATTGTCTAATCTCTCGCGGCGGTTACAGCAGTTGTCGGGCAGCCCCCCTCCCTCCCGGCGGGCTCCCTTATATTCAGTCACCCAACCAATCCGGACAGTATCATGCGTGACCTTTAAGCGGATAGGTGTCACGCGCCACTCTAAGCGGGCAGCACGAGCTGTGCACGGGTACGGAAGTCTGCTGGGCCAATCCCCAACAGGGAAGAGGGGAAAGGGTGGTGAGCGGGAAGCAGGCGCCATCTTTAGGGCGTTGTCCAGCTAGAGTGGGGCTCAGCCTCGGCTGTAGGCCGGGCCCCCACATTTAGCGAAGGTTTATCTTCTTTTATGCTTATACTGGAAGAAAGAATACTTCCGGTAGAAATTATAAACCCAGTGATGACTTGGAATCACAATCCTTTTTTATCTTATTCAGATCACCCTTTAGCATGTCATGATTTCTTATATTTTTCTTCCCCTAGACCAGGGGTTGATGAACAATGGTCTTCAGGCCAAGCAGTTCTATTATTAGTTTTTGTACAATTTATATTCTAAGAATGGTTTTAATAGTTGAAAAAAATCAAAAGAAGAATGATATTTTTCTTCTGAAAATTGTTTGAAATTAAAATATCAGTGTCCATATAAATAAAGTTGTATTGGAAGACAGTCATATACCTGTTTGTTCATACACTGTCTATGGCTGCTTTTTCACCACTATATAGGAGTTAAGTAGCTATGACAGAGGCCATGTAGTCCCAAAGGCCAAAAATATTTACTCTTTGTAAAGAGGAAGTTTGCTGACTCTTGCTGTAGCATCCCTTGAGGTCAGGCTTGTGTTGTGCTTAGTTTTATGCTCCTAGAGCTTGGTACACACCTGGCTCATAGTAGGCGCTCAATAAACACTGAGCCAACAAATGAATGAATGACCCCACGGATGAGAGGGGTTTGAACTATTTTTTATTTTAATATCTGTTTTGGGTTTTATATTCTATAACTCTAAAGCACACTGAATGTTACTAGGTCTGGACATTTTCTTCTTGCATGTGGTTATTATATATTTAAATTCTGATCTCTATGAGTATTACTCTGGAAGAGAAATATAAAATATGATTAGCACCTCTTGAATAATTTGTCTTTTTCTAGTTGGTCATTTTTTAGTAGCATATTCACTCTTTGTCTGATAAGCAGGTAAATAAGCCAAGATAAATCACTTTTAATCTACTAGCAAACGAAAGAAGCTAAGTCATTCAAGATGGTAGGAAATGGGGCAGGAGGGGAGGAATGAAAGGAGGAGATGGAGTAGCAGATATTTTTAGGATCTGTCACTGTTTTAATAGCTCTGCTGTTATCACTTCAGAAAGGTCCACATTTGGGACCATTTACAGCTAATGGACATGTGTTGAGAGGTGTATGTAGGATGATACGTCATGCAAAAGTGAGAGCTAAATGTTTGATTTTGCCTGACCAGAATGTGGACCAGAAGGGAGAATCTATGCCAGTTGCTCTAAGTGCCTCGGCTCATAGCTAACAGGTGTCCCGAGCTCATTTTGGGTGTTTCTGTATATACTGAAATTTTTCCTTTGAAAAGGAGTTTGCCAAGAATATGAAGTCAAGATGATATTTTAAATCACTCAGGCTCTATGGGGCCCCAGGCTTGGCCACCATCCTTGCAGTTTAGAGACTTAGATAGCCTTGCTCCCCATCCCCAGTCTCATGATTTGAAATCATCTAGTTCTTGCAAGTACATTCTTACATCTCCAACAAGTGCTTGACATCTAAGAATGCCTTATACTAGTTTCTGCTTTCCAGTGAAATTATTCACCTGAACAAGTTTGTAATTTAACTATTTGCGATGAAAAAAACAGTATAGCATTCCGACTACATCCTGAACCCAGAACACCACCTAGGGAGAGAGTTACATGCATTTCTCCAATGTTCCTCCTCTCAAACACTGCACTGATAATATGGTGCATGTTTTGGGCGCTGTTCTAAGAGCTTCTCATGGACTAACCCATGTACTCCTTTGAACAACTCATTAAATAGATGCAGAAACAGAAGCACAGAGGTAACTTCATGATAAATATCCAATTTCTCACTTAATAGATTTTTTATTGTGTACCTGCGTTCTGCCAGGTACTGTTCTAGGCGTTTGGGGTACCTTCATGACAAAGCGCACACAACCCCCTGACCTCATGTAGTGTATATCCTCTTATCTAATGTCATGTCGCTGGTCAAGTGGCAGAAGCAGGATTTGAACAGGGCGTTGAAGGCCACTGCAGGGTGACACCACTCAAATTCACTGACATCTTCGCCATAGGACTCTGCCTTACTCCAGTACAGCTCCTTGTTTCAGTTCCCTTCCAAGTTTTATGAGGTCCTGGTTTGGTACCATTCAACTGATTTTGACTCTCGTAAAGGCTCCGTTGCAAAAGTTGTTTTTTCTGTCAGTTTTATCTCCCTTCTCTCTTCACAACCAGCATTTCTTTCCTTCTCTAATTACTGTAGGCCATCAGAGGCAAAGAATGAATGCAAGTGATGCAAAATGAACACAAGTAAGGGTAGGGCTGGGGCATGAAACTGATCATTTATTCATCCTTTGTCCCCTTGATGATGTCATCTGCCTCATTCTCACACATTTCAGCTGGTCGAAGCAAGCGTGAGATCTGAGCAGTGTTGGCAGCTCTCTCCTGGGTCCTGCCCCTGCCCCCCAGCTAGCTCCCCGTAGTTCTCAGCTCAGCCTGTGTTGGCCTTTGATTCTGTCTCTGCCCTTTGTTTGGGGAGCTTGCATTTATGCTCAGTGAGCGCCCATTACTCGCCTCCCTTCATGAATTCAGAATAGGGGATATGAGACCCACTTTGCCTGTTTTACTCTTATTCTAGAATAATTATAAATAACATCCTGCTTTCTCACAAGTACCCCAATTCTACAAGGTCAAGTGAGAGTGTATCCCTGGGTGATACCTTTCCCTGTCTCAGAATGCCCAGCACATTCAGCCCACCTTTGGAAATTCCTGGGTCCTTAAGCCTGGATTTACCAAGTTTCAACTCATCCTGAGAGGAAATGGAAAGCTGCCTCCCTTAATCATTTGGATCTACTGTTTCTCTGTCCAGTGACTAGAACTAACATACAATTTCTCTCTTTTATCTTCATACATGTAATGCTGATATAATGAAGCATGTGCCTTTTCGAGAACTTTTACATATAAACCTGTCCTCTGTCTCATTGTTGAAAATGCCACCATTTGTTGGCATCTGTATTAAAGATAAAAAGTGAAAAATGAGAGCAAGGGAACATAAGGTCTGTACACAGTCACTTAGAAGCCTTTGTCAGAGTCCGAAGGGAAAAGTATTTGAAATTATTGTATAAAATGAGCCTTGTGTTTTAGCTGGAGTTGTAATTTGCGTGAACCTAGCAGTGGGTAGGAGGTGCTTATATTTTTAGGGAAAGGACTTTTAAGATCATTGGAGTATAAACAAAAGGTCAACCCAAAGTTATAGCCTGATAATAAATAGCATTTAGGGATTTACTGGGTCTTACCTGCATCCACTGAGATGCCCCAGGAGCTCTTTTTAGGGTGAATTGGCCTGAAATTTGTCTTGCTTAGCCTCGAATAAGCTGTGCAACTATGGACAGGACACTTCAATCAGGAGCTCGTGTCCTTATTCTTTATTTGGTCATCTAGCACACACTTACTGAGGGGCTACCCTGAAATATCTGTAATATACTTTAAACTATGTCTGTACACATTTTGATACCATGTGTGTGGGTCAGCTGAATGAATGTATATCCTGCATACTGTCATTGTTTTAATCAGAGACACCCAAGAGGTGGTCACTGGGAACACATCAGGAAAAGCAGATTCCGGATGTGGATATTACAACCATGTCTATCATACAAATTTCTGCTCAACACCGCACTTTAGCTAATTACCAGTCTGTGTATAAATGAGTAGTTTGTTAAGCAGCATAAGGGATATTGATTTAGAGCATTTGAGAGATGTGTCTTGCTAAACCATTCTAAAGACCTCTGCACCCTCGTGGTTGCAGGGCATCTACGAATCCAGGAAGGGCTGTAGCTTTTACATCAAGATTCAAGGATTAATATCTAAATGGCTCTATGTCCAGTCATTGGCTTTTGGACTATTGACATTTGAGGCTGGATCATTCTTTGTTGTACAGCTGTCCTGTGTGTTATCTAGGACGTCTAGTTACCTCCTTGGTGTCTACTCACTACGTGCCAATAGAAACCTTCCTTTCTCCCCTTCTGTTTTGTCAACCTCAAATATCGCCAAAAGTCCTCTGTGGCAAAATCACGCCCTTTGAGAAAGACTTGGTTAGAGGATATAGTGACTTGGCTCAACTCTAAGGACAGCTGAGTTCTGACAGTGGGCCAGGTTCATGTCTACCTCGAGTAAACCTTTCTTAGAAGGTGGATCCACTTAGTGGACAGAGCACAGAGGTGTCCTTGAGCTCACAGAATATGTCCTCTGAGGCTTTTTTCTCCTTGCTTGCTAATAAATGTGTACATGAATAGTTGTGTGCAGGGGAGACAGATTTGATTTGATGATAACTGGTTAGTGAGTTTGTGGGGGAAATAACTAAATCTCCCCCACCTTGAACTTCTTGGTGCCTACGATTATCTACCGCAGGGAATCTAAGAATTGTGACCAAATGGCCTTTGGTCGGCTCTCAGCAGGGGTGGACACTGGCAAAGAATCAATTTGATAGGTACGCCTTGCTGGTCAGAGCTCCTCAGCATAAATTTCTAGACCCCTAGTGATAAGGAATCAGGACAAGGGGATACCCCAGAGGGAGGGAAGACCCCATTTCCCACCCAAACACCCCCACCGTGGGTATAGTTTCATCATTTCATTTCCTAGCCATGCCCTGACCCATCTTTTCAGTAGTTCTTTCTGTATAAGCCAGTTGTTGCTGTCTGAGACACCAAGGGGAAATGGTGGTAGAGAAGCATAATGTTTTGTTATTATCGTGCTGCTGGTCTGGAGAGCATACGAGGCTGAGACTTTGCTGACCCCCTCCTCCCCGCATCCCTTCGGCAGAGAGCTGGAGCTTACCCACAGCTTCCTACCTAATGGAACCAAATGCATGCTCATCCCCGAAATAAAATGTACGCCTGTGGTTTTGAAGCACCTCAGGGAATTTATGCAGACCCCTAAACTAAATTCAAATCACTCTGTACTTCCTTAGCTCCCCTCTTTCCGGAAACCTCCATGGGAGCTGCTTTTGCAGTCAAATAGCTTGGCAGGGCAGAGGGGTTGTGGATTTCAGAGGGGAGAGGCCCCCCAGCCCGGCACCTCTTGGCAAACCACTCCTTTTCCCATCAGCTCCACCAGGCGGCTCTCTGCCAGGAGGAACACTGCTGTCCCACAGTCCCTGGCGGCCCTGCGGCTCTCTCGAGGGCAGACTTAACAATTTAATTGTGTCTGAGTGGGATACATAATGAATGAGCCTGAATAATTCAAGACAGGATGTCAGTGAAGAGGACACAGCCAACACCTGGGCTGGACAAAGATTCCTTTGGCTACTGAGGGAGGGGTGGGGGTGGATCGTGGTCAGGGACTGGGACGCGCAGTCCTTATTTTGCCATATTGTGCTCCCAGCTGCAAACAGTCTAAAGTGCAGGGACAGGCTCTTCCCCTTTCGAGAAGACAACTTCGGCTGTCTGTATCTGTGCATGTGTGTGTGTGTGTGTGTGTGCGTGTGTGTTTCCTTGCCAAGACAAATTCTGATGATAAATCTGGCACCCTTGAAAAGACGCTGGTCATGTGTCCTTTCACTCAACCTCAGACGTGGGCCTGAGAAAAATATCAAGCAAGCCACATTCATCTCTTAAGTTTTATAATGATGATAATAAAATGGACCCCTACCAAGTTCAAAGAGGCTTTTCAACTGGATACTGTGACCAGGATCAATGCTGAGGGGGAGAATGGGGATCCACTGGAATTCTGCTGTTTGGGGAGAAGATGAGAATAGGAAAGTCAAATTCCTGGCTCACCTAAAATAACCCCATCACTGAAATGATCTGGTGACAGGGCCCTGGGCTTTCTGAAGCCAGGGTGTTACATTTTATTTAAGGGGCTGTAGACTCTATAGCTTCTGAGAGTTTATTATTTTGTTTTTCTTCTGTGAGATCTCAGAAAATAATCACATGAGCAAGTGAAGTCCGTTCTGCAGACAATTCCCAGGAATTTTGTAGGACTGTCTTGAGAGACGTCACACTGTTTATTTGAAAAGCCAAAAAGAGAGGTGACCATCCATACAGACCTAGGATCTATCTTCAGGATCCATGACCCCCCACAAGTTCTATATTCAGTCTTCAGACTGTTTATCCTAAGATGATGATTGTTACCGTCGTGTGTTGTTAGTCAGATGAAAGTCCTGGACAGTCTAGTCTCCCCAGTGAATACGGACCCCATACGCGTACGTAGAGAGTATACTATTTCAGGGAGATCACAGATTCCCTGAAGAGCCACCTGCCAGTCTCCCAGACATCTTGATGACTCTGGTCTCTATAAAAATGAAATTTGTCCTGGGGGAAAGGGTGCCATATTTTAAATGATCACCAGCTCACATCATTTGATGGAGAATGGAGAATGGAAAATGGAAAGAAGGAAGCTAGAATGGCAGATAGTGATTTCAAGAATAAATCCAGACCAGGAGACCACTGGAAAAAAAATTATTTGACTTTAGGAAACACGTGAAAGATCCTTTCAAATCTCTTGTGGTCCTAGAAATGCTGGATAAGGGGAACAATGAGAACAAAATAGGAAACGGAGGCCAGGATGCAGAGCGGCTCCAGTCTCAGGATTCTGTGTGCTCTGGACAGTGAAGGGAACTTTCACGGAACTGACGCTGCTTTTATTTCCGTTCCCAAGCTGCTAACCTCGCAGGCGAATCGGAATCAGTGCACAGTATCTTTCCGGTTTGCTTTATTTGGACCTTATCTTCCAGAGCAATTAAGAGCATTAACTTCAAAACTCTAAATGGGTATGGACATCTTGTTCTTTGAGGCAAAAAACACATTGCAAATTTTGGGGGATTGCAGGGCTTATGTCCCGTGTCAATAAGAAAATGTGACAACTGGCCCTAGAGGGCCCAGCTTCCAGGGCCCTAAGAGATCGCTGAGTTCTCCACACACCTTGGATGGTTAAGCAGATTGAGACACAAGCAGGAGAGGAGGAGAGCGTCTGGCCCTTGATTACTGAATTGGTGGCAAAGCCAAACAACACCCACGGGTTAGATTCTCAATTGGCATTTCCCCAGGCTGCCTCCATTCTGACCATTACCCTGTCAACTTATATGATTCAACTGTTTCAGCTTTAAATAGGTCCTCGTGATTGTTTTTTTAAAGAAAAAAAAACACAACAAAATCAGACTAACTTTCCATGACTCACTTTTCCAACATGTTTTGTATCAATGCGTCATGTATAAAGCGAACATACGAATTGCAGCAGGACTGCAGCCAAGGTCCTTGGAGGCGGAAAGCACGTTAGGGAAACCCTGCTACAGGGGAATGGGTTGCAGAGCCTCTTTTAAGGAAATGGTTGTTTATAGGTTCCATGTTCAAGAGAAAGAAAAATTAAGACGTCGTGCAAACGACAGAACAAAAGTCGGGAATTTCAAGTGAAGTAAGAAAGGAGGGACTTTAAAAAAAAAATGGGAGTGGTGGGGGGGTGGGAGGAAGGAAAGGGATTCTTAATGGTATATTGTTTTCTGAGCTCTACCAATTAGCAAACATCTCTTATCAAAAGAAGAAAGAAAGAGGGAAGGAATTCTGTGCCCTGAAATAGCCCCAGTCAGCTGCAAGCGCTCCAGGCTTCGGCTGCGAAGCTTTCATCCCCCCTCCCGGACTCTGGCCATTACATCAGTCCAAGTGCATCCTGGGGGCCATTGTTATGCTGATGAGCCTGGTTCTCCCACTGCCCGGGGAGACGTTCCCACCGCGGACTGGCTCTGGGGCTCATTCAGGCAGCGCTCAATTGCCCTGGAGAATAAAAGATGCAGCCTTAATTAACTACTGCGCTCAGCTCCAATCACAGCCTGATTGTTGTGCCGGCGGCACTCTCTGCTAAAGAGGAAATGCCAGGGCGCCCCTTGCAGACCCAGCTCTGGGAAGTGGGGCTCTCCTTAGGGAGCTGCCGTTGGGTTCGGTCTTGCTTTGAAAATAAAATATCATAAGGTCTTATATCTCTAGATCTCTGGTGTCCCGTTTTCCGGAAATAAGCAAACCTCAGTGAGTGCTGTTATTTCCCTGCCCTGCTGCCGAATCCACGCATCTCCCAAGGAGGGTCTCCCCAGGCTCTGGCCGAGAACTCAACTGCATTCTTAGCACAGTCTTTATTTAATTTGAATAGTTTCTGGTGCTGTTGATACTAGGGAAAATAAGGCTTCTGATTTTTTTTTTTCAATTCTTAGATTTGGGGCTGTTTCTTAGCAACTTCCTCATCAAGAGGTTGGTGGGAAGTCAGTAAGGGTTACATCTTTCACTCTGAGGCGCCTCACAGTTGATCCTCCCTAAAATCACAGCCATTGGAAATGGGTGGGCTTGAGTTTTTATAGCTAAGTCTTTTCTTTAATGACACTTTTTCTAAAAAAGATTGTTCTTGATGACGCATCAGACAAAATTGAGTCCAGAAGTTTTAAAGATGTGCGGCTGGGGGCCTCTGTCATCTCTGAGTTCTGTAGAAGACTGTTACCGAGGAGGCCGGCTGGCCGGGAGAGGCCTTCCATCCTCCCTGGGGTCCCTGAGGCACGCTGCTGGGTTAGGCAGGACAGAAGGTGTGGGGAGGGTCTGCCAGGCTCTGGGGGTCTGACTCCTGGGTCTCTGACTTCCTGTCCTGTCTGATGGCATCTTGAGTGCAGCCTGTTGTATCTTCCCCTCCAACCTCCCACGGCTATTCTCTCAAGTGAAATCAAAGAGAGCTTTTGAAGTCTAGGAATAGGAGATAGTTTTCCTGGAAATGCTTTCTTTTTAGCCTAATTTTAATAATCAGGTGAAGGTTTTTGGAGAGAGTGATGGTGTGTTTTTGCCTCTTCCCACCATTCTAGAGGAATCAATTTGCAAGGCTGGAGTCAAGAGGCCGTTTGTTCCCTTTGGAATATTCCGGCCAGTATAGGGCACGCTTCTCTCTAGTGCGTGGCCCCACCTTATCATTCTGCTTGCCAGACTTCCGTGGGTATGGTCAAACAGGAGAAATCCTAGCTCATTCCCAGTTCAGGACTAATCTTTAAATTAAAAAACCATTTAACAAACAACCCATTATAACATAATTTTCAGTATAACAGATCACTGTATATACTTAGAAACAATGTGATTAGACCAAGACCTTAAGAAGTCTTGAGTACAACTAGGAGCTTTAAGCTTGATTTTCCTACAGCTTGGGTGAAGTTTTTTATTCCCCTCTTAGAATCTTTATAACCCAAGACAACAGGTTTTTTTTCCCCCTGAGCTCTAATATTTACTTCAACAGTTTTATCAAACATCAACACATTGATGAATTTCTATCCATATTTCTAATGATAGAGTTCACATTCAATAAAAAATAAGCCCAGCATACCAAGCCTGAGGCTTTGAAATCACAAAAACCTCTCTTCTAGTTATAGCTCAGTTCCCTTATAAGCTGCATAGCCTTAGGCAAGCTAATTATTGTCTCAGATCGCACAGTTTTTCATCTCTAAATTGGATGTAATCATATCTATTTTGGGATATTGTGAGGATTGAACGAGATTAAATATGAGGAAGTATCTCTCTTGTGTAGACTGGGCATCAAGTGGGTGACCTGACCTCACAGGGCAGGGTCCTTTCTCTGCTCTCTCCTGTGTTCCCATAGTCTGGATTTTCCTACCACTCTGAATCATGGACAGAAGCAGAGAGGGACACCAGAATTCATGGAACGTAGCTGTATTCTTTATAGAATGTGAAACCTTATCATATCGATGGCTTCCTGATTATTCAGTTAAACAGGGAGTGATGTTTACAAGCCCAATGTGAAATCACAGAATTTTAGGGCTAGAATGTAATTTAGGGAAGCAGTCTAAACCCTTTGTTTCATGATCTCATTCAGTTTTCTGTGGGAGGGGCCAAAAGAGCAAATAGGGTCTCTTGATTCTCAGCCCAGAGCTTAGGCTGCAACCCCAGTTTACCTTAACATTCTCTTAAATTCGCTCCTCTGTTACAATGCAGTTGAGTATTTCTCTGCAACCATCAAACCTAAAGAACTAGATATATAAAAATGTATTGGAGCAAACAGTGTCAGGTCCAGTGGAGATAAACTTAAGACACAAACACACCAACTTAAATAGAACTTAACCTACTTAAAATAGCATTCTCAAGTGATTTCACAACCAGGAAAACTTGAATGAAGGGTTGTCTCTGTTGTCAGAAGCCATGTTGGCATGGGAGAAAACAGAACTATGAACTGTGCTTGTTTGGTTGGCAGAGTTTTACAAAGTGAAATGTTATATAGAATCCAGGTGTCATGAAGCAGATAAAAGGAAACTATTTGATAGAAGCAGAGGTCAAGGGAATAGAGTCCTAATTTCTCTAGCATTCTTTTCCCCTCGTTTCCCAACTCAAAGTGATTATGTGTTTCTAAAAACACTGGAAAACATTTGGGAAGACACTACAGTGATGTGAAACCATGAGCCAGAGAATGGGCAGGAGGTCTGCTCCCCTCCCTGCTCACGAGGTGGTTTGTGAACATCTTGAACCAAGGCTGTCATCAGCGTAGGCTTATCAAGAATGAAGCATTCCTTTTCCTCTGAGATTGGGAACAAGACAGGGATGCCCACTCTCCCCACTGTTATTCAACATAGTACTGGAGGTCCTAGCCACGGCAATTAGGCAAAACAAAGAAATACAAGGAATCCAGATTGGTAAAGAAGAAGTTAAACTGTCACTATTTGTGGATGACATGATATTGTACATAAAAAACCCTAAAGACTCCACTCCAAAACTCCTGGAACTGATATCGGAATACAGCAAAGTTGCAGGATACAAAGTTAACACACAAAAATCTGTGGCTTTCCTATACACTAACAATGAACCAACAGAAAGAGAAATCAGGAAAACAACTGCATCAAAAAAAAAGTAAAATACCTAGGAATAAACCTAACCAAGGAAGTGAAAGACCTATACCCTGAAAACTACAAGACACTCTTAAGAGAAATTAGAGGTCACTAACAAATGGAAACTCATCCCATGCTCTTGGCTAGGTGGAATTAATATAGTCAAAATGGCCATCCTGCCCAAAGCAATATACAGATTTGATACAATCCCTATCAAATAACCAACAACATTATTCAACGAATTGGAACAAATAG
Organism: Manis javanica; assembly: GCF_040802235.1. NCBI lineage: Eukaryota > Metazoa > Chordata > Mammalia > Pholidota > Manidae > Manis > Manis javanica. The sequence goes on along the minus strand of NC_133159.1, from coordinate 175,121,307 downwards.
TTCAAAAATTCATATGGAAACACCAAAGACCCTGAATAGCCAAAGCAATCCTGAGAAAGAAGAATAAAGTGGGGGGGGGGGAATCTCACTGCCCAACTTCAAGCTCTACTACAAAGCCATAGTAATCAAGACAATTTGGTACTGGCACAAGAACAGAGCCACAGACCAGTGGAACAGATTAGAGACTCCAGACATTAACCCAAACATATATGGTCAATTAATATTTGATAAAGGAGCCATGGACATACAATGGGGAAATGATAGTCTCTTCAACAGATGGTGCTGGCAAAACTGGACAGCTACATGTAAGAGAATGAAACTGGATCACTGTCTAACCCCATACACAAAAGTAAATTCAAAATGGATCAAAGACCTGAATATAAGTCATGAAACCATAAAACTCTTAGAAAAAAACATAGGCAAAAATCTCTTAGACATAAACATTAGTGACTTCTTCATAAACATATCTCCCCGGGCAAGGAAAACAAAAGAAAAAATGAACAAGTGGGACTATATCAAGCTGAAAAGCTTCTGTACAGCAAAGGACACCATCAATAGAACAAAAATGTACCCTACAGTATGGGAGAATATATTCGTGAATGACAGATCTGATAAAGGCTTGACATCCAAAATATATAAAGAGCTCATGCACGTCAACAAACAAAAAGCAAAAAATCCAATTATAAAATGGACAGAGGAGCTGAACAGACAGTTCTCCAAAGAAGAAATTCAGATGGCCAACAGACACATGAAAAGATGCTCCACATCGTTAGTTATCAGAGAAATGCAAATTAAAACCACAATGAGATATCACCTCACACCAGTAAGGATGGCCACCATCCAAAAGAAAAACAACAACAAATGTTGGCGAGGTTGTGGAGAAAGGGGAACCCTCCTACACTGCTGGTGGGAATGTAAACTAGTTCAACCATTGTGGAAAGCAGTATGGAGGTTCCTCAAAATGCTCAAAATAGACTTACCATTTGACCCAGGAATTCCACTTCTAGGAATTTACCCTAAGAATGCAGCACTCCAGTTTGAAAAAGACAGATGCACCCCTATGTTTATCGCAGCACTGTTTACAATAGCCAAGAAATGGAAGCAACCTAAGTGTCCATCAGTAGATGAATGGATAAAGAAGATGTGGTACATATACACAATGGAATATTACTCAGCCATAAGAAGAAAACAAATCCTATCATTTGCAACAACATGGATGGAGCTGGAGGGTATTATGCTCAGTGAAATAAGCCAAGCGGAGAGAGACAAATACCAAATGATTTCACTCATCTGTGGAGTATAAGAACAAAGGAAAAACTGAAGGAACAAAACAGCAGCAGAATCACAGAACCCAAGAACGGACTAACAGTTACCAAAGGGAAAGAGACTGGGGAGAATGGGAGGGTAGGAAGGGATAAGGGCGGGGAAGAAGAAAGGGGGTATTATGATTAGCATGTATAATGTGGGGGGTGGGGGAAATGGGAGGGCTGTGCAACACAGAGAAGACAAGTAGTGATTCTACAACATCTTATTATGCTGATGGACAGTGACTGTAATGGGGTTTGTGGGTGGGACTTGGGGTAGGGGAGAGCCTAGTAAACATAATGTTCTTCATGTAATTGTATATTAATGATAACAAAACATAAAAAATAAATAAATAAAATAAAATAAAAGAATCAAGCATTCCCACACTGAGCCCCTGATGTGATTAACGATACTTAATGTTGGTAGATTGGGGGGGGGGGTGTAGAGTGAATAGTAAATACAATAAAGCATCAGTAACATGTTATTTGATATACTTATTAGATAGAAATGGCAGCATGAAAGTATAGAGAGGCAGCTTCCCAAATTAGGGGAAGAGAATTGAACTAATCAAAGAAATTCTATTTAATTAGAAAGTGACTCCCAGTATAACATGGTTTCCTTCAGAGCTGGATTCAAACTATAATCATCCAAGTATGCTTAGGGTTTAGCTCAATTCAGGCTTGCACATTTATCATCTAGGTCGTTTTCAGCTGTTCGCGGTGTCAGCGTGCTGATTGCAGGGGGCACGTTTCCCTCTGCAGGGAGAAGAATATGAGCTTAGTGGTGGCTGGATGACTATTCTCTATGCTTTGAATCCTCCAATTTTTGACTTCTTCACGTTTTAAATGTAATTAATTTAATTATTAAAAACAAATCTATTTTCTATTGTTTTTAATTTAAAAATGAATCTAATATTTATTTTCCTTCATCCTACAAGTTTTAGTTCAATTGTTTCCTCCAGGATATTTCCCTGAATTCCCAGCTTGGTTAAGCCCCTCTTCTCCCTTAACACTGTATGCATACTTTATCTTACTGTGTTATATTAAATTCTCATGTCTTTTGGTCTTTGCGTGCAAGGTGCTTACAGTCTAGTTTGAGAGATAATAACCATGGACCATGCTACACCTGGAATGTAGTAGGTGCTCAAAAATGTCATTTTGGAATTGTTCAGTTGAACAAGAAGGGCACAATTCATGCAATAAACACATTTTCTGATATTTTATTTTTGGATATTCTTTTGTCTCCCAGTGTATGAACACAGGGTGATTTGGTTAGCAGACTAAATGCATAACAATGATTTCTTATAAACCATAAAACAAACTCATTCAGAGCACCAGACCTACCCCTCAAGGAAAATCAGTTGCTCTTTTGGTATCTTCCTATTTTTCTTTGACTATAATCTTGATTAGTGACAGGATGCCCATATAATTCACCACCTGAATGTGGATAGTTCTGAGTGAAAGTTGGCACTACTAGTAATTATAACACAACAGCATGTATGACCTGGTACTCTCCCTGGTGACCCAGAATGTATGGTCACCTTACTGAGTGCACGGAGCTTGTCGTACATGACTGGCTTTAAGATGCCTATTCCTCCCCAGGCGGTGTGCTCCTTGGAAGTCAGAGTGACACTTCATTACCACTTAGTAACATACCTTTCACATGCTAGGATTTCATCTCATGTATGTTGAATGAATAAACTTTCTATGCCTCAGGCTTGTCATCTGTAAAATGGGGATAATAATGCTCCTTTCACCTCCTGCTTATCTTCTTCCTCCTCCTCATAATAATTATGATCATGGGATATTTAGACTGTTGTCAATGTCCTGGAACTTGTTCACCTTTGCATCATAAGCATTTGGAATAGTGAGTTAGACATAGTAGGTATTTACTAAATGTTTGATGAATAACTGAATGAATGAATGCTATCCTCAATACATGAAGTACCAATCTCGTTGTGTTCTGCTCTGATTAGATAGGTTGTATGTAAGGTCTTGGTTACTGTGTCTTTTCAGGTGTCTTAATGTGTACACACTTACAGGAGCCGCCAGAAAGGTCCATTCAAAAGGATGAGGACCAGTAGAGAGGGTTTTCAGGCAAAGAGGTTGAAGTTGATCTTACCTTTGTAATCTCCTGCATCGGTGGTCCCAGAATCAAATCAAGTCCTTCAAAAATGTCAGAGAACAAAACAGAGTTTCTGACACTCCACTAAATCAATAAGTGTAGTTGGTCTTTGAAAAGTAAAAATTCTTGCAGGGTTTGGTTTATAGTGATTTGGGCATTTTTAACCAAGGAAATAGAAGAGACAAACCTACCAGGGGAGAGGGCTTGCTAGTCGAAGCCTCAGGTAAGAAACGGGGTGAGTCTCTGGAACTGCAAAATTCCAATTACAGCCACATTGACTAACCCTTCCAATTTTTTGGAGAGAAATTATTTGCATTTGGTTTATGCTAGGAAATTATATGCTTCTGGGTAAAGGGTTCCAAACATCCAATATTTGTTTCCTTTGTTTAGGACATTATAGAACTCCTGAGGCAGTTTTTTAAAATTAGAAAATGACTTGCTGTAATTTGTTTGGCCCCAAATTCTGGTACTTAGCTGAAATGTTGAGAAAACAGAGAACTGGCTTTCTCCTATAGTCTATTAGACACTTAATAAAATACATATGATTAAGAGACCTCATTTTGCTTCCCAGAGGAGTACTTGAGACTGGGTAGGAAATAGATGTACAGAATGGGGTGACAAATTTCAAGATAATGCTTTAAAAGTATGGCTTAATAGTATGGTTAGCAAAATAGCTCTTAGGACTTTTACACTGATATTGGCAAGCATAAGAACACTTATTTCCAGTATATTATAGCTAAAAAAAGTAATAGCACCAGAACTTCTGCATTTAGGCTAAGTACCTAAATAACGGGTATAGAGGTGACTATTAGATTATTGGATAGATATAAGAAATAATTCCTGCTTTAAAAAAGGAGGTCCAAATCTATAAATAATGAGACTTTTCAATTTCCAGGTGAGATCAATTTGAAAACCACACTAAAAAGAGAAGAGCTCACATGCAAATGTACACTGATGAACCATTTGCAGTTCAAGGATTTAAAACAAATTCTCTACATGTTCAAGCAGAACATTTAGATCATGTACAAAGGAACAAAAGTAAGCCTTTCCGTTTTAGTAATACTTAACATTAATTGGTAAATAGAGAATTTCTACAGGGTTTGGAGTGGTAAAAAGCAAGATTCAAATATTCCATAACACTCCATGTAGTCACTCATGAGCAAATGCAACAAGATTTTCTCAGATGTGAAGATATAAAGAATATGAGCTATCTCTGTACATATTTGATAAAACTTCTTAGATCTATGATAGAAATATTAGAGGTAAATTACCTGGATGGAAAAAAAACATAGTGTAAAGGCTGGAAATGGGAATTGAAACCAATTATTTAATACAGGTGAGAGAAGCAATTCCATCAATTTCTTATTGAATGAATCTGTGTGTGTATAAAATGATACAAAAGCTAAACCGTGCTTATAAAATTGTTCAGTAAATAAAGTGGGAGTGTCCCATGTATCTGAGCATGCCTTTGGAATCCGCCGTAGCATTCACGTGAAGCCACGCTCTCCGTGGGCTGCAGTCCTCTAGTGACTGGCAGGGGGGCTATATATGGGCCATTTCTTCCAGAATTCTCTTTGTTGCATGGCTGTCCATAAGCCTACTAAGATATCTCAGAGCTGCATTACAGTCTGAGGTGCTTGCTTCTCCCTTTCCATTTCTAGGAGTCAGACCTGTGTCAGAATGCTCTCTCCTGCTTCATTTCCCCTTGTCTTCCATCCACTAAGTCTTCCATACTTCAAGTTCTTTCTTGGTGTCATTTTTCCCGGAGGACTGGAATTGACCTACAGTGTTTGTGTATGAGCTTGCTTGTGGTGAACTGGTAGGTGGAAAAAGTAAAGGTATACTCTAAATTCTCATTTTTAGAGGTTAGAGAAATGAATAAATGTTTTTTAACCTGGGGGTCGGGGGGCGGCTCAAACAGAAAGTTGTGAAACTAAATGACAGAGGTTTGATCAAACATATTGTAAAGGTAAGGTGCTGACTCACCCATTCACTATATTATCTTCAATTTACTTCTTTATATCAGGGAGATGATCTTCAATTAATATGAAAATCAAATAATTCCTATTTCTAGATCAGAGCTGTGTGTCTTTGGAAGGTTTTAATAAATCCTTCCACAAAGGCTTCAGAATGTTTTTCTTTTCCTCTGGGCACATAGTTTCATTCTAGCTTGGAGGAGAAGACCTAAAAAAAATTCCTATCAGGCCCTAAATAGTAGCAACTTCCAATTTGGCCAATTTCTGACAATAGAGCTACTAAAACCAACCAAACAAAAACCTTTCGAATATCTTGTCGGGTTTCAGCAGGGGGATAAACTTTTACTGGTACTAGTGAACAACCCAATGGACACAAGAGGCATTCCCAAAGAGGATGCAAAAGATACTGCTTGTCCACGATCCAGAGCCACTCCCACAGATGACCAAAGGAATGGAAGACAGCTTCCCTGAGAGTTGGTTGTAGTTGGTAGGATCCTAGCTGCAAAGAGGTCCAGCCCACATTTCTGTCCAGTCATATTTTTGGGACCCCCAACCTGATAGCTGTCAAGCCAAGTTCTCAGGATATGAAATGAGACAAAAAAAGAAGGTAACAGCTGTCCTTGAAAGAGAAGGGATTGACCACCAAAGGGTATCTGAAAGCAAATTCACAAGTCACAGTTCAAAGTTCTAATTCTTAGAAGTGCTTTTTCCTAATGATCTGAATTTGGAAAAGTGGAGGTAACATGAAATTTTACTTTTCCCTTGTGACCAGGCACTACAGATAAGAGTTTTGAGTGTGGTAAGTATTCTCACCCTATGCTGGTTTTTTCCCAGATTTCCCAGGATCCTCTCTGCTGGCTCTGGAGCAAGTGGGATGTCTTAGCAGTTTTCATTCTGGTCACTAGAAAATGGACAGGAGAAAAAAATAATTTTTCCTTTTAATAGTGAGCAACTTGGCTGAGACCCCTTTTTCTCCAGAGCGCCTTATATATTGCTCAGCTTGTCTAAGATAATTCAAAGTTCTCCACTGTAACTCAAGATTATATTTCGTAAGGCAACCTACCTGTTCAGCCTTAAAACAAAATTTTATTCATCTGAGGCCTCACAGTGAACCCAGTCCAGCTTAAGACGCACCCAGTCCCACCTGGATCCAGTCTGGTTTCTTAACTGGACCTAGTCAGGCCCCAGATCCAGTTTGGTTTCTGAGTTGGACCCAGTCCAACCTCTGATCCAGTCTGATTTCTGAGTCAGACCTGTCTGTCCCAGATCCAGTCCTACCCCACAAGAGTCAGGTTTCCAAGTCAGACCCAGTCTGATGTCGCACCCAGTCTGATGTCAGACCCAGTCGTGTCGGACCAGGCATCCGGTTGTTGAGGTCAGTCCCAGTCTGGAGAAAGAAACGCCAAAATGAAGTCTGGAAGCTCATAATGCAAAACCTGCAGAGGGTGGATCCGAGGTGGATTCCCCACAGCCCCCAGACGCAGCAGACAGCAAGGAGCTCCCGGGCTCAGCAGGTACGCCTTACTGCTCTTTGCTCCTGGGGGCTGTCAGGAGACTTCTGACACCAGAACTAGTACGAGGTAAACTGAGGCACATGAAAAATCTTAGATGTTTATATGAGCAAAAATTGATTCTAATCGGGCAGCATCCAGTCCAGCAGATAGAAAGGAGCTCGAAGGAGCTGTACTTTTATAGACAGAAGGAAGCAAAAATAAGGAAGTTGTATTAGGCAGAAAGGCAGTTGGTTATTGAAAAGTTACTTTCCTTTAGGAGATGGCAGGGGTCTGTCACACAGATTACCTAACTAGGGCTCATCAGGCGAGTCCTGATTTGACTCGCCTAAGATTCCATTTCTGGAAGGATCAGAGCTGTAATTACGGTAAATCTCACTATGGTGATGTGCAGTTTAACAGCAATTTCACTGGGGGGGTCTGTTTTGTTTTTAAGAAACTCCATTACTTTATTATTGCAAAAGGGCCATTTAAAAGCTTTGCTATTTCATGCATATTCATTTATCTTAGGTGGTTGAAGAGTGGGGGGAAGACATTTGCAGAGAGATTGCTTAATCATTTGTTAGACATGTGATGGTTGGTTTTACCGCAAGTGATTTATATTCACTCTTCATCAGTAAATCAGGCTTCAGAAGTTGTGTTACGGCCTGCCCACTTGTCTAATTCTTTACCCTTTGAAAGGAGTGTGTGTGATTTATAAAGATCCAGCAGTTGTGTAACGGGTTGTTTTGCGGATGAAATTCTAAAGCCAGCGAGGCTCAGAAGTCATGACCCCTAGACAGGTGTCATTTCAAGCAATTCAGTTTCGTTACCATATTCATGGCTGTTCTGCGTGCTTTCCAATGCTGGATTTCTCTCTCATCACCATCTGCGCAGCTGGAAGCAAACGGAGGCAAGGGGCTCCCGGATAGCAGGGCCACGGGGAAGAAGGCTTCCAGATCCCTGAGCCGTTGGAGGGAGAGGTACCCCGAATCAGCCGTGGTAGATGTTGCATGTATGAGAAGTAAATCCGTGTGGGCTAAGCCATTAATATTCAGAGGTTGTTTATTTGAGAAGCTTATGTTAATTATTCTAACACAGGTCTCAAACAGTTTTTCTGTTGAGGCAAATAAAGAAATACAAATTTTGAACATTACTGGTTTTCACTCTCTTTAGGGATATGATTGGACACCCCCAACCCCCCCCCCCCCGCTGTGAACTTAAGAGACATTTGGTTCTTGGGTAGATCACATCTAGTTTGATACCGGTTTTGTTCAATGCAGTTTTCACTGCATAATACCATTATTGGAGCCGAGATTGGGGAATTGGAAATTTCAGTTTGTTTACACCAAAAAAGCTAGAAATGAAGATCAGATAAATGTTCATGAGCACACATTCCTTTTCCCTGGTATATATTTTTATATGAATATATCTTAATGAACAGTTTTAGACTCTCCACCACTAAATAGCCAAAGAAAATAGAGAATTTTAGTTAGTGGCTTGGTGAGTTTTCTCCAAGTTGTTTAATGCTGTGGAAAGAAAAATATTTGGAATATTTACTAAGTTTTTCAGTTTTCTGTCAAAACTTGGAATAATGTAGACAATGCTTTCACTGGTCTCTCAGGTAAGGGCTGAAGAAATACTAGGCCGCAGAAGTAATTCAGTTTTTTTTCCCCTTCCCTAAGAAAAACACTAGTGTCTTAAACATACAAAGTCAGCATTGGTTTTTGTTGTTTGTCAGAAATTATCATTCTTCCCTCTAGGCAAGTTGGCCCAAAACTTGATAACCTCACAGAATGATCCAAAATAAGAATTGAAATGCTGAAGAATTAGACACTTAATAAATCATGGGATTCCAAACTCCTCTCGTTGATGTGAACCCACGGAGTTACAAGCTCAGGTCTTTTGGTCAAGTGGAATCGCCCCTCGCATGGCCACTTCTCTAGGTCATCTCTTTATCCTATAGGTCTTACATAGAAACACTACCAGCTGTCGCATTCCCTCTCAAGCCTGGTGCACAAAGTTGGACCGACTCCTGCATGGGCCGTAATGATTTAACTCCCTTATCTCTACGTATTAGTGTGCACCAGACTGGGCCTGGAATGATGCTGTGGCAGAACTTGGTAGGAAGTATATGCTCTTCTAATAAATTCAGGAATAAATTACTGTCTCAAGTAGTTCAGGGTTGGTAACTGCTGTTTAACTGGGTGACGGCGGGTTGGGGGTGAGGGTTGGCAAAAAATGGTAGAATACCCAAATTACAGGTGACAAACGTGAAATGCTCCCATGTGGAGTTTGGAGTTTGCTGATTGTATAACAGCTACTGCCTAAATGTAAAGGTCATCTGCCCTTTTGCCATAACATTATGATCAAAAACATGAACCCAGGCTTTTAAAAATAACTCCTTTGGCACTGAGAGGGATTGAAGAGAGAAAAAAGAATAAGAAAGTAGACTCATAAGTTTCACTGCTCTTCCTGCCAATATACACAAAACTACATCCAAGACACATCTCATTTACATGCCTGTTTATTTTGTTTTCATGGCTGTCTGGAAGCTGGGCTCTTTCTCTTTCTCTAAACTGAGACAAAGAGATATAAAGATAAACTCTGACCTTGCTTAGCTCCCTATAATGTCTCGGCTTTCCCATCTCCACCTACGTACATGTCCGGGTCACAGAGGGGCTTGGTGTACATGTAGGTATATCTTCTATATGTACATGTAGAATATTGTGAATTCTTTTGTGCATGCATTTTGAATTGGTAGTTTTACTGTAAGAGTTACACATTCTACTTGGTTTTAGGAAGATTGGAAGTAGGTAGAAGAAACATAGCAGGAGACAGAGAAATGGAGATTTTGAATTTTTAGAGATTTTTAGAGTAGGTTGCAACATCCCTGAGCAACAATTATTGATAGATTTTTGTTACTGTTATTGGTAAGAACACAGTGTCAGGGATTGATCTAAGTACTTTATAAATATTAATATATTTACTTTGAATATAACCTTATGAGGTGGGTACTATTGTTCCCGTTTTACAGATGAGGAACCTGAGTCTCAGACAACTTGAGACACTTGTCTGAGGTTACACAGTATACAAATGGAAAGCCTGATTTGAGTCCCGCATTTGCTCACTCCTCATAGACCTTTCCTCAGGAAGCCCCTCTCTGAATCAGGGCACCACTCTCCTTGCTGGGTGTACAACACATTCTTGATCAAGATCTTTCAAAGCAGGTTTCTTTCACAACACTGAGTTCCTGTCATCACTGTAGGCAACCACCCATTCCTTAGACCCTGTTTCATATCATGCTGAGTCCTAGGAATAGGAGATTTTGAGAAATGGAATCTTCCTAAATTAATTCCCTGTTGTGTAGCACACAGGTTTGTCTCTTTGCAGTATGGTGTCTCTCTCACATTCGACTAGATTTCAAAGGGCTACTACACTCAGTTTCCATCCCATTGTTTAGAACATGTCAGGGGCTGATTTCTCTGTTCTCAGCTACTCCCTTGTTATTGTAAATAAAAATGATAGAGATTGAGTGAAAGAAAGTAAGAAAGGTCTTAGAGTGAAAAACAACAAGGAGGCCCAGCATTGCCTCACCAAGTGAGAAAAATACGCTGGTGAAAGATTTTATATTTTTCAAGGAGAGTAAAAAAATCTCACAGAAATCTCTGCAAACCCGGCCTTGAATGCGACATAGCAAAGAGGTTTGGAAATGGACTCTGGGCATGTGGTGCTCCACTCTGGGCTTGTTCTGCTGAGGTGTAACCTCAGGGGCAAACTGGGTGCCGCGTGCTTCAGGATCCGTAGCCAGATGGAACCTGAGGTCTGGAAGGAGAGCACGGTGAACAAAGTGGTAGTTTGTTGTAAATAGAGGTCCCCAAGGGCCACCCACTAAAGCAGACCCTTTATTCTCTCTGTCCACAGCTCTCCGCATTCGTGGCATGTCCTCCCATCGTGTACATCCCATGAAACAGCACACCGTCCTTGGCTTTTATTGCCCATAAATACAGTGGTGCAGAGTGTTGGAGCCCCGGTGACCTTGCCACTAACCGATCTATCCAGGGACAGCCCTTTGCAGTTTTCTCCTTTGACCTGCACGATCCTACTATATTTTAGTATCTCTTGGACTCTTCATAGCCTCCTATATGTTTATCTTTGAAGTCACTATTCTGACCTTTTGGAATTGGTGTTCCTGACAATGCTTCTGCCGTGTTTTTGCCACAGCTACTTCTGCTCCTCGGCCTAGATCTTGCCCAACCCTGGGAAGCCCTTCCACCCTGCCTCCAACCCCGAGGAGGGGATGCCCTTGAGTACGTTTCCTTCTCTATAGGTTTATCCCATCACATGTGGCCATTAAGTGTGTGAGCATTTAATTGATCAAGTCAGGACCTGATTCATAAAAAGGGAGATGTTAGTAAGTATGGTGGGACAATACATATAAATCAGGGCTTTCTAGGGAAAACTGGCCTGTCTTATCAATTATTTTGGTAATGTTTTTAGTGGATCATATATTTCTCCGACTGTTTACAACCTGCAGGAAAGGAAGGACCTCCTTCGTATGTTATTTTTCTGCTTTTTTCATAATTTGTTCGAGCTTCACACCTAATTGGAGCTCAAATATAATAACTATTGTATATAATAGCAAATATACATTTAAATATATACATGGAAAAATGGAAAAGTAGTGTGTTTATAAATAAGTATACAGCAACATGATACAAAACAATGTGTGTAAATGCCAGCTGTGTCAGGGAGTGAGCTAGATACCTTAATAATTTTCATCTTAATCTGAGGCATAAAGACATGAAGGGAAGGACTGAGATTCAGCCTCCAGTCAGTCAGATGGGCAGAGGGAGTTTCAGCCATGCTGCCCTCTCTTGCCAGTCTCCTTGGCAGGGTCCAAGGTCATCCTAACACGTGGTTTCCTTTGATTTGTCCCTTCAGCTCTTTACTGGAGAGTAGCCAGTCCAGTTCACTATTTATGTGCCTTGTAATTGTGCAAATAGGAAGGAACCTAAGGAGGGTACAGACACAAGAACAAGACAAAACATTTCTTTCTGGTAAGGCTGGGGGGAGATGTCGAAGAAACCCAAATTCGACTAGATGTGTCAGAATGAACGTGTCTTTCTGGCCAGGTATTGGCTATTGGGGTCAAGTTGTTTGAAAACCTTCACGGAGTTTGAACAAATGCACAGCAACCATCTCAGTATGACTTTTATTTCTGTTTCTGGCCTAGACGGTCATGACTGTGATCTGAGGAACGGTTCTACCCATGAGCGGCCACGTCTCCTGCTTCTCCTTGGTCTTGAAGGTAAGATAAGTTCATGCAGAACTTAAATCATAACAGCAGCATTCATGTCAAATAACTTTCACCTCTGTAGCTCCTACCTCGAGCTCCTTTCAACATGTAAGGATTCTGTTCTGCTTTCTCTCTTTCTAGTATGTGCTGAAAGGTATTCGTGCTCTGTTCTTATGACAAAATACACACCTGAGGCTTCTCTTACTGCATCATTCTAGAGTTGATGTGTATTAGGTGCATTAGAACTGTTTACATTTTCAGCTTTCTGAATATATCATGTAGCACAGCATAACCGGATTGGTAGAATCTATTGTCTGGTACCAATAATAACCAAAGATGGTTCGGAATACCAGTTAGATCTAATACCAGGGCAGGCTAAGTTGGAAACAGAATACAGCTGAAGTGGTGGCCCTTTTAGTCCAAGGGCACATGGAGGATCGGGGGTTGCAGTGGACCGACTCCTCACAATGTCCCCATATCTAAGAATTTGCCTATAGAGGTACGTAGTATTTTAGAGGGTAACTTTGTCATTCATCATTAGTATTTCATGGCTTCTCTGCCACTTGCCATGCTTGCAATACCCATCTATTTCTGCTGAAGAACTGAATCAAATAGAAAATATTAAAGAATACAAGAGAACTGAGAAATTCCATGGTATCTCCTAAGAATGGGAACAGAGTTTAGAGTTCAAACTGCTTTTTAAAGAATTCTACTATAAGAGCTGTTATTGAAGTATTTTAATATAGCTGGAGGACTTTATCATTTTGTGATAAAAGACTCAAATAATTGGAGGTTTGTGTTCTAGATTTATTTTTCTTTCTAAAACAGTAAGTTTTTATCTTGTTACAATTTGATTTTACTTTATTTGATATTAAAATGTTGGCATATATGTCATCAGAAGTAGGGATTTTTTTTTTCAAAGGTGGAAAATTCTGGAATTTTTAAGATTAAAAAAATTCAGCTACCTTAAAGAATAATTTGGTGCTCTGATTTCATGAACTTTCTCTCAGTTTCTTTGCACAAAGTTATCCAACCCTTCGGGCGAAGTTTTCCAATTATTATTATTACTTTTTAGTACTTCTAGTTCTTAGAAATTCCAGGTATCCACAGAAGTTAAGACATATTTAGATGTTGATCAGAATCAATTAGTTCTACTCCTCACAAGTGCATTATTATTCACCTCATGCAACTAACAAGAAAGTTTTCTTTAAACAAAGCAAAAAAACAAGTTATTAAGGCTTACTATGTGTCATATTCTTTGGAGAGCTGTGGACACAAGGATATAAAGTATAATTCCTCATCTTGAACCATTCACAACCTAGTGGGGAGATAAATAGCTATAAATCAATGCACCATTTTCTATAAATATGACATATACAAAATTCTGTTAGAACACAAGTAAAGGAGAGATTGATTTTTCTGAGGATGTTGGGGAGCGTCACAGAAGAAAAAGCAACCTTTGAGTTGGACATTAGAGGATGCAAGTGGATTCCTTAGGTGGAAAGTGCAGGTCATCCAGGGAGTAGAGAAAAGACCGTAGGACATTTTCCCCTAGGGAGGAATGGGACGTAGTCCAGGGTGCAGGGAAAGCAGATCTTAGCAGGAGCCCATATGCCAAGGGGTTTGTGTATGATTCAGAGAGGTTTTAACTTTGGGTGACCCTTCTGGGTTGGGTATCACACGGTAGTCAAGAGACACCTGACCTGAGAACCAGGCCACTTGTGTGGGAGTCCGGATCCTGCCATTAGCAAGAAAGGACCACTTGAATTAAGCTCTTTACTTTTCCTGCCTCCAAAGTGAGGTAGTTCCTGCAGCATTAGAATTCTAATTTATAGATTGAGGATAATGTTTTATCCAAAGAGACACCGAGTTAGAAAAATGAGTTTGTTTGCCTTCAAAACTAGTAATGTGTTCAATTCCTATTCTAGTTGTAGCTGCTTCAGCTTATAAGTAGAAATTGAATTTATGTAGTGTAATCATGCAGGAGACTTGACATATAGGCTGACGATCTACAAATACCCTCAGTGAAATATAAATGAAGACTGGGAAACTGCATTCTCTAAAATTGGTAAAAGAAGAAATAATGACCTGAGACAAAGGACAGGACTATTTTTTTTAGACTAGACTTAAAAGTCTTTCTAATCTTTGCGAGCATCTGGGCTGTATTGCAGACTCCCCAGAGGGTGTGGGAAGGGCTTCCCTGAGATGCTCAAGGTCAGGCAAGTGAGCTATTGGATTCTGGAAGAGGAAGGAGGAGTTGAAGTAATGAGCAGGCGGTGGCAGTAATTTGCAAGCTGAAATGGAGGAACAATGGGCTGAGAAACTCAAGAGCCATTGCTCTCTTACTGGTTCTCAGCTACCCTCTGACACTCAGGCGAATATCACTCCCAGGGAACATAGGGCTCAGGACTCCTCACTGCCTTTTACGGAAGTATCATTTACTGAGTGTCTACTGTGTATCTGTCACCATCGTAGTCACTCTGAACATACTCAGGAAAGTTCTGAAGGGGAGGAAGGAAATGAACACATACCGACATATGTTGAATACTTACTAAGTACTGCAGCTTGCGCTGTGTGCTTCAGCGAACAGGAGCTCATTAAAATCTTAAGAGTTGCCCTCCCAGATATTACGCGATGATTATTCTCCCTCTTTATGTAAAATAAGGAATGTGGAGCTCAGAACGGATAAACAAAGCTGCCCAAAGTAAGGGGCAAAGTCGAGCTTTGAACCTAGAATCCTTGACTCCAAAGGCCACTCCTTGCTGCAACATCCTAGGAAGGTATTGTCAACCAATTCCCAGTGGGATTGGTTTCTCACTGGGTCATAGCTTATACTCTGCTGGCAGATTTTTTCCTTGATAAAAATACTGGATTTGAATCTGTTCCTACAGGTGGTAGAGACATAGCTATAATGGCTGACACAGGACCAGTGGAAGGGTGTCCATTTTTCTTTCTTTCTTCAGTTAAGGCTTGAATTGGATCCAGCTGTTCTTTGATGCAGAGGCCAAAAGACCCCAATATCCTGCTCTTTATTTTCTGGGAAGTTATTGGCTATTGCTAGCCAAAGGCCAGGGTAGAATCCTTGAAGAGCTAAAAAGTTGGTCAGTGGTACTGGGGAGCAAGGTCAGGGAGCACCAAAGAGGATGCTATTTCAAGGTCAAGCCTCAGGTTCAGGTCTGGCTAAAGCTATGTGTTGACCCCAATGGGGGATAGTCTGTAAATAAACCTGAACAAAGAAGCCAATTGGATTCTTCCCACCTTTTCCTTAGAAAAATAATAATGTAATAATTAAAAAAATTCTCATCACTTATCAAGTTATCACATGCCAAGTACTGTGCTAAGCTCTTGATAAACACCATCGTCATCATCACTATTAAGTGAACACTTATTATGTGCCATGCCCTTGGACTAAGCACTTTGGTCTTCATCATCCTGTAAGGCACGTGCTAATATATTCCTCATTTTTGAGGTGAAGAAACTGAAACTTAGCTTAACTTTTCCAATGTGCCATAATTAGCTATTGACAGAAGTGGGGTATGAGCATAGAGATGTTTACAGAGATTTTCAAAGGGCTAAAAATCTGTTGCAATAGGATTAAAAGAAAGGGAAGGGGAAAGAGCAAAATTATCAGGAGGACTGAGCAATTTGCCGACGTCGTGTCCCATGCCGGCATTACCCCCTTGCCTCTGGAGCAACTCTTCTTTTTTGTCTTCTGGTTTCAGCAGCCAGAGAGTGGTGACCATTTGGATTGGCACAATCCTAGGCATTTCTAGAACTGGGATTCCCAAATTTCCTGCTTCATAGCAGCTCCAGTGAGATGACCAAGCGTGAGATTGGTCAGGCAATATCTTTATGGATCAGCTTGGTCAGACTATGTAGCTCACAATGAAACTTGGAACTCAGAAGGGATTTTGAGCTTCCGAATGTCTGATGCGATAGAGGGCTGTTGGCGAGTCCCTCCCCTTTTCAGGGAATAGAGGCATAATTCCCAGTGGAATAATGAGCTTCGATTCACTGGCGCCCAAGGCACTAGCACAGTGGGCAGATGTCCGAACTCTACTGGCCACGTCCCAGATGCAAACAATAGAACACTGGCCAGCTTCTACTAAAGAGAATTTCTGAAGCCATGGTATTACCTTGGCTGGCCAAAAATGCCTTACGAGACCATAGTTATCCACAAGGGTCTCACTTCATAAAAAAGGAAAGGATTGGGGAGGGGAAGTGAGCTTATATTCTCTGATGGAGTTTGAGGAAAAGTGCTCAGAAATGTTGCCTGTTTGCCCTCTTAGATGATGGATTGCTTCAGTTTTATGAAATGCTGGGGCTAAATCCCTTCAACGTTGGGACTCTGTGAATATTAATTGGTCCCAAATAAGAAGGGTGAGGCCTTGCTTATTGCCAGGCTGGGACAGTCATCATCATTGGTGTTTTCCAGATTCTTTATTTTAAAGGGCATATTTTTAGTGGGGGAAACTCAGAGAGTTAGGCTTGGGGAGGAGATTTTTTTTTTTAAGCTTTCCACAGCCATCAGGGTTTTTTTGTTCCTTAAAAGTTGCATCCCGTTAAAGCCCTATAATGACATCACATTGTCTGAACAGATCCTATTTCATACCCTCTAAAATGGATGCAGATTATAAAATTTAGGGTAATCACTTTTTACAGTTCCTAGAACTTTGTCTATTTGTGTTTGTAGTGCTTTCATGTATATCATCTTCCCTCAAGGTAAATAAAGTAGGTATTGTTTTTCCTCTTTTACAGGCACGATCAGTCGTTAAATAACTTGCAAATGATAAATTACAGTGAGTGAGTGGCAGGACTGGAACTTTAATCTGGGTCTCCTGATTCCAGGTGCCCTCTGTTTCCTATAGAGCTCTCATGCCATCCATATGGGCCACTCCTGGCTTTCTACCCCTCATTCCATGAATGGGTTCAGCCCTGGCTGTGACATCTTCTCCATAAACGGGAGGAGAGTGGGGCCTAGACAAAATTGTATTTGTTTTGTTCACCTGGAGCCAAGAAACAACTTTGGCTTCTTGGATGTATTAACTTTGGGCACAAACCGCTTGTCCTGGAGGAGTGGGGTACCTGCGACTTGAACAGGGAAGAAGAAAGCATTTCCTAGGGCATATGAAGAGGTGAGTTTTTGCCAATTAACAGAATTTTGTCACTCACACTAAGATGATGAAAAGAAGGGAACACAGATGAATTTGGCTGTGTAGGATCAAAAACAAAAACATTAAAAAATCACATTGCCACTTAAAGAGAGTTTTTCTCAGAGCCACCGAATATCTATCCACAGTTCCCTTGGGACGTAATTCTGAAAGGTAAGAAGACTTGCTAAATTAGAGGAAAATAAAAAAGAACAACTCCCCCTCAACTTCCAGAAGATTCCAGCCAAGCCTGAGTTCTAACCCTCTTGGATTTGGAATGGGTTGTAAACTTGGCAAAGAAACACGAGCCCGTCCCTACTGGAAATCTCTCAAGAGAGTCAGTTCCAGCTTTCCAAAAACTTTCAGTCCAAATATCTTTGGCCCCACATCTGAAGCTTTGTAGTACTTGACATCTATTAGAAATTACCAAGTCAACTTCAGAAACCTAAAATCGAGCTCAACTCCAATGGGTGCATGAAGTCAAACTGATCAGATTGCCATATAACCGGAGCAAACCCTGAGCCTGACTTGAAAACCCGTGTGAAGGTTCACTCACGTTTTTGGCAAGGGCTCAGAGATCTTTGGAGGAAGAGGGAGGAAGATCTCACTTTTCTCTTCTAATCCATTGCTTCCACCATGAGCTACTGTACGCCATGACCCCAGAGGACAGGGCCCCTGAAAGTAGCATAACAATGGCCCCTGTGAAATCAGAGCTCTTTTAAAACAAGGTGATAATTTTTCCTAACCTGAGTTAACCTAGTGGAGCTAGTAACAGAATAAGAAAATTACTACTTTGACTTTACCGAGAGATTGGCAGCCTTTTAAGTTGGGAAAACCCTGACAAGTTTGCTCACAAAGACGGAAAGGCACTGACAGATCAGATAAGACATTAATTCAATTTGGAACTCTCTAGAAAACAGAGAGAAGGGCCAATGAGAGGGGTCCGATCCAGCCTAAAAAGCTGAGAAGATCTTCTAAGAGGCTGATGGACTTTTCAGTTTGGTTGGTTGGCTGCTTGTTTCCTTAAAGGATGCTATCAGGGAGAAAAGATGACTATTTATTTTGTCTCCTGTAAGCTTTGGGGGTATGGTAACTTTGCAATTTGTTGGCGAATGTCTAAGGCTCATGGTCGTGTTGTCTAAAAAGTAATAGATGCTAAATCCATTTGAAGCAGCAGGAAGTACCAGGGAAAATCATAGCTTGTCCCAAACATTCTGCCACTTACGCAGCAGTGTGACCTGGAGGTGAATCACTTCATTTTTCTGTGTTTCAGTTTCTTCAGCAGTAAATGGTTATTACAATATCTTTTTCAGGGTGTCGTCGTGAAAGTTGAATGAAGGGAATGTATATTCAATCAGCATTGTATCTACCTTAGAATATATTCTAGAAAAGATATTTAAATCTATAAAGAAATACAAAAATTCATCTGTTCTTCTACTCATTCATCCCTTCCACACTCTCATATTATTTTTAGGATAAGAAAACGTAAGCTTGTCTCTGGAGTATTGTTTCATGATACGATAAGTACTGGATTCCTAGCATATAGCACCTTCCACCTCCAAATCAAAGCAAAGGAGATAACACAGAATATATATTTATTATCATTTTTCCCTCTTCTTTTCCCTTCTAGCTATTTCATTAGTCACCCTGCCTGCCTTCCTTTGATTCGTTGTGACTGTTTTTTCGTTATTGTAGGACAAAGTAGCCAGCAAGTTTTACCATGTTTAGAATAAATGATTTGAGTGTTTGATGCAACAGAAATGGTATAAACTCTAAACGGTAGTTTTTGGCTGATTTTGTACGATCCACTGAAACTCTGATATCCACTATGCAGCACGTAAGACTTTCATAAAAATGACAGAGAATGTCCTCTCTCTCAACCCCGCTGTTCCCCACGCTATGGAAGGTCTCTGGCATCTCCTATCAGTCCCGCTGTCAGTGGGATAACATGTTTGCTTTTGTTTTATTGCATTTGTGTTTTATAGGTACCATGGCAGCAAACTAAGGAATCAGGATTATGACAATTACGAACTACTCAGTGTCTTAAAACGGTAGCAAGAAGTATTCCTCATAATCCCACTATGTATATTGTTGTTGTTCTTAACATACATTGCAAAGTGCAGTTAACGACAGCGTTCATGTCAGAACATCGATGGCTGTCTCAGGAAAAGTGGAGTTTTTGTTTCATTAGCGTGGGGTTCAGTCTTTGGAAGACAGCTTCTGGGGTGGTACCTAGGCGGGTGGAAGGCAGGACAGAGGAGTGGTTTTTGGAGGTTTTGGCATTTGGAGTCTTATGATGGCTCTGCTGTGTGCTAGTTGTGTGGCATTGGGCAAGTCACCTAACTCGAGTGAATTCTGTCACCTGTAAAAATGGGATTGTAACAGCTGCTTCTCAGGGCTGTCCTGAAGATGAAATGAGATTCTGGGATGGGAAGTGTTTGGTAAAGAGGGTAACATGCTGTTAAACGACTGGTAGCCGTTAGTTGAGGTTGAGAAGGATGAATCCGGATGACAAGTACTGGGCCCGGCTTTCAGGCTGGACCGCCTCCGTGGCTCGCTCTGTGGCTTGCTCTGTGACGTCAGCGATCTGCCCGTGATTTCTCTGCTCTTCCCGTGTTACCCGGTGTAGACTGCTACATTTGAGCCATTGGGGAGCCATTGGCTTCCTGCTACTGTAGCTGTCAGAGGTTTTTTTTTTTTTTCAATCCCTTGAGAGAATATTTATTATCTGCTGTGTACCTGACATGGTTCTAGGCACTGGGGATACATTGAATAAAGTCTTGAAGGTCGCTATTCTCATGGAGCTTACATTCTAACAGAAGAAAACACAATGTACAATAAATAAATAATATGCTAGGTAATGATATATGGTATAAGGGGAAATAAAGCAGGATTTAGAGGGTTGCAATTTTATACATATAAAGATCAGAGAGTCAGAGTTTTTAAAGGGCCAGGTAGCTCATGCATCTGTGCATAAGAGGAAGTCTGAGCCTGCCTTTTCAATAAGCTGATCTTCAAGTAATGAATGACCTTCCCTCCCTTCCTTACATTTTCCCTTTCACCCTGGATACCTCCCTCCTTCCTTGTCTCCCTTATTCCCATTCAGTCATATATTCAACAGTAAGTACTAATTTGAGTACTAATTATGATCCAGAGATTTGTTGAGACTTTATATTAACAGCAGTGAACTGTATGCTGTCCCTGCCGTCACAGAGCTGGCGTTCTGAGTGTGGGTGGTGGTGGGGGAGGGACAGGAAGTAATGACATGTAAAACCAAATAAACATTATGCACATTCTGTGGCAATAAGTACTAGAGTGAAATATGACACTGGATAATAGGCTAGAAGCTGCTGGGGGGTTAGGCTAGGGAAGCTGCTTCTGGTAAAAGAGCATTTGTGCAGAGATCCAAGAGGCAGGTGAAGGAGAAAGGCACATGACTGGGGGAAGAGCATTCAGCCAAGGGAACAGCCAGTGTAAAGCATACTGGAGGACTTTGGGGTTCCCTCTGTGCAAAACCATCAGAGGGTTTTGAGTGGATGAGGATCTGGATAAAATGACACGTTTTAGAATGATCTTCTGGAATCCAGTTGGCACATGGCAGTAAGCACTGAGTTAGACAAGAACTATGGTGGATAGGGAGGATTAGCCCTCACGAAACAAAGGGTATTCTCATAATGGAAACTTCTGCTTTTTTATTGAATAGCAACATTTAGTTTAAAAAAAAGGGAAGTGCTAAAGTTTCTATCTAAAGATGCAACTTCTAGCTTTTCCCTCATTTTTCCTCATCCCTTTTCTGTTCTCACTGGCTTGTGAATTATCATTATTCTTTCTGCCAAGTAATTCAGTTCAATCATGAAGCTTTATTCATTCAATGATCCATACAAGAAAAACAAGCCAAGTACATTGCATGTAATATACTGACTCCTTTAAGACTCACTTATCATTCCATTTTGTAGATAGTAAGACTGAGTCTTGAAGTACTTTCTCAGTGTCATATACTTAGCAATTTCTGAAGACAAGATTTTACCTAGATCCATCTGATTTAGTCCATAGTTTTCACTACCTCACAGTATTGCTTCCCAGCCACTCACTCACTCATTCACACAAACAGTTACTACAAGGGAAATTATTAACTGCACCAGGTATTGTGTTAGGGCATGAAGTGGAATGCACGTTTAGTTGTATACATCAAATCAATTGTATTCCTTCAAAATGAGCTTAATTTTATGTCTGCCAAAATTTTAAACTAGTGAAATGAAGACTTTTCTTATAATGGGAAATTCTGCTGCTTTTTGTAATCTTCAAGAGTTGGAGTACAACATTAAAAAGAGGGTCTGAAGTCCTTCAAAAATATTTTGGGGTCCCATTTTTCTTTAAATGGAGATAGGTCTACATTCAATTATTTCATGATAATCACCCGTGTTTTATTTACTGTCGTAATATGTTGATGAATGGCCTTCCCATCCCTTCTACCAAAAGAGCCAGTTTTCAGGAGGAGTAAGAATGATTGCAGTGGCTAAAGCCAGCTCACAACTCTGCCTTGTTGATAATGGAAAGGTAGGTCTTCCGTTTTTAGGCAGAGCTAGAAGATTGGTAGGTTTGGCAAGATGAAACCACACATTGCTTCTTTTACCGCATGGGTGCGCCTGTAGTGTATCCATCTAGGATCTCCCTGCAATTTATACTTTTTTCATTTCATTATCATTGGGAGATATTTGATCATTTTTTTCCCCTCATGTTACAGAAGGAGAAAAGGAATCTGAGAGGATTTAGTGAATCGTCCAAGATCCTAAAGATACTTTACTGGAACTTGAGTGTATTAACCAGGGTTCTCCAGAGAAACATGAACCAACTTATATATATGTGACTGTAACTGGCTCCTGCAATCACGGAGGGTGACAAGTCCGCAGTCTGCAGGCTGGACACCCAGGACAGCCGGTGGTGTAGTTCCAGGCTGAATGCTTTCAGGCTAGGGATTGACGAGGAGCCAGGATTTCAGGTGGGTCAAAGGCAAGAATGAGATGATAGCTCAGCTCACTAGTCGGGAAGGAGAAGTTCCCTCTCGTTCATGAAGGGTTAGCTTTTTTGCTGTGTTGAGGCCCTCAGCTGATTGGATGAGGCCCACCCACATGAGTAGGATAATCTTATTTATGTACTCTACCAATGTAAATGTTGATCTCATCCAAAAACACCCAAAAGACACATCCAGAATAATGTTTGACCAATTATCCGGGTACCCGTGGCCTAGTCAGGTTGATACATAAAAACTAGGCATTGCAATGAGTCTCTGTCTCCTTCCTTGCAGCACGTGTATCTGACTATGCCCCCTCCTAACACTCCCCCAGCACACACACCCAATAGGCAGAAACACAGTCACAGGAAAACAAGAACAAGCATAAGAGAGAGAAAAATAAATTGGCAAACATTTTTTCTGGAAGAATATTCTCCTGAATGAGAGGATTTTACAAGCTGCGTTGAATCTAAACATAAGATTTTTATCAAAATTATTTGTCTGAGGTTGATAGTCACGTGAACATCCCGTCATAAGACATACAGACACATATCCACATGAAGGATACAGACGCAGGCATTTAAAAAAAACTGGAAATGAAAATCACAACGGAGATTGCTTGTGCATTTTAATAAGTCCCTGAAGTGAATCAGTACCTAAGTAAGTTCCTGATTCATTGCATACCATGAAGTGACCCGGAGGCCGTTCAGCACTCCCAGGCGTCCAGCTTGCTTGCCTTGGCCTGACTGAGAAAACCGCAGCTCTCTGCCTTGCTCCACACGGTCAGCAAGAAGGCTGTGTGAGGGGAAACGCTCGGCAGGCACAGACTTCATTAGGAAGGCCTTGGGACAATGAAGGGCTAATGCGTCTTGACTTCTGACGCTGTCAGATACTCTGCTACTACTTTTCTTTCCATTTCTCACCTTCCTGAAGGAGGGGAGGAGTGAGGGAGAAGGAATGTGCAGTGGGAACTCCACCTTCCACAAAGACAGTCTTCTTTGAATAAAGGTCCCACATGGAGAGTCCACATTGCTTTGGTAACTGGTTAACTCTTTCTTAACTTGCCCACAGAAGCTTGCAGAGGTTGAATGGGAGGAGGGACTAGCAATGCTTAGTTTGCAAGATGAACCTAAGAGGGGAAACATGAAGTAAAAATCGGTGCGTGTATGTGAAATAGGGACAAGAAGAGAGGTGAATGCGCAGGGCCGATAGGTGTCAGTGTTCAGAGCAGCTGCTTATAGCAGCATATTGAGCCCAAAGTCCCATGTAGGCACCTGTGCCTTTCTTTCTTGAGGTCTGTTCAATCCTAAAATGCTCTGGGATTTGGGAATCCTTTATCTCCTCTTGTCATCCTCTTGGTTAAGAACATGAGGACATTGAGATATCAGAACCTAAGTAAAAAATAAAAGCCTTCCTTTGTGGTTGTAAAAAGATTTTTTTGTTGTTGTTAAAGATACTTTTCTTTGACTATAAGGTGGAAGAATGGAAATGGCATTAGAGAATGGGAGATAAACCTGAGCTGGACTCCTAAATTAGAAGTTGGGTGCCTAGAGATAACTGCCTGGGACCGAGAGTGTGCATGTATGTAGATGTGTGCTAATAATATGCAAATAAGCACCCGCTAAAATGAATTGAATTTTTATCAGTCTAGCCATTCAGTGAGACTGGGAAACCTGCTATAAAATGGGCTGGGCAGTTCCGGGGCAGCAGAAAACTCCCAAGAGCCGTAAGTACTCACTATAATACTTTGTCCAATTGGAAAACTCCCTTCTAATACTCTTCCCCATATAGATTTTTCTTGTTAGGAAGCTCATTTTATGGCACAAGATTTACTGCTATATTATGCCACTGCTGCAAAATAAACTTTGCCCATGGGAAGAGTTTTATTCTCTTTCTTTTTGGGGAAACTGAGTACTTTTTAAGTACTGGGATGATACTTCTGTATAAAGGTCACACTTCTGATCCTCTGAAAGAATAGGAGTTTACCAGAATAAACTTGAGTGTGTGTACGTGTGGTGTGTGTGTGTGTGTATTTGTGTGTGTTACATAGAAAGATCCACTTGGAATAAAATTTACTAAGGAAGCACATGGAAACAGTTCTAGTCAGAGATGGCAGAAGAAGGAATGAACTAACTTTGCAGTGCGAGCTATTTAAGAAGAAGTCAATTCAGAAACCATCTGTACAAACTTACTTGAGGGATGAAAAGGAAAACAGGCAGCAAGCACATGCTATGTGTGTGTGAAGGGAGGGTTACTTTTATCCCACCTTTCAGGGAGGAGGGCTGGGCATCTGAGTACTCTGCATGTGTATCTATTGGTAGTATTGAGAAAAACGAGACTTAAGCCACATTGAAAGAAAACTTTTTCCAAGACTTGGTGTTCCCAATTTTAGAATATCTGGGTCTAGAGTAAAGCTATGTGCTTCCCTGGTTTTCATCCCATGACTTGTATCATTCATTCCTTTAACTATTGCAAACTAAAGGTCTTGCTGGCAGATCATTTTATTATTTATCTCTGGTGATGGGTATATTCATCTTCAACCCTGCCAGCAGTATTATTTTAAATTGTGCTTTGTCCCCTTCCAGAGAAGTTGCTTATAAATGGCATAATAAAAATAATAATAATAATAATAATAATAACAACAACAACGATGAGATCACCAGCCGTACCATCTGCTGCCATTTATTGAGCTTTAATTGTGTGCCCGGCGTAGCATAAGTGGATTTAGGATATGGTGATCAGCCAGTCAGACTCTGCTTTCAAACGTCTGGATTCAAATCCTGACTCCACAATTTACTCTTTAGGGTCCCATGGGTACTTTATCTCACCCTAGTCTCTTCATCTATGGAAAGAATATAATAATATTATTTCCTAGTCTTTTGAGGATGGAATAAAATGATGCAGGGAAACAGTTTTGCACTGTGCCCAGCAAATGGTGGGCACTTAATACATACTAGCTGTTAGTACTATTTTTCATTATTCCAGTGTTTTATTTAATCCTCACAACAACACTGAAGGATAGAAGTCATTAGGTCCATTTTACAGATTGTGAAGCAGAGACTTAGAGATGCTGAGTAATTTATTCAAATTTGTGTGTTTTGTAAATACTGGAATAGGGTTTGAATTTGCATCCACCATTAAGGTGGCTTTTTGCCACTAAGCTAGACTACCCTATAGCCTGTCCTTCTGTGATCTGACTTTAGAAGGCAGCACACATCTCCCAGCAGGTATGACAAGAAGAGTATTGTTTACTTCCTCATAATAATTACTAAAATGCTAAGCAATTTCATACATTATTTCTAATTATTTCACAACAGTTACATGAAGTTGACATTCTTTTTTCATTTGGAAATACACGGATAAACAAAACTTGGAAAATTATAAAGTGCTCTGTAAATTGTAGGTTCCTCAAGAATTATTGTCAAGCTCCTGCCTCAGGGCCTTTGCACTTCCTGCCTGGAATGGTTTTCCTCCAGATATTCACATGGCTCAGACCTTAAACTCTTTCAGTTAGTGAGGTCTTCCTTGACTGCCCTATTTAAATTATGAACGTCATCCCTACCTTTGTTAGTTCTTAAATCCTTTTGTTTTACTCTTTTATTTTGCTATCACTTACCCCCAAATGACATTCTATACATTATACGTAAGTGTTTGTTTATGAATGGCATATCTCTCCCCACTAGGTTAGTTCCACAAGCAAAGGATGTTTGTCTCTTTTATTCACTGCTGTCCTCACATTACATAGGAGAGGGCTGGACAAATAGAAGGCACATGAAATCCATTTCTTTAGTTAATGAATAAATGGATGTTACCTCACATTTTCTAGTGGCTGCAAATTCTGTGACCTGCATTTTCTAATTGCTGTACCCAGTACTTTTTTGGGCCACGTCACTCTTCATATATTATTTGATACTAGAGTCTTCATACAGTTTGCTTATAATCATCCTCACAATAATTGTTTTATTTCCTTGCAAAAGAGTGTCATCGAGGGCCTAAGGAGCACGTATAAGCTAAGCATTGTAAGCAGACCATTAAATATCTGCAATCTGCACAAATCTGCGTGCCTTTTGTTCTGTTTCCACGCAGTCTCCCATTCAAATAAACACCAGTCCCAAACTGACATTCGGAAAGATGGTTTTATCTTTTTACTGATACCTATCAAAAATTGGTATATTTTTATTCCACTTACTCCACATGCCAGGATTTTCTAAAACACTCCATTCGCGCCTAATGCAGATACTCTCTTGCCCACCAACCAGAATCCCTCCCACATTTCCCAAGGAAGAAAAAGATTCTCCCTAAAGCTCTCCATTTTCTTTTCCTCTGCCTCTCTCTGGCCTTCCAGATGGAGTCTGTCCTTTTTTATGAGTGATTCTTCTCTTCCCACTGTGAATTAGCAATCAAGTCTGGGCTCCTCTTAATTATCCCCTCATCCATTACCCCTGATTCTCCATAACAAAGGGTCAAGATATGGGAGACCCAGACTTCTTCTCCCCCAAACGGAGGAACTATGGTAGTTACTTGAAGTCACTTATTTCTTCTGACATATACAGAGCCACTTAGATCTCCCTGAGCACTTCCTCTCCTTCTGTTTGGGAGAATTTTGTTGCACGTCACCACGACTTGTGTCCAGCAGCTTGGCGATAACCTTGGTAATGACCCTACTGCTTTGTGGACATACTCCCCGAAAAGACAGGAAGGGCAGGTAGGAAGAAGGGTTGAAAGTAGGAAGATGGAGAGAACATCGTATGTTTGTTTTATAACATTCTCTATCCTAGAAACTGAAAATGATTTATGTGAGTTCAGACTAACCTAAACATTTTAACCTGTCAATCACAGCATGTTTGTTGACATAAGATGGACAGATAGTAAGATAATTATTAGAGGGAAAAGCTCTGCTCCCATCTCTGTTATCTCGGCATTAATTTCAGGGTTTTGTTTTCCAACCTGGCTAAATCACACTGAGAAAATAAATGTGCTCTGATCATTTTAGCTCTTTAAACGGTGTCAATGTGCTGAATGTTCTCTAATTTGTTTATGGCTGGGAATCATGACTTCTCCTGCTTATTTCCTTCAACAGCTTGTTTCCCCAGCCTATCTCACTGTTGGTTCTTATGTCTATGTGTTTTACTTAGCTGTCCCTATCTCTGAAGTTGTCTTTGTGTCGACTGCTTTTTTGAAAAACAAAAAAACAAAAAAACAGAGGGGGTTGCAATTAGTAAGGAAAGTCAGAGGCACAAACTCTGAATGTGTTTTGATTCCAGGGATCTGGGATGGAACGAGGTCCCCTTCTCAAGAAGTTCCCTGGTTACATATGTCCGGCCAGGGGTACAGTGTTGGTGTTCCAGTGGAAGATTCCAGAAACCCCTTGTCTGGTTTGCCCAAAGGAGAACCACAGCTGCCCATTTCGGTCCTCACTGGCAGGGGATCTGGGGGCCTTCCTGCATCCTTTCCCTGATGGTTCCCTCTCTGGATCGGTTTTGTTCAGGCTGTAGTTGGGGCACTTATGTCTTTAGCCTCTAAGGTTCTATGTTTTACAGCGCCAAAAGAAAACGTCACTTTAGGGAGGAAGGGAAAGAGGGATGATGCTAGTCCTTCTTGAGATAATCCATCATTAAGCCAAACCATGACCAAGTCATCACACGAGAGTCGGCGACCCTCAGTAAAGGAGGCGAGTGAAGGGTGACGAAAACTCAGCTGTGCATGAGAAATGATGGGTCCTAATTCCAGATCGTCCTTTCTCTGACCATGTGACCTTGAAAAATCCTTTCATTTTATTGTATACTGAAGCAGGTGGGCTACAGGAGCCAATGATTTGATTTATGATCCACTCCATGAAATGTGAATTTTCGATCTTTTCCCTTGTTTTATTGTGGGGGGTATAGTTTCCTGGGAGAATGCTGCCCATGCAGTGGGGAGATAGTGGAATATAATGATGGCTTCAGGTTTTATTCTGATAGACTGACTTTTACTGAAGTCTTAAGAGTGTGAACTAAGGAAATAGCATCCTGTCCAGAACTCTTTAGGGAGGCACTGTAGCCTGGGAGCTAAGAGAGGGCATCTGGGACCCGGTCCGGAATCTGTCACTATTAGTCATGTGACTGAAGAGCCAGCACTTTAATCTCTGTGTTCATCTGTATTCTCATGCATTTATCTCATAAAAATATTTTGGAAAATAAGTTAGGAATATAAGGAACTTATACCAGAGCCTTGTTTGTAAAAGGCATTCATTAGTATTAGTTATATTCTGACTTCTGAACGTCTTAATGAAGACTAATAAAAGGCCAAAAAAAAAGGATGGAGATAGCAATTTAGTGATAAAGGCGATGTCCTCGATAACCCAAACCCAGCCTACTGGAGCATAAGTGGTATATGATGAGATACGTTAGCCACAAAAACCAAACTTAACACCAGCCACAGGCAGGGCATTTTGATACCTGATCTGTTAGATGTAAGGTTGGTGTTATCTGGAATTTTCTGCGGGGCTTGGGGATATAGAAACCTAGCATGGACTGCTAAGATTCTGCCACTTACTCAGTCTTAACTATTCCCCTAGGGCCGGGGTTCTTAAATACCTCTGCATACTGAGACACCATATTGGAGTTTTAGAAAAAAACAGCACAGGCTTTATTTTAAACCTTGAGGATTCTCACTCAGTAGGTCTTCCGGTCAGGCCCAGACATCTGCACTTTGAAAATGCTCCGCGGATAATTGTGTGTTTTTGGAGGAGGAGGACGGGTCTTCCAAGGGAAAAGCTTTCTGAAATATGGGAACATTTACTAGGCATGTGACTCACATTTACCGTGACTGTGTATATCCACATCTCTACTAATAACTCCTTCTAGAGGAGCAGCCCCTAGACAGACCGTATTTATTATATCCTATTTAGTATCCCTGGCAGAGTTAAATGATCAACAGTTGAGAGCAGTCATGGCCAGGAAAATCTCAGTTTACTGATCTCCTAATTCATGATGTGATGGGTTTGTAATATATCAGCTTGGCTAGGTTGAACTTCATTTCCCAGAATTCCCTTCCTTGTAGGGTAGCCAGATTAAGCAAATAAATGCATGGCACTCAGTTAAATTTAAATTTTATGTAAACATCAGATACTCTTTTAGCCAAAGTATGTCACACACAATATTTGAGGCATACTAAAAAAATTGTTGTTTATCTGAAATTTGAATTTAATTGGGTATTCTGTGTTTTATCAGGAAACTCTACTTTCTCGTTTATCTCTGGTTAAGGTGAACCTCAAAGGGAGATTCTTAGAGGATTTAGGAGGGCAGGAAGGAAGCCGCAGTCATTTTATAGTTCAGTATTTTGTTGCTAATCTGCGAACTTGTCTCATTGGTGTAAAGCAACAGAGGGACCCAAAATTGCTCAATCTTCCCCTGAATCCTCCTTCCGCTTCCCTAACTCCCAGACCAGGATTAAGTGTTTAGTTTTGGAATGAAGGGCCCTGACTCCCACAGGGTAACCTCAGCACCAAGGTCAGAGGCAACGAGCACTGATACAGGTGGCTGACCATCCTAGCGAGGTTCCAGTTCATGCTTGTGAGTTCTCACCTGACCTTGATCTCCCCCATTTTATGCCATTGTTCTGCCCCAGCTGCCTGCCCATCTTGAAACTCCAGCATCAGACCCAGAGGTAACAGTCTTATGGACTTAACAGTTTTGCTTTTACTTACTTAACCAGCAGGGATAGTTGGGTAAAGCCAGTCCCTTGTGGCAAATCAACGATTCTCATCAGGACCTCAGAGAGAAGTCCAGGTAAAGGATTCGGTTATGTGTTCCTGGCCATTGTCTACTTCTGTCCTACATAACCAACCTCACTGTTCAAAACTGAATCTTTTTCTTTATCAGTCACCATACTAAAATGCCTACTGTTACCCTGAGGTATCAGTGTCTCTGAAATCTGTGTTAGAGAAAGGGGGGCAACAGTAGACTAGGCACATTAGGGTTCTACCTTCTGCAGTGGAACTGTGTACATCTGCAAGCTAACTTGGCCAGGGTCTGTCTCCCCTTGTAATTTCCTCTGGATAAATGAGTAGGTCATTTGCTTATTTACCTATTTCATTCACAAAGGAAAACAAATCATAAAGGAATAAAAAATAAGTATCTTACTTACTTATTTATTTGCAAAGGAACCATAAAGATAGAACATTAGAAACTGGGGAACAAATATACAGGCTTCCAGTTATCTTGTTTACTCATAGAGGTTGACGGCTAGTCTTCAAGATAATTTCTTTATGTAACGCAGCAACGTGTGGTCCCTGTACCCTTTCAGGTCATCTCACCCATGTGGGGTGCTGAATCCTGAAACCTGCATGTTTTGAGTATAGGCCTAATGACATTTATGTGTTTGGGTACAAAGTATATGAGTGGTATTGAGAGAAATCAGTACTTTAACACTAGAGGCGTAGATCCAACATATTAAAAGAAGACTCAGCTTTTAAACACGTGTACTCTGTGGCTATTAAGCTCTCTGCAAGATAGCCGCTGACATGCTGCTTCTGATGCATACATCGCCCATCCTTTCCTTCAGTCCAAAGTGGTGATACCAGTTAACCTTTAACCCTTTACACTCCTCCAGTTGCTGACTTACATTTGCAATGGTCTTATTTCACATAATATTTTAAGGGTCTCCTAAAGTCTGGGCCAAGTCCACACAATAACTCCAGGAAAAGAAAAGATATACAAAGGGAGGAGAATGAAACCCACAAAACCACCTTAAATTCCAAAGAAATCAGAAAGTATCCCTTTTCCATACGAATAGCCATAAACCCCAGGAACTGTGATTACCCTGCAGATCTGTACGTCATTTGCTGGACCACAATATTTTTCTTCCTTACTGAACCTTCTTTTTTAAAGACAGATTTTTCTGTTGATGAAGACATGAGTTATTCATCCAACGTCTTTCCAGAAAAACACTTTATTTTCAGGAATTAGGGAAAATCCTAGGTGATTCTACCATACCATGCAGTTTTTTCTTTTTGGTCTTTCTCTCTCTCCTCATAAAGATGGTGTCAGCTTAAATTTAACTTGACCAAAATCAGGAAACCCACGCAAGCCTTAATGGGAGCAGGTGATGGCGCTTACGTTGCAAGAAGGACAACCTGAGAACCGAGTTCGCCCCTTTCCAGCTTTCCCTGTTCAGATATCTGGTTGTTAGTTTGACCTCACTTGAGCATTCTTTTAGTTCCGTTTTCAGAACCTCAGCCTTGAATTTGGAGAGAATCCTTCGTTTAAATTCCGAGTCAAGGAGCACAAATACGTCTTCTTGGCAAGAGTGGATCTCTCAATCTTACATGTTACCATTTACATTATTTTAATTACTAAGGGTTTTTTTTTAAAAAAAAGCCGGTGTGGGCAGTTAAAAGCATTGCATTCCCTTTAGTTTGTTTATGCAGGGAGAGACCATGAAAGTACTTCTGAAAGACGAATCCTATTATTGTTTTAATCAGGCGGATGTTGTGCGGCTTGTCAGAGTACAGAGAACAGACAGAAGAAGCGAAACAAAAGCACACTCTGAAGCTGGTAGCAATAAATTATGAGCAAAGAAAAAGTAATCAACTAATAGAAACTACCTTTGAAGTCTGGCAAGGAAATGATGGCAAGTCTCATCTGAATTGGTTCGTCAGGGTTTAGCATTCACGCATATTTGTAGTTTCACTTTGACACTTGGCAGCATCCGTAGTCATCATCGAGACAATGAAAGTGAGAAGAGGTCCTGATAAACCAGAACTTGACCTCAGTCTTTGTGGAAAAGAAGCAAGGGAAACCAGAAAGAGTGGGGGTGAAGGTGGAGAGAGAGCAGGGGAGGAAGACCAGACTCCCTGTCAGCCCTCCACTTTGAGTCTGTTTGCTGCCAGCAGACGGGCGGAGGGCATCCTTCACTACCCACAGGCATGCTCAGCCCCTTCTCTTCTTACCAATGTGAGGAATGATGGATGTCTGGGTGGAAGTGCCTGGTCCCATCGCTGCCCAAGGTATCATTGAAAAAAGTTGTCTGCAAGTTTAGCCTTGAATCTGGCTTGCTGTGTCTGTGTCATCAAAGGCCGTCTGGGGCAGCTCTGACTCCAGGGGGAGCTCTTTGGCCCCAAGAACTCATCAAAGAGGAATGCCTGGGGTGATGCCAAATGCGCTTCTTGGCCTCATTCTTCCAGTGAAAATCGAGTATGTGATTTCTCATAGAAAGAATCTAGTGTACTAAACGTTTTCATACATGGCACCAAATTCAACAGATGACACATTTGTTTTTTAATAAATATGTCAATGTAATCTCAACCCATTGTCCACAAAACGGTTACTCACCTTTCCATGTGTTAGGAGTTAAATGGAAGCTTCGGGCTTCTCAGAGCAATAGTAACATGACGTTTTGGCAAGGGTCTAAGTATACCAGTGCTACATCCTAAACCACAGCCACTGACTCTGTATTGTAGAATGTGATCTCAGGAATATTTTCCATCTTACTAAGCTCCAACATGAATCCCTTTGCAGCAGAAAGCATCATGGGATGGAGAAGAGAACATAGATGGGCCAGTCTCAAGGGGGCAGGTAGCACTTCTGATCATCTGTGGAGCCCTCGGAGAATTACATACATTGTGGGGCCATTTCCACAAACGTGACGCGATGGCTAGACATTCAGGCTCTATCTCTTGGAATCTAGGTCATAGTAAATTCTCTTCCCTGAGAGAGAATAGGGAGAGAGTAAAATCTTGACAGTCTCATTCCCTGGAAATCTACACAATATGGTTCCTCAGAGAATTTGCTGGATGTGATATCTGACCAACTGCCTTGTCTATTTAGGCCGTATATGTTCATCACATACAAATATGATGAGCCCTGTGGAAAATATTTAAAAATGTAAATGATGCTGCCTACCTGCAGGGTGTCGATAATTTATCACAAGGCACAAGACATGAAAGATGAGAAATGAGTAGTTAAATTTCTTAAATTTCTTATAAGCTGTATGTTGATTCTGGAAAATCTGTCTTAATTTTTCTTATTCTTTCCAATTCCCTAACAACCACCCTGTATCTGCTAAGATTTTCCACATTACAATTTAGCCTAATGATTCTCAATAGAGGGCAATTTTCCCCCCATGGGACATCTGAAGACGGTTGAAGATGTCTGTGACATATTTTATCCATCACAACTGTGTGTATGTGTGTGGGGGGGTGTTGCTACTGGCATCTATGGAGTCAAGGACAGGAATGCTGCTCAGAACAGCCTCCCCCCAAAATAATTATTTGGCTCCAAATGTCAGCAGTACTGAGGTTAAATAAGACTGAGTTTTAGCTTGTTAAATAATCTCTTTAGTGTAGCACCTCTTTGAACCAGTATCCTTCATAGATATATCTCTGGATATTCTTTTTATTCACAGCTCCACCTATTTGCTTGGGCATAATGTACATAAACATACATGGATGTGTAAGTATACATAGACACATAAAAATATGCATGTATATGTATGTACATATATTTGACCTTAATTTACTTAAATCAGTTCTGTGAGATGGAGTTATTTTTCTTTCCACAAACCTATGCCAAATTTAAACTAGAGGAAAGGGGAGCAGGGACAAACCAGTTATTTCAAGGACAAACTTGAGCATTAATGGGACGATGACCACCTTCATTCTTTTTCTAGTCACAAGGTACATCTTCTCTAGATTGTCTTCTAGAAATTGTGAAACCCTATTTTTGTTGTTTTACATATTCTGTCCATAATGTGAAAAATAACATTATTCATTCTCTGACAGACTAAACTTAATGTTTGTCCTGTCACCCTCACCCTCCAGTGAAAGATTAACACAGACAGACTTGCCCACGGCCATAAAATAAGTCCTGACAGGCCAAGATTTCCATTTCCGCTTTCAGGAATTAAATCAGCAGTCCTGTGCACTAGAAATATGCATGGGATCTCTAGCTTAATTTTGAGACTTTTATTTGCCTAACTTCTTTTAATTTTCTTATGCTTTATTTAAATTATTCCTGAATAATCATTTTATTATTTTTATAAATAAAACTCATATTCATTATACAAATTCCAAAACAAAAGAGAAGTCAATACATATAAAAACTGATTCCCTCAAATTCAGCATTACTATTTACAAAAGTTCTTGACAGCTTTTTCTACGTACATATAAAGAGACAGATGAGTAGATAATATGTACATATAAAGAAAGAAGGAATCTTACTGTGTAGGAGGCATCTTGATGAATTAATTGCCTTTAATTTTCCTCAAATTTAATGGAAAACTGAAATAAAAATGAATGAATTCTAAGGAATAGGTAAGTGTTTCAAAAACACCAGTAAGATGACTTCTTAGAAAAATCTGTCCTTTAAGGCAGAAGTTTTCAATCTTGACTACACACTGG
Organism: Manis javanica; assembly: GCF_040802235.1. Classification (NCBI taxonomy): domain Eukaryota; kingdom Metazoa; phylum Chordata; class Mammalia; order Pholidota; family Manidae; genus Manis; species Manis javanica. The sequence continues at coordinate 175,086,573 of NC_133159.1, read as the reverse complement.
GATCAGCAGAGAAGCTTTTAAAAATCTGAAGACTGTACCCACGAACAGTTAAATCAGAATCTCACGGGGATGGGACTTGGCATTAGTGTTTCTTAAAGTTCCCAGGTGATTCCACTGGGCAGCCAAGATTGTGAACCATTGCTCTAAGATTAAAAAAAAATGTCTATGAAAATATCCCAGAGCTAAAATCTGCTCATCTAAAAAAATTTTGAACCGAATCAGTTGATGTAGGGCTATGTAATATGGAGAGATTAACATTCTTTTACTTTCTCTCCCACTGTTCTTGCTGCCTCCCCATTTTTGTGGTCTGTAGTATTTTTCTTGGTTAGGGTTTATAACATTTCTTCTGTGCGCTGCCAAAATCCCCTCAGTCAGGGGAGTAACTGGAGAGGTGACCAGGGTGGAGGGGGATATTCCGGGACAAGCAAACAGGTACCTAGGCATGGAAGAGGGTATTTGGGGAAAGTAAGGAGAAATCTCAGCCCAAAGAGACTCTGTGTAGCTTCTTCCTCCCTTATTAATGAATTGGTTTTGTTTACTTTGGAAACAGGGCAACTGATTATCAGCTACATCTTAGATATCTTTGTTTAGTTGTTATCACCTATGCTCTTCTTGTGGACAGGTTATTTTGAATTATTTGTAGGTAACAGACCCACCTAACTCTGAGGTGAGAACGAACTATAGGAATTCAGTTGCCTGGGAGGTGGGGTAGGCGGAGCACCAATGCACAGTCTCCTTTTTCCCTGACAGTCAATTTTAAATGGTTCCCAGACCTCAGGTTAAGAATCAGTGTTTTAAATATTTAGTCTTGCTTATTCTCACCTTTGTTTATTCACTCACCAAACTGTATTAGGGTGAATGGGATCTTCCCAATATAGGAATGGGTTTGTGATTGAGGGGAAAATGTAGGGATATATTACTATGTGCTATTTGATAGTGTATATCTTTTTTCTTTTTTGAATGCTGCTAATTTGTTCTCTTCATAGAATATTAAAACATTCATAAAACATGGTCGGTAGTTCAGGCAATTAGGGCTGCAAGAAGTCAAATAGAAAGGCTTCTCCAGAAATAGAAACTAGAACAATTTAGCATCCTGAGTAGTTTTTTCTAGAAAAGCAAAGATGGGCCACTTGAAGGCAGCCAGTTAGTCTAGGGAATGTTGAGAGCTGTGCAGGTCTTTCCTGGGCAGTAGAAGTAACTCACTTAACTTTCTGTTACCCATGATCCACTACTTTGTGTCTGTAGACAGGGAGACACAGATCTTTAATTTGTGTCAGCATCCTGTAAAGCTCCCAAAATTAAGACTAGTAATGCTTCCGTTTCTTTCCTCCATTACTGTCTCTTCTATTCCCACTTTGAATTAACTGGGCAAGACTAGGAATTGGTATATTGAGGCTCCATGGAACTTCTTGACAATTGTCCTGCCTCTCTTTGAAGATTCTCCCACCCTGATACTGCCTACTTCTAACCTTGAGGATAGTACCTCATCCTGCTCTGGAACTTCAGGACAGGTCAGTCTTTTTCTGAACCGTAACCATGAAAATCATTGTTGGTACCCTTATAGCATTTTGGGCTCCATGTTCCTTTATTTCCTTGTCAGTGATCTTTGTTTTTTCTCTCCATGAACCATTCCCAAGTGTGTCCACGTCTTAGATCTCCTTATTGTTAAAACGGTCCCCCTTTAAAGGTCTCAGAATATGAAAAATCCCCTTTCGGAGTCTGATCTCCTTTCCATTCATATTTTCCACCCTGTCACTCATGCTAGGCATTCTGTTTATCCTCAGAGTAATGAAATCTCGGTTTAATTAACACACCAGAGGCTCATTTCTCATCCCCACAAATCCAGTGTGGGTCAACAGGGCCTCCAAGTGGGATCCTGGCTCCTTCTACCCTGTGACATTGTCATCTCGATACATGGCTTCCAAGGTAACATCAGTAGTGATAGAATGAGATGGAGGAGACACAGTGAGGTTTTAATTGCCCTGCCTTGTAAGTGATGCACTTGATTTCTGCTCAGAGTCCATTGAATTAAACTTATCCCCTGGTCCCAGAAAAGCCGTAGTGGAGGCCGAGAAATGCAGAGTTCTACGGGTGTTTGGTGAACACTGAATTTCTCTGCTACTCTCATTATCTTTGCAGTCCCTTGAGGTCTTCTCTGAACGTCTCCTGCGTTCTAGTGCCACGTGCGTCCTTCATCGGTTAGGATCATTAGGCTAATGATCATACTCTTCAGAAATGCTGTCTTCAGCATTCACCAGAACTTCCTTCACACACCTCTCTGTTCTTACCTTACCAACCCCATGCCCTGCATCTCCAGGCTGACTCCATCACGCACTGTGTCCTCCCCCTTTGTGGTTTGCTAGGTGGGCCTAATGTAGTGAAATCGTGCTGATCCGATCCAAGGGAGATTCATTCTGTGAAATTTCAAGCAGGTCATAATTGCTTGCTTTTTATCTCTTTGTCTGTTTACACCTTTTTCATATCTTTAGGTTGTATTTCCTCAATTTCAGCATACGGATTAATATGCAGTATTGATACAAGGCCAACAGTCTGTGGCTAGTTTGATGGGATCTTTCTCAACTCTTCTATTCTGAACACTTTCTGTATCTTTGTCCATTTTCTCTTCCTTTGTCCCTAGAGGAAATGTTTTTCTTTCTTTGCTGAGACATATCCTTTGCTGCTTTGATCAAGTTCTGTATCTTTACTAATCAGATGGTGCCTTGTTTCATTCACATTCAGACTCTTTCCGTTATTTGAACTTTCTCGTTACAGACTATACTAGCTGTATATGTGCTAAGTGTTTTCTTAGTTGTGATTTTTCTTTACTTTTTGCTCCAGTATCCCATTAAGCTATTGCCCCATCTCTCATCTATTTATTAGTGTCAAATTTCATAATAGAGAAGTCTGTGCCTCGCACTTTTGCAAAATAGTTCTACCTCCAGTTACCAACACCTCCCCTGGTACACTTCCAGGTGGTTTTTAGTGGTCTCCTAATCACCACACCCAACAGTATTTCACCATTCTCCATGTAATTTGAATATTCAGAACTTAATATTTTTGATTATTCTATAATTCCCTCTTTCCCTAGCTTCTGTCACACTATGGATGAATATCTCCCCTACTTTGGTGATGAATTCTGTTTACAGTTTTTGGATGACCTAATTGCATCCATCTTTTCTTCTGTTAAAACAGTGCAAATGAGTCTGAACTCTGTTTCTCTCAGATAGAAGGGAACTTTACAGTCATTATCCATACTGGGCTGTATTTCAAACTCTGTCTCTTACAGAGGATAATATATAAAGTGTCCACTACCTCACTGCCTGAAGCGAAATAGAAATTCCTGCCCTTTCTGGTTTTTATTTCCCTGAAACATGTGGTCGCCAGCTAATTCATAACAGTCTGAGGAAAATCCCACCATTGCATCCTGGATCTTGTGACCTCTGACACACAAGGGAAACTTTGGCTCCATGATGTTTTAATGTATGAAAAACAGTTCCAAATAAAATAAAACTGAAGTGAAGAGGTATTATCTCTAGGTTAGCCATCAGGTAATCTAACTGTTTATCAGCTCAAAATTGTGGAAGAGAGGTTTGTCATGGATTCAAGGCCAAGTCTACAGAGTTGAAAGAAAATAGAGAATTGGCTGTTGTACTGAAATGTGATAAACTAATCTTTATAATCCTAGAAGAACAAGTGGAAAAGTTGGTCCTTTGCGACACTTGACAGCTCCTAATAAGAATGGTTTGGCAGCACATATTTCAAGGATTTTTATTTCTACGCACCTTATCTGAGGTTTTGGTTGCTATCAGGAGGATCTTTTGTGAACTTACATTTTTCTTCATAATTCAGAATTTTATTGGAATTTATCCATCCGTGGATTTGTTTCCATTAATATTATTCAAAACAGGTTGAATCTGTTTAATCTCCATTTTAAGGTGTTTAGCTTTGAGTGCCAGAAAATTTTCCTTAATTGTGGATTTGATTACTGTTTCTCTTGCTAGTGTTGAAATTGTGCATTTTTTCTATCCTTGGAAATAACTGCGATTCTTATCTTCTGCATTTATCATCTGTCTTCTCATCAGTTCTGTTCTTTGTCTTTTATCTTTTTATTGTGGTTGAGCTTATCTAGTTGGTTTGAAATCACTGGTTGAAAATTTTTACATGATGTTACTGTTTTTAAAACTCTACCATAAAAATTTTAATTCTGTCATTGTAATTTTAGTGGCCATAAAATCCTTCCCTGTCTCTCCTGTTTCTTGCACGTGTCTGTCTGTTTTTGTTTTATTTTGGCTTCCTGCCTTTGTAGTTCATTCTTTTTTTTTGTCTTTGTATTTCATCCCCTCCTTTAATATTAGCCTATTTTAACCTTTGCTTTATAGAAAACAATTCCTGAATACTGTTGAGAATTATCTTCTGGTTCCTGGACTGTATCTTTTTCAGAAGTATATTCTCCTGAGTTTTCATGAGCTCCTCTTTTCTCTTACTCTAGAGTCCCTTGTCCATAGATCCCATTTGGTGGTTTTCTTTTTCATTCTTTCCTATCATTTTAACAAGAATCCACTCCCATTTAGCGTTTGCAAACACATGAAGTAATGCTCATGGTTCTATCCTCCCCGATGGCTAGGAGAGCACTTTCAGCCCAGGACCTAACAAGCTTTCACCTGGTACAGCTCTGCTCTGTCGAGGTAAGAGATTGTCCTCTGCCCGAGTCTCTGGAATGCGTGAACATCTACTGTCTTTGGAGTAGGCACCTTTCTATTAATACCAACCTACAGGGCTTTAATTGCGAACATATTTTGTAGGACGCAGTGAATTAGCCAGTCACTGCCCTATGCACCCCAACCCCATTCCAAACTCATTTCCTTGCAAACACAGTCCCAAGTGGGGGGTCCCAAGTGGATGCCACAGTGTTAAGAGTTTGTGGGGGAGGGATAAGGTGGACACAGGGATCTTGGTGTTTCAAAAAGTAACATCCCTTAGTGGAATTCTGACTGCCTAATTTGAAATTGGTAGCCGTTTTGCCTCTCCTAGGGAGCAGCCAAAGTGGTAGAAATACAAAGGATATCGAGGCCTCCTTTTTTTCAGGTAAGAATTCTTTTATTGTAGGTAAACAGCTGCTTTTCCCCACCAGGTCGGCTCCATTCACTGTGTTTGATAAAATTTCCTTTCGATTCAGAAAGTTTTTGTCTAGCAATTTGGAATTTCTATATTGTGAGTTCACTACGTTTTTGTGGGTTAGGGTGGAAAGTCTTTTTAGATATTTTTACTGAAAAGTTGGTAGTGGTAGGATCAAGCTGGATACGTGTCACTTAGAAACTACTAACCTATGTTTTCAGTCTGATCATACAGTTCTCTGAAATAATTTATGGTTTCTAATATGAGGGCTACTCACTGGAATCATTAGAATTTCAGTTAGATGGACACTGCAGAGATCGTCAAGTGCATTTCCCTGGTTCCTGGGACACTGCTATCGAAACTTATGTGTATCTCTGTGGAAATCAGGACTCCAAAGCACCTGACTCCCTTCCAGAAGGGAGTCAACTCCCCTCTCCCAGTCCTTTCCAGGGCTTGGTTGTAGGTCAGCACCCCATGGTCAGATGGCAATGAGGTCTGTGGTCTCTGGGGCGCCCCCTGCAGATCCTAATGCAGGGAAGGCACCTTCCCACTCCGCCCGCAGCAGACCACCACCTCTGCCCATCCCCTGGTCTTCCCACAGGCTGGGGGCTGAGCAGCTTGTAATGAGGGCTGGGCTTCTGTGCAGGATGCCCCTGGGAAGGGCCTCAGTGCTTTTAGGAGTCAAAGGGGGTTCACCCTCAGATTACAGGCCTCATGATCCTAGTCTAACCAAGGCCTGTGGGGCCCTGGAATAATACTCAGATACAAAGATTTCATTTGCACTAACAAAGCTGCTAGTGCATTAATAACTATGACTTTTCATTTTCTCATACCTTAAAGTGGAATTGCAATGATCTATGGAAAGCTAGGTTATGTTAGTAACTGGAGCAGATAATTTTATATCCTTATCTATATCTGTGGTGTGCATGTGTGTGTGTTTGCTTTTTTTTAAACTGCAGATCCCTTACAGTCCCCTTTAAACCAATCGTGCTTGAAGTGGTGATATTAGTCATGACTGACCAAAGCCTTCCGGCAGACTAGTCAAATGGGGGCATTAATTTCTAGGACCAGATATATAACATGACGTATCAACTTTCTCGGGGGAGGATTTTGAGAAATCCCCCACGTTCTTCAGGTAAGGTGGAGGTGAGGTGAGGAATGGCTTGCAGAGATCCATCACTGGGGTGGGAAACATCAGCTCCTTGTAAATCACCAGTGAGGCGGCTCATTTGTACACAAGAGCAGCTCATGTGTAACGGTGGAATTGACCTGATGTGCTCAGGGATCTGCTTCCTGGAAAAAGGAGGATGCCTCTCAGAATGCTTGCCAGGCCTGCCAGGGGCTTCTGTCACCTTACAGATGAGCCTGCTGGTGCGAGTGGACTCGGGCTCATTCTTCTGTGACATGAGCCAGTGGGGCTGTGGGTGCTGAATGAACTTGGCTCTGACTCAGTCTGGCTGTATAGCAGCTATAAATCTTCCCTTTTTGTTTTTAGAAGCCAGCTCCTTACATTCTCTCTCTCTCTCTCTTTGCCATCCTTCAATGCCTGTGCTTTTGAGAGCAGCTCCCAATGTCCTCTTGTGTTCTGAATCGATATGATGAGAACTGGTAAAGAAAGCATAATGAAGAAATGTAATCGTGCACCTAAATATGAAAATACTGCTTTCTGTATTCCTGGGTCTTTGAAAGGGCTAGGTAGTAAAGATCTCAAGAAATTTTATAGAAACAAACCAAATGCAAAAGAGAACAGTAACAAAAAATACCCACAACAAATGAACCAACAAAATAAAAAGATAAAAACGAAAAATAAAAAACAACTTTCCTACCATTTGTATCCACTGGGAAATACTTTTTTTTAAAAAACTTCAAGTCACTCCAATAGTTATACTAGTTAAATATTCAGCATGTTTCATCTTTGCTTTTAAAATAATATTTTTAATTGCATAATGGACACATGTACATGTGTGGATATCTGTGTGCATGTATGTGTGTGTAAGGATTAACTGTACTCTTAATATCTCTCTGTCCTCTTTCACCACTTAAATTTTAAGTTCAAGGTAGCGCATACTGTTGGTTAATGCCACAACCATTCCCACCTCTCTCTCATTCTTTTCAAGCAAAATTAATTTTATTTTCCTTTTCTGTGAACTGGGTAGGAAAAGAACATGTAGTACAATTAATGCCCAGAAAGAAGTGACAGGAAGTATTGTAAAGAGCTTGAAAGAAGGGTTTTTGTGGGTAATTTAGAGAAGACATGAAGCGAAAGAATATCACCTTCCGCTGCTGGTCATTGCTGCGTCTGCTTGTGGCTGGAACCTCCACAGCTGTGCGCTGAAGGGTACAAGCTGGGAACAAAGCCAGGGTGCTGAGGATGTTGGGGCAGTAAGGTGGGAGGTGGCTGGTGTGTGATGGTACCTTTGGTCCACTGAATTGTCCAGTTCTTGATCTGTCCTAGCTGAGGCATAAAATAACAAAGTTTCTTGGCTTATTGGATAACTAGTTTAATTTAGAGTTTTATTTTATGAAGTTGAAAGCATTCTAGCTGGTTGGAAGAATAAAATTTCCTTGTTAAGCCATGTGCATGTGTTTCTTAGATAATAAAAGAAGAATCTTGTGGTTGTTCACAAAAAGTAGGTCATTCAGAAATTAAAATATGATGTCCTGTGTAATGATCACAGCCCTTTCTTCCAAAGTGGTTAATGTTGCTTGTGGCAAACAGGCTGAGGAAATTAAGGATGCTTTTTATGTAACTGCACCTGGGATTTTTTTCTAGGAACAAGACTAGAAAGAGAAGCGACTCTTCTCCTTTTGAACTCCCATACAGAAAATTAAGTTTCTTCTATGTCCAAGAAAAATAGAAAGCTCAAGCTAAATCATACACATCTGTTTGCATGGTACCCATTGAAAAGTAGGATTACGTTTAGCTCTGGTTGTCTTTGTTATCTGTGCAGCTCTTCCTTGGAATTTTTGCAAAGTAATGATCTCATATTTTAAGGGAAAATACCATGTGAATGAATTTGTGACACATTGTCACTTTGAATGCACTGTGGTTACTCACAAAGCTCATAATGGAACTCAAGAGTTTGTATCTAGTTTTCCATTTAGCATTGAAATGGTGACAAGTTACCCATCAGTTAATGACCTGCTTCTCTGAGTTCTCAGATTCTAGCTCATCTGTGGGCAAAGGAACTGTTGGTACTTGGATGCTGATGTGACTGAGAACTGAGAATGATTCTGGTATTTGGGGGAAGATCTAAGCTCAATTTAGATTTATTTTCTATTGCTTTTACTCTGTTCTTGAAAGGTACTTATGCCTGTACAGTTTACCTGGGAGTTCTAGGCACCAGTTGAAGGTAAAAGACATTTGCAAGCCCATGAATGATTAAATTATTTCCCAATTAAGTGTCCCAAACTCCACTTTCTTACCATAGTACTGTTCAAAGGGCAGTCATCAAGGTGTGTGATAGTTACCATGGAAACTGCCGTGGGATATTGCCAAGAAAGTGAATGTCAGTAGAAATGAGTGCAGTTTAGTTTTTAGCTGAACTCTTTCTATGTGGCTGAAGATTTTATGTTGAAGTGTATCTCACTTTAAGGAAACTTCACTTAAAATATGTATTTCCAAGAGACAATTGAGGTTGAAATCTTGAATTATTATGATAACTAACATTTGTAATGAGCTTTAGAGTTCCAAAAGTCTTTTCTGATCCATTGCTTTATATCAACCTCACAATAACCATGTGGCATAGATGTGATTATGACATTCCCTCCACACAAGAAGTAAATGTAGAGAGTCAGAAGTCAGACTTCAGCATTTTGGTTAAATATGCAAATTGCAAAACATGTTCTCTTCTCCCTCAAAAATGGTTATGTTCCTTATTTACAAAAGGTTTTGGTAATGTTTTAGAAAGACAAATTTATGTACTGCAGATTTTCTTGAAATATCAAGACGTCTTAAATGGCTTCCGAATCAGAGCTGATTTGCCGTTATTGTTGAGGACTGAGACTAGTACAGTAAAAAAAAAAATTGTATTACCCCTTGAAGGGCCCCAGATACCAAGAAAAAAGTATTGCAGCCTTTTGTTTGATTTCTACCAGCTGAAATATGAAATAATAGAATCTGACATGTTTTGGAAGTCATTAATATTTAGTAAACTATACCAGTAAATTCAACTCTCCAAATATCAGAAAGTGGAAGGGTCGTTAGTATCCCTTGTTCTGTCAGCGAGTCATGCCTTCTTGAAGATAATCGTCGTTACTAAAAAGGATGCCATGTAAACATCTATACTTCTGTGTTTTCTGTTCATTTTGGCTAACTTTCACATTCATGAAATATAAAGGGCTGGGTGGAGCTCAATTGCTATTCTTTAAAATTCTTTGCTAAAAAGTACATTTTTTCATAAAGGCCAATTCAGTAGTGGAAAGAACCTGTGAATGAGGAGTTCTCAGAGCACACAGCATAGTTCAGGTTTTCATCGGGTATGAGAAAATGGGAGAGTTCTTTATACTAAACTATAGCTGGGAAGTGCAAGAAACGTAAAGATGGAGAAGAGTGAGTTGATAAAGTTACAAATTTGCCATCATTTTGGGATTATTGTGGCACACAGAAATATGCACATTGGAGTGAGATGCAAATTAGTTCAGCATAACATAGCATTTAAAAGTGATAGCTGGGGGTCGGGGTGCCTTAGTTTGAATTTTGTCTCCACAGCTTTGTTTGAACCGCAGCCAGTTACCTAAACTTCTCAGCCTTAGTTTACTCATTTGACAAATAGAGATAATAATCGTACCTGAGGAATAAATGAGATAATGCTTATAAAATGCTTGGCATGATAAAGAATAGCTATTACTATTAGTATTGTTATTATTAATACTACCCAGGTATTTGGGGTTCATATATGACACAGTTCATTTCCCTAATGGGAGATCAATGTAGATACAGGAAGTAATTACCCTCCTAGCATTTCTCCTGTACTTTGTACTTCCACTTGGCTCTAAACAAGAGGCCACCTTCTACCCCTTTAGTTCAATGTCAATGTAATGACTTACTAGGGATCCTATGATAAGTAAGTTTAAGAGCAATCAGTACAATTTTACCAGGTGGTGAAACCACAGCCGAGCTTCAGTGAGCATCATTTGTTTAATAATTGGCCTTCAAAACCATTTGTAACTTAATCTTGAATTCTACCAGATGTTCTGTGTGATAATATACATTTTTTTTTCCTTCAAAATCAGGTATATGTACTTGGGCCACACCAGTTTCCTTCGCCTCCCCTAATCATAACAAGCTGATGGGATCTGCAATCATAGCACCATCAGGGTTACCCAAATGTTCCAAAATCTGTTACTCAGCATTTACTGTGGAAGGAAAAGTAAGGCTATCGACTTTTCAAAAAATGCAAGCTCCTTTGCAAAAGCTAAGCAAAATGGAAAGAGGAGGAAACCATTTACTAGTTAAAGGAGAGAAAAGCAGAACCCAGTTCACTGAATGTAGGAAATGGAACAGTGAATAAGAAGAAAAGCTGGAGTGCAAAGACATGGCTCATCTTCATACTTGGGGAGGTAGGCTTTGAGCAAATGTCTGCACAGGTGGCCTTACAAGTTATACCTTGAGTCAAAGTGGGTTTTATATTTGCTCCAAACCTTTTCTCTTTTGCATTTTTTTTAGTGCATTGGCCTTATATACCTGTCATGAATGTTAGGAGACTTTTGCTAATATTAATTCATCCTCAGTCTATTCCCAACACTGCAGGCAGCACAATCCTGCTAAGGCTTCAGGGATACTGTGTCACTGGGGGTACTCAAGCCCTTGGGTGCCCCATCTCCTTCAGCATAAAAGCCCCAGGTCTGCTAACATCCTTATAATCTGGGCTCGCAGTACCCCGCCACCCACCCTTCAGCTTCTCTCTAACTTGACTTCAGCCGCACAGGCTTTGCAGTTCCTTGAGCCCAACAGGCATGCTCTTGGCTTTTGTCTTTGCTCCTCACCTCCTCGGATTGCTCTGCCCCAAGATACTTGCTTTGCCAAGTCATTTACCCTGGTATCTTCTCAGTGAGGACGACTCTGAATACCCCACGTAAAAATCAGTCCCTTCCCTCCATACTCCCTAGTCCCGTGGTGTGCTTTGTTTTCCCATGTGTCACTTGTCATCATTTCACAGACTGTACGTTTTATGCTTCCTTTATTTTGTGCCTGTATCACCCTCTGAAATAGAAGGGCCAGTACGGCTGGAATTTTTGTCTGTTTGTCCCCCCCCGCCCCATATCCTAATGACCTAGAATAGCTCATAGTCAGCACTCAGTAAGTATATGCAGATTTACTTGTTCAGCCAAGAACTTTCAGGGAGAAGTGTTTTTCTTCCAAATTACTGAACAGAGAGTGGACTTGGGAAGTGACCCCTGAGGCCTGTGATAGATAGAAGCAGCTGTCAGTTCAGTGTTAATGTGTCAATATTCCCCTCCAATCTGAAATGCTTTGATTTGAATGGTTGAGATTAGAAATCTTTCAACCGGAGAAAGGTTATTGTGTCTGAACCTTGCTGCAGAGAAAGGGAATACATTCGCTTGGTGATATTGCATTTCCCATTAAAGTTTATTTATTTTTCTCTATTATGTTATCCTCCCTTTATTTTGCACAGCAAATTTATATCCACCACTCTTGCCGTGGCAGAGCCTAGGTAGAGATGCTCTTAGGTTGCCCTGCAAGTGAAATTCTTCTCCTTTCCCACCCCAAGATTTACTCCTCTGTTTTGAAGAGATGGCCTGCAAGTTGGTGAGATCTTCAAGGAATCATTTGGAAGGCAGACAAGAATAATACTCCGAATCTCCAAACCTCTTCACTGTCAGGCCCCTCCTGAGGGGAGGGAGAGTGGGAGGTGTCACTCGAGGTACCTTGTCCATGGTTGGAAGATTGTCGGGAAGCTCCTGATGAATGAGATGCTAGACTTCATCTCTGCATTTCATCCCTGGGCCACACTGCAGATCCCAGCCGCATCTGTGACTGATGGGAAGCAGATGTTTAACTTTGCAGGGAGAAAATGTTCAGAAATATGGAATTGAGGACCTAGACGCCCTTTCTCTTCTGTTTCCCCTCACAAACAAATCGAGGAGAGAAAATTACACCCAAGTAATGACCCTGCAAGAGAACTTAACTGCAACAGGTTGAAAACAACCCCATGTTTTAAGGATTTGTGTAATGTAAAAGGAAAAAAAAAAACTTTATAGTTAGGTTTGCCGGTTGGATAGTTTCAGGTATTTTTTTCACATCAAGTTCTCTTACTGATGTTTCCATAATATTTCTTTGTCTCTGTCTTCTCATGTTAATTTGTGTTGTCACTCAGATTCCCTTGACCTTTTCCCTGTAACTTTTCTAGAACTCTGTAATTTGCTTCCTCATTTCCTCTTCCCTACTGCAAACCATCCCTTGCTCTGCTGCTAAATTACTTACATCTTAGGTCTGAGCATGTTGTTCCATTCTTTCAAACTTTCAGTGGTTCCCTGACGTCTATTGGGTAAAGTCTCTATCCCTCAGTCTTGAATTTACATGCTTTGTCCTTTAGACCCCAGCTGTATCGGGTTCGCCTATCTCCTACTACATTCTTCATTCCAGCTAAATAAGAATATATTTATGCCACTGTGGTTTGGGGTTCTGTTGTTGTGCCTTCCCTTGAGTTTCTTTCCTATGTGTTTTTGGTTACAATTGTCATTTCATCACATTAACCCTGTGTATCAGTTTGCTAACCCTGGGATAACAAAATACCACAGACTGGGCTGTTTAAACAACAGACATTTATGTTCTCACAGTGCTGGAACCTGTAAGTCCAGGGTCAAGATGCATCAGGTTTGGTTTCTGTGAGACCTCTGTCCTTGGCTTAATGTCCTCACATGGCCTGTCCTCCGTGCATGCTCAATTCTGGTGTCGGCCTCTTCTTGGAAGAACACCGGTCATATTGGAACAGGGCTGCCCTCTGCCTCATTTTAACTTAATCATCTCCTTCAATACCTTATTTACGAATATTATGGTTACATTCTGAAGTACTGGGGATCAGGACATCAACATCTGAATTTTGGGGGGGGCACAGTTCAGCCCATAATGACCCTCTCAGTACAGGCATACCTCACAGGTAATACGTGCTCAGTTCTAGATGATAACAGTAAAGCAAGTCAAAAAGAATTGTTTGGTTTCCCAGTGCCTATACAAGTTACTTGAACTTGTGGTCTGTTAAGTGTGCAGTAGCATTATGTCTAAAAAAAGGTACATACCTTAATTAAAACACTTTATTGCTAAAATCATACTTTATTGCTAACCATCCGTTGAACTTTTATAACCTCTTTGCTCGCTGATAGCTGCTGATGGATCAGGGCGGTGCTTGCAGAAGGCTGGGGTGGCTGCAGCCGTCTCTTAAAGTAAGACATTAGTGGAATTTAGCACATTGGTTGACTCTGCCTTTCACAAATGAATTTCTCTGTAGCTTGCAATGCTGTTTCATAGCATTTTTTCCCACACTAGAATTTATTTCCAAATCGGACTCAGTCCTCTCAAACCTCTGCTGCTGGCTTGCTCAGCTAAGTTTCTATGACATCCTAAATCTTCTGTCACTTCAGCAGCCTTCACAGTGTCTTCACCAGGAATAGATTTCATCTCAAGAAACCGCTTTCTTTGTTCATCCATATAAAGAAGCTCCTCATCCATTGAAGTTTTGCCATGAGGTGGCAGCGATTCGGCCACATCTTCAGGCTCCACTTCCAGTTCTAGTTCTCTGGCTGTTTCCACCACCTCTCCAGTGACTTCCTCCGCTGCAGTCTTGAACCCCTCGAAGTCATCCATGAGGGTTGGGATCAACTTCTTCTGAACTCCTGTGAATTTTGATATTCTGACCTCTTCTCATGAATCATGAATGTGTTTAATGGAATCTTGAATAGTGACTCCTTTCCAAAAGGTTTTCAATTTGCCCTGGTCTATGAAAGGAATTACTTTGTACGGCAGCTGTAGCCTTATGAAATGTGTTTCTTAAATAATAAGACTTCAAAGTCAAACTTATTCCTTGATCCATGGGCTGCAGACTGGATGTTGTGTTAGTGGGCGTGAAACTATTAATCTTGCCGTACATCTCCTCCAATGCTCTTGGGGGACCAGGTGCATTGTGACTGAACAGTAATGTTTTGAAAGGAATCTTTTTGCTGAGCAGTCGGTCTCAACAGTAAACTTAAAATAGTTAGCAATCCATGTTATAAACAGATGTGCTGTCATCCAGGCTTTGTTGTTCCATTTATAGAGCACAGGCCGAGTACATACAGCGTCATTCTTAAGGGCCCTGGGATATCTAGAATGGCAAATGAGCATTGGCTTCAACTTAAAGTCACCAGCTTCATTAGCCCCTAATGAGAAAGCCTGTCCTTGGAAGCTCTGAAGCCATTGTCTTCTCTTGTCTTTAGCTATGAAAGTCCTACATTGTATCTTCTCCCAATAGAAGGTTGTTATGTCTACATTGAAACCCTGTTAGCATAGCCACCATTGTTAATGATCTCAGCTGAATCTTCTGGATAAACTGGTTGGGGCTTCTCCATCAGCACCTGCTGCTCCACTTTGTCCTTCAATGTTAGGGAGATGGCTTCTGTCCTTAAATCTCCTGAACAACTTCTGGTAGCTTCCAAATTTTCTTCTCCAGCTTTCTTACTTCTCTCAGCCTTCATAGAATTGAAAACAATTGGGGCCTTGCTCTAAATTAGGCTTTGGCTTATGGGAATGTGGGGCTGGTTGGATCTTTTATCCAGACCACTAAAACTGTCTCCATATCAGCAATAAAACTGGTTCACTTTCTTACCATTCGGGTGCTCACTGGAAGAGCACGTTTAATTTCCTTCAAGAACATTTCTTTCCCATTTACAACTTGACTGTTGGAAAAGTTCTCATTTTCAGCCTTTTTTTGGCTTTTAATATGCTTTCTTCTCTAAGCTTACTCATTTCTAGCTTTTGACTTAAAGTGAGAGACATGTAATTCTTCCTTTCACCAGGGCACTTAGAGACCATTATAGGGTTATTAATTGGCCTAATATTCAATATTTCTATACATGGAATAGGGAGGCCTTAGACACACACACACACACACACACACACACACACACAATTTCCTGTAAGAGATATGAGACAAGATTAGGTAACAAGAAAGACCTGGAAAGGACCTCTCATCTCCTTGGCAGCTGAATATTCAACAGCTTAACAATCTCTGACAGAGGTGGTCTTCCAAACCATCTAGGGAAATTAGGGGTGTGTTTCTCCATAAGCAAAGTCTCAGAGGATAATAAAGTCTTGAACCAGCATCTCCAAACAAATGAGTTTTTCAGGTCGTACTAAGATGGGCGAAGAGTGTGGGCGGCCATGGCACTGGTGTTTATATTGCATGGCAAATAGCTGTCTCAGTTCTACATGACTTAGAATCCTAAACTGTTATGGGGGAAAAGACATTTTCAACATTCTTTTTCCAAATCCCACACATTAAAAAAAGCACAAATCCAAGACACATACACCCTGCTGGGAATCCATCCCCTCTGTGTGGGCGCTGAGTACTCTGTCTGGAATTTGCTTTGTGTAGGAAGCATGAAGTATATTCGTTTTTGGAAATTTGATACTAGACAGGGACAGGTAAGAAATAGCAGTCAACTTAACTTCATAAAGGAGTTACTTTTATGAAGTTACTTTTAGTTTGGAAAAGTTAAAGGGCTTTTGAAACTGAATTTCAGGTACTTAGAAATAGAGTTAAGGCTATTTGGTTTCTGTTATCTTCATACCTCAAGAAATCCATAAGCAGGCCCATAAATTTTGGTATGAAATAAGCATAGAATTCTAATCTCCTCTGTGCATGTAAGAAAAAGAGAATTTTTGGTACATGTGTGTTTGTGTATGTTGTGTTTAAACTTTGTTAAAATAGTCTAATGTTACATCAGAATATCTGCCTTCTAATTCCCGATTTGCATGTGCAATCTTTGAGAAGTTAATGATATTGTACAGACCTATATTTTTCTATTTGTCAAACAGAAGCAAAAATTGTCCTTCATGGCCTGTGTTAGAATGTGGAACTCAAAATGACAGACTTGGGTAATGGTATAGAAATTTACATAGGAATTTTCTGAACTAAAGTAAAAATATATTCATGGTCAAGATGTAGAAAGAACCACCGAAGGGGAAAATGTGAGTACTGAGAGTGGTAAGATCTGGATAAGTTTTTATTTCATTTTACAGATTCCATTATAGATTTTTATTCTGTTGGAGAGATATAAATAGTATTGGAGAATTCTACTTCCAGTAAGTCTGAGTAGCTCCTGCCAGATTAGCATTCTCTTAGGTAAAAACAATGAATTTCTGGACAAAATACAAAATGCAAATATATGAAAGCAGAAGAATGAGCAAAGGCAGGCAGATCGTGAGAGGACATTAATGTTGGGAAGCCGGCAACAGCACGGTGAGCCTCCCGTCTTTCAGAGCTTTTAGCTTGCAGAGAGGCCCCAGTCAGTCTGTGTTACGTGGAGCAGCCGAATCTCAGATCCTACACCGTAGTCATAGCTTGAAAAGCAGGAGGGAAGAATCTTGGGTGATCACGAGATCTGGACAGTAGGAGGGGGGAACCCCAAGAATGGGAAGCTTTAAATTCTGTTCTTAAGCTCCTCCTGGATATCTGGTTGACCCCTGAAGTACACCTGCTCCGGGAGGACCCCACGTAACCTAACTAACAACAAGGAAACTGGCTTTGTATTTCACAGGTTGAAGTTTCAAATCAATAAAGTAATGCCTGCTCTAATTAATTAATTAATTAATTACCTTAGCCTGGCCTGTTTTTGGTCCCAAAAGAAGTTGAGTATAGGTCATGGTGAGGAAGGAGATAAAGGGAGAGGGAAAAAAAATCCATTCTGTCCCACAATATTTTGCTATAATAAATAATACTTGCATATTGGTTTTTTTTGTTTTTTGTTTTGTTTTTTTTGTAATAACATGCTTCAGAAAAACATAACTGAACCCAGAGTTTCTCTAACATATTTTCAGTGTCTCGGGCACAAACCAAATTTCCTTTTCATGTGAAGAAATAGGAAATCATAAGCCCTTCCTAAGGGGGATAAAAATAAATAAATGGAGACTGATCCCAACATGATTCAGAAGTTGGAATAATTAGACAGGAATTTAAAAGCAGCTCTTATACTTAGGGTTAAGGACTTAAAGGAAAACATGCTCATAATGAATAAGGAGAGAACAAATTCTAGAAGAGAAACCATACTGAATCAAGAGCCAAGATAGAAGGAGAAAAGCTGGGAGTAAATCACAAATTTCTTCATCAAGAAGATATTTGTGAAATTACAATATTTTAATGTATATTTTTACATAGGTTTACACAGGTGGGTGCTCAGTAATGTGTCCCATCTATTGTCAGAAAATATGTAGCAGTAGAGAGAGAGAGGAGAATAACAAAATAGAAAAAGGAAACAATACTACTGATAACAATGCAAACATCTATTTAATGTTTGCTAAATTCCATGCCCCATGCTAAGTCCTTTACTTATCCAATTATCTATTATATAATTTAACGTCCTTGGATATTATTCTTGTTCTCTGAGCACAGATGAAAAACCCGAGGCTTAGAAAATTAAATATCTTGCCTATGGTCCCATAGCTGGGAGGAAGTTAATTCTTTTAAGCATCACACTCTGATTCACCTGCTTGGTCAGGACACTAGACATGTAAAGGGCAGTGGTGGATTTCTCTCACTTATAGGAATGTGCTGACTCTGTCTGCAAAAGGAAAGAAGGCACTTGCTGGGGAGAGAATGGTAGCCAAGTATTGAATGGACACAGTTTCCAAAGAGAAAAAAGACTCTTCTACCTTAGGTTTTTGTCCTTATTTGTCTAATAGAGACAAAGTCCATCATTTCATTGTCTGAGGCATGAGTGAAAAATAAATAAGGCAGAGAAAACCACCTGACTTTAAACAATGAAGATATAAGATTATTTTTCCTGGATGGAGTTACATTAATAACAATTACTTCTGTAAGAGATTATTCTATGTCAGATACACTGCTAGGTGATTTATATATGATGTATTTTACTTATTGTATCCCTGTGGAATATGCACTATTATCCTAATTTACACAAGTACAGACAGGCTTAATTAGGTTAAAAAATTTGCCCAATATCATGGGTTGTAAATTGTAAAAGGGAACTAAAAGTTGAGCTGACTGACTTGAAATCATGATTTCTTAGTCTTATCACCTCCAGAGAGCCCTGGTGTCTAAATTTAAAGGAGGCAGAGAGAATGCAGGAGGAGGGAAGCTAGGGTATAATAAAGAGAAACTGGTAACACTGAAGACTGATGTTTCTGTTTGACAGTGTTTCCTCAGGCTGTGCTGTGAATGACATAGGCTCACGCATGAAGGGCCCTGAAGAGAAAAAGGTGTAGAAAGACCTTAAAGTAGAATGATTACTCTCTCACTAGTGGAAACTTTCTCCCAACTTCCACATCCAATCAATCACTGAGTCCTGCCAAGTCTTTCTCCTTGAAGTTCTCAAGGATGTCTATTCATATTCACTTCTACACCATAGTCCATGCTACCAGTATCACTTACTTTTCTAATTCTGGTCTCTCTCCAACTTTTTCTCTTAGTTAATGAAGGGGAATCTTTCCAAAACAAAAATCCAGTCAAACCACTCTCTGCCTAAAAATTTCAATGGCCTCCCAAATTCCTCATGTTAAAGTCCAAACTCCTTCACACAATTGATTGAATCAACCCATCTCTTAATGTTGGGCATTGTTTCTGAATTTCCACTATTACAAATAACCCTTTGATGAACATTTTTGTGTATGTCTTTTTACACAATGCTATCTAATTGGAGGGTTGAAAGTCATGCTCCTTATGGAGGCTACTTCTGATTTTGATAATTTCATCATTTAGTTTCTTTAGCTTGGCTGAGGAACCAGGGCCGGTGTGATATGGTGACTGTTAGAGCCATAGTTCTGTTCCCAAGACATACGTCATGACGGTCAACAGGAACGAAACAGTGAGGAGGTAAGAACACTCACTCAGTACTCTTTGGTGTAGAGGCCTGTTTCTCCTTCTCTCTACTAACACATCAAAATGGTAAGGATATGGGCGATGAAGTAGCGAACAGCCAGAAAAATGATCCTTGTTTTTCTCTCAAAAGAAAAGCATTTAGGAAGACCTCAAGGAATACTGTGAGAAAGACATTTTGGCATAGCTAGAAGGTGCAGTGGACACTAAAAGGAGCTATAGAAGTTGGAACACAAATAAAACTAAAATTGAAAAGACAAAAAGAAACTTTAAAACCCCAGAATTTTATGACGTAGTAATGGAAAAAGCCTCAGTCATCCATCTTTTATAGCTTCCTATTAAAGATGATGATCCTGAGGTCAGAAAGCCTTAAGGACTGGCTTACAGAGGCCCAGTGGGGTGTGAAAGACAGGGCATTTCAGTAATGCTACATTTCTACTTATGCTAGAAATAGTGTATTAAAAGAAACCTAGGGATATAGCCTATAGGAAAGGGGAATGGAAGGAAGGCAGGAAATCTGCTGAGACTTTAAAAAGGGGCATGCGTATACAGTAGTCCCTTCTTATCTGTGGTTTCACTTTCCACAGTTTCAGTTATCTGTGGTCAACTGTGATCCCAAAATGTTAAATGGAAAATTCCAGAAACAATTCATAGCTTTTAAATTGTACACCCTTCTGAGTAGCAAGAGGAATCTCAGCTGCTTCACTCTGTTCCACTCAGGATATTGCCCAGCCCGTCAATACTGTAGGTGCCACTTGTTGCCAGTCAGCAGTCTTCTTGGTTGTCAGATCTACTGTCATGGTATCTCAGTGCTTGTGTTCAAGTAACCCTTTTTTCACTTAATAATGAACCCAAATTGCAAGAGTAGTGATGCTGGCAATTTGTATTATGTCAAAAAGAAGCTGTAAAGTGCTTCCTTTAAGTGGAAAGGTGAAAGTTCTGAAATTGTATGTAAGGAGAAGAGATTGAAGTTGGACTCTTAAAAGTTTAGTCAAATGAAATGTCACCCTCTTCCCCCTTTTTTTACACTTCATTTCTGTTGGGCACCTTGTCCTTTCCATTCCCACCCCTAAACATAGTTTTAACTCTACTATTTTGAAATTTAGACAGATGACATATTCTACTCAATAATAAACAGAGAGGAGAGAATAAGATAAGTTTACCTAAGCTGATGTAACTGGGGAAGATTTGAAGATTTAGGAAACCAACTGACTTCAGAGGGAGGATACATCATAAAAGCCTTGAGACAGAGAAGTGTTCTTGAGTCGATGAGCTCACGGCTGAACTTAATAAGCAATTGCAGATCTTTAAACAAGCTATTGGCTGAGAAATGTATGAAAAAGGGCACATGGGTTTGCAAAAGGGGAAGGATAAACACCCTAAGCCATCTTGAACACTGAGTATGAAATACTTGTGGGAATATTATGATAAAGTCTAGCAGCAGTAGGTGGCAGAATGATGCATGAGACCCAAGCAGCAATGAAAGGAAGATGGCGTTCTGCTTACTTTAAAAGAAATGGTGAAATAGCTGCAAGGAGGAAAATGGCCAGATCACCCAGGGAGCATGGACCAAGACCAGCCCAAGTCTCCTCTGGAAGACAAAGAAGCTTGTGTACGGGAGGCTGTGTGGGCAGGACTTTTTCCATGTTTCCAAGAGTATAGAGAGAATATTAGGAGAATGAGCTCCAACGGTCTGAAATCATAGACTGTCTGTTTTCCTTTGTAGAATGGGTCCAGACCCATCCTGGGACCCAGGGAAGTTTTTTTGGACAGTTGCTTCTCTCTCACCACTACCCTTGTCTAGCAGTCTGTAAGTCCTATCCACTTATCTTTTTAAAAATGTTTTAAATCCACACAGTGTTACTGATCTAGTTCAAGCTCTTATTATTTCTCACTTCTACTGATGCAATGCTCACGTGTAATGGCGCAGCCAGGCTCATCTTTTAGACAAAGCAAAGCAAATTGTATCTTATTGGCCTCCTGCTAAAATTTCCCCAACAATTCCCCATATTGCTTTCAGGATCATATTCTACGTCATGACATCAAGGTCTTTTATGATCTGACCCATACCTAGTTCCACTTCCGCCAAGTTCCACCAAACCTTGCCAAATCCACATGCGTATACATGTGTGCTTACGCACACAAACCCCTACTCCACCGAACGACTGAGCTCCTTGCTGTTCTTTACAAATTCTATGATTTGATTTGTTTCAGCACATGCTGCTGTGGCTAGGAAAACTGTTGCCACTCTTATCCACTCCTTAAAATCCCCGCTTCAGTGTGACCTCTTTCTAGAAGCTTCCTCACAGCAGAGTATCCAGTGATTCTATCTGAGTGCCCATCAGAATCTATTAAATCAGATGTCACCTTATCCATTCCACCGTGTAGTGAGCAGGGATGAGCTCCTCACCCTCCTTAGAGCTCTTCAGGAACTGTTACAAAAATGGGCAAGTCAAGACAGTTGAAAGCAAAACATTTTTCTTACATCTTACAATTTTACGTATGATCCTGAGTTGGATCCCGTACTGGAGAAAGAGGGGAGGCAAACTATAAAGAGCATTTCTGAGACCGTTGATAACTTTTAGTGTGGACTGTGGGCTAGATATTAGTATTGTATCAATACTAAAACGGATTTTGTTAGTTTTGTAGCTTTGTAAGAGAATGTCCTTGTTCCTAATAAATATGCCGAGACGTAATATGTAATAAAGTCATGATGTCTCTAGGTCACTATCAAAAGTTCATAAAATTGGATGTATAGATAAAGAAATGCTACCTTTGCTATTGGAATTTAATCATAATTGGATTCATATAGTTGCCTGTGATGTTTTCATCTGTGTTTAGTCTCTCCACCTACAGTTTAAGGTCCCTGAGGACATAAGCCCTTTCGGATGTTTCCAATAGGTCTGTTTCCTCTGATGAAAAAGGATGTAAGGTGTTCTAGACTTTGTCGAGAAGCCACTGGTACAACAAGCAGACAACAATTGTTAATGGCACGGGTGAGCAAGCAAGCAGTCTGTAGTAGTGGAAAGAACAAAGGGCGGGGAGCCAGGAGACCCGGGTCCTCAACTCTGCTCTTCATTAAGCATTGGTATGCACACGGGCAAGTCATTGACCTCCTCTTGGTGGTGTCATAGGTTACAGAAGAAAGCTTGGACTGTTTGATTTCTAAAATGCTAACCAGGTGTAGAGCTTTATGCATCAACATAAATATATATATGTCCAAAATATAGGTCACTACTCTCTAAAATTTAGTATTTGTTATTTTTCTCCTATATATATATATATATGTATATATACACACACACATTTATAACCTAAACATACACATATATATGTATATATATGACCTAAACAAATACATATAACCTAAACATACATAAATATATATGAGGGAGGATAATACTAAATATCAAATTTTTGGATAGTAGTGGCCTTAGGAAGAAGAGGTGACAATGGAAAGGAGAAGTACGATAATTTTGGGGACTGGTGGACAAGAAGCATCAACTTTAGAATAATTTCTTAGAGAAATTTGGAGCAATTCATAAAAAATTCGGAGATTTGATAACGGTAAGACAAAATGTCTTTTAGGTTGTTCATTTTAACTTCCTGAGTGTTTTGGAGATTTCATAATGAAAGACAAGGGAGAGGGTAAAAGTAGAGGATGAAGTTGTCCCGAGATATTAGGGGCAAAAACTTTGGATAAAGCAACTTTAGAAAAAGAATGACAATAAAATAAAAGTAGAAATAATACAAGAAGTGTTTTTGCAGATCTGCTCAAACAGCCAGGACGTGGAACAGAGGACTAGCCCATTTGAATGCTTAAGGAAGAGAATGGATAGCTTTCTGTATTTTAAAAGGGAATTGAGCTGTGCACTGTCTGAATTCAAGCATCCACAATGTGTAGCATCAATCAAGCTTTCTTTTTGTCATGCTTCTTTGCTTAAGTTTTATAAAAAGATGTAGCTTCATTTGGGATATGAATTTTCCCTCTTTGGGGACCAGGAGCAGATGTGTTACGTGGCCGTTGTTTCTGACAGTTCATTTATGTAGACGAAACAATCCATTCATTTGGTGAATCCATGGAATCAATAGCTCCCACTTTGTACGTCTTGAAAAATATACAGCATTTCAGCCTTCTGGATTTACATTCCACAGACTTTTCTGGTATAATGGAATAGTTTTGTGTCCCTTGAGGGCAGGCATATGGCTCCGCAAGAGTGTTGATGTCTTTCCGACAATGTGGGCATGTGCATTTCTAAATGTTGTCACTTGGAGCAGTTCTTTAAAAAGCTCTTTGAAATATTATATGGGAAGAAATGCTTCTCAATGGCCATTTATGAGAAACGTTGCCTGGTCTACTGCTAAAATGAGGCTAGATCATGTCCTTCAGGCAGGGATGCTTCTGCAATGAGAGAAAGTATATTTTTTAATAGCAATTTGATGTAAACACTTCTTTGGAAGAGATATCTCTAAAACTATATTTTTCCCTTTTGTGTCCAGTTAGGTGTTTTTGGAAGTCAGTATTTAGCACACTGACAATTAACAGAAAATAAACATATACATGGTAGGTCAGTGTTTATCAATTAGCCATTGCCTCACATTGCCCTACCAAATATTATCATATCCTGTTATATGTAATAGCGATGCTACGGTCGGGGTCATTCTTACATGACTCTATCAGGGGGGTAATTGCACTGCTGCCACCAGGTCTCTACTGTGTGGTAGCTGCAAGAAGTCTGCTGCCTAGTTTGGGAGCAGATACACTGTGAATATACTATTAGTGACAAATCTATGGCAGTTTTAGATAAAAATTCAATAGAAAGTTCATGATCATGAAAGGTATTTGCATGTGTATAAAGGAGGACCTTGAGTCCAAGAGTTTTGGTCGAATAATAATAAATGAGGGTAGAGACTGCTTTCAATTCCAATCTGCTTGTGGTTTCATGCCCAGACATACCAGTAAAACCCATTAGTTGATTGAAGGAGATGCACTCCATTCCTTCTCTAGGAGCCTTGATAAGATGCCATGTTTCTTATCTCCTTGGGATAACTGGTTTGAGCAAGGCTTATGGAGAAGAAATAAAAGATCAGAAGACGTAACTGGGCTCGCATCTAAGTGGTGCAGAGAGAGGTTCTTGACTAGCCTAACCATGAAATGGGAAAATCAATGAAGAGATTGATACTCCATTGGAATTGATTTCTGTACCTCTAAAGGAGAGTAATTCTATAGCCATTGTCTTCTAATGCCTTTTTTAATAGTCACTTCTGGGTCCGATGATTGACCACTGAGTTGAATTGTTGAAGCACTTGTGCTGGGCTCTCAAGAGCACAACAGTCTATAATCACCTGGAATCCTCAATGGCTCAGAGGGCTCGATCATCTCCAGACGTTGCTTTAACTTACCCACGGAACCAATCTCGGTCTCCTGTTTTCTTTAACATTATTGCTCTTTAATATGTTTAAAGCACGGCGTGGTGGTGGTTTGAATATGAGTTTGGAAGTTTGACTGCTCAGCTCATATCAGTACTGTGTGTCTTACTAGCTTGGGAGACATGGAAACGTATCCTACCTTCAGGAGCTCAGTTTCTTCAGCTGTAGGATGGGGAACACAGTGTTGTCCAGCACAGTGTGCATCAGTTGGCATGCCTTCTGCTGACAGTAACGGGAGACCCCAATTCAAACTGGCCTATCCAGTGATGAAACTGATTAACTCATACAAGCTGAAGTCAGAATATAGTTTGGTCCAGGGAAGTAGATCAGTGGCTCAGTAGTGCCATTACGTACTCAGATTTTTTTTTTTTCTCTCTCTTCTGGGCCATATCATGGTGTCAGAGTGACTGCATTAGCTCCAGATGTCACACAAGGAACACGGATGTGCTGTGAGAGGAATGATTGTCGTCCATGTGTATACTTTTTAGGAGCCAGAAAGTTGTTCAGAGAAGCTTCTCGCCCGATTTCCTTTCACATCCTACTGGATAGGTTTTGGTCACGTGACCATGCCTAGCTCAACACTGGAAAGAATAGATTTCAGAAAGTCTATTCAGAAAGCAGCCACCGTGGTTGCTACAGAAAGGGTTTTAAGTATCCAGTGAGGTACTGTGCAGAAAGCACTTGACAGAATCCCAGACACAAAGTAAACTGTCCGTGAATTGTTATCTGTTGTTAGTTTTTGATCAATTTACCAACTAATGCTAATGGAAAAGTATTGACATTTCTTGATAGGTTTTTCTAGGACCATTTTGTCCCACTGAGCCATAAGACTTTTTTTTTTTTTTTTTTTTTTTTTTTTTTTTTTTTTTTTTTTTTTTTTTTTTACATGGTGAACGAATTCTTACAGAGTGAATAAATTCTTACATGGTGAACAGTACAAGGGCATTCATCACAGAAACTTTCGGTTTTGATCATGCAATATGACCTATAAACCATCAGGTCAAATATGAATATTCATTTGATTTTTGTACTTGATTTATATGTTGATCCCACATTTCTCCTATTATTATTATTATTTTTATTTTTAATAAAATGCTGAAGTGGTAGGTAGATGCAAGATAAAGGTAGAAAACATAGTTTAGTGCTGTAAGAAGGCAAATGTAGATGATCAGATGATCAGGTGTGTGCCTATGGACTAAGTATTAATCCAGGCTAGACAAGGGCAGCAAGACATCCACGGATGCAGAAGATTTCTCTCAAAGCAGGGGGGGTGAGGTTCTGAGCCTCACCTCTGTTGATCCCCAAATTCTCACCTGATGGCCCCCCTGCGACTGTGCCTGTCTTAGGTTGTTCCTCCCTTGAGGAATCTTACCCGTCTCTGGCTAACCAGTCATCTTCCGGGGCCATACAGGGAAATGTAAAGTTGGTAAGTGAGAGAGAAGCCATATTGTTTGCAAAGGTTAGCTTTTTACTTCTTTTCAGATTTATGCCCTGTGGCTTCTATGCCCAGCACTTGTCTCGAGGTATCTTTACCACCTGGAGGAATTATGATACTCGGTAAATTCGATATGAGGCACGAATTCTATTTAAGGTTTGTAATTAGGAAGGAAGAAGAAAAGCTATAGATGTAGCATATGAAGGAAACTTGGGAGGATTGATTATTTCTTTGACATATCTTCTTGTATAGTACCTTAAGTATGTACAGGTTTTAAACTACTAACTAATTTGCACACACATATTAACATAATAGGAATACGGTGACATAAACAAAGCAAATCTATAATTACCAGCCATCTCCAGTGAAGCCAAGAAAACCATTTAGGCACCCTAGGCATTTGTGAAAATATATCTATGATATGATGGATATTTTCGAACTGTACTTGAACCATCAGACAAATTAAAGCAGCCCATTTCTGGGATCTGTTCACATCCCATATGTTCTTTTAACCATAGATAGTCTATAGTCATGAGATTTTGGGGTGCTACAACTTGCACCCCTCCCAACTCCTGGTTGAGTTCCAACAGTACAGATCCAGTCAAATTCGTTGTCTCACTGTATGCACATGCCAGCCTAGACATCTCCCTCCTCCTTCTTATGGCAAGTCCAGGAGACGGTGGGCTGGATGCAGCCACAACCGCAGCATCGTCCGGATCCCTGTGGAGGCTTTTTGATGATCATCCCCCGGCACGAGTCCTCCAGAGAGTGCTGATGCCGGAAGCTCCTCCTCATATCGTATCTTAGTTCATTTTCTGGGTATCCAAGCTAGGCCTTGATCTTCTGCCTAGAAACAAACAGACCCTTTGCCCACACTTTGACATGCCCTCTATACCACTGTGCAGAACTCATTGGAGGTCAGCACACAGTAACTGCTTTTTTTTTTTTTTTTTTTAATTAAGAGAAAGGAATATTATCAGAAAAGAGTACCTCCATAGCTGATCATCTGACACCCTTTAAGTGATCAACATTAAGGATATTTAAAGCATGCGTTGATCTTTGATTTACCAATAGTTTTATCCTGTTAAGGAGTAATCCCCCTTTTCTTTCTTTCTTTCTTTTTTTTTTTAAATTTTTAATCTACACTTACCTGAAGAATACTATGTTTACTATGCTCTCCCCTATATCAGGTCCCCCCTAACAACCACATTACGGTTACTGTCCATCAGCTTAGCAAAATGTGGTAGAGTCACTACTTGTCCTCTCTGTGTTGTGCAGCCCACCCTCCCCTTTCTCCCTCCCCCCCATGCATGCTAATCTTAATACCCCCCTTCTTCTTCCCCCCCCTTATCCCTCCCTGCCCACCCATCCTCCCCAGTTCCTTTCCCTTTGGTACCTGTTAGTCCATTTTTGGGTTCTGTAATTCTGCTGCTGTTTTGTTCCTTCAGTTTTTCCTTTGTTCCTATACTCCTCAGATGAGTGAAATCATTTGGTATTTCTCTTTCTCCGCTTGGCTTATTTCACTGAGCATAATACTCTCCAGCTCCATCCATGTTGCTGCAAATGGTTGGATTTTTCCACTTCTTATGGCTGAGTAGTATTCCATTGTGTATATGTACCACATCTTCTTTATCCATTCATCTACAGATGGACATTTAGGTTGCTTCCAATTCTTGGCTATTGTAAATAGTGCTGCGATAAACATAGGAGTGCATCTGTCTTTCTCAAACTTGATTGCTGCGTTCTTAGGGTAAATTCCTAGGAGTGGAATTCCTGGGTCAAATGGTAGGTCTGTTTTGAGCATTTTGATGCACCTCCATACTGCTTTCCACAATGGTTGAACTAATTTACATTCCCACCAGCAGTGTAGGAGGGTTCCCCTTTCTCCACAGCCTCGCCAACATTTGTTGTTGTTTGTCTTTTGGATGGCAGCCATCCTTACTGGTGTGAGGTGATACCTCATTGTAGTTTTAATTTGCATTTCTCTGATAATTAGCGATGTGGAGCATCTTTTCATGTGTCTCTTGGCCATCTGTATTTCTTTTTTGGAGAACTGTCTGTTCAGTTCCTCTGCCCATTTTTTAATTGGGTTATTTGTTTTTTGTTTGTTGAGGCGTGTGAGCTCTTTATATATTCTGGACGTCAAGCCTTTATCAGATCTGTCATTTTCAAATATATTCTCCCATACTGTAGGGTTCCTTTTTGTTCTATTGATGGTGTCTTTCGCTGTACAGAAGCTTTTCAGCTTAATGTAGTCCCACTTGCTCATTTTTGCTGTTGTTTTCCTTGCCCGGGGAGATATGTTCAAGAAGAGATCACTCATGTTTATGTCTAAGAGGTTTTTGCCTATGTTTTTTTCCAAGAGTTTAATGGTTTCGTGACTTACATTCAGGTCTTTGATCCATTTTGAGTTTACCTTTGTATATGGGGTTAGACAATGGTCCAGTTTCATTCTCCTACATGTAGCTGTCCAGTTTTGCCAGCACCATCTGTTGAAGAGACTGTCATTTTGCCATTGTATGTCCATGGCTCCTTTATCAAATATTAATTGACCATATATGTTTGGGTTAATTTCTGGGGTCTCTAATCTGTTCCACTGGTCTGTGGCTCTGTTCTTGTGCCAGTACCAAATTGTCTTGATTACTATGGCTTTGTAGTAGAGCTTGAAGTTGGGGAGTGAGATCCCCCCTACTTTATTCTTCTTTTTCAGGATTGCTTTGGCTATTCGGGGTCTTTGGTGTTTCCATATGAATTTTTGAATTATTTGTTCTAATTCATTGAAGAATGTTGCTGGTAATTTGAGAGGGATTGCATCAAATTTGTATATTGCTTTCGGCAGGATGGCCATTTTGACGATATTAATTCTTCCTAGCCATGAGCATGGGATGAGTTTCCATTTATTAGTGTCCCCTTTAATTTCTCTTAAGAGTGACTTGTAGTTTTCAGAGTATAAGTCTTTCACTTCCTTGGTTAGGTTTATTCCTAGGTATTTTATTCTTTTTGATGCAATGGTGAATGGAATTGTTTTCCTGATTTCTCTTTCTATTGATTCGTTGTTAGTGTATAGGAAAGCTACAGATTTCTGTGTGTTGATTTTGTATCCTGCAACTTTGCTGTATTCCGATATCAGTTCTAGTAGTTTTGGAGTGGAGTCTTTAGGGTTTTTTATGTACAGTATCATATCATCTGCAAATAGTGACAGTTTAACTTCTTCTTTACCAATCTGGATTCCTTGTATTTCTTTGTTTTGTCTGATTGCCGTGGCTAGGACCTCCAGTACTATGTTAAATAACAGTGGGGAGAGTGGGCATCCCTGTCTGGTTCCCGATCTCAGTGGAAATGCTTTCAGCTTCTCGCTGTTCAGTATAATGCTGGCTGTGGGTTTATCATATATGGCCTTTATTATGTTGAGGTACTTGCCCTCTATTCCCATTTTGCTGAGAGTTTTTATCATGAATGGATGTTGAATTTTGTCAAATGCTTTTTCAGCATCTATGGAGATGATCATGTGGTTTTTGTCTTTCTTTTTGTTGATGTGGTGGATGATGTTGATGGATTTTCGAATGTTGTACCATCCTTGCATCCCTGGGATGAACCCCACTTGGTCATGGTGTATGATCCTTTTGATATACTGTTGAATTCTGTTTGCTAATATTTTATTGAGTATTTTTGCATCTACATTCATCAGGGATATTGGTCTGTAATTTTCTTTTTTGGTGGGGTCTTTTCCTGGTTTTGGTATTAGGGTGATGTTGGCTTCATAGAATGAGTTTGGGAGTATTCCCTCTTCTTCTATTTTGTGGAACACTTTAAGGAGAATGGGTATTATGTCTTCTCTGTGTGTCTGATAAAATTCCGAGGTAAATCCGTCCGGCCCCGGGGTTTTGTTCTTGGGTAGTTTTTTGATTACTGTTTCAATTTCTTTGCTTGTAATTGGTTTGTTTAACTTTTGTGTTTCTTCCTTGGTCAGTCTTGGAAGGTTGTATTTTTCTAGGAAGTTGTCCATTTCTTCTAGGTTTTCCAGCTTGTTGGCATATAGGTTTTCATAGTAGTCTTTAATAATTCTTTGTATTTCTGTGGAGTCTGTCGTGATTTTTCCATTCTCATTTCTGATTATGTTGATTTGTGTTGACTCTCTTTTTCTCTTAATAAGTTGGGCTAGAGGCTTATCTATTTTGTTTATTTTCTCAAAGAACCAGCTCTTGGTTTCGTTGATTTTTGCTATTGTTTTATTCTTCTCAATTTTGTTTATTTCTTCTCTGATCTTTATTATGTCCCTCCTTCTGCTGACTTTAGGCCTCATTTGTTCTTCTTTTTCCAGTTTTAATAATTGTGATGTTAGACTATTCATTTGGGATTGTTCT
Organism: Manis javanica; assembly: GCF_040802235.1. Lineage (NCBI taxonomy): Eukaryota > Metazoa > Chordata > Mammalia > Pholidota > Manidae > Manis > Manis javanica. The sequence goes on along the minus strand of NC_133159.1, from coordinate 175,056,178 downwards.
TCCTTCTTCAAGTGTGCCTGGATTGCTATATACTTTCCTCTTAAGACTGCTTTCGCTGCATCCCACAGAAGTTGGGGCTTAGTGTTGTTGTTGTCATTTGTTTCTATATATTCCTTGATCTCTATTTTGATTTGTTCATTGATCCATTGATTATTTAGTAGCATGTTGTTAAGCCTCCATGTGTTTGTGAGCCTTTTTGTTTTCTTTGTAGAATTTATTTCTACTTTCATACCTTTGTGGTCTGAAAAATTGGTTGGTAGAATTTCAATATTGTGGAATTTACTGAGGCTCTTTTTGTGAGCTAGTATGTGGTCTATTCTGGAGAATGTTCCATGTGCACTTGAGAAGAATGTATATCCTGTTGCTTTTGGATGTAAAGTTCTATAGATGTCTATTAGGTCCATCTGTTCTAGTGTGTTGTTCAGTGCCTGTGTGTCTTTACTTATTTTCTGCCCGGTGGATCTATCCTTTGGGGTGAGTGGTGTGTTGAAGTCTCCTACAATGAATGCATTGCAGTCTATTTCCCTCTTTAGTTCTGTTAGTATTTGCTTCACATATGCTGGTGCTCCTGTATTGGGTGCATATATATTTAGAATGGTTATATCCTCTTGTTGGACTAAGCCCTTTATCATTATGTAGTGGCCTTCTTTATCTCTTGTAACTTTCTTTGTTTTGAAGTCTATTTTGTCTGATATTAGTACTGCAACCCCTGCTTTCTTCTCACTGTTGTTTGCCTGAAATATGTTTTTCCATCCCTTGACTTTTAGTCTATGCTTATCTTTGGGTTTAAGGTGAGTTTCTTGTAAGCAGCATATAGATGGGTCTTGCTTTTTTATCCATTCTATTACTCTATGTCTTTTGATTGGTGCATTAAGTCCATTTACATTTAGGGTGACTATTGAAAGATATGTACTTATTGCCATTGCAGGCTTTAGATTCGTGGTTACCAAAGGTTCAAGGTTAGCTTCTTTAGTATCTTACTGCCTAACTTAGCTCGCTTATTGAGCTGTTATATACACTGTCTGGAGAGTCTTTTCTTCTCTCCCTTCTTATTCCTCCTCCTCCATTCTTCATATGTTGTGTGTTTTGTTCTGTGCTCTTTTTAGGGGTGTTCCCATCTAGAGCAGTCCCTGTAGGATGCCCTGTAGAGGTGGTTTGTGGGAAGCAAATTCCCTCAGCTTTTGCTTGTCTGGGAATTGTTTGATCCCACCATCATATTTAAATGATAGTCGTGCTGGATACAGTATCCTTGGTTCAAGGCCCTTCTGTTTCATTGCATTAAGTATATCATGCCATTCTCTTCTGGCCTGTAGGGTTTCTGTTGAGAAGTCTGATGTTAGCCTGATTGGTTTTCCTTTATAGGTGACCTTTTTCTCTCTAGCTGCCTTTAAAACTCTTTCCTTGTCCTTGGTCTTTGCCATTTTAATTATTATGTGTCTTGGTGTTGTCCTCCTTGGATCCTTTCTGTTGGGGGTTCTGTATAATTCCATGGTCTGTTCGATTATTTCCTCCCCCAGTTTGGGGAAGTTTTCAGCAATTATTTCTTCAAAGACACTTTCTATCCCTTTTCCTCTTTCTTCCTCTTCTGGTATCCCTATAATACGAATGTTTTTCCTTTTGTATTGGTCACATATTTCTCTTAGTGTTGTTTCATTCCTGGAGATCCTTTTATCTCTCTCTATGTCAGCTTCTATACGTTCCTGTTCTCTGGCTTCTATTCCTTCAATGGCCTCTTGCATCTTATCCATTCTGCTTATAAATCCTTCCAGGGATTGTTTCACTTCTGTGATCTCTTTCCTGACATCTGTGATCTCCTTCCGGACTTCATCCCACTGCTCTTGCATTTTTCTCTGCATCTCATCCCACTGCTCTTGCATTTTTCTCTGCATCTCATCCCATTGCTCTTGCATTTTTCTCTGCATCTCTGTCAGCATGTTCATGATTTTTATTTTGAATTCTTTTTCAGGAAGACTAGTTAGGTCTGTCTCCTTCTCAGGTGTTGTCTCTGTGATCTTTGTCTGCCTGTAGTTTTGCCTTTTCATGGTGATAGAGATAGTTTGCAGAGCTGGTACAAGTGACCGCTGGAAGAGCTTCCCTTCTTGTTGGTTTGTAGCCTTTTCCTGGGAGAATAGCGACCTCTAGTGGCTTGTGCTGGGCAGCTGCGCGCAGACAGGGCTTCTGCTTCCTGCCCAGTTGCTTTGGGGTTTATCTCCGCTGTTGCTGTGGGCTTGGCCTGGCTGGGGCTGTTCCTCCAAAATGGTGGAGCCCCGTTGGAGGGGGAGCAGCCAGGAGACTATTTATCTTCGTAAGGGGCCTCTGTGCTCCCTGCTGCCCAGGGGGTTAGAGTGCCCAGAGATCCCCAGATTCCCTGCTTCTGGTCTAAGTGACCTGTCCTGCCCCTTTAAGATTTCCAAAAAGCACTCTCCAAACCAAAACAACAGCAGCAACAATGAGAGAGGGAACAGAAAGAAAGAGAAAAAAAAAAGGAAAAAAAGGGGAAAACCAAGCGATTTTTTTTTTTTTTTTTTTGTCCTCAGGTGCCGGTCCCAGGCACCCGCTCACTGGTCCTGCTGCCCTGTCTCCCTAGCACCAGGGTCCCTGTCCTTTCAAGGCTTCCAAAAAGCACCCACCCACCGGTCCCTCAGGGAAGGAACGCTCAATATTCTTTGTCCTCAGGCACTGGTCCCACGCACCCGCTCACCAGTCCCGCCGCCCTGCCTCCCTAGCACCGGGGTCCCTGTCCCTTCAAGGCTTCCAAAAAGCACTCGGGAAAAAGAGAGAAAAAAAAGGGGAAAAACGCGTGATTTCTTCCGTCCTCAGGTGCTGGTCTCAGGCACCCACCCACCGGTCCCACAGGGAAAAATGCGGGATATTCTTTGTCCTCAGGTGCCGGTCCCAGGCACCCGCTCACCAGTCCCGCCGCCCTGCCTCCCTAGCACCGGGGTCCCTGTCCCTTTTAGGCTTCCAAAAAGCACTCACAGAAAAGAGAAAAAAAAAGGGGAAAAACGCGCGATTTCCTCTGTTCTCAAGTGCCGGTCTCAGGCACCCGCCCACCGGTCCCGCAGGGTAAAACGGGGGATATTCTTTGTCCTCAGGCGCCGGTCCCAGCCACCCGCTCACCAGTCCCGCCACCGTTCCTCCCTAGCACTGGGGTCCCCGTCCCTTCAAGGCTTCCAAAAAGCGCTCGCCAAAAAGAGAAAAAAAAAAAAGGGGAAAAACGCGCGACCTCCTCCGTCCTCAGGCACCGGTCTCAGGCACCCGCCCCCAGGTCTCGCAGGGAGAAACGCAGGATATTCTTTGTCCTCCGGCGCCGTTCCCAGGCACCTCCTCACCGGTCCCGCCACCCTGCCTCCCCAGCAACGGGGGCCCGTCCCTCTAAGGCTTCCAAAAAGCGCTCGCCAAAAAAAAAAAAAAAAAAAACCGCTCCGGTTTCTCTCCACCCGCCGGGAGCCGGGGGGAGGGGCGCTCGGGTCCCGCCGGGCTGGGGCTTGTATCTTACCCCCTTCACAAGGCGCTGGGTTCTTGCAGGTGTGGATGTGGTCTGGATGTTGTCCTGTGTCCTGTGGTCTCTATTTTAGGAAGATTTTTCTTTGTTATATTTTCATAGCTCTATGTGTTTTTGGGAGGAGATTTCCACTGCTCTACTCACGCCGCCATCTTGGCTCCGCCCTCTGAGCCATAAGACTTTTAACCAAAATAATAAATATTCAGTAGTGGGTTTGCAGGCATTAGGTCGCTGAGTGAGGAATCTGTTCTCTGGGCAAGGGTACTTTCGTAGAAATCTCCTATTAAACTTCTAATTAATGTCTCTTAAGTCACATCCTTAGAATTTCAACTCCTGTCGCGAGTGAGAAATGAGTGAAACTACCAGGAGGAAGAAGAAAAGAGCAAAGATCCTCAACCACAGCTTGGCCATAGTCCCTTCTGTTCGTTCAGCATAGGGACCTGCGCAATCCCCATGGCTATCGCAGTCCCTGCTGAAGACCTTAGAGGCCCTCCTTTCTCCTGGCAACCCTCGTGCTACCCTGTGATTCCCCTGATGTCCCTGCCAAGCCCAGAACCTGCTCAGGTGGAGCCCATTTAGCTCCAGGCCCTGGGGGAGGTATTCCTGCAAATAATCACTGGTGTTCTTGCCTTGTCTCCAACTCCTTGAGAATTCTAACCACATAGTGGAGAAAAAGAAGGAATAGACCCAAGGGTTTAAGACTGCTTGGTGTAGACTAGCTGGAATGTGAGGGAGGCGCCTCACAGATCACTCTCAAGGAGCTCCAACGTTAAGACAAAAAAAGGCTGCCCATAATGACTCATAAAGTGTCCTGACATGAGTTTTCTCTCCTCCTGTCCATTTTATTTACAAGAAGATACATTCCAAATGGGCAGCAGGTGTAGCTTAACCTCAGGGTTCAAGTAAGGGTCCTAATTTGACTGCTAACATTAAGGTACTTCATGGGCATTCTCCACATGTTCTGGTCCAGTCAGTGTGCAGGACTGACTGGGACAAGCCTGGTCGCTTTTTGCAGGGCCTCCTCCTACTCAGGCTCACAGCTAATAAACAACAAGGGCAATTTCTTGGGCTTCGCAATGGGAGGTTTGGTTGACCGGAGCAGTGCAGGTGCTTCTGAAACTCTTACCTCAGCTGTGCCAAGTCTCTGGCGCCTCTGAGATTGGTCTGGGACTCGTACAAGACCAGCCATTCTCTGGGAAGTTTCCAAGAACTTCCTGTTTCTAGTCAGGCAAAAAGAGGGGGATGAAGGAAAAGTAACAACAACTTCATCTCTTTTGGGGAGATCAGCATAATTTTTGTGGTTCAAGGCAGAGTCAGAAAGTGCCGAGCTTGCGATAAATGTCACCTTTTGGGTTGTGCTGTGGGTAGGCAGATGGCGGCTGCTCCTGGTGGTGGTGGTGGTGGTGATGTTGTGGGGGTGGTATAAGGGGAAGCTTCATCAGATTTTTTCAGAAATACTTTCAATAATAATTCCTTGACATCAGCAAATGCCTATGGATTCTAAATTAATTCAGTGGCTTCTCTTACTGGCTTTGAGCTTAGTTGCATAATCACATGATGGTCTCTGTAGTATTTAAAAAACCATATGAATAAAGAAATATATCTAATACATACTCATGGAATTTTACTGCTTCCAGTACTTTTTGGGGCTCTTTAAAGAAAAGAAAGATAGAGAAAAGGAAGCTCTTTGTGTTATTGCAAAGTCTCCCAAAAGCCTTCTTTTTTTTTCATGAAGGAAAACAGCATTGTTCAGTGTCTTAGCTCCTTCTGGTTGAGCGTCAGCTCAGGAAGCCCTCGGGTCTCCCTCTTGACAAAGTTATTCACGAAATGTTGTCTCCCAGAAATGAATGTTTTGCCCCCTTTGCTAACCACAGTTCTGCATTTCAAAACTCACAGGAGTACTTAATGTACAGGAGTCTCACTGTATTTTGATGTAAAAATAACAGGAAGGAAAAACCAATTCTAAAAACCTGCTCAAGACAACATTGGATAATACATTCTAAAGCCGAGTTCTCTTGGCAGCTTGGCTCTTTTTCAGGGAGGAAGAAAACAAGGGTTGTTGACCTTAGTAACTAGAAATTTACCGATTCCCTTCTGTCTCTGTCCAAGCCTCCTTCCTTGCTTCTCCTGCTCTTCCAAACACATACCCCCTCACACACATTTTCTAATTATAAATGAGTGGCTGGTGGATTTGGAAGTCTGCTGTGAGCAGTCGAAAAAAAGAGAATGATCCTCCAAGAGCTAATTTATAATAGACTCTAGCAAGGACGCTCGGGGTGAGTGTAGCCAAGATCTAAGCAGCCCCTTCATCTCCACATAATAAAGGAAACCCAGTTAGTAAATTAGAAAGTATAAACTCCAGTTTCAGTATGATTCAAATGTTATTAATTACTAGAGTTTCATCCAATATTGATTGATTTATTCATTCAGCTACACATACAGTAATTGCAGATTGGCTTTCAGGTGTCTGTAGGTAACTGTTCAAGAAGTAGAGGTGCAAAGATGAATGTATGCACTTCTTGCTCCTAAGTGTTCCCCAGTTTCTAGGGGCTAGAGGAGGGGCACTGCAGACTCATAATTATACTAGAGTGTAGTAGACGCAGTGACAGAAATATCAAGAGGGGGCTCTCAGCGCCTGGAATAGGGTGAGTGGTCATTATAGGTTAGGGATGATCAGAAAAGAATTTCTGCAGAAGATGCTGTCTCAACTAGACCTTAAACTATGAGTAAAGAGATAGTCATATAAAGGAGAGCAGTCTAAAGGGAGAGACCCTGACCTTCCACAAGCGTTTAAGCAAAGCCATGGAATCAAGAATAGCCTGATGCATGGGAGCCATAAACAGTTCAGGGTTGCCAAAAAGCGTCTGCCAGGGAGGGGGGATTTTAGCAGATAAGGCTTTAGGAGGAGATGGAAGCAGCTCTCAGGGGGCCTTCCTATGACGTTTTAAGAGCTTGGATTAATCTTACAGGAAATTAGTAGCCGCAGACTGGTTGAATCAAATGTGTGGCATGACTAAATTTTTGGCTGTAACGCATTATTCTCTGTAAGGGATAGATTTGAGCAGTGATGTACTAGTAAGTGTTCAACAACTTTCTGAAAACAGGAAGTTTTGATCGTAGCAGTTGCTAAGTTCCATGGTGCAAATACTCCCACCATGGCAGATGTTAAGCTACCAACTTGAAGCTAATGAACCCAGAGTTGGGAGGAGAGCACAATCGACTCATGAGCCAGCAATACCAGCTCCAGCCCACCTCTTGATTCGAGGGAATTAATTAGAAGATCTAAGACACATAAGGAGGCTTGTATAGTTCAGACGAAAGACAAGATGGGCCTGGACTACAGGAGAGGTGGCTGATGCCTAGGAGACAGGAAGGCTTGGCTAGCCTAGCCATTTGTTTGGATATGGAGGCTAAAAAATGAATAAAGAAAGGTGATTCCCATGTTTCCAGTTTGGGTCACAGGTTTAACTGATACCCAGGAGAGAGAAATTTGGTGAACATCATGCTTTAAGTAGAGGATGAAGTCAGAGCATTCTGACAATGTGTTCAATCGGTGGTAGTGCCTATGATTCTGAATCTTGGTCACTAAGAAAGGGGTGGATACTGGAGAGGAGGTATAGATATGGGAGCTACCGGTCTCTAGGTGATGATCAAACATAAACGAGGGCAGATTGCTCAGAGAGGTGTAGAAGCAGACAACTTCAGGGCTTCCCATCTGCTGCCCTGAAGCGTCCTGATGTGCCTTGGCTGGGTTGCGGGTATGCAGACATACTGATTCTTTTAATTTGGGGGCCGCTACTAGGAATCTTGGAACCGCACAGCAGGTCTTGGGCCAGTAGAACTCCAGCACCAATAACCTGGGGCCATAATCTGCTTTATCACCCCCCTCTCCATGTGCTGTACAAATGCGATCTTCTAAGTAATACTTGATGTGGAAGTACTAACGTATTTCATAACCACTAATACATGATCATCTAAGGGGAAGGGAAAGGAAAATAATCTTTAGAAGGAGACCCAGAGGGATAAATCAGGGAGAATCAGGGAAGACCTGGAAGAGTGATTTCTGAAATTTGCAGAATGAAATTTCTTGCTGGTGATCAGTGACCAGTGCCTGTCAGTCCATTTGCTCATCATCCATTTCATTCATTTATTCATTCATTCAGTAATTCAGAAAGTCACAGGCATGTATGTATCAAGCCCCTGTGAAGTGTTGGGAGCTGGACTTTTTCAATATTAGTTATTTCTTTGGCTCTGGCTGATACCACAGAGTAAAGGAACATTACAGGGGCGAGAGCAAATCAGTCCTTATGGACTGAGCCGTCTCCTTAGCATTCCTATCATTTGAGGGAAGGTGAAGATCTACTTATAAGGCAGTTCACAAAGATCAAGGCAGTTCCTTCTCGCACTTCAATAAGAAACCCCCTGTACTCTGTGCCTTCAAGAATCCATCTTGAGCCCAAACTGTGGGCCCGACACTGGGCTGAGAATTCGGTGGACAAAACAGACAAGATCCTTATCCTTTCGGACCTCACATCCTAGAGGCAGAAGACAGACTGTGAGCAAATGAATAGCCATACCTTAAAGGATGTCAGATGGTGACGAGTGCTACGGAGGAAAATAGGGCAGGAGTAGGGGTGGGAGTGGCTGGGGGAAAACTGCAGATTTAGAAAGGGCAGACAGGGAAACTACAGCACATGCTAAAAGATATCAGGGACGCCTCCTGTGTCATAAAAACCAAGTCAACCCTGAACCTACGTGAAAGTCTAATGCACTGTCAATTTCACAAAGGAACGTAGTCTTATTTAAGAACACTCTAGGGGCTGATTTTACACCCTCATTTTGGCCATGGAGTTCACGAGCTTATTTTGTATTTGTATACGTTATTGGCTAAATCTTTCTCTGCTCAGTTCTGCAGAATGGATACCTATCATCAAGGTGCCATGTGTTAAACAAATGGAACACTGGGTGAGTCCCTACAATGGTCTTTGGTCTCCTGTGGCTTTAAAACATCACGTGCATTTTAAGTATCTTAATTTTTACCCTCTACACTGTCTCACCTATCTTGAATCCTTCTAATTTTGAAAAAGGCCTACTGGTAATTTTATTATCCCCCTCCCCGCAAAACCTGTTTGTTTTCCCAGCAGAGAGCTGGCTGGAGCCAAAGTCTGATTTGCTGGTCTCACTATGCCTGAGTGTTCTGGGCCCTGCCTGGAGAGCTGCTCCTGGGAGTCCATGCTTATAGGGCATCTGGGGCGTAAGGAGTGGGGTTATGAAGAAATCTCTCTGGTCCTTTGAAAATTAGCCTCCCTTTGATGGAATTCGAGACAGATTTGTGTTGGATGTGAACTTGGCAAAACCTGTGTACTTCATTTTGCCTACTGTGTGTGTTCATGAGAGAGAAAATGAAACCACGTTTGGTGACTCAAATCTCATGCGAAATACTCTCATGAAAGTCACTGAAAAATGACGTCTTCTAGTGAACCCTTTTGTAAAGTGAATAATTGACATCCAGTTTATCATAGCACGGTTACGGATTTGTGTATTGGTGTATGCCTGTGTTATACCTTTAGTGAAAATTTTGGGAGCACCCAAGTTGTGCACTGATCAGTGTATAGTGCATGCTATATCACATGGGATGTTTCCTAGAACAGGGCTTGTTGGCTAGAACAGAGGTCAGCAAGCTTCTTCTGTAAAAAAATAACCAGTAAATATTTCAGGCTTTGCAGGCTCTGAGTTCTCTGATGCACCAACTCAGCTCTTCCACTGAAACACAGATGTAGCCATAAACACCATGCAAATCATGCTGTGTTCCAATAAAGCTTTATTTATGGGTACAAAAATTTGAATTTCATATAGCTTTCACATGCCATGAAATATTCTTCTCTTAGGTTTTCTTTCAAGTCTGTAACAACATAAAACTATTCTTTGGGGGGCATGAGGAAACAGAGGGTGAACTGGATTCGGTCCATAGGCTATAATTTGCCAACCCCCAAGCTGGAATGCTCTGGTTTTCAGGGTACTGCTCACCCACCATTTTTCTCAGGTTTACATGTTTTTTGTTCAGTGGAGGTTTGAGGCATTGTTTTTACATTTATCTATTGAATGGGTAAATGTTCCTACCAGAGTCCTAACATCTTCCCCTGGGCTCTTGGGCCAGTTGTGTGACCTTCTGACTCTTGTTGTCTCATCTATAAAATGGGAAGAATGATACTTGCCTCAGGTGGGTGATGAGAAGATTAATTTATGTGATGTTTATAAAGCAGGCGACACAATTCTTACAGTAAGCACTCAATACATTACAACTCAGTGTATGGTCAGTGCTTAACAAATGGTCACCTCTGCTCATTTACTCTCTCATTGGGAAAATGTTTTGCTCTTGAAGATTAAACTCTGACGAATTGGAGGAGGGTCAGAAACATTTCATCTTTCCTCTACTGTTGCCCTGTGTCAGTGCTTCTAGCTACAGAGAAAATTTGCCCCTGGGTGTTGGGTGTTTCTAGCCATTCATGGCTTGGCCATGTAGCTGGCAGCATGAGTTGGCCTTCCCTGTTGTAGCTATTTTAACTTGCTGTGTTTGATCAAAATCTAAGTTGCGTGGGGAGGTCTGCTAATTTTATTAGCTAGTTATCAAACCGTCAATTCCCTTCTATAGAGGGCCCTGTTTATTTCTTTTTACCAGTCACAAGGCCTTGCTGATCCTGTTCATCACCATTAAATGATAGAGGGCATGGTGTGAAGAGCTATTTCTCCCCTGACACTTTTTTCTGCTCCCTGAATATATTATGTGAGGTCACTTGATATATTTTTTAGATAGGTAGGGAAAATTCGCTATGGAGAACTTTATCCTGGAGACAGAAAATTAGCAAGTGACTTAGCATCCAAGTCAATATGACTGCAGGGTGATGAGAACAACTGTGGAAAATAGAATTTATACCGGAATCTACATGGAGAGCAAGAAGTAGGAAAGTCTGATTCTGAAGATCTGAAAAACACTGGCGTCTACATAAGAGGGGGCAAAGTTGAGTTGTCTTCTTATCGTCCACTTTTCCAAGTGCAGTATTGCTGTAAAGCCGTGCTTCTGTATTAAATATATACAATTTATTCTTTTGATATTAATATAACAAAAATATAACCAAAAGAGCCCCCAAATATGTTATACTTGTGAAGTTAAATGTACATATATTATAAAATATGTATTACATAGAGTAGACCAATACCAAGGGGTAACATTAAAATATTAGGTGTGGGCTCTCCACTGTCCAGGGATCTGGGGCAATAAAGATGAGTGAGGAGGTGGGACTAGCGACTGCTGTTTTATGGTCACCAACAAGGAGCTGCTTTACTTGAACATTCCTTCCAAGTTTGATCACTTCTTTTTGCTGTAGAAATGATTTTAGAGTAGATTCCTGCCCACTGACAGCTGGATTATACTGAAGAATTATTTTCACCAAGCCTATAAAAGCTGAGCCTCTACTCTCAGACCATGGAAGGCTGTTTCAGGTTTAGGGACCAGGAGGTTAGACTCCTAGCATTCCATGTTTCTGTGTCTACCCTCCAGTTAGGTGGGTAACAGGAATCAACAGAGAAGTCCTATCTGGCTAGTGTTGAGAGTCCCAAGCACAGTGAAAGATAAAATTGCTGGGAAGCTAGCAAACTACTAGGCAAGTCTTCTGATGAAAGAAAAATGGTCCAGAAAATAGCAAGTGTTGATGCAGATATTGAGAAACAGGAACGCTGAGGCTTGCTGGCGGGAATGTAAAATGGTGTAGCTGTTACAGAAACCAGTATGGCAGTTCCTCAAAAAAGTAAACATAGAATCACTGTATGACCCAGCAATTTCACTTCTGGATATTGATCCAAAAGAGTTGATAGCGGGGACAGAGTTAGTTGTACATCCATGTTTGTAGCAGCATTATTCATAGAAGCCAAAAGGTGGAATCAACTCAAGTGCCCATCAGTGGATGAATGGATAAATGAAATGTGGTTTATACATATAATGGAATTTTATTCAGTCTTTAGAAAGAAGCAGATGGGGAATTCTTGTTTACTGGGTACACTGCTTCAGTTCCGGAAGGTGAGAAATGCCCTAAGGTAGATGGTGGTGATGAGCTCACACAGCATTGTGAATGTACGTAATGCCAATCAGGTGTGCACTTAAAATGGGTGACATGGTACCCTTTATGTTATGTATATTTTACTGCAATGAAAACAAGAGAGAGAAAGACAGAGGAAGAAAGATAACTATCCTGAATCAGCAGACATTGAGCCATAGAGACAATGCAATAGGGACATGAGGTTCAGAACTAGGTCAAAGGCTACTTGCCCACAGGAGATTCTTTTTACTTTGTGTCTTTGCAGGCTGGGGATTAGGTACTTTATCCCTACCTTCCTTCCTTGGATAGACAGCTGGGTTTAGGCAAGGGGAAAAAAATCGTGCAACAATCCGTTGTTACAAATAGTTCTTTTTGTTCACAACGTAGCGTGTAAAATTGCTGGATATAATGTAATATTGAATGCTACAGTGTATGGTACATATGAACTGGGAAATTCTGTTCTAGTATAACTTGACATGCTGAATGATCAAGGACTTTCCAGGAGAGAAAAGACTCGCCTAATGCAAGCAAGTTCTCTGGTGTTACCCGTGTCTTTCTTGCTCTCTATTGGCAATATTCAGTTCCTTTACGGCCCCTCTCAAATGTCAAACTGCACGCCTACTCTCAGAGGCACCTAGTTACCACTTGTCTTTAACAACATTTTGTTTTACCCTAAGGATGGTGTAAAATATCTAATGAGAAGGTGGCAGGTCTTTATCTGGGGTGAGAAGATACGATCTCAATGTTCAAAGAGGCTTTGATGGTTCCCAATGATTCTGACCAGTTGACGTAATCATGAGGTGCAGCCTCACCACTAGCTTTGAAAGCAAATGCCGGGAGGAGGGAAACAAGAGTGCATACCTCTTGTGCTTTCTTTCATTGCTTCCTTCTTTCTCTCTCTTGTTGTTGTTTTTCTTTTTAAGGAAAGATTGGTTTAAATGAAGAATAAATAAGAGTCAAAGAAATGGTGCAGAGGAGAAGGTGAGGGTGGAGAAAAACACCAGGGTGTTTTTATTTTATTTTTTTTTCTATATAGCACTCTGGGAAGTTTTGAAGGAAAAAAAAGATTTAAGAAGTGATACTTTTGAACCTCAGCCAAAAGCAAGCCATCAAAATGGGACACTGTCTCTTTAAGTGCAAGCCTGCCCAAACGAAAGGAAATTAATTAAGTATCCGACGCTGGTGTGGCGCCATGGAAAGAATACACAATCTGGGTCCAGCATGCCAAATCTGAAATGAAAATGAAGGTGATTCGTCACATTTGGCTGTTTTTTTAAGACAGAATATATATTTTTGAAAGTTGACTAAGCAATTACCCAAATTAAAGAAACTAGAAAAGCAAACAGTGGTAAAAAATATGCTTTAATTTTTTAAAGGGTAAACTAGTTTTAAAATGTGTGCCTTGTATTATCTTAATACTAAAGAGAAAGGAAAAACAAGCCCCAGTGTCCCTTAACTCCTTAATAACAGCATCTAGGAGAATTTATTTACTGCCTTTTCCAGTGATTGACTTTCCAAGCTTAAGCAAAAGTTAAGAAGGTTCAGGTTGCTTCCAAGCCCTAAGGAAGAGATACTCGGTAGCTGATTCTGAATCTGAGATTTGTTAAAGATCTTTTTCTTTCCTTATGTGTAGGGCTCCATGTTCCACTTACCTGCCTTACACGCTGCCAGCAAGCAGCCAGATGGATTCCCGCCCCCTACCCTCTACCCTGTGGACCACTAACCTTGGGCGTTGCCATCTGGCAGGCCAGGGTAGTCTTGCATGGCCATGTTTCTGTATTAGTCTATGGTAAAGGCTAAGGAAAGGGAGGAAGGGCTTTAGCTAGAGAAGGACCCACTCAGAGAACATGTACTAGGTGGATCACGTGGTCACCTGGAAGAGAATATCAGAGATAAAGCGCCTGGGAACTCCATCTCATTTCTCAGCATCCTGGAGGTTTCTCTGTTATTGTAGGTGGAAGTAGCTGTCAGAAGGAGATACCTCCTAAAGTAAATACAGTATTTATGGAGATTATTTGAAGAGAAGGCTCTGTTAGGTTAGACTCTCCTGGTTGCAACAGACAGAAGATGTATGACAAATGGTCTCGAGATAAAAAGTAGTTCGGTGTTTCTTATAATTTAAAAGATCTACCAAAGGTCTGGCTTCAGTTATGCTTAAATTCAACTCTTAGGCATATGCAGTGTTGACTGAAGTCTTCAATTCCTATTTTTGTCAGTTCTTTCTCACTCTGAAGCTTCCCTCATATAAGTCTAGTGAGGAAGAGGAAGGTTCTGAGAGGTGACAGGCTTTGGAAATTTTGCTGGCTTTGACTGGCCTAACCTGGGGCATGTGTCCATTTATAAGTTCCTCACAGTGTCCAGGGACATGACATGGGCATACAGGATTATTTTTGTCAAATGTTCAAGAAGCTAGGAGCAGAACTGGCTTCATCAAAAGTACATGGGGGAGTTTTCCTTGACTGATTACTGTTAGACAGAGGGGAATATTATTAGAGTGGCAAAAATAAAATTGCTTCTTTGAACCGATGATAGGTATCATTAAATGTCTTAAATTACCAACAAGTGTTTCACAGCTAGTTTACCCTTCTACTCTCTGATTTCAGTTTTTCTAGATTCTACGTATAAGTGATACTACAGTCCTGGGTATATATTTAAAGGAAATGAGGATACAATATTGAAAAGATACCTGTACTCGCATGTTTATTGAAGCATTTATTTATGATAGCCAAGAGAAGAAAACAACAAAAGTGTCTGTCAGCAGATGAATGGATAAAGAAGATGGTGTGTATATATATATATATATACAATGGAATATTATTCAACTATGAGAACGAAGGAAATCCTGCCATTTGGGGCAACATGGATAGACCTTGAGGATATCATGCTAACTAAGTCAGACGAAGAAAGACAAATATCGCACGACCTCATTTCAATTTGACTATCTTTCCAAATACTCTATTTCCAAATAAGGTCACCTTCACAAAGTACTGGGGGTTAGAACCTTCAACAATTTTTGGAAGAAACAATTCAATCTGTAACTTAGGGTTACTGTAATTATATGAGATGATGCATTTAACCAGCATTATCAACCAAGACTCCCTAGCCAGCCATTCACAACCTGCCATGCTAGAATAGGAGAGAAGTTTATAAAAAATAGTTCAATGAAGTATAACAAACAGAAACATGCTCAAAGTTGAAGTATAGACTCAATAGATTTTTCAAACTGAGCACAACCACGTAAATAGCACCTCGGTCAGGAACTAGAACATTGCCAGGAACCACATGGGCCACATGCTATGCATATGTTTAGCCTCAGTGGATAAAACTAAACAGTATTCCAAGGAGATTGTGCCAACTTATCCTCCCACATCAAGGTGTAAGAGTTCCAGTTGTGCAATATTCAGAAGAGGAATCTTATAAGTATTCCTTTTATTCTTTCCTTGGTGATTTCTAAAAATCTTACCAAGGTCTGTGAAAAGTCTACCAAAGAAAATCTTAGTTTACCATTCTCTTCTGATAAAAAAAAATTTTTTTTTTCAATGGAGGGGGCACAACAGTGCTTTTGGAGTGTGTGCCAGGTTGTCTTTCTGGGTGTCTGCAAGCTTTGATAACCCCCCCACAACACTGTGGGACTTACCTGCTTCCCTGATTTAGGGTTCTTGCAAGCTTCAAACCTGTGGTATCTTTTCTCATTTGTGATCTTTAAAACGTAGATTACTCATTTTTATTTGGACCTGGAAAAAAGGGACATAGAATGAATTGGTGTACAAATGATCTGTGATGAGAGAGTCTGAGACCCAGGGAAGCTAGATAAGTTGTAATGTCAGCTAAAGCATGACACGATGTAGCTGGACTAGGGATCTCGAGCGTAGCCAGGTGACTTTTACACTTAAATGGGCATATATTTCTATTTACTTGAGTCTTCTCACATATGACCCAAAGGGTCACACACTTACTGACTCAGAGAAGTTTCTTATTTTCATTTGCTAGAGGAATGTATGCTGATAGTTCAAAATACAGAAAGCTTTCTTAGTACTTTATCCTGCAACATAGCTACCATTCTCTTCAGTTCCTTGGTGTGAAATCCTTGTAAATTCATCCTGATTTTCTTTCAGAGTCCAATTGGGTTAATCCTCTCCTTACTAATCCAGAAGACTGAAAAGGAACAGAATTATTTTCACTTATCTTTTTCCAGAAACTGTAGGACTCAGAAGAAAATCAAAGTCCCCAAATAGGACTTTATCTGGCTTTAACCATAGGAAGAACCATAAACAGGAGATAATTTTAAATAGGCCCAGATACTGCTAACGTGCTTATTCTAAGATGCTGCTGCTTATAAACTCACTGAATGAAGAGGATGCCCTGGGGCTTAATGGAAATAAAAGGCCTTTAAAATCCGTATAGGTGAGTTCACATCCAGGTGTTGCATTTGGACCTTTCCACTGCTTCAGTTTTGTCATCTTTATAGTAATGACAATGTTGCAAGAATTAGACGTAGTAAATGCAAAGGACTCAGCCCAGTGTCTTTGGCCATCATTACTAGTACTGTTGGTATTCTTCATTATTACCGAGTTGAAGTATATTCCCGGCACATTGTGTCTTTTATATTATCAGAGTAATATGCTTATTAAGCTACATAGAAACTTTCTAAAACCAATCAAAGCAGAGGCATAAACAGCTTTCTCCTAAATGCCTACCTAGTACTTAACACAATATTAGTACAGATGTTGGAAGAACCACAATCTGTAAGTGCACTTTCCAACAGAAATGTGCCAGAACGGTGGTTCCCCAACACCAGGTGAGCATGAGCGTCCTTTAGGACTTTAAAAAACTTTAAGCATTCTGGGTGCCTTCCCTGAAACATTGATGGATATGCCAAAGTGATGCCCAGCTGCGGAGCCAAACTGCTTTGGAGTGAATTCCAGCCCTTCCATTGCTAGCCAGGTAACTTTGTAGAGTTACTGAGTTATTCTTCCTGCCTGAATTTCCCCATCTGTAGCATAGAAATAACGCTTACACTTGTCTGGTACATAGGAGGAACTTAAAAAACAAACAAACTATGCTTGCTTTTATTAGGAGGTAGGCGTCTGTATTAAAACCGAAACAAACTCCCTGGCAGATCTGGGATTCAGCCTTGTTTGAGACTCACTGGCCTAGAGACAGAATGTAGTATGGTATTCTGGGTAAAAAGTTTACATCCCAAACTATAACTTCTTAAATTCTTTGTTTACTCTTTGTGAGCTCTAAAGAAAACTTAGGTGTTTGAAACTGAGAGAATGAGAGATCCCTTTGTCTTGAGGAAAATGAAGTTACGTACGTAGTTTGGGATATTTATACATTTCTATTTGCAAAGGGTATTTATGTATGTGTAGTTCTTTTGAAATGATTGCCTCAAAAAAAAAAAATGAGGAATGGAGAAAACAGTGGTAGATTTTAGGTTACAATTCGGGCACTATACACTTCCTAGCATTCAAACGATGGTTTTTCCTCAAGTCAGAGACCTCTTAGCCAGATGTCAATTGCATATGTTTTTAGGACAAGTCCTAACCTTTGCACTTGGGTTTAGAGAAGCTCCAGTTTAACATTTGAAGTATTAGCATCTTGTCCCCCTTGGGGCTTGTCTGGTTCAGATTCTGTGAGCCGTTTGTGTTTATTAGGTCTGCCTTTGCTCTTCCTTTGATGCCAGGTCTGGAACAGGGATTCTCTCACTGCCTCAGTGGCCGTGTTTGACTCTGTCTTGATTTGCTGCCCCAGAGCATGAGAATTGTCACAGGCTGATTTTCAAATGGCCAGAAATGGCCAGTGGTTTCACCTGGACTCTGTCCTCCTGTCCGGATTTCTCCATCTGCCTGATCTTTGAACATTATCTACGGGCTCTGGGTCCTGTCCACATTTCATGATTTTGTATTTTGAGTCTTCTCTCTTTTTCACTTGGTCAGTCCGGCTGAAGTGTTATTAATCTTGTTGATCTTTTTAAAGAAGCAAATTTTGGTTTTATTAATTTTCTGTTTTTTTTTCTTTCTGTTTTTTATTTTATCTATTCCTATTCTAACCTTTATTATTTCCTTTATTTTGCTCCCCTTGGGTTTATTCTCCTTTCTTTTTTCTGTTTACTTAAAATGGAAGATTTAGTTATTGATTTGAAGTTGTTTTTATGTTTTAATTTAAGCATATACAGCTATTTCCTTCTAAGCACTGCTTAAAATTCATCCTTTAAGTTGTAGTATGTTATTTTTTTTCTCATTTATCTCCAAGCATTTTATAATTTCTCTTGGTGACTTCTTCTTTGACCCTTTGATTATTTATTAGTTTGTTGTTTAATTTCTACATATTTGTGAATTTCCTAAATGTCCATGTATTAGTGATTTGTAATTTAATTCTGTTTTTGGCAAAGAACTTACTTTGTATGATGTCAATCCTTTTAAATTCACTGAGGCTTATTTTATGACTTAGCATATGATCTATCCTGGAGACAATTCCATAGGCCCTTGAAAAGAATGTGTGTTCTGCTGTTGAGGGAATTAGGTCTGTTTGGTCTGTTTGCTGTATGTTGTTCAGGTCTTTGATACTTTTGTTGATCTTCTGCCTCATTGTTTTAGCCATTATTTGAACGGGATATTGGAGTCTTCAGTGATTATTGCCAAATTGTCTATTTTTCCTTCATGCATTTTAAAGCTTTGTTGTTAGGTACATGTATGTTTATAATTGTTATGTCTTCCTGAGAGACTGGCCTTGTTTACATTATAAAATACCCCACTTTATACCTAATAATATTCTTACTATTAAATTAAATTTTGTCAGATATTTGCATACCAGTATATAGTAGCCTGTCACTAGCTGTCTTACAGTTGCTGTTTGCACAGTATATCTTTTCCTATTCATTTGCTTATATCTTTGACTCCAAAGTGTATCCCCTATAAAGAGCATATAGCTGAGTCTTGTTTTTTTTCCCCCAGTACGATAGCCTTTGCCTTTTGATTGGGTTGTTTAATCAATTTACATTTATTAGTATTAATGATATGATGGATTCACTTACATTATTTTCTTTCTGTTTTCTATGTCTGAAGAATTTTTTGTTCCTTTGTTCCTCTGTTACTGCCTTCTTTTACATTAAGTGGATATTTTCTACAAAATTGTAATTACTTTAATAATTTTTAAACTATTTGAAATATTTTCTTTGTTGTTCCTCTGGAGTTTACATATAATCTCTTAACTTACTAGAATTTACTTCAGATATATAAAATTTCAAGTGAGATACAGAAACTTTATTCCTACACTACTTTATACTTTTATAACCTCCCCTTTTTTTGTGTTGTTCTTGTCATACTGATATTCTTATAAATATATTACAAATTCAACTGTACATTGTTATAATGATTACTAGACTAGTTTAGAAAAGTCTGTTTCTTCCACAGAGTGGAGTCTTTGATGTCATTTCTCAGAGAGTGCAGCTTTGGGCGTGTATATAATTTCTCAAACCAACCAAGGTGATTATGGTTTTACCCAGGCTCTCTTTGTCTATCCCTTTCTCTGTCCTCCCCCTTAAGCTTCTGGCTGGTCTGCCTCTATTGACATCACATCCCACTGTTAGCTTGCACTAATTGCTAGTTGACTGCTGCATTGTTTTCAACAAAAAGCTTAAATCACTCCATAGTCTGATCCAGTTAAATTCAAGCAACATTTCCAGGGTTAGTGTGTTGCCCATCTTTGAGGCTTGCTCCAACTCCAGGAGGAGTCTTCTGAACTGTCTTTTCCCTGGTTCTCTCTGTTAAACTTCTAATGGTTTCATTTGATGCTAATATGAATCTATCAGTAGTCTCTTTATTGCTCACCATTAGCATCTCCACTGCTTTAGAGTATTTAGGCATGAACTTCCCTTAGTCTGTTCCATATGACCTCAGTTCTCTCAGGAAGAGTTAAAGGGCTGTCTGTTCTTATGGACCACCTTTACCCCCTGGGCAAAACCTTTGCATGGCTGCTCTGGAATTGGTGAGAAGGACAGCAGCCCACTTCTTCCGGAGTGAAACTCCTGCGCTGGGCAGGTGTGGTAGCTCCTTGTATTCTTGGCTTGCTTTTCCCTGTATGGAACCTCTGCTCTTTGAGCAAGCTGTGAGAGGATGATCAGTTTAATATTCTTTGTCTGTCAGGTCATTAGTAGAGCTTCCATGCATTATACCCTAGACCTTTAAGCTATTATCTTCCTGGAATAGTTCTGAAACAGGATGCTAGAGAGTATAAGAGATGTCAATAGCCTGTCTCTCCTGGGGTAAAACTATGGCCATAGACTGGGAGTTAAAGGTGAGAGAAGGTTTCATCTTCACGGCCACCACTGGCCAGAGTGGGCTTCTGTCACACTCAAATGGGGTAGAGTGGGAAAAAGTCATGGCTCAAATACCACATATTCTCACTGTTTTTACTGACTGAAATTCAGTACATTTTTCAAATGAACATTTCTTTATTTTCAGACTTTACATTGAAAAATAATAATAATTTCCACCAGTTAAAATTGTTTTTTACTTTGGTGAGAGAGCTCTTTAGCTGTTCACACTGCCATTCCGAAAATCCTACCTTTCTCTTGTCTTATGTGTCTTCATTGGGAAACTTTCTTTTTTGACCTGATGCTACTAAATTGACTAGAACCAGAGGGTGAGTGGAAAGAATGAGATGAAGATGATTCTAGAAGTTTTGACTAATGGAATGTGTAGTGTCATTCACTGAAAGTTGTCTTGGTACTTGAATGAGTGATTGTTCTTCCTTCAAAGCTGGATGTTGAGTAGGACAAAACGTGAGTGACACACTCCCTATAAACTCAGAGGATTTCTAACAGGGTGTAGAATTAACCGAGCATTTGGCATGGGTCTACCCAGGAGATGATGAAATATGTGAAAAGGGCTATATAATTTTGAAGCAATAACACATTTAGGTATTCTAGAACTTATTATTATCATAATCAGTTTCACAGAAAATTTTTCTATGAATACTGCCAATCATGAAAATACTCCATGCATTTTGACACATGCCACTTACAGAAAAAGTTATTGCCGGAAGAAAGTGGCCCTCCCCTGTGTTCTCTCAGACGTTGAAAGCTCAGCTAGGAACGACGTGACATTCCATCCAGTGCTTTTTCTTCTGTCTGTGTTTTGACTGTCATCCTTACAGCTTGTAACAAAAGGAATGGGTTTTCCTGGGGCTAGATGGACCTGGGAGGTTTGAAAAGTAAATCATTAAAGGGTTTCATGATGAGATTGAAATATATTATTGATATGCTGAATACCACATGGGTATAAAACAAAAGCAACGTAAACAGAGAATGTCTCCCCACTGACCCAAGTGAGGAATTTCCAGATGCTGTCACAGCAGGCTCCGTGGATGGAACTGTGCTGCTCCAGGAGGTCAAATTTATGACCTTTCTTGTCACACACACACACACACACACACCCCAAATATACATGTACATACACACACGCTTTTAAACTTGTTATTGTACGCCTCTGATAACATCTGTTGTTTTCATTTCTTGATTGGACTTTGGACCGTTACAGTGAGTTGCAGGGTACATACGTGATTTGTAGGGACAGAGAGAAGAATTTCCTTCTGCCAGAGGAAAAATAACTTCTACATAAAAATCATGATGAACAACACTGAGCTGTTTTTTTATGGTTCACAGTCTAATAGACCATCAGAGTTAGAAGGGAACTCTGAGACCAAACCCTTAATTTTACAGATGTCAGTAGCAGAAGGTATGAGGACTTACACACCCAAGCTCAGGCAACTGCTTAGAGGCAGAGCAGAGATAAGAGACAGTCTTCCCATTTCCTTTCCATGTTCATTTTTTCATAAAGTGTTATCTCCTTTCCAATTTTTCTCAGTGATGGTCTGCAAGAGGGTATGAATAATCCAGACGGAGAATAATCTGGGAATCAGTCCTTCATTCCCTTTGTTTTCCTTCTAAAAGTTTTATGTCAGGTTCTGCTGTGTCTAGATTTTTTCAATTTCTGTGTAACCCGTCATTACTGGGATCCACCTTCCATGAATCTACCATGCGGCACAGGGACAGCAATCTGAGGTTTAAGAAAATGTATTTCTACCTAGAGAATTTAATGCTTGAGTTCCCTAAGATTAAACACAATTGCTTTTCTGTTTTATTTGCTAGAATATGCAAGCTTGAATGCATGTTCTGATTGAGGTTCACTGCACCCCATAAATGTATGTTGTTCTTGTCATGAAATCTTAAGGAAATTTATTTTCTAAAATGCAGTAAGTGTATTTGTTTTCTAAGACCTCGTTTATAGAAAAGTTTATAATTTATACACAAAAATAAGGTAAATACACATGAAGCAGAATAAATGTGGATTTTGAAATATGGACAAACATGGTTTTAAATTCTGCCTCCCATTTCCCAGCTTTGAGAAACAAAGCATGAAAATCCATGTCCCTGTTTTATCAATGGCATTATGTGTTATACGTGGATCCATAGTGTGGTTGTGAAGACACAGTAAAATAATGCATTGAAGGGCCTCAAATTGTAGGCAGTTGGTTAAGAGAAATAACAAAGCAGTTTAAGCAGTTGAATCCAATTAGCTTGATTCAATATTCTGTCACCATTCTACAAGCTACATTTGGACTAGTCATCCTGTTTTGAGAAGTAGTGCTTTGAAAGGAAAAATACTTTCTAATGCAAAGTAAAATGAAAGGCGTTTGTCATTCTTTTGGCATTCATGAAATGATTAGATTATTTTCAACATTATCCCAGTAGTGAGAGAATGTGGATGCAAAGGAGCTTGTGAAGGAATAGTAGTTTCCCCATTCAACCCCATTAAATATTAACAATCCTTAAACCCCATGGTTTTAAAGTAGGCAGGTCAGTTCTGGTGCTCTGTCGTAGCACATCTGGACCAGGCAAAGGACATAGCTGCCTTTTAGACCTTAAGAAATATGCACTGCTAGTCAGTGAGTGTACAGCTCTAAACCCCTAGAGCTAGACAGCCCTCTCAACGATCCAACCTAAGTCTCTTGGACAGATATGGACACAAGAGTATACACATTTCATTTGTAAAATCAGTGAATAGATTTGACACCTAGGGTATGTCTTTTGGACCTAAGTAGATTGGTTTGAGGTGAAGCAGGTTAAAAAAATTACCAAAAATGTGAAACGACAGATTTTAAAAAATGCTCTCTTTAATGTCCATGGACATTTATTTTCTTTGACTTTAATTGTCTTTCAACATGTAGATGACAGATAGATAATTAATTCCAAAACAATACTTTATATTGTTACTATGAAAGCAGACATTTTTTTCCTCTAAGTTCCTTACTAAGACAACTGCTGCAGACAAATGCTTCCCTGTTAATTTTTTTTTTTTCTTTTTGCTCCGGGATGAGTGATCGTTTCCTTCCACAGATTAAAATGAATCTCAAGGTTAGAGCATGCATTTCAGCTCTTAGTTCCATTGATTCAGCTCTTTTTTTCTAACGTGATCTGCTTCAGTACTATTTCCTTTTTTGGGGGGGGGGGTTACTTTTCTTTAATTATTGATTCATAGCTTGAGTCCTTTCATGCAACAGTTTTTAGAGTGGTCCAAACGGGAATATAAAGAGGCTATTTTAGAGTTTTTATTATTTTAGCCCAGAGCATCTGGAACCTTCTGAGTGAATATATTCCCGCAAGTATCATAATCTTCCTATAATAATTTAAATAAAAAAAAATTAAAATCCCAGCCATGTAGTAGTTGCACAACTAAACCTGGTCTCCTTTCTAAGAGGGGAAATAAAGGGTGTTTCTACACTAGCTTGACTGCAGCTGCATTGTCACTGAGGGGCTAAGTAACTTCTATTTTGTGCAGTGAAACTGTGGCCTAATGCAAGAGCCAGATGTGAATTCTGAGCCTCAGTCATGAGCATCGCAGATTGTGTTTCAGGAAGCACTGGACTTGGTTCATGTTTTCTTCACACAATATGCTTCAATCAGAGATTTTTTTGAGTTTGCCATCCAAATTTAATAAATTTCTTGGGATTTTCATAGTTACTTAAGAGGAGGCTTAAATTTTAGAGAAAGAAAACTTGGTGTTTTTTTGCTTTTTAATGGTTCCAAGGTCATGCTAACTGATGCAGATGAACCCTGGAAATGATTGTTTCTGTGAATATTTCCAAATATTAGTAGGTAGGAATGAGATGAGCAAAATATCTAAATACCTGAGTGATTCTTTTACTTATTTATATGTTTACTTTTTTTTTAAATTCTGCATGTTAGGAATTATATAGTCATGCCCAGCCTCTGTTGGCAGTGATTCGTTAGAACCTTGGATAAATAATAAAAACCCTTAGGAGATTAATGGATGCTGTATTCCTCTTTCTTTTTCTCTTTCCTTATTTAAATTGTAAACAGTATATCCTATGAGGAACTGAAGCCGCCGTGAGTAGTCCAAAGCAAATAATTACCTTTTCTCTTTGTTTACAATGAGGTTCAGGGAGCACTACATTTTCCTTTTCATTGTAGAAAAAAATTCCTTTTCTTTCTCCAGAAAGTTTTCAGGGTAAGAAATAATCCCTGGTCCCAGGAACATTGCTAATAAGAACGGAAAGCATTGGGCATCCGCCCTGCTGCCCCTCGCCTGTCTCCCTTCCCGCGTGCGGAATGTTAACTGCATTGTGCTGTAATGAGCCATACCCAAACTACTGTTTTCTGGTCCACTGTTTATTTGATTTCTTTATTGTAATGAAACTCAGATGGCGGGTGTTTACACTAGCAGTGTGCTGGGAGATCACGCTGGGAACCGTTCTAATTAGCTGCAAGTGGGTCTCAGAATTAGAATGGAGGAAAGAACAAATTTTTAGTAACGACTTTAAATTGAAGCCCTCATTTATTTTCATTATGGCCAGACCAGAAGCAAGCTAATGTTTCCCAGGTCTTTCCATGCAGGGCCTGTGGCTCAGCTCAGTGGAGCAGAATTCAGCTATTTCAGATGTACTTCGGCCTTCATTCCTCCAGGAAAGGGAATTTTGAGGTAAGATTGGAGTGAGGCATGCAGCTAGAATTGTCAGCAGAAGATGAAATACACAGGGGGAGGACCTTCCGTTCAACTTTGAACTCTACTTATTCTGAAGAGTTATGTTTTCTGAGTTCTGTGATCTAGAAACACCTTTTCCTGCTTGGGTGTATTCTCAAAAATGAAATCTTCTGGTGTTCATGGCAAAGTGACCAGTGAATTACATTTTACCATTCGTCACACAGCAGAGACCACAGCCAAACTAGAAAACGACTTGCTTTAAAGAGCCGGTGTTTACTTATCTTCTGGATTTGTGGTATTTATTCTTTGGAAGTAAATAATTGGTCGATCACATGAGATTTCAAGTATCTAGTCCTACTTCATGTAGAGGGTATCTTTAACACATTTTCTGTAGCACAGAACATTATTTTAATGGTTACAACATGTAGCCAGATGCTTTCCAAGGCTTATTTTGGGATGTAATTCTAGTACGTGAATTTGTAAAACATGATTTATAAAAGCTGCAGTAATTTTACTGGGTAGTCAGAAGTTCCTCTCTGTAGAGGTGCCTACGTACATATCTTTGCATACTTTTTATCTTACCAACCAACACAGGGGGATGACTTTAATGAGAGTTAAAAAAACTCCTGAGTTTGAAATACCTGATGATTCCTATATAAAAAGTCAAATGTGTGGTGCATAAAATAGTTCAGTATTTACAACGTACTGGAAGACTTTAGTGTTTTTTTCTGTTCTTTAAGATGTGACATCAAGAGACTGACTTTTCCTCCTGATGGGAGCAAATCATATATATATATACTTGTACCTAAAATATGTAAAGGACTCAAAACACTTCACACTCACTGCAATTGCCCTCATCGAAAGGCATGGGGATCAGGTACGGATGCGGATGCAGGGAAATTGGAACTCTCCTATTCTGCTGTTGGGAATGTAAGATGGTGCAACCACTTTGGGAAATAGTCTGACAGTTTCTAAAAACATTCAACGCAGAATTACCATATGACCCAGAAATTCTACCCATTGGTATATACATATATATACAAGAGAAATGAAAACGAAAGTCCGCACAGAAACTTGGACTTGAATATTTATAAATAGCATTATTTATAATATCCCAAAGGTGGCAATGACACAGATGACCATCAGCTGATGTATGGGTAAACAAAATGTGGTGTATTCACACAGTGGGATAATGAAGCACTGATATATGATACGATAGGGATGAATTTTGAAAATACTATACTAAGTGAAAGAAGCCACTCACAACCCAAGTGGTATGATCTCATTTGTAGGAAATGTCCAGAATAACAAGTCTATAAAGACAGGAAGCAGATTAATGGAAGGGAATGATGGGATTCAGAAGTGATGGCTAAAAGGTTTGGGGTACTGAATATATTCTAAAATTGATGGTGATGGTGGTTAAACATGGCTGTTAATATACTGAAAACCATTGAATTGAGTATCTTAGTTGAGGAAATTGTGTGGTATGTGGACTGTATCTCATGTCTCAAGAAAGTTATAATATGAAACAATACATCGACCTTTACGTGCTTTAATTAAAAGATTTTCTTTGTTCTATAGGAGAATGGGCCTATGGAAAGTTCTTTTGCAACAAACTGGCGTGTGAGACTTTCTGCAGTTCCAGGGAAGCGCAGCGTTTTCTTCTTCCCAACCTTTACTTATTGTGTCCCTTTGTCTGGAATGTCTTCCCACTGTTTTAAACTTACGTCGTTTTCTAAGTCCATCACCAATGCTGCTTCTATGAAGCCTTCCTTGGTGATTCTAACTGGATCCTTTTTTCCTGGCACTCTCACAGAACTCACGTTGCTACCATTTCCTGAACATTGATCAGAAGAGTCCTTATTTTGTCCAAACTCGATTTTATAGATGAGAAAGCCAAGACACATAAAGGAAGACTGCCCTATTCAGTCACACAACTACATGAAATGCAGTCAAGGTTTCAGTTCTTTATAGACTCTGAGGCCAAGAAGGAAGCACCTCCAACCCTCAAAAACTGAACAAGAAAAAATGTCTTTTATTCAACTTAATCTTGTCATCATAAGACTCATCTTCTTGCTTTGATACACCTGCAATTTCTAGCCTGATTGTGGGACTGTATCACTGACAGGGGAAAGAAAACTGTGTGGGAGTCCGAGGTGATGTCAGGAGAGCAGGCCCACTCAAAGCTGTATGTCAGGTTTGGATTTCAGCTCCACAGATCCATGACACACATATATAACACATTTCTGTCCTATTTCTAGTAAAGACATGTGCTCTGTGGTGATGCTGAATTAAATGGTGGCTGTTTTCTGTCTGAGGCAATACCCATCATCTTTATGATGACTTTTCTGTTGTACAGTGTCAGCAGCACAATTTACATATGACATGATTTATAAAAAGAGGCCTTTGAAGTAAAATGAGATAATAGTCAAATGCAGAAACAAGAACAGCCTAAGCTTTATGGGAATTCATGTTTTATCCAATTAACCATACAGATTTTGAGAGAACAAACTGGACTTAAGGAAGTCGAGTTCTTACACCTATAGTAACAAGCTGGGACTTCTTCAGATCTGGGGAAATTATGGGTGTGAGGTAAACAATACCTCCCTGCTTCATGGCCCTGCTATGAAAACACATTAAAAAACTATGAAAGAAAAGTTTCTGGATATTGCAATATAGAGTTTATAAGAATTATATTTATATTTCACCAATGTAATTTAAAAATTATTTTTCAGTTTCTATAGAATCCTTACTGCTGGACTAAAAGCCACAAGCAGTTAAAAAATGGTACATGGGATGGTTCCTGTCTTTGAAAACAGTCTTTTTCTTCTGCCTTTTCCAGTGTGATCAGCAGGCCTGAGAAGCTGCTGCTCTTGGCATGGAGTTGTCTTGTTCTCCAGTTTCTCTCCCTGCACATGAAGGCAGAGGCATAAATCAGGCGAATCCTGCTATTCCAATCTGTTCTCTATCTCTGTCTCAACCCTGAGTAAATCTAATTCTTTGATGTTATTTGGGCGAGTAATCATTGCACCTATTTTCTCTGTTAGATAAACTTAGAGAAAAGTCTTAGATGAGTCCAAACCTCCAATATATTATGCATGGCAAACTTGAGAGATGCAGGTCCTGCGGATGCCACTGGGCCATCCTTGACCTGTGTGTGACAGTAATTGATATTATGGTCGTAACTGGCCTTTTAAGGATTGACTCTGGAATTAGCCTTTTAGATCTGAGATGCAGAAATCAACTAAATACCGTATGGGATACAGAGCACGTGTGCTTGGCATTTTGTGCCCTGTGAATGTTTGTTCTTCCATCACTGGGTAATGATAAATCAGCTGTTCCTAATTCTTTTCCTCTGCATCTTATTATTAACTTCATCTCACATCAAGGAAGATGTTGTTGAGGGGCTAACTGCCGGCTTCATTGTCTCAGTTTCTTGACATCACTACTCTGTGCTCACACATTTCACCCTCCTTAAATACTATGTGTTGCTAACTCTCTTTGGCTTATTACCCATGAGTGCCTGGGTCTTGGTTTTGAATTTCTAGGATGCTTCTCAGTAAGGGTGGTGGATGGATAAGGACCCAGAGGGCCTTATAATGGAGGCTCTGTTACCATCTTGGTTTGAAGTATAGAAACATCTCAATGTGATTACTAAAAGCCCCAAAGTTAGGGAATTTTTAAAAAGGATTGAACCATATAGCACTATCTCCAGGGGCTTAGCTTTCCTTGGAGATTTTAAAAGAAATAAAATCAATTAAAAAATATATTTGGTTCATGCAGTAACAAAAATATTAGAAGGAGAAAGAATTTTAAAAATGAAGGAAGGAACATGGATTGAATTTGGGAGGAGCAAATTCTACTTTGTGCAAAGGTTGAATCACAGAGGCCAGACTGAGGAGACATCCAACAATAAGGATTTTCCTATAATTGCTTTAAAAAATGGGACGAGGGGAAAGGAACATTTCAGTTGTCACTGAATTAAGAATGATAACTATGATAATGCTGACCCAAAGATGTGGATATGACAGAAGGCAAAACTCAGAAAGCAAACAAATGACTACCTCAGAGAAAAATTTTATCTAGAAGTTATGGAAAGTCCCTCCTACAGTTGAAACCGGGGACTTAACAGAAGAAGTAAATTAGAAACCAGGAAAGCTATTTAGAGGACCCTTGGGCCAGCATGAGAGGCCATGGTTGGGAGGACAGGGAGCAAGTCCTGCTCGGACCATTAGGTGAGCCTGGAGATGACAAGCTTATTAAAAGGCAGCAGCAGACACAGTCCATGCTGACGGGAAGCATGTTCTTGGGACTTACAATTAATGAGTCTAGGCAAGAAGTCTCACGCTGGCTGTCTTTGGGCTATAGTAGGCCCCGAAACATTTTGTTTTGCTAACACACCTAAAAATATCCTTTTCAAAAATGAGAAAATGGAGGTTTCAAATAGAACTGAATGAGACCTCCTAGAAGTGGACACTCTGACACCCTGGCCCACCACTTCATGGAGCAGCAGTCAGCTGGAGCTGAGCAAGGGAAGGCATTCCAGGTGGGGCTTTTTCTCTCCTGTCAATGTCTGCACTTGACCTGCTTTCCTCCGTCAGGTCACCCATTTGGTCTCTTCAGACGATTGGGTTTATGATGTCTGGTTAAGAAAAATATACATGTAGGTAAGCTGAGGCACACTAAAGGAAGCTGGCCCGCAAATAAGAGTAGAAATCAGACCTGGGCTAGATGATGGACTGAAGGGAGAATGTCCTGGGGCAAAGTTAACCTCCTTAGCCAAGTAAAATGGGGGCCAACTTTGGGTGAACAAGAGATGTTTTTGGAAGCTCCAGACATAATTCATTTGATACCTCTTTTAGGAACATTTTCACAAAACAATTAATCCAGGGATAGATATTTAGAGAAAGAAAATTCATGGATCATATGAGTCAGGTGACCAAATCACTATAGGGCTCAGTGGTCGACTCATGCCAGCCGTGTGGCTATAGGGACGTGTTTGACCTGTGGCAGATGAGGAGGTGCCCTCAGTAAAACTTTTCAAATGAAAAACAAACTAAGGGATTTGTCAAAAGACAGAACAAATTAAAAAACAACATGCTTGTAGGACACTAGTATTTCTGGTTTGTAGAATCTGAGAGGAATTGATGGGGGTGGCATTGCTGAAAGAAGATACGACCCCAAAAGAAACAGTTCTGGAATGAAATCAAATATCGTAAGGGTGGGTATTGGTAAATGGCATTTATGGAATAGTTTTGTTTTGTTTCTTTGTTATGTAGCAGAATTTTAAAAATTGAATTACTCTATTTTAATAATTGTAACAGATAGCCTTTATTTAAGGAGAAGATGAGTTTTCTTTAGGAAAGTGGCTGTAATGTGGAGAGTGAGGACCTGAGAATATGGTAGGTTCAGAGAGTGAAACAAAGATGTTAGAGATGAGTCTGTATCCTCCTAAAATTCTTCTGTTGAAATCCTAACCCCTAATTCATGGTATTAAGAGGGAGGGCCTTTGGGAAGTGGTTAGGTCATGAGGACAGAGTCCTCGGGAAAGGGCTTACATTTTTCTCCAGAGACCCTGACTCTTCCCTTCCGCCAAGAGAAGACAGCAAGAGAGCCTCTGTGAACCAGGAAACGGGGTCCCTTCAGACACCTGATCTGCTGACACCTTGATCCAGTCACCAGACTGTGAAAATTATTTATTGTTTAAGCCACCTAGTCTGTGGCATTTTTGCTACAGTAGCCTGAATGAGCGAAGAAAAAAATATAAGACAACCTTAAATATAAGCTTGCATAAGAATACACGTAAGTCTAAAGACAGAAGAGAGCTGGGCTAAAGAAAAGTAAAGATAGGTCATGACAGCAATCAAGGGAGAATGCTGACCAGTGAAAAATCCCAAAGGTTAGGATGTCTGAGCAACTTTGAAGAATAAGGATGATCAATACCCACTGCTATTTTAAATTATGTGTCATAACCTCCCTCACATCCAAAGCCTTCATGCACATCTACTGACCACAGGAATCTTATGGTTTGGGAGGGGCGGGGGCGGGAGAACCATCTGAGTTCCATGTCTGGAGCAGGGGACCAAAAAGGCTACAGGAGATGAGAAATAAATGAAATGAACTGAGATCAGTAATAGTTCAGCAAGAAAAAAAAGAATTTGAAGCTAGATATGACCATACGAACATGAGACTGGTATTTTGCAGAAATCTTGGGGAAAGCTAGGCAGGTCCCACAGGATGTAGAATAGAGGTTCAAGCCAATTTTATTTAAATCTGAAAGGATTGGGTCACCTTAGGTGACATGGTGTTACAACTTCAGTTTACCCGATTCAGAGTATACCTGAGGCTCATTGACTTTTCTTTCCTTTGAATAAGCGCCCTGCTGATCCAATAATAAGCTGGCCCGTGCAGTGCTGAGACCACCTTGGAACCCCACCTCCTGGTGTGAATGCGGGAGGAGGTACTTGAAGGGGCTGCTGATTCTGGACTGAGGGTTTTCCACTTGGAATCCCGGTTCCAAGTTATGGTCCCATTGGAAGGATCCCCCTGGAGTAGACAAATGTGCTCTAGTATCCAGCCACCTGTTGGCAGACTCCAAATAAAAATGAAACAAGGAGCTCTTAGAATATCCAAGTTTATGGTAGTTGGCTGGAATAGGGTCTGAAAAAACAAATAGCGCCTTCTCCCTTGGAATGTGCAATTCCTGTGTGCCAGTTGATGAGACCGAAGAAATTCTTTTCCGTGCTTGAAATCTCCCTGGTAAATCAAAAAGATGTGTGTTTGCTGAGACTAAAATCTGCAGTTATTTTACAGGATCTAATGGCATCGAGCTAGGTATGTTTAGCAGAAAACTGGATTAAAATACTAGAGAGGTCTTATGCGAGGCACTATTAAGCATGTTCAGTTTATTTATTGAAGAGTTCACTTGATGAAACTTTTAAAAATTATACAGTTCATTTCACTTAGCAACAAAGAGTTCGTCAGGAGAAAAAGGGGATGAAACAAAGTGCAAGCTTCATTGAGGTCATTAAATCTTACTTTGGAAATTTAGACTTTCCTCTATCTTTCCTTTTTCTTAACTGTATAGAGTGGCAATGAATCTTACCTACTTATGGTAATTCTTGGCTATGCTATTTGGTAGTAGTAAAATGAATTTAAATTAAAAAAAGATAAAGGTCCTGAATATTGAGTGAACCAAGCTTGTAGTACTTTTAAAATTTGGCTCAGAGCAGGGCCAGGAAGATTTTAAAATTCAGCAGTAGTTGCTATTCTTCAGAAGGTTGTTCTAATACCATTGCCAGTAAAAACCCGAGTGAAAGGTCTAATGTATCACATGCTGGATTTGGAAAACTATGTTTGGGGTAACAAGGCAATCACTTATTGGCCTCTCTCTGTCACACACATACATGCACATACATGCACACACTGGCATGCACACACACACTCCTCTGGGGAAATCACATATAGTTTGGAAGTGTTTTGAATTGCTTTTGAGTGTTCTGCTGTTTTGAGCAAACAAGGTTAGTGCTGGTAGGAATTTGTCTACCTCAACTCCTTTGCAAATACCCAGGCAAAAAATTAATTAAAATGATTGATTATGCCTGAACTGTTTGGATACTTTCCTTTCTCATAAATGAAGTATAACCCATTTAGGGAGGTACAGTGCCAACTGTGAAATGCAGAAAGATAGGAAAGAGGCTTTGAAAGTTGAATCTGGAAAGTTTTGTGTTGAATCTAATCCCTAGTGGTGGAGCTCAAAGACTTGCCTACCAGTGAGCTGGAATATAACCCTGGGGGTGATAGGAATAAGAGAAGCTCCAGGTCCACTATGCCAAGTTTGTCTGATTGTTATTTTGGTGGTTTTTTCTGTGTTGACCCCTCAAAGGTCTGTCCTATCTGTGGCCCTATTAGACACTGAGTAAAAATGAAATTAATAATAGCTACCATAACCGGAGTACCTCTTATGTGCCAGCCTCATGCTAAGCACTTTTAAGAATTTGTGTAACCGAATTCTTACCACCCTGTGGAACAGATATCATTATTCGTATTTCTTGGACGACCTGTGATCTAGATGAATGGCTTTTTCCTTTCTGCTTGGTATAATTGAAAGAGGATGGGTTTAGAATAAGTAAGACTCATCTTTTTCTTTCACCTGTAGGAGAAGCTGCACATTGTAAATTTATGGAAGGAGAATCTCTGTTGAAGGTGAAATTAAACAGGACTACTGTACCTACATGAAAATGAAGACTGAGTTCTTCTAAAGAACGCATTACAGTTAGTATGTTTTATGTGGCATGTGCAAGGGACATAGCAGGCACTCTCTTTACTTTCTTCTTTCTCAACTTAATCAAACTTTAACAATTTTCTCAGCTTAGTGTGGGGGATGTGGGGAAAAAGCAGGAGACTGGAAAAAGCCTGGGTATTTTTACTGAAGTAGACCTGAGATTTAAGCCCTGCTGTAATATTTACTTACTGTAAAGACTTCTGCCACTTGTTCTATCACAAACTAATAGGTAAATTTGGGTATTCAATTTAGATTACAGATAGAGATAATATATATAAAGAGCTTGTTATATAGTCAGCACTCTATATATGAAGGTATTTTTAGTCTTCTTTTATCTCAGCAGTTAGGGAAGTTTTCCAGAGGATTTATTGTCCATTATGGTAGAATTAGAATGCATCTGCTGTAACCATTCATTATGGGTCAGTACTCTGCAAATTTATCTGTGAACTCCCTGATTCTGCTTCTGTTCATCTATCAGCCAGTACCTATGCCTGGGGTCAACAGTTCCTTCCATTTTTACCTAATCTGTTAAATGCGCTTCCTATTTCCTCTCTAGAATTAGACTGCTAATTCAAGTATTTCAGGGTTTGATGTCAGATTTGTGTTTAGCAAGTTTAGTTTTCTAACTGTTCTTTCAATGTTCATCTCTCATGATCTCTAACATTTAGTCTGTTCTCAAAGATGTCCTCCTGTCAGTAGATCTTTCTTTATGAAATCAATGACAGCATGGGCTTTGATCATTAATAGCCATGCCAACTTTGTTCCTTCACATTAAGTTTGTTTACTGGGCCTATTAAAACGATCTTGTTACTGTTGGACTTGGTTTAAAATTTAGATGGGCCTGTGGTATCTAAACAGCTTTCCAGATTTCTACTTAAACAGGCCCAGATAATTTTACTGGAAAATGGCCTTTGAATTTTCAGTTATGATCTAGGTTTATGGAGCTTTCTTAGTTGTACTCACATAAAAATGGAGTTCTTGTACACAGACTTTTATGAGATATAATATAAAAATGGGCATTAAGTATTTGATGTCAACTCAGCATATTGTAACATTTCCCTTTATCTGTCACAGTTAAAAGTTGATCTCTTTCACATGGTGAATGTTAACTCTTAAGCAGAAATAAATATGAAGTGTATCATACTCTTAAGTATTTTTAAATAGCTTTTTATTCTGATTATAAAACTAATGGATATACATTATAAACAATTTGAAGTAAAAAGAAGCATATAAAACAGGTAAAAGTTACTCATAACCCACCTTAGATATTATACTTTGCTTAATAAACTTTATATTATATTACAGTGTCTGTCATTCCATGCCTCTCTCTATGCATTCAAATATTTTTAAAAAGAGTATCTTAAATATAAATTTTGTTTTAAAATGTATTTTTATCAGCTTTTTGATGTACAATTTACATACAGTAAAATTTATCATTTTTGAATTTACAGTTCTTTAAGTTTTGTCAAATATACACTTTTTAACCACCACACAATCATGATCAGAGCATTTTATCATTCCAAAATATTCTTCATGTCCATTTGCAATAAATTCCCTCACCTTTCTTTGGCCCCTGGCAACATTTGATCTGTTTTCTTAATTTCCTCTTTGGATTATTTATTGCTGATGCATAGAAACATGATTTTTTCATGTGGATTTCTACCTTTTAACTTTGCTGAATTCATTGGTTAGCCCCAATATTTTGTCCTTTCTTTGATGAATTATTTGGGATTTTCCTCTCTATAGGAAGGATTGTGTCATCTGTGAATGAGATAGTTTTCCTTTTTTCTAGTTTGGGTGCATTTTCTTTTTCTTGTCTAATCGCTCTGACTGGAGCCTCCAGCACACTGTCGGAAAGCAGGCATCCTTGCCTTGTTCCAAATCTTAGGGAGAAAGCTTTTTGTCTTTCACCACTGAGTATGATATTATCTATAGGTTTTTCATCAATGTCATTCATTATGTTGAGAGATTTCCCTTCCTGTCTGAGTTTTCTGAGTATTTTTGTCACGAAATGGTGTTGAATTTTGCCAAATGCTTTTTCTCCATCAGTTGAGATGATCATGTGGTTTGTTTCATTCGTTCTATTAATGTGGTGTATTACATTGATTTTTTTAAAAAAATTAAAACTACGCTTCCATTCCTGGGACAAATCTCACTTGGTAATGGTACATAATCCTTCTAAATATGATTTGTGTTCAGATTATTAATATTTTGTTGAGGATTTCTACATTGATATTAATAAAGGATATTGGTTTGTAGCTTCCTGGTGGTTTCTTTGTCTGGCTTTGTTATCCATATAATGTTAGCCTTATAGAATGAGTTACGAACTGTTTGCTTTTTTTCACTGATTGAAGACTTTGAGAAGGTTGGTATTAATTATTTAAATGGTTGGTAGAAGTCACCAGAGACCATGTTTTTTTTGTCGGGAGGTTTTTGATTACTGATTCAATCTCTTTACTTGTTACAGGTCTGTTCTATTTTTTATTTATTCTTGAATCATTATTGGTAATTGGTATGTTTCTGGTAATTGGTGTTTTTTTCTATTTCATCTAGGTTATCTAACTTGTTGTCACATAATTATTCATAGTATTATGTTATAACCTTTTTAAATTCTGTAATCTTGGTAGTCATGTCTCCTCTGTAATTTCTGATTTTATTTCTGTCTTCTCTCTCTTTTTTCTTATTCTAGCTAAAGGTTTTTCAATTTTGTTTATCTTTTCAAAGAACCAACCTCAGTTTTGTGATTTTCTCTATTGTTTTCTATTCTTTGTTTTGTTAATTTCTGCTCAACTCTTTAATATTTCTCACCTCTGCTATGTTTTGGTTTTCTCTTCTTTTTCTAGCTCTTTAAATTATAAAGCTATGATCACTCAAGAGAAGAAGAGAAAAGTCAAGCCTGGTCTATATGTGGTTCTGCATGGTATGCAGCCACCATCTGAAAATAGGTATCTACATGCCTGAAGGACATTGGTGAAGGGAAATCTTCCCAGAGGGCAAACATTTGAGCAGTGCCTCTAGTTATTTTCTTTATTTGAGAGGAAAAATGGCCAGACATTCATTCTGTTATAAGCTGATTCATGGATTGTGGCCAGTGGTTTGGCTGGATGGCCAGGGGATTGGAAGGAACATGATTGGAAAACTGGTAACAAGGAAATTTGGGTAATAGGTATGTGTATAAATCTCTTTGAATGGTCAAAAAATGTGCAAATATTTGTGTTCCATGTGAATCTCACCAAAGACTGACCTTAGCAGAGAAGGATTAATAATCAAGTATAGAGGGTGGCCCGTTCTGTGGAGACTAGTCAGCCTCTTTCACCAAGCTTTGCATTGCTGAGTGGGTTTATGAACAAAGTGGCCAAGGTGGCAAAGATGGGGATTATGCATGGGCTCAGCAACATGGACGTCTACTCACCAGAGCTAATCTAGCAACAGCACCCCTGAGTGCCCCATCTGCTAGCAGCAGAGACCAACACTGAGCCCCCACTATGGAAACAGTCTCCAGGGTGATCAGCAAGGTACCTAGAGGTATGTCGATTACATTGGACTACTACCACGACGAAAGGGGCAACATTTTGTTCTTACTGGAATAGAAACTCCTCTTTTATATCTGTCTTCTTTGCATGCTATGTTTTTACCAAAACTACCATTGGTGGACTTACTGAATCCCTTATCCATTGTCATGGTATTCCACACAGCCTTGTTTCAGATCAAGGAACTCACTTCACAGCAAAGGAAGTGTGATATTGGGTCCAGGCTCATGGAATTCATTGGGCTTGTCATGTTTCCCACTATCCTGAAGCAGTTGGCTTGATAGGATAGTGGATTGGCCTTTTGAAGATTCAGTTACAGTGCAAGCTAGGTGGCAATACCTTGCAGGGTTGGTACAAGGTTCTCCAGAAGACTGTATATGCTCTGAATCAGTGTCTAATGTATGGCGCTGTTTCTCCCATTAACCAGAATTCATGGGTCCAGTAATCAAGATTTGAAAATGGGAATGGCATCACTCACTTTTAACCCTAGATACCTGCTAGTAGAAGTTTTGCTTCTTGTTCTCAGGACATTGTGCTCTGTTGGCCTAGAGGTCTTAGTTCCAAAGGGAGAAATGCTTCAACCAGGAGATGAAACAATGATTCAATTGAACTAAAAATTAAGACTTACACGGCTTGGCCACCTTTGTCTCTTGTTGTTACCACGCTTCTGTGATTAGAGTCAATGGAAAATACAATAGCCTAATCTAGTGAGAAATGAAGATTTGGGTCACCCCACCAGGTAAAGAACCATGATCAGTTGAGGGTTTACCGAAAGCAAAGGAAATGCAGAATGGGTCACAGAAAAGATAGTTACAAACACTAGGTATGGCCACACGACCAGTAGCAGAAATGAGAGCTGTAACTGTTATGTATATATATATATATATCAAATATATTATTTCTTCCCTCTCTTATTCCATTATTATGTAGCATAAGGTGTATTCACTTTATGGCATGGTGTTTCAGTCTTGTTTATTTTACAATAATATTAAAATTACAGGATTTCAAGGAGAAGAGTAAAGTATCACTTAAGGACTTTTCCTCTTCTGTGGAAGGGGTTAGTGTGCTTTAGTTGGATGCAGGATAGTTATGTTAAGAATAATTATGGCCTTGTTATTGTCTTTAGAAATTTAGTATGATTTAAGGAGATGTGTATAGGTGTCAAATTGACAAGGGGTGATTGTCAAGTTGACAAGGTGTGATGGTTAATTTTATGTTTCAACTAGACGCTTAGCTATTTGGTTAAACACTATGTCTGGGTGTGCCTATGAGGGTGTTTTTGGAGGAGATTAACATTTGAATTGGTAGACTTAGTAAAGCAGATTTCTTTCCCAAATTTGGATGACTTCATCTAATCCATTGAGGACCTGAATAGAAGTAAAGGCTGAGTAAGAAAAGAATTCTTTCTCTCTGCCTGTTTTGAGCTGGGATATCTATCTTCTCCTGACAGATCTTGGAATTCTCAGCCCCCATAATTATGAAAGCCAATTCCTTATAGTATGTCTCTTAATGTATATATGGAGAAATAAAACATATATATATATGCATGTATACGTATATCTAGAACTATGTATTTCTTATTGGTTCTGTTTCTCTAGAGAACCCAGAGTAATTCACTGCAACATGGATGAAATTTCAAAATATTATGCTAAGAGCAAAAAGCCATTTACAAAGGGCTGCATATTTTCTGATTCCATTTATATTAGAAGTCAGAACAGGCAAATCCATAAATGCAAGAAGGAGATTAGTATTTGCCTAGGATTTGGGAGGTTGAGGAAAAATAGGAAATGTTTTCTGAGTATGGTGATTCTTTGGTCAGTGAAAATGAAACTGTGATGATGGCCGCACAATTGTATGCATATAGTGAATACCATTGAATTGTACACTTTAACTGTGTGTATTGTAATGTGAATTATGTCTCAATGACTGTTATATATAAAAAATTGCTGGCCATGCACTTGTGGATATATATCTTGATTGTCTATTTATTCCATCACTCTGTATTTCTATCCTTATGCCAATTCCACATTGTCTTCATTACTGTAACTCTATAGTAAATATAATCAGGTAATGTAAATTATCCAGTGCTATCCTACCTTTTAAAACTGCTTTAGCTCTTCTACATTTTTGTATTTTCTCATAAAGTTTAGAGTAGGCTTGTCAAACTCTATGAAAGGAACTACTGGTATTTTGATTGAGATTGCATTGAGTCTATATATCAGTTTGGAGATAATTGATACATTAACAGTATCAAGACTTCAGACCATGAATTTGGAGCAACTCTTTATTTAGATTTTTAATTTCTCCTATCAATTATATTTTGTTAGATTTATGTCTAAGTATTTCATTATTTTTGTTACTATTGTGATTGCTGTTTTTTTCACCCTTATTCATAAAAGTTATATTCACTGGATATGGAATTCTAAGTTGGCCTTTTTTATTGACATGTCATTGATATACAATCTTATACTGGTTTCAGATGTGCGACACAGTGGTCTGACAGTTATCCATACCATTAAATCCTCACCCCCTCTAATATGGTTACTATCTATATACCTAGAAAGGTGTTACAGAGTCATTGACTATATTCTCCATAGTGTACTACTGTCCCCATGAACAACTTAAATTGTGATTGCATATTAATGTGCCCCTTTTTACGCCTCTCCCTTCCCGCTCATCCACCCCAACCCCTCTCCCATGGTAACCACCAGTCCCTTCTCAGTGTCTATGTGTCTACTGCTGTTTTTGTTCCTTCTGTTTTGTTTTTCACTTATATTCCACAAATAAGTGAAATCAGATGGTTTCTGTCTTTCCCTGCCTGACTTATTTCACTAAGCATAATACCTTCTAGCTCCATCCATGTTGTTGCAAATGGCAGGATTCTTTTCTCTTTATGGCTGAATAATACTCCATTGTGTATATGTACCACATCTTCTTTATTCGTTCATCTACTGATGGACACTTAGGTTGCTTCCATATCTTGGCTACTGCAAATAATGCAGCAATAAGCAAAGGGATGCATATATCTTTTCAGATCAGGGACTTTGTTTTCTTCAGGTAAATTCCTGGAAGTGGAATTACGAGGTTGAATGGTATTTCTATTTTTAGTTTTTTAAGGAAACTCCATACTGCTTTACCGTGGCTGCACCAATTGACATTCCCACCAACAGTGAATGAGGGTTCCCTTTTCTTCACATCCTCACTAACGCTTGTCATTTCTTATCTTTGGGACAGTGACCGTTCTGATTGCTGTGAGGTTTTATCTCATTGTGGTTTTGATTTTGGTTTATCATTTCCCTGATGATTAGTGATGGGTTGCATCTTTTCATGTGCCTATTGGCCATTTGTATTTCTTCTTTGGAGAAATGTCTGTTCAGGTCTGCCCATTTTGTAATTGGGTTATTTGTTTTTCGGTATTGAGGCAAATGAGCTCTTTATGTATTTTGGATGTTAACCCCTTATTAGATAAATCATTTATGAATATATTCTCCCATACTATAAGTTAGCTTTTTGTTCTGCTGATGTTTTTCTTTGCTGTACAGGTTTTTAGTTGACGTAGTCCCCCCCTGTTCATTTCTGAGTCTGTTTCCTTTCCCTGAGGAGAAGTGTCCGGGAAAAAAATCACTCAAATTTATGTTCAAGAGATTTTTGCCTAAGTTTTCTTCTAAGAGTTTTATGGTTTCATGTCTTACATTCAGGTCTTTGATTCATTTCAAATTTACTTTTGTGTGTGGAGTTAGGCAGTAATCCAGTTTCATTCTCTTGCATGGAGCTGTTCAGTTTTTCCCAGCACCAGTTATTGAAGAGGCTGTCTTTTCCCCATTGTATATCATGGTTCCTTTATCATATATTAATTGATGATATAGGCATGTGTTTATGTTTGGTCTCTGTATTTTGTTCCGTTGACAATATTAATTCTTCTTATCCATGAGTATGGGACAGGTTTCCACTTATTTGTGTCTTTTTTAATTTCTCTTATGTGTATTTTATAGTTTTCAGAGTATAGGTCTATTGCTGCCTTGGTTAGGGTTATTCCTAGGCATTTTATTTTTTTGAGCAATTGTAAATGGAATTGTTTTCCTGATTTCTCTTTCTGCTAGTTCATTGTTAGTATATAGGAATGCAACAGATTTCAGTGAATTAATTTTGCATCCTACAACTTTGCTAAATCCAATTATTACTTCTAATAGTTTTTTGGTGGAGTCTTTAGGGTTTTCTATGTATATCATGAGATCTGCAAATCTTCCTTACCAATTTGGATGCCTTTTATTTCCTTGTGTTGTCTGATTGCCATGGCTAAAACCTCCAGTACTATGTTGAATAAAAGTGAAAAGAGTATACATCCTTGTCTTGTTTCTGATGTTAGCTTTTCACCTTTAAGTATAATTTTGGCTGTGGGTTTATCATATATGGCCTTTATTATATTGAAGTACATACCCTCTATGCCCATTTTATTGAAATTTTTATCATGAATGGTTGTCAAATTTTGTCAAATACTTTTTCATTGTCTATTGAGATGATCATGTGGTTTTTATCCTTCTCTTTGTTAATGTGGTATATGATATTGATTGACTTATGAATTTGTACCATCCTTGCATCCCTGGAATAAATCCCATTTGGTCATGAATGGCGATCCTTTTGAATTTGCTTTGCTAATATTTTGTTGAGGATTTTTGCGTCTATGTTCATCAGGGATATTGGTCATAATTTTCTTTCTTCGTGGTGTCATTGCCTATTTTTGGTGTTAGAGTGATGCTGGCTTCATTGAATGAGTTTGGAAGTGCTCTGTCCTCTTCTACTGTTTGGAATACTTTAAGAAGGGTGGGAATTAACTCATATTTAAGTGATTGGTAGAATTCAGCTGTGAAGCCATCTGCACCTGGAATTTTTGTTTTTTGATTACCAGTTCAATTTCATTGCTGGGGATTGGTCTGTTCAGATTTTCTGTTTCTTCTTGGGTCAGTCTTGGAAGGTTGTATTTTCATAGGAATTTGTCCATTTCTTCTAGTTTGTCCAGTTCATTGCCATATAATTTTTCATAGTATTATCTAACAATTCTTTGTATTTCTGTGGTATCCATTGTGACTATTTGTTCTTAATTTCTGATTGTGTTTTTTGTGTCTTTTTTTCTTGGCAAGTCTGGCTAGGGTTTTGTCTATTTTATTTATTTTCTCAAAGAACAAGCTCTTAAGTTTCACTAATTTTTTTGTATTGTTTTATTCTTCATTTCTGCTTTGTTTTTTATTATGTCTCTCCTTCTACTAACTTTGGCTTTCCTTTGTTCTTCTTTTTCTAGTTTAATTGTGAATTTAGATTGTTTATTTGGGACTGTTGTTTCTTGAGGTAGTCCTGTATTGCTATGTACTTTCCTCTTAGAACAACCTTTGCAGTGTCCCATACATATTGGACTGTTGTGTTTTTGTTTTCATTTGTCTACATGTATTGCTGGATTTCTGTTTTAATTTGTTCATTGTTCTGTTGATTATTTAGAAACATGTTGTTTAGCCTCCACATATTTGCACACTTGCTTACTTTGTATAATTTATTTCTAGTTTCATACCATTGTGGTCTGAGAAGATGCTTGATAGAATTTCAATCTTATTGAATTTATTGAGGATCTTTTTTTGGCCTAGTATGTGATCTATTGTGGAGAATGTTCTATGTACACTTGAGAAAAATGTGTATGCTAGTGTTTTTGGGTGGAATGTTCTGTAGATGTCTGTTCAGTGCCTCTGTTTCCTTATTTATTTTCTTTCTGGTTGATCTGTCTATTGCTGTGAGAGGTGTGCTAAAGTCTCCTAAAATGAATGTGTGGTACTCTATTTCTCACTTTTATTCTGTTAGTATTTGTTTTATATATTTAGGTGTCTGTATGATATATGTGTAGATATTTATAATGATTATATCCTCTTGTTGGACTGACCCCTTTATCATTATGTAATTTCCTTCTTTGTCTCTTGTTATTTTCTTCGTTTTGAAATCTATTTTGTCTGATAAAAGTACTGCTACCCCTGCTTTTTTCTCCCTGTTGTTTGCATGAAACATCTTCTACCATCCCTTCATTTTTATTCTGTGCATGTCTTTGCATCTGAAATGAGTCTCCTGCAGGCAGCATACAGATGGGTCTTATTTCTTTACCCATTCTGCCACTCTTTGTCTTTTCATTGGTGCTTTCAGTCCATTTACATTTAAGGTCATTATTGATAGGTATGTACTTATTGCCATTTTATTAATTATTTTCTGTTTGTTTATAGTTCTTCTCTATTCCTTTCTTCCTCTCTTATACTCTTTTCTTGTCATTTGATGGTTTTCTTTAGTGTTGCGGCTGGATTTCTCTTTTTACTTTTTTGTACATTTATTGTAGGCATTAGGTTTGTGGTTACCAAACATTCAAGGATAGCTTCCTGACTATGTAATATTCTATATTAAGTTGTTGATTGGTCTACTTCAAACACAATCTAAAAGTGTTTTTCCTTCCCCATACTTTATGTATTAGGTCTGTATTTTTTGTGTATCCTTTGCTTGATTTTGTTTATAGTTGGTTTACTAACTTTTGTTTTATTTTAACTTCTTACTTGCTTATAATTAATTGGTCTACTACCTTTACTGTGGACTTAATTTCACTGGTGAAAAGTAGATAGCTTTAGGAACATTTCCATCTACAGTAAGCCCTGGAACATATTCTGTAGTGCTGGTTTTGTTCTTATAAATTCTTTGAGCCTCTGTTTATCTGGAAATGTTTAATTCCTGCTTCAAATTTAAATGATAATCTTGCTAGGGAGAGGATTTTTGGTTGAAGATCCTTCTGTTTAAGTACATTAAGTATTTCATGCCATTCTGTTTTGGCCTGTAAAGTTTCTGCTTAGAAGCCTGCTGATAGCCTGATGGGATTTCTTTTATAAGTAATCTTTTTTCTCTCTCTGGCTGCTTTCAGTATTCTCTCCTAATCCTTAATGTTTGTCATTTTAATTATTATATGTCTTGGTGTTGTCTTCTTGGGGTTCTTTCTGTTAGAGGCACTCTGTGCCTTTATGACCTGAGTGTCTATTTCCTTCCCCAGATTGGGGAAGTTTCCACATTTCATCAAAGAGACTTTCTATCCCTTTGTCTCTCTTCTTCTGGTACCCCTGTTGTGCAAATATTCTTTCATTCTGATTCATCGCAGAGCTCTCTTACCATTCTTTCATTTCTAGACAT
This sequence comes from Manis javanica, assembly GCF_040802235.1. Lineage (NCBI taxonomy): Eukaryota > Metazoa > Chordata > Mammalia > Pholidota > Manidae > Manis > Manis javanica. The sequence goes on along the minus strand of NC_133159.1, from coordinate 175,012,562 downwards.
CCTTTTTCCTCTCTGTTCCTCAGCTTCATTGTATTCCTCTGCTCTAATTTCCATCTCATCGACTGTCTCCTCTACTTACAGTAATCTATGATTCATTCCCTCCATTGTATGTTTCATTTCAGTTACTATATTATTCAGCTCTGAGTGGCTCTTATCCAGCCCTTCTATCTCTTTGTTTTCATTCTACCTGAGGTCCTCAATACTCTTCTGCAAATAAGTGAGCATATTTATGACTTTTACTTTGAAATCTTTAATAAGAAGATTGGTGATATCCATTTCATTTAACTCTCTTCTGTTTTCTTGTCCTGTAGTTCTGTTTGGAACATATTCCTCTGTTTCCTCATTTTGTAAGGGTTTCTATATTTCTTTCTTTATAATGATGGATCTGTTTTGCTTCCTGGCCCAGAGAAGAGTAACAGCTTTATGAAGGAGATGTCCTGTGGTGCCCAGAAACTCAAGACTCTCCACTCTCCAGTGCCTGGTTCTACTTTGCGGGAGCCCCGGTTGCTGTTGGTGTGCAATGGGCAGGGCCACCCTCCTGCCTGTCTATCAGCAGTGGTCTGAGTCTGCAGTGCCAGCAGTTTGCCTCAGACACCTGGGTGATCAGAGCAGAGGCCTCTGGTGGGATTGTTGTGGGCAGGGATGTGCTCTGCCTGCCCACAGGTTCAAGGTTAATAGGGTGGGTGGGGCCATTGTGCAGTTCTGGAGCAGGGCAGGATGTGCAGCACTGGATTGGGCACTGAGGGAAGGAAGGAAGGAGCTCTTGGAGCTAGCTCCTGCAGGCATCTCCCCAGATAGGCTCAAACAGGGCCCAGAAAGCTGGTATAGGCTCCCTCTGCCTTCCAGACGGCAAAGTCTGACACGGCTGCTGGGGTGAGTGGGTTAGCTTGTCAGCAGTGCATGCAGGGGGCGCACCTCAGCACTGAGTTACCAGCGAAGGGCATGGAGGGTCTGGGGCCCCTGAGAGTTTTGAGACCTTTTGGGCCGAGGAAAGGCTGGGGAGGTGTCATTCATCTGCCCTTTCTTGTGAGAAGAGAGCTCCATCCAAGCCTTGCCCCTCTGTCACTCCTCCTGCTGTCGACAAATATTTCAAACAGCTGTTTTAGCTTTGGGTCTCAGCTGGACTGGTGGAGTGTGCCAGTCCTCCACAAGCAGCTGGAGTCTCAGCCTTCCAGAATGTTCCAACTGCCCCTGGTGTCCAGCCCTGCTCATCACCAGAACCTAATGTAATGTGGACTCGCGCTTCTGGAGCAGATCTCCAGAGCCAGGTGTGCAGTGTTCCTGGGTGCTTGTCCCCTCCCTGCTCTTATCTTCTTCCTCCCACCTGTGGGCTGGGATTGGGGAAGAGCTTGTGTCCTGCTTGATTGCGGCTCTACCACTTTACCCTCTTTTGTGTGGGCTTCTCTTCTTCCCCAGGTATAGGGCGTCTGTTTTGCAGTCTTCAGGCCCTTTTCAGTTTCAGTTGTATTCACTGTAGTTTCTACCTTTCTGTGTTTGTGGGAGGAGGCTTCTGCCTTGCCTCCTACTCTAGCATCTTCCCCCCACCCCATGTTTTTTATTTAAACTTCCAATATTTTAAAGATGTCCATCCACTGTCTTCTGGCATTCTTAGTTTTTGGACAAGATTGCCATAAGAACCATGTGGTAATTCTTATCTTTGCTCCTCTGTGTGTAATGTATTTTTACTCTAGATTCTAAGATTTTTCTTATTTTCATTGTTTTTTTTTGCAATAGATTATGAAGTGTCAGTGAATGATCATATGGGTTCATTGAATTCTTTGAATTGGTGTGTTTATAGTTTTCAGCAAATTTAGAAAAAAATTTGGCCATTATTCCTTCAAATATTTTTTCTGTCTCTCCCTTTAGCTACCTTCTCAATTTCCTGCATTTCCATTTACACATGTGTAATGCCATGTCTCTCTTTTCTCTCTTTGATTTTGATCGTTTTTACTGCTGTGACTTTAACTTTTTCCATCTTAACTGTTTAATGTGCTATCAATCCTATGCAATGTATTTTTAAAATAGACAGCTTTTTCAGAATGGTTTTTGATATACAGAATTTTATGTAGGTAGTACAGAACGTTCCCATATTCCCAAATCCAGTTTCCCCTGTTATTAACACTTTATATTTGTGTGGTACATTTGTTATAATTAATGAACCAATATTGATACATTCTTATTAACTGAAATTTATACAGAACTCAGGTCTCTTTTTACCTAATGTCCTGTTTCTGTTCCAGGATTCCATCTGAGATATCACATTACATTTAGTTGCCATTTTTCCTTTGACTCCTCTTGACGGTGACAGTTTCTCAGACTTGTTGATGATTTTGATGGTTTTAAGAAGTACTGTTCAGGTATTTTAGAGGAGTCTGTCTATTAGAATTTCTCTGATGTTGTTGTCGTGATTACACTAGTGTTTATGTTTGGGAAGGAAGCCCACTGAGATAAAGCATCTTATTTATCACGTGATATCAAGAGTACATCCTGTAACATGATTTATCACTGCTTATGTTGAACCTTGACCATCTTACTGAGTTGGTACTTGCCAGGTTTCTTCACTGTAGCCTTTTCCCCCTTTCCTTACTGTATTTGTTTTAAATGATGTTACTATGCGCAGCCCACACTTAAGTGGTAGGAAGTTATGTCTTCTCCCCATACCCTCCACCCAAGGTATAAATTTATAACATATATAAATTATTTGTGATTTTTGTACATGGGGGACATTTATGTATTTTCCCATACTTACTTATTTAATCATTTATTTATATCAGTATGGACTCATGGGTATTTATTTTATACTCTGAGTTATACTCAGTATTACTGAATTAATTTTGGTGTTTAAATTATTCCTGTTGTAGCCATTGGGAACTCTTTGATTTGACTCCTCTGTCCCTTTGACATACTTCAACTAGGGTTAGTTTTTTTTTTGTGTGCTTCCTCACTTTCTGGCACCTTATGGTGCTCCAAGCTCATCTTGGATATTTCCTGCCTCAATCCTAGAATCAGCCATTTCTCCAAGAAGTTCTGGTTCTTGGAGAGTGATATGAGAAACATGATATGGGTGCTTTGCATAAAAAAATCTGAAATTTAAAAATTATATTTTTCATCTCTAGGAGTTCCCTTTGGGTTCTCTATATGTTTCACATATTCTTTTCTTCATCATCATCATGTTTTCTCTAGATTCTTGAGTAGATAGAATGTCTGTAACCACTGTTTTATCCCATGTGTTATGAAGGCTTGTGGGAAGTAAGCACTACTCCCCATCACGTGTGGACGCTGGGACTTGTTCTGCGTACTCTTCTCCAATATTGCTTCTCTGTGCCTTTGGAAGCTTTGTCTCACATATGCACAGATTAGTAACCAGTCAAAACCCTGAGGGGACTTCTCTGCAGAACTCCAGTGCTTTTCTGTGCAGCTCTCTCCTCCCTGTCTTGGCCATCTTGACTTCTGCCCTCTGCTCCTTCCATCAGTGAGATCACTGGCTCTCTTTGGGATCCCCTCCCTGCAATACAGTTTAGAAACTGCTTTCATGTAGTAAACTGGGAGCATTTCAAGACTCACTGTGTTTATTCCCAATCTCTCAAAGATTACAGTACTATGACTCCGGTTGTCCAATGTCTGAAAGCCTTGTTTCATGTCTTTTTGCCTGATTTTCTTTTTGCTTATCGTGAAAGAGTGAATCCAGCCCTTGTTACTCCATATGTACTGGGAGGGAACATCAATAAACTATTTTCAATATAAATACAAATTATGAGCACTTTCCATGTTGTTGAATATTCTTGTGAAATGCGATTTTAATTATTACATAGTTTTCCATCCTATGCCTGTTTCAACTATTTATTCATCTGATTGTTAGCCTTTGCATTTTGGTTATGGTGTTTTTCTTAAGCAAAAATTCATATGTAGACAAATATAACTGTCTTTATCTAAAGGTTTCAGATTTTGCATTAGTGATTAGAAAAGCAAGATAAATGTTTGTTCTTTTACTCTGATTACTTTGTGATTTTATTTTTTACATTGAATTCATGAATCCATCTGGGATTTGTTTTCATATAAGATGTGAGTCAATAATCTATATATATTTTCAAAGTAATAAAAGCATGAGAGTATAGAAGGAAGCTTTAAGAAGATAAAAACCACACCCAATTCCTATTTTCTTTCTCCTCTCCTATGAGACTCCAGTAACATGAGTTTTTAGTAATTTTTTGCTGTTCCCCATGTGCCTTTTATGCTTGTTAGTATCCTTTCTTTTGGCGATTCCCTTTTTCTCTCTGTTATTTTGCCTGTGTTTTTTGCTGATCTATTTTCCATTTTACTAATATTACTGCTCTATCTCATCAACTCTTGAACCTGTTCTTTCGAGTTGTATTATTTATTGTTGCATTTTTCCTCTACAGTTCTAGGAAAACATGGTTCATTTTCATATATTTCCATTGTCCAGTGAAATTCTTCATCTTACTGTGCATTTTCTTATGCATATTAATCATAGTTATCAGAAAGCGGGAGTCCGACAACCCAGAAATCTAGACCATCAAAATGCTTTTTCTGTGTTTTGTTTCTCCTCCCCTTATCTTATGGCTGCTTGGTCTTATTTATTGTCATTCTTGGTGATTTGGGATTAATGCTGGACATTTTACATGAAAAAGTGTACAGGCTCTAGATTAAAGTCTCCCAAAGCGGATTTGATTTTCTAATAGTAGGAGAGTTGATCTAGGAAGATCATCTTTATCCAATTAGGTACTGAGACTATTTGAGGCATTGTTTCAGGGTTTGTGGAGACTGTTTCCTGTTGCCCTTACTTACAGGGCACAGCCCTGCAGGGACTGCAGCTGAATGCGTAGGGTGTTTCCCAGGCCCCTCCTCCCTTGGCCACCCCTGATCTCTTAATCCTGGTCTCCAAAGTCCCATATGGCCTGGCTCTGCCTACCCCTCCAGCCACATCTCATAACATTCCCCTGTATTTCCTTCAGCTATAATCTTACCGTGCTTTCGTCATTGTTGCTTAAACATTCTGTTTTTGCCTTAGATTCGTTGGAAAAGCACTCTGTTCTGGCCAGCATGCTTTTCTTCCTATACGCATGCTTTGCCTTGTTCAGGTCCCAGGTTAAATGTCACATCTGCAGGGCACCTCTGCCCCTCAGCATTTCTATCTCATCAACCTTTTTAGTTTCTTCAAGGCATTAAAAAATCATGATTTTTTTTTTATCCTGTGTGTTATTTTTGTAGTTTTCTGTATCTTCCCTGGAGTAGAATTTAAGCTTCACAAAAACAGGGACCTTGCCTATATTCTTTGCTGTTTTATTACCAGCATCTAGAACTGTCCTGCCCCATACTGTTGCTACTAGCCACATATGGCTATGGGGCACTTGAAATGTGCTAATCCAAACTGAGATGGAAGCATAAACACACACCAGGTTTTGAAGACTTAGTATACAGAAAAATAATGCACATATATTATATTGAATTAAAAAATTTTGGATAAAGTAAAATATATTGTTGAAAATAATTTCAGCTATTTCTTTTTTTTTAACTATTCTTAATGAGCCTAATACAAAGTTTAAAGTACATATGTGGCTCACATTTGTGACTGGCATTCATTTCTATTGGACAAAACTGACCTATGATTATCACTGAACAAGGAAGAGTTACCCCTTTTATTTAGTCCTTTCCCTATTTTCTTAACATAACAAGCTGAAAAAATAATAATACTTTCTTGTTGGTGCAAATTTCTGAACTGTTACCAAAAAATGATGACATTTGTAGATATAGAATGTTTTTCCTGATTTAAATGGCTTTAGACATCAATTTTTTTCTAATTTATTTTTTCAGTGTTTGTTTAGCTTTCCTAATTTCCTGATTTATTAACCCTCACTGTTTTCAGTGCAAACTTCTCTTGAAATTATCCCTTTTCTAATTATTATCATTAACCTCCCATGCGTTATATAACCTTAAAATGAAGACCTTTGGACCTCTGCATCTTAATAAGAACCACTAAGCATTGAGTGACGATGAAAACTCTAAGAGTACAGTGTTTGAAACTCTGTGACATGTATTTTGGATGGCCAGAGGTCATTTGATCTTTGAAAGTTTTGGCCTTTGTTTTCTAGAAAATGTATCAGTCACCTAAGATCCCTAAAGTATTTCTTGGTCAGAGAGATGTCATTTAAAAAAAAAAAAAAACGTGAGTGGCAAAAAAAAACAGTGGGAGAATTTGTAGTTAAGATATAATGCAACAATTCCTTTATTTCTCATCAGACTGTTGCCTTTTAAGATACAAACCTGTTTTTGGTTTTTCTTCAACTACAAATGTTTTGATTAGGGTTTGATAAACTATTGTGAAATCACCCATTAAAATTAAAGCAAACAGCTTTCAATTCTGGTAACATGATTCATTGAGCAGACATATACACAAAGTTATACTTGCAGACTTCCACATGAATGGAGAGATATATACATGAAAATTAAGGTATGGTTTTAGAAGGCAGCTTAAACACCTACTAGTTTAGGGAAGGCTGTGGAATATATGAGCTGTGATTTTATTTTCTTTTTTAAGATTTTTTTGGGAAATGGAAAATGGCAAATCACACCCATCAAGTTTCAGTAACTTCAAAAGTTTATTCTCACTCAGTCTACACGGGACTAAAAACAAGATCTTTTATTCTTGGAATGATATTTAGCTGCTCTGGTCTTATAAGAAGAGCTAAACTTTTCCTTTTTATTTTCTCTGTAATGAGAAAGTGGTATCTTTGACTTGGTAGTAATATGACTTTTTCAACCTGAGGAAAGGATGAAGTTGTAAATAGTCACAAATCATAAAATTCATTTGCCGGTTCATAGATAATTATCACAAGGCTGCTAAACATTTAAAAGCTATAAATATTGTCCAAAGTGTTATTTATGGAACTTTATGTAAGTAAAAATGAGGCTTGGGGATTGGGTAAGAAAATATTTTTCTACTATTTTAAGGTCCTAGTTTGTCCCACAAAATGGAATAAGGAAGATTATAAAAACAACAACATCTATTTAAAAACATTGTAGAATTTCAGTCATGTAAAAGGGGCTCACATTTTGTGTAGGGTAAGAGTTGGGCCAGTTCTAATTTCAATTGGGAAAATACAACTCAATTAGAAAAAGTCTCAAAGGAAGGTGTGAAATAATTGGAAGTTTGAAATAACAAATCAAGTCAGGGAGACTGTGTGAAAAGTTAGTCTTTAGCAAGACCACAAATTATCAGGGTATCAAAATATCTGTTCAGGGCCTGAAAAACTCTGTTTAAGATGAAAATAACTTGAAGGCAAAGCCTCTACAGCAAGAAAAAATGTTTGAAGCTTGAAAACTAATTGCCTTCAATTCTTGAGTCAGAAGTCTGGCTGACCAAACACATTCACCGGCCAAGAGCTCTACTCTTCTAATGAGAAACAAAACCTTTACGTATTAAGATTACCTCTGTAAACTATATGGATTAAACATGGCCACACACTGCTACCTTTTTTGTTTTTCTGTATTTAGTTGTTTATTCAGTAAATATTAAATGCACATTGACAGTACCTGCTATATAGCTGTAATTCACCAAAATGGAAAGGCAGCAAGTTGCTGAAATTTTAACCTTACATAGAATACTAAATTAAACAGTGATACATTTTAGAATATGAACTATAGTCTTACATAGAATACTTAGAATTTTTATGTTTATTGGCTTCATATAACAAGGCATGCATAATCAGATGTCTCTCATTACCTAAATATTTGATCAACATAAATGTATCAGAAAGTAAAGGAAGGTTTAGCAGTTCTTAGCAGCTTCGTGTTTCTTAGATTCTTCATGCAAACAGTGACAGTTTAACTTCTTCCTTACCAATCTGGATGCCTTTTATTTCTTCGTGTTGTCTGATTGCTGTGGCTTGGACCTCCAGTACTCTGTTGAATAAAAGTAGGGAGAGTGGGCATCCTTGTCTTGTTTCCGATCTTAAAGGAAAAGCTTTCAGCTTCTCTCTGTTTAGTATGATGTTGGCTGTGGACTTGTCATATATGATCTTTATTATGTTGAGGTACTTTCCCTCTATACCCATTTTGTTGAGAGTTTTTATCATGAATCGATGTTGAATTTTGCCAAATGCTTTTTCAGCATCTATGGAGATGATCGTGTGATTTTTGTCCTTCTTTTTATTGATATAGTGGATGATATTGATGGATTTTTTAATGTTGTACCATCCTTGCATCCCTGGGATGAATCCCACTTGATCATGATGGATGATCTTCTTGTATTTTTGAATTTGGCTTGCTAATATTTTGTTGAGTATTTTTGCATCTATGTTCATCAGGGATATTGGTCTGTAGTTTTCTTTTTTTGTGGTATCTTTGCCTGGTTTTGGTATTAGAGTGATGCTGGCTTCATAGAATGAGTTTGGAAGTATTCCCTCTTCTATTTTTTGGAAAACTTTGAGGAGGATGGGTACTGCATCTTCTCTAAATGTTTGATAAAATTCAGTGGTGAAGACATCTGGTCCAGGTCTTTTGTTCTTAGGTAGTTTTTTGATTACCAGTTCAATTTCATTGCTGGTAATTGGTCTGTTCAGATTTTCTGTTTCTTCCTGGGTCAGTCTTGGAAGGTTGTATTTTTCTAGAAAGTTATCCATTTCTTCTAGGTTATCCAGTTTGTCAGCATATAATTTTTCATAGTATTTTCCCAAAATTCTTTGTATTTCTGTGGTGTCCATAGTGATTTTTCCTTTCTCATTTCTGATTCTGTTTATGTGTATAGACTCTCTTTTTTTCTTGGTAAGTCAGGCTAGGGGTTTATCGATTTCGTCTATTTTCTCAAAGAACCAGCTCCTGGTTTCATTGATTCTTTTGATTGTTTTATTCCTCTCAAATATATTTTTTTTGCTAAGATCTTTATTTATTTATTTGTTTGTTTATTCATTTATTTTGGCATCATTAAAATAAAATCATCTGGGCAACATTGTGGTTACTAGATTCCCCCCATTATCAAGTCCCCACCACATACCCCATTACAGTTACAGTCTATCAGTATAGTAACATGCTATAGAGTCACTACTTGCCTTTTCTGTGCTGTACTGCCTTTCCTGTGCACCCCCCCTGACGTTACGTGTGCTACTCATAATGCCCCTTATTCCCCTTATCCCTCCCTTCCCACCCATCCTCCCCAGTCCCTTTCCCTTTGGTGACTGTTAGTCCATTTTTGGGTTCTGTGAGTCTGCTGCTGTTTTGTTCCTTCAATTTTTCCTTTGTTCTTATGCTCTACAGATGAGTGAAATCATTTGGTACTTGGCTTTCTCCGCCTGGCTTATTTCACTGAGCATAATACCCTCTAGCTCCATCCATGTTGTTGCAAATGGTAGGATTTGTTTACTTCTTATGGCTGAATAATATTCCATTGTGTATATGTACCACATCTTCTTTATCCAATCATCTACTGATGGACACTTAGGTTGCTTCCATATCTTGGCTATTGTAAATAGTGCTGCGATAAACATAGGGGTGCATATGTCCTTTTGTAACTAGGATCCTACATTCTTAGGGTAGATTTCTAGGAGTGGAAATTTCATGATTATTGTTCTTTTCCTACATTTTAATAATGAGGGGATATGGAGGCATTCTCCTTTTTTCTAGTTTTAATGCTAAAACCTGGTATTTTGCTGCCTGGGCAGTCATCTTGTTTCTCTGTTGTATTTTTCATGGTTCTGCTAAGAAACAGCATCAATAGGAGATACATCTATCTATATACCTACCTATTTAATCCATCAATCAGTCTATCTACCTACCTTTCTATAGCGATAGAGAGATTTATTATAGGAATTGGCTCACATAATCACGCAGGCAGAGAAGTCTCACGACCTGTTGTCAGCAAGCTGGAGCACCTGGAAAGCCAGTGGTGTAATTCAGCCAGAATCTGAAGACCTGGGAGCTGGAGGGCTGCTGGTCTAAGTCCCCGAGTTCGAAAGTCCGAAAGCCTGAAAGCTGGGAACTCTTAGGCCTAAGAGCTGGAGAAGACAACATCGCAGCCCAAACAGAGGCAATTTCCCCTTTTTCACCTTTCATTTTGTTCAGGTCCTCTGAGGGCTGGATGGTGCCCCCCCTCCCCACACTGGGGAGGGTGGATCTTCTTTACTCAGTCTACTGAGGTCTACTGAATTAAACGCAAATTTCTTCCAGAGACACCCTTCCCAATGAACCCTGAAATAATGTTTTACCAGCTCCCGGGGCATCCTTGAGTTCAGTCAAGTTGACACAAAGAATTAACCATTGCATGGACCTTTTTTAAAAGTGAAGGTCTTACTTTTTGGAATGTCCTCAAATACATATCCTGATGTGTTAAAACTCTAAATAGATTTTGAAGAATGGGGCCCTTGTTACTGTTTCTATGACACTTCTCCCATTTGAATTGCTTTCTCCTCCCTTACATGCCAGGGATAGTGCTTGGATCTTTACAGCAATACTTGTCACATTCCCCTGTGTGTTTTAGGCTATCTCCTGCCTCTGCTAGAAAAGGGTGCACTCTGCTACTGCCTAATCTGTCTAAACTCTTCCAGGAAAAATTATAATGAACTGGACAAGAACTTGCCTTCTTCATTTGTGTGTCCTTCGCAGCCCTTAGAAGAATAAATTGCATATAGAAAATTCTTAGGGATTTTATTAAATGAATGCATACATTCTTGGTAGAATTTTGTCAACTTTAAAGTTTTTATTAGACAATTCAGAATGGGTAAAGACTGAAACATGACTGATTTTATAGATTTTATAAAATGAGATGGATACAACACAACATCTCACTAGCTCTGATTAGAGAGGTTTTGATAGTCAAATATATATTTTTTAAACTCAGTGAATAGGAAGAATAACTTCCTAACCAAATATCTTTCTATTTGTTTTACTGCTTCAGCTGTTTTTTTACATTTGAGATTTCAAAATAGGTACAAGAAAGCAGAGGAATGAAAAAGCACTTGGCCTGTGCTCAAATGCCAAGTTGTCTCAAATGTAAATAAGCAGGACGCAGCTCCCAGGACTTGCCAGAGGTAGCGACGGCCCTTGCCCCCCTTGTACCATCCTGCAACCCAATATGAATTTCCAGACCCAGAGCGGAGCAGAGAAGTTGCCAACCTTATTACAAATTGTACTCTGGGTTAGTCGGTATGAAAAAGTAAATGAATCAAATTTTGTTCACTGGTTACCATCCTGTACACCAAGATACTTTGTGTAATGAAACAAAAAGAGGGAAGGGGGGGATTACTTAATAAATGGAATACTGGGTAGCCATGAGGTTGGGTAGGGGATTGGGGTGGAGGGTGGCTCATGGATCACACCAGGTATCTTGCTCCAAGACATATGCAGAGAAATCAAATCTGAATGTAAATAGGTAAATATCAGCATAGAAAAAAGTATGGAAGCATTTTATATCAATCGTTTTAGAGTGGAAAGGCCTTCTGTATCATAAATTCCATAAAATTTGAGAGTATAAAAACATCAGCAATTGGTTATGTGAAGTTTTAACAAATTCTTATAAAGATTCCATAAATAAAGTCAAAAGTCAAATAGTAAATGGGGACACATTTGTAAAGCATATTCGAGGCAAAGGTTTAATTCTCTAATGGTGGTCATATCTTCTAAAAATCAATAAGAAAGGAGATATTCGTGTTTCCCTTTATATACATTATCTGTTCTTATCCTTTGCCCATTTTATTAGGTTTTTTTTCTTTTATAAGTAGTTATTTGACAGGCATGCTGGACTTATGACCATTGGTATATAGTTAATGATAGCAAAATATTGGAAATAAATGAAATATCTGTAAATATGGGACTTGCTAAAGAAATTATGACACATCCATATAATAAAATATGAGTGTAAAAAAACTTAGGCCATTTTTAATTGATTTAAATCGTATCTATGACTTATTGTTAAATTTAAAAAAAGTTATAGATATGTGTGTTTCTGTATGTGAGTAGTATTGCCAGGGTACTATTTGTGTACAAAATATTTATTCACAGTTGCTTCTAAATTCATGTATTTATGACAAAAAAAACCCAGGAGAATGGTAACCATTATTGCCTTTAGGTAAGGAAACTAGATGCCTATGTACTGTCTGGGAGGAAGACAGTTGAGTGAGACTGCACCTGTAATCAAACTAAGAATTTTGCAGCTAAACATGAATATTCACATTAAATGAAAAAGACAAGACTATGAAGATAAGACTATAACTACCTTCATATCTCTTTTAGGCTAGGTTTTGCCAACAAGTGAGTTTATCATGAATTTATAATATAATTTAGTAATTCAGAAATGAAATTTGATTTTGGAATGAAATTGGGTCATTTGAACTTGGTACCATGTGTTCTTAAAATATAATTCTGGCTCTTGGTGGAGAAAAGACTGCGGGGGAGACTGAGAGCTGGAGTTAAGTTGGGGCCTTTTGCAGGAGTGCAAGCAAGGGAGATCCTGAGAATTGAAAGGTTAGATGAGATGAGCGGAGTTGGGCTGTATATTGAATTTAAGGAGACACGACGCTTTGGTGGATTTAATGTGAGGTGAGAATAACAGAGGAATGGAGGTTAATGTGCATTAAAAAATAATACTACAATGAAATGGAAAAGCAAGACTGCTCCCCTGGTGTTCGTTCAGTAGCTGTTGAATGAATACTCACTGAGACCAGGCTGAATCTGTTTCCATCCTCTTCAAGGAGTGTATTTCACAAACATCACAGGTTCTTCATTTAGTCCTTTGTGAAATGAGGATAAAGCATTTTAGCCTGACAGTTGTTTTTGGGATGGCTTAAGCTAGCAAATACGCAAAAACCCTTATTGTAGGAACTCAGGAAATGTAATTTGAAATTGAAGCAGTAAAAATAATGTTTGTGGGTGGCTAAAAAATTAAATTATTAAGCAACAGCTTAGCGAGGCATTTCTCTGTAGTGTTCGGTATAGTAGTACATTGGAAGTAAGGGTTGTTAAGAATGGATGTAAAGCTTGAGGATTTTACCTTGAAAGCAGGGACAACTCAAGCCTAGAGACATGCTCTGTTCACCACTCAGAACTGTCAGTATAAGCAGGAGACCATCCCCCACCCATCTGAAACAGAATTTAAAGTTTACAAAGGCAATATGGTGTATTTCTTGAATATTACATCACACACTCCACGGGGGCTGAGACTCTACCCTATAATCAGACACCTCAATAATTCTGCAGATAAGTATGTGAATTAGTCACATGAAGAAAAATACATGACTATAGATAACTTCATTTCCATTTAGGTCACATTTTACCATTTAATTTGTTACAGACTTACAAAATTCTTTAGTATTTCAGAAATAAAGTTAGATTTTGGAATGAAATTATATTTTTAGAATTATATATAAGAGATTGTAGAGGGGGTTAGTAAGTTCATAGTACTTTAGTTTTGATTAAATAGCAAAATATTAAACATAAAGAGCATGTTCAGTGGATAGGATGTGATTGACTTAGTCCAGAATGAATTCTAGAGAAAGTAAGTCTTGAAACTATTTGTCTCCAAATAACATAATTACTTATTATAGTACCTATATGTTTCCCACCATAATGAATCATAACACAGCCCTATGATTAGAAGAAAGCAATATGACCCACCCAACTGCTTATTAGACAAGGTGGCTTATCCAATAATAAGCCCTACGAAGGGGTAATTTCAAAGGTTGCGTTAGATCTTTATGTAACCTGGAATAGATACTTTCAAATGAACATGGCTTAAATAAAGACCTGATTCTTGTTACCAGTGAAAAACAATTTAAAAGAGAAAAATCAGAGAAGGGAACCAGTTCTTTCATTCACGAAGTATTTGTTGAATGTCTGTTCCATGCCAGGCACTGATGTGTGTTATAGGATTAAACATAACACGCAGGGACCTTGCCTAAGTAAGAACTTGCAAAAAATAAAGAAGGTAATTTCAGACACTCTAAAGTGCTATGATAATAAAGCACTGTAAGGTGATTGGGAGTTCTGGCAGGGATGGAAGACGACTTAGGCAGAGAGAACACGCAAGGAAGGCTCTCTGACAAAGTGCCATTTGAGCCCAGATTTGACACATTGAGGGAACCAGTCATGTGAAGATCTAGGAAGAATGTCCCAGGCAGAATACACAGCAAGTTCAGAAGATCTGAGGCGTGAGCACACATACTGGCATGTGTGAGGAAGAGACAGGGGCCAGTCAAGCCTGCTGCCGTGTGAGGCAGGAGTGAGGAATGAGAAGGCGTGAGCCTGGTCATGTGGAGCCTCAGGGACTGGTGTGTAGAGCATTCAGATTTTATTTTACACAGTGTGGGTGATTTTGGAGGATCCTGAAAACGGGAGCGACCTGATCTGGTTCATGTTCTTAAAACATAATTCTGGCTCTTGGTGGAGAAAAGACTGCGGGTGAGACTGAGAGCTGGAGTTAAGTTGGGGCCTTTTGCAGAAGTGCAAGCAAGGGAGAATCCTGAGAATTGAAAGGTTAGATGAGATGAGTGGAGTTGGGCTGTATATTGAATTTAAGGAGACATGACGCTTTGGTGGATTTAATGTGAGGTGAGAATAAGAGAGGAATGGAGGTTAACGGGCAGACGTTTGACTTGATTGAACTGGGCAGGGAGTGATGTGCGCTGTGGATGGGAATAATTAGGCAAAGGGCAGATCTGGAGGGAAAATCATAATTTTTGGCCAGGTTAAAGCAAGAAGCTAATGGATGCGTATTGCGCATCTGAGTATTGACGTTGCTTGAACAGAGTGCATACAGCTCAGTCGTGGGGACGTGAATGTGGAAGTCACAGCGTCTAGATGGTATTTACTGCTTAGGCCACAAGGTAGTATAAAATCATCTAGTGAAAGTACAGAAAAACTAAAAGAACTGAGGACAAAATTTAGGTTGAGAAAGGAAGAGGGGAAAGTAAAGGAGAATAAGGATGAAATAGAAAGAAAGCCAGAGGTCACGGAAGTCAGAAGAGGGACTATTTAACGGTACCAAGCCCTTTTGAGAGTGACAGTAAGATGAAGGCAGAGAGTTGGCCATTGGATCTGGTGACATGAAACTTAGTCTTGGCCACAGTAAGAGCTATTTGAGCAGAGTAATGTGGATTGCAGTTGATTGGGGAAAGAATAAATAGCGAAGGGATGGCGATAGTGCAAATACACAACAACTTAACGAGTTTCCTTCTGAAAGTGAGCTGAGAAATAGAGCTGTGGCTTGAGAAATACACCTAATATGGTGAAGTCTGAAGCCCATTGTGAAAATGCCTTGTGAATTATGGGGTAATTAGAAAAAAAGATTTATATTGTTTTCTTAATATGCTTCCTTATAAGATGTATGTGTTGGCATATGCTCATTCATGTGTATGGATACTTAAGCTCATTTTTCCTGGTAAGGGTAAGAAAACACTTCTGTATTTTGCTTTGATGGGATGACTTTGAAGGGATTTGGCCTGAAGCTTGTACGTCCTCACAGATTGTTGCACTAAGTCTGGAAGGCCAGGCCCTCTGTATGTCTCAACTGTTTTCAAGATCTTAGAAAACCAAAGGCCAACACATCTTTTCTCTTCTCCCCTTTGACCTTCCTCCCTGACCCCAATTCTAATACAAAAATTACATTTGATTTTTGTTCTAGTCAAATAGCTTGACCTTGGTGAAAACAGTTTTATGGGATGTGGGGATGGATCCTGGGAGAAAACCAACCCACATGCATAAGGGAATAAAACTTTTGGAAGATGGTCACACAGACCCACAGTAGAATTTTGAAATTAGTTTTTTCACAGGAATGCTGAGACCCTATGAATGGGTGTATAAGGTTGGGATCGAGGGCTGAACTCCTGTAACATGTGTGACTTCTTGGTTACATTTTCCTTATAGAAATTTTTTATTTATAAGATAACAGGAGAAATTAAATTGTAATTCCTATTGATTTCAAACATTTATTAAAGCTGGTCGTGCCTCCTGTCACTTGTGTCAATCCAGGAGTAGTAAACAGAAGCATGCTCTGGGGCAGCAAACAGGGCCATAGTCTTCTCTTCCTTCGTCTTCCCATTATTGCCCAGATCAAGTGAGAATAGTCAGTGGAAAGGGATCAGGAACAAATCTGTCAACATGGAGGAAGAAAGAGTGTGA
The DNA here is from genome assembly GCF_040802235.1 of Manis javanica. Classification (NCBI taxonomy): domain Eukaryota; kingdom Metazoa; phylum Chordata; class Mammalia; order Pholidota; family Manidae; genus Manis; species Manis javanica. Next base: position 174,996,440 of record NC_133159.1, on the reverse strand, counting down.
AGACAGCACACCTCGTTGAGGAGCAAATACTACATGGATGGCAGAAGACTGACTCTGAGACAGTCTCTCCCTTCTTTGGGTAGAATAAAGATGGAAGAAAGAGAAGGTGACGATTCAAGACCTGGAACTGTATCGGTGATTAGTGTGAGTTAATGAGCAGCAAGGTCAAGTGACCTCTGTGCTTGTTGTGGGCAGGTTGACTCAGATTCACGTTGTAGAATGTTCTGGCTCATCAAAACTTCACCGTTTACTCATACGATGATGATTCATGTTCAGAGTTCAGGTGCTCAAATTGAACATGCAGTTATATGAGACTACATGCTGTTTCCCACCCACAATTGCCAGTTTACTTCTAACGATCATCCACTTCAGGGAGGACAGCAGGGAACCTAGCCCTGGAGAACACTGGGTCTCAGAGGCACTGGCGGTGCATAGATTGTACTGTCTGGCTTTTCGTGTTTAACTAAGACCTCTGTTGACACTTGACTTAAGTGTGATTATCCCCAGTTGAAAATTTGAGAACCAGACCATTTAGTAGTGGATTGGTGCCGCATGTTTCCGAGTACCTTGTGAAAGTGTTCACTGTGAAAGCCTAGCACACAACACCTGACATTCATAATCACTCCAGAAGGGAGCTTGGATGCACTCCTCGTCTGTGAGGTTGTCTGACCACTAAGTGATTGATGAGAGGCCTTAGTGGATGAGAATGTTGATTCACTGAAATGTGTAAAATGTACATTTCCTTTATTTCAGTATAAACTACCGATGTATGGTCAGTGTATTTAAAAGGCTGGTAATGTGAGTCTTTGTTAGTGTTTCTCTGTGTTTTATTTCCTTTTGCTTTCCTGGAACAACTAACTCTAATGAAACCTGACGTCTTAGTGCTAAAATATGTTGACTCTCCCACTCGGCCCTTATTGTACATTGAAAATGTGCATAAACTCACTGCTAAATCACTGGTATTAAAGTGTTTAGAGCTTCTTAGGTTTCTCAGAGGTGATCATGGGCCCCAGCTGATATGTTTTCTCATTGAAGTAGGGAGCGATAGAAACGAATGCCCGCGAGCAAGATGAGAATTACAGCCAGTCTTTGTCATGGATACTGTGGTGTGTGTCCCCGATCTCACTTTCAGGATCTTTAGGACCAATTCACTTCTCCAGTTGATGTCAACCATTGAAGGATATTAACTGAGTTCTAGAGAATTGCTCTCAGAAGAAAATAATTGCTTTGCCCAAGATTATAGCCCTAGGGCAGCCCACATTCAATAAAACATCTACATGGCAGTATAATGGCCTGGCCGTCTGACTTTAGTTTGGCACAACTCTAAAGGGCTTTCCCCACCCCAGAGCTCTTTTTGAGATGGGCCAATGCCTTCTGTACAATGCATTTCTGCTTCCCATGTCCATTCGCCCACTCCTGCTTCTTTCACTCCTTCAAAGGTATTGATCCCAAGATGGCCCAATGATCTTCCTCCATGCAAATCACCCTCTCAGCCTGATTCCTGGACAACCTAGACCAAGTCCATTTTAGAGCCATTAGAAGATGGCCAAGCTATTTTTGAAGCTGTCAGAAGGGTGGAAATCAAGTCTACATGCGACAGCTCTCACAGATCATGATTTCCCTGCCTTCTTTTATAAACAGCCAGATGGACCACTTTCTGTAAACATCTCCTTAAGACTATGAGTGTTGTAAAGAAGTTGAGAGGAGTCGGTTGCAGCCAGGATCTCATGAACTTGCTCAGCCCCCAGTTCTGTCATTTGGCACCACCAGTCTTTACTTCCTGATGTTGGGTTATGGCACATGATAACTTAAGGCAGCGTTTCTCAAACAGAGTTAAAAATTCAGATTCTGGGACCCTCCTCACTGGATCAGATCTCTAGGGTAGGGTTTGGGAATCTGTATTTAACAGTCATTCCAGGAGATTCTTGTTTTCAGGCAAGTTGGAGGAAATTAAACTGTGACCAAAAGTTTTATCAGATGCCGTTATTGAAAGAAGCTATTTTTATAGAAATCACAACAAATTATCTGCACAGAGCCACATTTTGTTACCAGCCACCTTAACTCACAAGGCCTTGTGGCCCAAACAACTGCCTTTTCTGCTCGCGTATTGGTTACCGAGAAAACCGCACTAATGAAAACAGTAAACAAATTGGATGTGCAGTTTTTCAAAGCACCATTTGTTCATGATGGAAATTAAAGCACCCTAGTGAAAGAATAATAGCCTCTCTTTGAAGATGGGAAGGCGGTTTACTTGGTGCCTTCCCTCTGTGTTCAAGAATTGGGATAGTTGATGATATAGTAATTTTAACGCCTGCCTGTATAGATTGAACCTGAGGCTTGATGTCTGCTGGCAGGCATGCCAGCCCTTCCTTCTCAATGTTTCCTGAGTTGCCCACACAGCTTCCAGGTCTCTGGTGTCTTTCCTAACTTTGTTTTCCTCTGTTACGAAAGCCACAACCAAGTGCTGGTTAATGTACTGTGCACATAACCAGGTGTTAAGCTGGCTCACCGCTACAGAACTCTGTATACTTTTTATTCGCTACCCATCAGAATAAATTATGTTGATGCTGTTTCAGTCATGTTAGGTCAGAAATATCTTTTTTTATTTTTCAGTCCTGTAAACTATAACAAATTTTTAATGTAACAAGTTCCTTTTCATTCTGAGCAAAACAATAAAGCCATTTGGCCGTTCTTGATGGACTCTGCTGGGAAATTAGCAACATTAGGCTCAAACGTTAGACTTAGTTTCTCTTTCATGAGCGTATTGGTGATATTAGCATTACACCACTTTTGAGTAGTGATAACCAGGAAGCCACTAAAATAAGCTTTATTACATCTGTGGTATTGAAGCTTGTTGTTCCGAGGCTCTGATAATTCCTTGCAGCGTCTCAGAGTCAGAGGCCAAGCAGCCAAAATCATGTTTTTCTGACAGTCTGAAGACTTCACAGGTACTGATTTCCCATCCTTCTGACACTTATATGGGGTTGGCATTCCTTCATAAACATACTTGGTTTCCCTCAGGATCATGCGGTGGGTTTCTCTGACAAATTTACAGACCTGGATGGATTTATGATGACAAGATAAGATCTTTGACAAGTTTCCCTCCACCCCCCTGACCGCCTCCCATGTCTTGAAACCATGCTTTGCTAATTAAAAGTTTCAGTCTTATTATGAAGGCTTTATTATCAAAGTATCTAAAGAAAATTTCTGCTGAAAAACTTGCTATGCTGTGTGTTTTACATGGGAAGGAAATGCAGGTCATGTATATTATTGCTTAGAACTTCCGATAGAAAGGACAATTTTGTTGAGTATCTATTTAGGCCACTTGAAATTATTTTTTTCCTTTTCTGTAAGATTTTTTTTTTTTTTGACCTGGACAAAAATACTTGCATTGCTGCTCTAGTAGTGCATAGACATACATAGTAGCAGACACAGTTATGCAATATATACATATCAGCATGAAAATAGGATTCCTGAATCAAAGTTTACTGAGTATTTCAACTCATATTTATCATCAGCAGCCCTTTGGCAGTGGACAGAAATGGGGAAGCACCATATGAAATGATGCCTTAAACATTTTATAACTTCTCGTTGAGCAACGAACAATTAAGCAACTTTTATTTCCTTTTCACAGTATCAAAAACAAGCAGCAACAACAAAAACTGAAACAAAAATGTTGGGATTATTTCACCCTTTGGATGAATTTAATGATCTTGAGGCTCTATTGAGCTTAGCAGAGATGAGGTGGGTAAGGTTGAGTGAAGTTTCAATTGATACTATAATTGGAATTTGGTAGTTAATGGAACTCACGGGAACATAAATGTCACCAGGCCAAAGACCTTGTTTGTGTAAAATAGTGGGAATACAATAATAAGAGAGAGTAAGTAGTCAGAACTTATTCAGTAAGTCAATGAATGAAAAATAAGAAATGAAAGAGAGAGGTTTATCTGAATTTCTTAGTTGGGATGTTAAATAGGTGATGATTCTCTAAACCTGTGAAGTCCAATATGGTAGCCACTAGCTACATGTGGTTATTTAAATGTTAACTAACTTGAGTTAAATAAAGTTTATTTATTACCCATCTGCATTTCAAGTACTCAAAAGACACATGCTGGTAGTGAGTACCATACTGGACAGTATAGATACAGCATTTCTGTCATCACCGGAAGTTCTGTCATCATCTGCTTAGTTGCTGAGCACTGCTTTAAGCAGAATGATCGCTGTATGTGGAGGAGCAGAAATGGGGATAGCTGACTCTCCGTGTTTCCAAATACTTTCAGACAGGTTGTGCTGACTCTGAAGATTTGACATGTTTCAAATCCAAACTAAACTTTCTTTTAAATAGAACTTCCTCTCAGTTCCTATTTCCATTTATTAGCATGTCCACTCTATCAGAGCCCAGGCTTAAAAAATATTTGCTGTCTCTTTTTCTTTCTGTATAGTCAGATTAAAATCCTGCAGATTTTTTCCCATATATTATCTGCTGAATGGATTCCCTTTTTCTTCTTCCTGTTATATAGCGACTTACATAGTTTGGTGTATACACTAATATTTAAATAAAGGAAGACGATTGGTCACAAGAACAGGCACTCTGATTCCAGAGGGGGAAAAGTATACAAAAAAGGCAGGTTTGTCATCAACTACATCCTTGTTTGATCTGGTATGTAGATATTGTATGTAATGTTTCAGTTAAATTCCTTTTACAGCTTTACTGAGGTAATAAACTGAATATATATAATTTGTACAATCATACGAGTTTTGAGATATCTACATACCTAGGAAACCATCACCATACAATCATGACAACACCCCACCTTACCTTATGCCTCTTTGTACTCAATCCTGACCTAACTACTTATTTCCCCCTCCCCTATCCTCAACAGATCTGCTCTCTGTCACTATAGATTAGTTTGCATTTTTATGGAGTCTTATATAAATACTCATGTGTATGCTTATATGAATGCTTTTTATGTGTGTGCTCTTTTTTGTCTTCTTTCACTTACACTATCTGTTTTGATTCCTCTATCCAAGTTGTTGAATGCATCGATAACTTATTTTATTAATAAAATTTCAGTGTTGTATTCAATTGTATGGGTATACTAAAATTTACTTATCCATTCACATCTTTATAGATTTGGGGATTCTTTCCAATTTTTGACTACTACAAATAAAGCTATGATATGTATTTGTGTACAAATTAATGTGTAAACATATGCTTTACTTTGTCTTACATAACTATCTAGAGGTGGAATGGTTTGGTTATATGGGAAGTACATATTTAAATTTTTAAGACACTGTCAAGTCATTTTCCAAAGTGGTTGTGCAATTTTACCTTTACATGGCAATGTAAGGGAATCCCATTTGTTCCACGTTCTCACCAATACTTTGTGTAATTCATCTTTTTAATTTTAACCATTCTATTCAGTATATAGTATCGCACCTCATTTTGATTTTAATTTTCACATCACATTTTTCAAATGCTCATTTACTACCTATATGTTTTCTTAAGTGTGGGGTCACATTCCTTCCACATTTTTTGGGAGTTGTCTATCTTCTTATTACTGGAATATGAGTTCTTTACACATTATAAATACTAGTTCTCTGGTAGAATGTGTTTTGCAAATATTTTCTAGTCTATGGCTTGCTCTTTCACTTTTTTAATAATATCATTTAGAGTGCCGAGTTTTTAATTTTTATGAAGTTGGATTGAACATTTTAAAAACATTTTTAAGTTTGTGCTTTCTTAATCCTATTTAAGAAATTTCAACCAAAACCACTGTCATCAAAATTTTCTCCTGTATTTCTTCTAAACCTTTCATGACTTATGTATTTAGGTCTATAATCTACTTTGACTTAAGTTACTGTGTGTAGTGTGAGGGAAGGATCAAGATTTCATGGTTTTGCTTATGGCTGTCTAATTGTTCTGGCACAAATTGTTGAAAAGATTTTATTTTCCTCATTGAATTGTCAGGTTGCTTTGTTGAGAATCAGCTGACAACCTACGTGTGGCTCTGTCTCTGAACTCTGTCTCATTACATTGCTCTATAGGTTAATCTTGATGCCAGTACCAGACAGTCTTAGTTATTATAGTTCATTGCTATTAGTTTTGAAATAGGGTAGTGCAAATTGTCCTACTTTGTTCTTATTTTTTAATTGTAGGGGTGTGTTGGGGGGTGTGCACTTCTCTGGGTCTTTTGCATTTCCACATAAATCTTAGAATCAGCTTGTCAATTTCCATGCACTCAAAAAACCTGCTGGAATTTTCATTAGGACCGAATTTAACACTTTGGAGAGAATTAGCATCTTAATAAGAACTGGTTTTCCCCATCTATGAACAAGGAATATTCTCTATTTATTTAGTTTTTTAAAAGTTTTTTTTCCTCACTCAGGTTTTATAGTTTTTGGTGCATAGGTCTTAGAAATATTTTATCAAGTTCATCTATAAGCATTTCATTTTTGTGATGCTATTATAAATGGTATTTGTAAATTTCAGTTTCTGATATTTCATGATTGGTATAGAAATATAATTTATTTTTGTCAGCTGATCTTGTATTCTGCAAACTTACTTAACTCACATTTTTACATCATTGTTTTTTCAATCTGTATACCTTTTGTTTCTTTTCTTGCCTTCGTGCACTCCCCAGAGCTTCCAGTAAAACGTTAAACAAGTGGTGAGCACAGACATCACTGCTTCATTACAAATCGTGTGGGGTCAGGAATCATTCTGTCTTTTTTCATCATCAATGACAGAAACTCTAGAATTTTTGTAGATTCCTTTGATCATATTTAGGAAGTTGACTATTTCTGGTGTTTTGAGTGTTTTTTTAATCATTCAGAGATTGTTGAATGAGCTTTGACATTTTGTTTTTTGAGGAATTGGTCCTTTTCATCTGAGTTGCTGAATTTAGTGGCATATCTTTATAATAGCTGTTTTAATATATTTGTTTCTTAGTTTGACCATCTGTGTGAATTCTAAGTCTCACAATGGATCATATTCACCTGCTTCTTTGCACACCTGGCATTTTTCTAACATGCCAGGCATTGTGAATTTTTACATCGTTGGGTGCTGGTTCTTTTTGCATTCCTATAAAAATTGTAGAACTTTGTCCTGCCACATAATTAAGTAACTTGAAATCAGTTTGATCCTTTTCAGGTGTGGTTTTCATATTTGTTAGGTGAGACCAGAGACTGGGCCCAGCTATCTAAGAATAGGTCTATGGATTTTCACAGCACTGGAAAATATGTCTGCACCCAACTGTATCTTACAATATATTCCTTCCCTCAAAATGATGAATATTTATACATTAGGGGAAGTTTTCATATATCTAGAAGTACAAGAGAAGTCACAAAAATAATAAGGCACGTAGAGAAATATCAGAACTAGTAAGATACATGCTTTCATCTTTGTACTATACTAAGAATTGACAGAGATATTCCAATAGGAAAGCCAGTTTACATGTACATATCCTTTGTGTTACCATATTTAAGCACTGATGAAAACTAAATGCTTTCATCAGATGACATAGAATCAGAAATTTCAGGGACTCTCTTGTTGTTACTGATAGAAAGAATATGTTGTTTTCACATCAGGATTTCAAGAAGTCAAGGGGATCCAGAGAACTTCAGGAAAGAAACATATCTTTCCTGAGATTCCCATTGAGTTTTTTTTTTCTTTTTTTTCTTCTTCTTTTTTTTTTTTTCTTTTTTTTTTCCCATTGAGTTTTAGCATGTTGGAGAAACCATGGGCTTCAGAAACAGCACCATTCATGTTACTACATAGCTGGTTAGCATAGGGTGTATATTTTGGCATTTTTCTGCATCTTTTACTCTAGTCTGTGATAGCAATGTTGGCACTTTTTGAGCAGTCTGGAGTTGTTCTCTAAAAGGACTCAGGTTTCTGAGCGCCTTAGAATTTCCTTCAACAAAGAACGTAGAAGTCTTTCTTGACTGTAGCTAGTTAATATCTGATGTTAAGCTAACTCAGTATGTCTCAGTGTTTAATTAATATAAGAATGTCTAGGAGAGCTTGTTAAAATGACAGGTTTCAGGGCTCAAACTCTGCAAATTCTGATTTAATAGGCCTGGAAAGGAACCTTGAAATCTGTTTATTTAATAAGTACGGCACATGCGTGTGAAAAGAAACATGCTCTGTGTTCCAAAGATCACACTTTTGAATGACATGATTCTGGAATTTATGTTAGGGGGAAACTCATCAAGAAAGGCTTCTGTGTGTGTCCGTGTGTCTACAAGTATTTTTGTTTGAGAGTTGATATGTGTAGGTGAAGATGGTGGGTAAGGAACCCCTTGACCTTGAGATACAGCAAGATCACAAGTATTTTCATATAGTATGTCAGAATTTTGGGAAAATAGAGAAGGCTTCTATAATACTTCTTCTCCAAACCAAGTACTCATATGAGAAAGTTAGATTTACTTAATAAAAAGAGAGATTTATGAAAGTTGGATAAAACATATGGGGTGTGTAAGTGAGGGCAATTTTGAAATCTGAGACCCCAGAGATTTCCTTAAAACAAAGAAGAGACCCATTTATCTAGAATTGTTTAGATTAAGGCTCCCTGGTACTGTGGGGGTCCGAGGGAGAGATGCCGACTTTCTCAGGGATCCCTTGTTTTTGAATAATCAGTCTTTAAGGCAGTTAACTGTTAGCCATGTTTCCTTCCAAATACTCACCTGAGAACTGTAACCCCCGGCAGTCACCTTCCCTACAGCAAAATGTGTTTGGAAGCTATTTGGTTTTTATTTCTTCAAGCCTATTTTTTTTTTTTTCCTTGACTAGAAACCAATAATGTAGAAAGTGTTGGTTTTTTGAAATTGTGGCATGCTAACTTAAGAAATTGCAAGTAAGGGTAGTGTGTGTGTGTGTATGTGTGTAAATAGGAACCTCTGAGCTTTGTATCTAGAAATGCTTCTTAGATAGATTTTAATAAGATTGATCCATTCTAATTACTTTCTATGTGACCATTACTTTCTGTGTGACTATGTGTAAGAATTGTGTAACTTGCATATGTCATAGCTTTTGGCTCTTAAATAGCAGATTGTAATTTCTGAGAGTAGAGGCTTACTTCTAATTAATTCCAAATCGCCCTAGTGCCTTTGAAAGGTTTTACTTTGTGCACAAAGCTTTCAGGGGCAGGGGAAAAGCTACAAATGTTTAGTATTTCTAGATATTTTTACTTTTTTTTCCCCTGTGACAAAAAACATCATAACATTTAAAAGAGAAGTCTTCAGAGTGTGACACACTTATTTGTAAATCTCAACCCTGACAAACTTGTTTATGAACCTCAACCATATCATTTACTAGCTAAATAAACTTGGCAACAATTTAAGCTCTCTATACCTTGACTATTTTATCTCCCAAATGAGGGATGATAAAAAGAAATTCTTCATGAGGTTGTTATGAAGACTGAATGTATTGTAGCATAGCATATGGCGCACAATAAATACTTAGTAAAAAATAAATTATTGATGATGATTATTATTAATATCTGTACTACCTAGTATTTCTCCAGAGAATTATTAACCATTATTGCATGAAGTTGAATGGCAAATAAAACTTAGGAGTTGTAATAATTTCATCTGATTTTAATAATTTATTCAGAGCTGTGATAATTTTTAATTTGGTGATAAAGTTTCTGGGAATGTTTGGGGAGCATATGAAAAATTGTATTTACTTAGAGAACTTATGAAAAATAATTCCCACTGCTACATTCCCTGGGGCATATATGATGTCTGAAGTTGTCTGTTTGAGAAGCAGCTCTATCACAAATCTAGGCCTTAAATTTGAAACATCTGCCATTGACTCATTAATGTTTAAGATGAAACTAATGATCTCTTCACTTTTCAGTGTCTGTATTTGAGAGGGAATCAGAGGAAGTAAGTCTTGAGGAAAAATATTGATTCCCTTTTCAGAAACTCTGTTGAAACACTCTGTTGTAGGCCTTGTTATTTTTAAGTGTCTGGATTTTCTTTATGAATTCATTAAAAAATATTTTAGCAGCTCTGGTGGCCCAGTATCTCATTCCAACATAAACTTACCACTGGAGAGCTCATACCACTTGGCTCACCTTTTCGTTTCATGGCTTAATAATAATGACAAATTACAGGTGCTGAAATGATGTTAGATCCCTTAGCATAACTGATTCAGGGCTTATATTATTATTCTTTTCTCCAGAAGTTCTTAATATATATGGCATCGCTCTCCTGATTGGCAGTTAATGTCTGGCTTTCAGTTTCAATAACCTGGAAATGATACTACTTTTCCTAACTGGTAGTAATGTGGGCCTGTCATTATATCTCATTTTCAATTTCGCTATAAGAGTAATGTCTATATTGTTACATTTTCAAGTGATATGCATTGTAGTGCAAGTTCAATTGCCCTTAAGAGAGGATGTCTCTACTATCTGTATTCATGTTGATCTCCTGATTCTCCTCCTGCAAAGTTTTTTTTCCAAATCTTATAGTCTGACCATTTGAAATATGTGAAAAAATATGTGCATGAAATATTCACCTGGTTTTTTAAAGTTTTTTTTCCTATAGCTCTTTGAAAAAAATATATACATTCATAATATTAACCTTATACATTGTAATGCTGGTAAAGTCACTTATCAAGTTCTCATTGCTTTGGTGTAGCTTTTCTTCAGAAATTGTATGTATATGATCATGTCATCAATGAGTAGAGTATTATTTCTTCCTTTCTCATTTGTGGTCCTTTTTTCCCTTGTCTTATTGCATTGGCTAGGAATTTGAATACAATGTTGAATAGAAGTGGTTAGAACTTACACCTCTGCATTTTTTTCTGATTTTAGATAGAAAGTGTTAGTCTTTTATGATTAAGTTTGATATTAGGTGCAGATTTTTTGCAGATACCCTTATAAAGTTGAGAAAGATCACATTTAGTCCTAGTTAGAATGTTTATCGATATGGGTGTTTAATTTGGTTGAACATATTTTCTGCATCTATTGAGATGGCCATATGGTTTTTCTCTTTTATTCTGGCAAGATGGTGAATTACATCAACTGATTTTGAAAGTTAAGCTAGTTTGACAGTGTTGGGATAAAACCCATTTGATTATGATGTACCCACAAGTGTATATATTTCTGAATTTGATTTCTTGAAACTTTGTTTGGAACTTTTCTGTTTGGAAGGGGTATTGACGTACAGTTTTCTTTTTTGCAATGTCCTATCATGATTTTGTTATCAGTGCAATACCTGCTTTATATAATGTGTTGGAAAGTGTTTATTTTCTTTTGGAAAGTAAATGTAATTAGGCTAATTTATTTGTTTAATTTTTTGATAAATGTCATCAGTAAAGTCATATAGATCTGGACATTTCTTTTGGGAAAGATATTTAATAGCAAATTTGGTTTACTTACATGATAGAGGGCTATTTGGACACTACATTTCTTTTTGGGTCAATTTTGGCAAATTTATTTTTCAAAGTGTTTGTCCATTACATTTAAGTTTTCAAATCTGTTAACATAATTATTCATAATATATCCTTATTATCTTTTAATTTTTGCAAACTATATAGTGACACTCCCTTCTATTTCCTGATTTTAATAATTTTTAGTGATCATTCTAGAGGTTTATCAATTTTATTCATTTAAAAAATAACTCGTTATGATTTCATTGATTTTTCTTTATTATTTCTGTGTTTTCTATTTCATTGTTTTTTGCTTTCATCTTCTTCATTTTTCTTTTACTTATGTTGAATTTTCTGTCCTGTTCCTTCTCCCCCCCTTTCCTTCTCTCCCACTTCTTCTTTTTATTCTTCTTCATTTCTTAAGGTGGAAACTTTATTACTGATTTTGGACTTTTCTTCTTTATCAATATGAGCACTTAAAACTACTTATTTCATTCTACACTCCTTTAGCTATATCTTACAGATTTTGATATGTTGTGTTTTCATGTTTATCCAAGTATAAGTATTTACTATCCCTTTTGGTTTTTCCTTCATGAGTTATTTGATTTGCAGATATTTGAATATTACAGACATATTTCTGTTATTGTTTCCTAATTTAATTCCATTGTAATCAGAGAATATACACTGTTGGATTTCAATCCTTGGTTAATATGTTGAGACTTATTTTAGAGCCAACCTTATGCTTTAATCTTAATAAATAATCCATACCCACTTGTAAAGAGTCTATACTCTATGGATTTGGAGTATATTTTTGCATAGATATAAACTAAATTGGTTCAAAGTGTGCCAACCAACTGAATTTCTGTCTCTATATTCTACCAAGTGTTGATATGGGACCATTGAAATATTTAACTGTAGTTATTCACTTGTCTTTTTTCCTTTTACTTCTGTTGGTTTTTGCTTCAAGTATTTTGATAATTGAAAATTACATCACTAAATTTCTGTCTGGAATTCTGATGAAAGCTCTGATATATCACATACAGATACCAACTGTTTTTAGAATTAAAGTCTTCCTAATTGGGGATTTGTGTAGCGGGAGCAGCATATGGACTAAAACAATTAGTGGAAAAGTTAGGCATGAGGCAATTATCATGGATGTTCATACTTTGCAGAAACCACTAGTGTAGAGGAAAGACTGACGTTTTAGAAAGGTGTGTCATGTCCAAGCAAGTCAGGTGGAGTAGGGGGTCAGCAGAGGATTTTGACTAAAGGCACAGAGACTGGACTGCTTACTGGCAGAGCTGCTGATGAGAGTAAGGAAAAGCTGTCCAGTCGAAAGACTCATTTTGGATGTTGTGTCAGTGCAGTGAGATAGGATGATGGTGTTAATCACACGTGCCCGGTGCTAGTGACTTGATAACACCACATATCAGGGAGCAGATTAATCTGGGGAGTAGATGTTCATATAATGAGAAGGGCCACTGATCTTTGATTCAAACCACCTTGAGTTCAAAATCGGCTTCTGTGACTTATTCCCCATATTTTGTATTTCCTGATCTCAGAAGAGGTAAGAGGTATAGATAGACCTTTCTACACCTATTTTCTCATTTTTAAAACTGAGCTGGTATTTATTGCACATGGTGGAAGATATGAGACGTCATGAAATTTAACATATAAAACATAGCCCAGAACATAGTAGGTTTCTACAAATGTTAGATTTCTTCCTTCCTGTGAAAAGCTAGATTTTGGGATGAATATAAAAAGGAGAATGTGCAGCTTTGAGGCATTTATGCTGAGTGGAGATAAAGAATTAAAATATAATGCTGTTTTCTCTCAGGAATCGCTAATGCTTGACATCTGGAAATCTTGACCAAGAGTCTCTTTCCTAGAAAAGTGAAATCTCATTGCCGAGAGAAGGTAGTACCCTTTTCAGGCACATTCTGCCAACTGCCTATGATTGCTTTTCTCCTAAGTTGTAGTTTTGTTGAAGAGCCAATGACTGATGACGATTTTACCTTAAGGGTTCACATGCCCATCACACCAGCTTTTTTCTGGGGGATGGAGGTGCTATTCCTAGATCCTTACAGTGACTTCAAGGTTGCTTTTGGTTTTCCTAATTCCCTCATCCATTCTAACAGGAAGTAATACATACTTAGTTATGCGAAATGATAAGTAAAAGCTCTGTTTATAAGCATTTATCCCTGATTATCTTATAAGGCTACACGTATCCTCATTATGTCATTACATGCACCAAATACTCATGCTTTTAGTTTATTATCTTGTACCTCTATATTCTTTCTCTCCTTATTCATCTTCCTTTGTGACCCCCGTTTCACAGCCATCTGCTTTCAACAGATCAAGAATGACAGCACATTACTTGTAGCAGCTCTTGCATACCCTCCCTTGTCCCTGTGCAACTGTGGTTAAATTGTTATTATTTCACTATTTCACTGGCTGCCAAAGATGATAGCAATCAAATCTGATCAGTCCTGAAGTGCTTCCATTAATCAATCAGGGGTTGTCACTGCCGTCAAATCTGCCCGGAGAGAGGCCATTTTTGGTAGCACAGAATTCTTGCGTATATGTCCACCGGGGATAGGTATGTTCAGTCATTAAAAAAAAAAAAAAGATTTTTCGACTTTGCAGTTAGTTTCAGAAACTACTTCTAGGAGCTTAAAACACCACTTTCTGCTCCTTTCAAAATTTAAAACAGGTTTGGTAATTTTCTTCTTGTCCCTTCCTTGTTCTAGAAGGTGATTACATTTGTCTTAAACATAGCAAAGGAGAAACAAGCTTTGGAATCTCACTCATGGAGACAATCAAAGAGACCAGAAGAGAATTTGTAGCAATCTGAACACATCCAGAAACAATAGTGATAGACAGGGCGGCAATGAGTGACACATGTTGCTGAGTGAGATTCTCTGCTGCTCAACTGCGCAAAGTTTGACATTTAAATTGCAGGCAGCCCTGCGTCCATTCCAGGAGGTGCCGGTGGTTGAACAGTTCTGATCACTTGCTTGAGGGGCACCGTGGGGGAGGAAAGAGAAGAAAATAAAAATCAAATTGTTCCGGAAATCACGTTTAATGTAGAAATCTGGTTAATATTAAAATGCAATCTGCAGTTTTCAAGTATTCTATTCCTCGAGGAAAATATTTTCTATTCAAGGGGCAGAAGCAGTAAGCATCCTGTTATGACATCACTTCCTGTGTCAGGCCCAACTAGCATTCAAAACGTATTACCGAATTGATAATGCTAATTTCAAAATGATGCCTTCCCCCGCCCCCCCTTTGGTTAAAGGGTCTGGGCAAAATTCCCATCATATGGATCAATTTAGCTTTAGATTGTGCTGGCCAAACTGATATTTCATGCACTATATAGAATATAGTTCTTCCACATCCTTAGGAATAGTAGCCCATGCGTCCGCTGTGCTCACAGCATAACATGTTAGTTCCAAAAAGTCCCAAGAGAGCAGCTATCTGATGGCTTTAGGAAAGAGAATGTCAGCTGCTTCAGGATGGAGAGACATCACATCTTTCCCTACACACGTGAAGCCTACAATCTTTGAATTAGGGGGAGTTAGGCATTGATTTCTGGAGCTCAACTTTGTGCCATGTTCAAATTAACTTGGTGTTTTCCCTGTAGGCTTGGCGGGCTTCACTACAAATACTCTCATCACCAGGAGGACACGCGGATATAACCACTGGTATTTATTTTCCCATTATTCAGATCTTTTCTACAATGCCTTAAAACATGAGAGCGGATGACTTGCTAGAATGAAGTCTTTTCAAATATCTGTCCCTGGCATAGTTACCTTTTAGTTAGAACAAGAACAAAACAAAATGAAGCCACGCACAGAAAATAAATAAGGGAACACCCAGTGTTCCAACCAGAAGACAGCAATCTCATTTATCTTGAGTATCTCCAGTCCCTTGGAGTCAGTGGGTGACCTGTTAGTTAGAACCAATCATACTCAGGAGGAATAAAGCAGCACTGTAAATGGCTCCAAGAGAGAAAGCTTACTTTCACTTAGGTACTGCTAATTCATTCATTTAATTTAATTTTTTTGAGGATTTTCTCCACGTGAAAGATTTGGGCTAAATCCATAGGGTAGACCTATCTGTGTGTATTAGCTTTTTCCATTAATAGATTCAATGATAGTGAAATAAGCAGTGTTTTTAGTTTTAACAGTGATAAGTTTTGAGCCAATGCTTTGCCATAGAGTGTTGGATGTTACGCAAATGTGATTAAAAATTGAGACTTTATTCATACCTAACGTATGTTTTTGATCACTCATAATGCCCAAATTGCATGATGAAATTTTAGTGGAATTAAACTGAAAGACTTGACCTTATAGAATTAATTACATGCTGTTCCAATTACAGTTGCTAATTGATCCATGCTTGCCAGCTGACACCATAGGTGGTTGGTTGCACAGTGCCAAAGAAGCATACACTTAGATATGTTGCCCTCTGGTTTTTATATACTAGCTATGTAGATAACACCTATTTAGCTAAAGAGTCATAGGCTGGTTACATCTGAGGGCTAACCAGTGTTCATTTTTCCTAGTTACTCCTTGCTTGTCTGAATTTTATGGAATACTTACAGTACAGTGGTAGGTTAATTTGTGTATCTTAGCTTATTTCTCAATTACATCACAACCTCATGAGAGTCTGAAGAGTTGCTCTGTTCCACAGAGTAATTCAGGGACTCAGGATCCTTCATTTAGTAATAAACTCCAGTACCTTTGTAGAAGACAGCTGGATCCCTTATATCTGTTGAGTTGGAAAAGGAAAGATTTAAAATGGCAAAGACATGCTTGCTCCTAATTGCTATTTCCAGAAGGTGACACATGCCACCTCTACTCACATCCTATTATTGAGCAGTATTCATACAGAACCATCTGAATTTACGAGAAGGAGTGGAATGTAGCCAGAAGCATAGATATGCTGGATAAATCTAACAATTGGCTCTTCAGGACAAAAAACACCCTGGTTTTTAATATTTGCCATTTTTCATGGTGCAAATGGCTCCCACCATGGCCAGTTTCAAGCTACCAATGTAATATCAGTAAATGCAGACAGAGTTGGGAAGGGCTGTGCGCGGTCAGCTCTCGGGAAGCACTGGGGATCTGACGCGGCACACCGCTGCTTAGGAGTGTGTCAGGGGAGGAGAGAAATGGGACAATGGTGAGCACGGCAGTCACTCTGTCACTTACCGTGTGGAGAATTGAGCAAGATGGACACAGGCACGGGCTTTGATGCTGATTGCTTCCAAAGAGCTCACTGTGCTTGGAGAGACTGATGTAGTTATAAAGAAAACTAACCTCTAATGCATGTTTACTCTTTTCCAGGCACCATCTCAAGTGATCTAATTAAACATAATAACTCTTTAAATGTAGTTATTAACTTTATTCTCATTTTACAGTTTAACAGAGACTACACAAGATCTAGTAATTTGTCAAGTAAAGCATAATTAATTCTGATTAGGAATCCATAGCAAACTACACAGAAAAAGAGGCATAAAAGCAGGGTCATGAAGGAGATGATGATTTTAATAGGCAGGAGAGAGAGGGGGTATGTGTGTGTTTGAGTGGTTGGGGAGTATATTCTAAGCTAAAGAAGCAGGGCAGTGAATGTCAGTGAGGTGTGAACATTTATGATGTAATGGAGATACTCCTGTTCTTTGATCTTATAACCTAAATTCATCTTGAAGAAATAGCTTTAACAAAATCTGAAATTTGTTTGTGTCTATACACAAACTATTATGACAACATTTTCCACAACAGATCAGCTGAAAGACAAGCACAGGCCCAGGGAAATAATGGTATAAAATGTTCCAGGCCATCTAAATAATTATGAGATGCTGATGAAGGTGATGATGGTGGTGGTGGTAGTGGAAACAACTAATTGCAGTGTGACAGGACTAAGCAGAAAAGGGCAAGCGTAACCTCACTGCACTGGGCTGTTAACTCATTAAAGGATTGTATGAAGAGTGTAACAATTATCTGACTATCTAGAAACATGAAATATTTGTAGTAACTGAAATATCAGAATATTAAATGGTAGGTAAAGTGAGTATATACATACAGAAGGAGAGGAAGGTAACATGCAGAGAAAAGGAAAGAGCAAATTTTGAGGTATGTCATATTTCATATTTTTTCAAAATAATTATTAATATTTGATTTCATATTTTTAAGTAGAAAAACTTTGTAGGTTTAGGTTTGGAGACTAGATCAGCATGATTGGAATAATGGGTGAGTGGAAGCTAGATAAAATGAATGATTGTGTTGCACAGTGGAGGTAATCTTGAATTTTGATGAATAAGGAGATTCTAGGTTGCATGATAAAGGATGGCAAGTTATTACTAGTTTTTTGAAGAGAGGTATAGTATGGTATGAACTTCATATCAGACAGATGTCTCCAAAAACAATGTGACAATATTCTGGAAAAGCGAGAGTATGAACTTAGGAGACCAGTGAGAAGTCTCTTTTAAAAAGTCCAGATAAGAAAAAAAGAAGATACAATCTAGAGCAGCAGTGGTAGAGTTTAAAAGAAAAGGGGATGCATACATGGCACAAAGAGACATTTGGAAGACTTGCCGATTAATTTGTTCCTGGGGAACCAGACAAAAGCAGGTTTGAAAATCTGAAGCAAGTTTGAGGGAAAGATGTGAGGAATTCGGGGGAGAAGTTGATTCCAGGATATACTGAGTCCATATGTCAGTACATTCTGCATTTTGAAACACCGTAGAGTTGGACATTTAGATCTGAACTGTGGAGAAACATCAGGGTGGGGTACAGATTGGGGAATCATCAGATCAGATCCCCTACTAAGAACAGGGTGGGGGTGAAGGAGGTGGGCCAGCCAGCAACTAGAGAGGGGACCGCTGAGACTCCGGGAGGGACTCAGCAGGGATGGTGGAGGGAATTAAGCAGGCGGTAGAGATGCAGACATGACAGGGACTGTTTGTTCTGAACTCTGAAGACGACTTTAATATGTTGTTAGGCTAAGGGAAGGAAGTTAGTGAGACAGAAAAATTGAACGTATAGATTGACTTGGCAACACCTAAGTCAGAGGAGAATAGAAAGAATGGGATCAAGAACTGAGGGAACGACTCATATTGTAAAGGAATGAGATGCAAATGAGGAAAAGTAGGAGAGACATTTGGAATGGTATAAAGGACGCTGAGACATATCCGTCGTGTGTTTCAGTGTTGTGCTGGTGATAGGTACAGGGGCCAGGGTTTGCAGAGGGGCTGGAGATAAGATGAGGGGGGAAAGGGTCCTGAAGGGGAACCCCGAGGAGACATTTTTATATCATGGTTTTTATATAGAGGCAATGCTACTGGAAGAGAAGAATATAACAGGGGTAAATAAAGAAAAGAGATGACAAAGGAACATGCAAACAGCAAATAATAAAGGGGAGGAAAAAAGTAAGAGGTGTTCTATGCAGACAAATGTTAGAGGACCATCAGTAACTATTTTCAGTTCCTTTTGCTGGTATTCCAGGTTTTGATTTCCTGTGGCTCTGTCCTGCCTAATCTAGAAACTGCTACACCCTTTTAACATGCTCTACTGTGAAGACCTATGGCTACAAACAAGATAACTTTAAAACAATTATTTAGTAGCTTCTTACAGCCTGCCCTAACAGCAGTGAAGTGAGAAGGGAGGTGTGACGGCAGGCTCTTCTAAGTCCATTGAAATACTAACTGGCAGCGGTTTGATCCCTTATCAGCCGATCCCTTATCACCGAGATTCATTCAGTGCTTCCTAGACGCCGGACAGCAGGAGGGTAGTGAACTCCTGCACCGCAGATGCAGAGTAGCCGCAGCAGTGCCATCTGATCCGCAGAGCCCCAAGTACGAAGTTGCCCTCTGGAGAAAACGTGCACTGAATCCCATGCGACGCACTAGAGGCATATTGGTAAACACGTTAACACAGCTTATATATACTCACGGAGCACTGCCTATGAGGCCTTCATTTTCAGATCATGATGAAGATGCGTGTATTTTAGTAGGGAGTAATTGCAAATGAAATGTGATACACTGCAAGGCAGTATCGATCTAATTCCAAACCATCAGGATTTGGTGGTAAAAGGCAAAGAAAAAAACCTTGTTTGAAGACACAGGGTTTAGCTTTGTCCCTACAGAGTGATGGGGAGATTGTTTTCCGGATGGTTTCCACGTCCTTTGACAGCCTCCTTTCTCCCTCGTAAAGCGGAGGCTGCTGAAGGTGTTTTGGTAGCACGGACCTTTCCAGGGCTGCCGGATAACAGATGACAGGATTCAAGGTGATCTTGGTCAGTTACCAAATTCTCAAGGAGTTTCTGTGAGGGGGTAGATGTGCGCTGTTGATTTTTAAATTATATCTTAGCAGAAGAAAATGTAAAAATAATGGAATTATGGCAATTTAAAAAGAGGCAGCCATCTGTCTCATTCCATCAAATGCCTCCTTTTCAGAGAGAAAGAGAAAAAAAATCCTGACACAGCTTATCAGGTGCTTCTCAGTTTTAATGAAGAAACTGCTCTTCTTTTTGGGTCTTTTTTTTTTCCTTAAACTTGACCAGACCGTTTTCACCCTGTACTCATTTGGAAATGAACCCAAACTTTGCTTAATTTAGCATGTCTAGCCTGAAGGAGGAAGATGGTTATTATGTTCCAATACTTGAATACTGTCACATGTATCAAAATCAGGTAACTAATTACTAGGAGCAATGATCATTGGATGACATCCCAGCTCATGACGTAATGGTGAAAAAGGTTCACATCAAGGAAGCATAATTAGTATTTGTTTTTCTGCTATAAGTGATTTTCTTTTTACTCTAGTTTCCAAGTTAATAATTTGTTAAAATAAAATCTTCTGATATGACAACTGTCATTAGTGGCCACATACCAAATCGTGTCACAATTCTTTTACATCTCCCTTGATGTATGTGTTCACAGTCAAGAGGGATGAGTTTTGGAATGGAAAGCAGCAGGCAGAATTTGCGAATAAGGAAGGTATGATACCAAAGATGGGCAAAATATTTCAGATATGTCCCTGGCTGTTTTGAATGAGTTTAGACTCTGGGGCTCAGTTGATTTACTTCCTGCAGTCTTTTGACAGCACTGCCAAACTGCTATTTGGAAAAAGACCACGGAGAGTGGCAGCTGTAGAAAGACCATGAAGTAGTGGCAAGGCTGCCTGATGCCTGAAGGTGGGCGAGCATTTGAATGTTCAAAATGGGTTCTTCAAGCTCTACAGCTGTTTGCACTCAAAAGAAACACTCTAGGACCGGGTCTAAAAGGAATGACTTTGAAGCTCTAAGAAGAATTAAGGTAGGCCAGTAGCCAGCATGGCTTCCTCGGGAATGAGCACGGTCACACCAAGCACATTTTCTCTTTGAGAAGTTGCTAGACTTTTATAACAGGATGACATGGCCGACTTAAATGTAATTGCTATTCATGCCACTTAATGTCGTATAGATGATCCAGTTGAAGAGCTAACTCAAGTTAGATACAGATCCCTGTCTCTACAGATGCCCATTTGAAACATAACCAGAGGATAGAAGGTGTCATTTATGCAGCTGTGTATTTCAGTTAAATGATAGGTGCATGCAGAATTTATTTCACAGGTCTTCCTTTTTTCCTTTCACTCTTTTCACATGTATTAACATGTGTGTTCCTTGCCTTTGCATACTTAATATAAATCAGAGCTTTTTAAAGTTTTCTGCCAATGGAAAGCCAGGAAAAACTTGGTAAATTTCTTGGCTTATAATCTTGAAAGAGGATCGCTCAGGACCAGAGCTTAGCCTATTTCTTATGGAAACAAACATAGGAGAAATTGAAAAAGATGGTCATACTTGACATTTTTTTCAATTAATAAAATCCTTATTTTATTTAAAATTTATAAATCTAGGGTTAAGAAGAATGAGGAAATGGCAGGATTTACTGTAGAAAAATCTTAATAATTATCAGAAGATTCTGAATTTAAGATGCATATTTATGTTAGATCCACATATGAGGTTTTAACTCAGTATAATATAGCTCAGGGACTGCTTATAATAGTGCTACACAAAATTCACTTAAGATTTCAATGCATTATGTAGCACTAATTATAGCCCAACAGTCTGTATAAAGTTGTAGTATGGAATACATAAACTTCATGTAGTATTATCAAAACACGGAAGCCTTCATTTTTCTGATAGAAAGATTATAGAACTCGATAATAAAATACTGCATTCTAACACTATTTTGCCATCTATTACCTGACTTGACTGCCACACTTACCTTTTCGGCACGGGGAGAATGACAATACCTCTGTTTTGTATAGATTTGCTTAATATAAAAAAATTAGTCAGATATCTGCTCCAAGAGAGAAAGGCATTGTTGAAAAACAACATTCGTTGAATTATTGTGATATATCGTGAAATCTAACCGACTTTATAATCAGTCTAGGATGTACTTACGTTCCTTCTGTTGTGACTGCCCATGCGTCAATTTTATTCACCATGAAACAAATGGGGGAAGACAACTAGATTTTCTTTCCAGATGGTGTGAAAACAGCGAGGTCAGACTTGAAGAAAGGCTGTCCCTTTTGCAGAGAACTTAAAATATCACCTCTCATTTATGTCACAAAACTTGTTTTTCGTCTTTTCCCCTGGATTCTTTGGCCTCTGATCCATTGGAAGAGACATGCATAGATCTTAGAAGCCAATCTGCTCTCATTCAGCTGCTAAGTATTGATGACCTGCCTCTTCTCCTATTCTTCTCATAGATTTTTATTGATTTCTTTCTTTTTGGTTTCAGATTAGCATAGTAATACGCTAGAATACCAAAATTTACTGGCAGAAATAGCTAGCAGCTCATTTTTCAAGGATTTTACAGTCCGTTCTCTGCCTTAACCTGCTCCAAGAGTTAGTTCTGTACGACTTCTCAATATTTTCATAATTAGCTGCCCAGAATTTTCATAATTTGTAAACACAGTAAAATGACTGTCAGACATTTAGTATGGTAAAAATGGAGGGAAAAAAGGCCAGTTTCCTTAACCCATTTACATTTGACTCGGCGAGAGCTGGGCTCATGCCCATAGCAGTTAAATGATCAGGCGCATGACTCAAAGTGATTTTTCTTGAGGTGTCACCGCCACACACAACTACCATGTGTTCTTTCTTGGCTCAGGCGGGTTCTGCTGATCTTCCAGAACTCTGAACGCTGTACCCCAGCCCCAGTTTTTACGTCCATTTTTCTCTGTCAGTGTGAAGGCGGCAGAAACCACACATGTTTTTCTTTCTCCCGGCTCTCGGCTGAGCTGCTTACCTCTGGATGAACCATCTTTCACATCAGCGAGCGCTGGTTATTTCACCTGGCGCCGTGGCCAGGAGGGAGAGGGCGCACACAGGGGGACACACAGGGGAGAACAGGTCTTTGCAGTAACACGAGGTGATGCTACCAGACAACAACACTTCCGGTTTGCCGTCTAGGCCGCTAGCTGAAGAAGTGTAATTCTGAGCAAAAAATGTTGGGAAAAGAGTAAAGAAGGGTGGAAAGAATGGTGGAGGACCAGAAGTATGCTCTGGGCTGAGTGAGAAAAAAACAAAAGAGTAAGACAGGAAATTCTGCAGAAATAATGGCAGAATATGGGCTTCTAATATAGGCATTTTGTTGTTGTTGTTGAATAAAATGTTTTTACTTTCTAATAAGATGTTGACAAAGATGGTGTGGAAGTAAAAACACATAAACTTTTTCTCTGTATTTTCTCCTAAGGTCCTTTAATCCAAGTTAATATTTTGATTATGGGTTGAGTTCAGTAAAAAATGTTCTGATCTAGCATCTATATTGCTGAAGTAAAGAACAGTTTATAAACTATTATCTGTAATGAATTCCATTAAAATTATATACATATATAGGCAGAGAATCATAGGAAAGGTACACATCAAAATACTACCAGTGGTCACTAACCAGGTGATGGGGTTATGAGAGATGTTAATTATCAACATTTTATCTTTTGTCTGATTTTCTATAATTAACAGGCCTTGCTGTTTAATTAAAAAATATAAGAATATTAATTATTTTATCTTTTGAAAGACTACAAAAATCCAAAGTCAATCAAAGTTGAGTTCTAGGATATTAGGGTCAAGTCACAGCTCCCAACATGTCAGAGGAATCCGCTTTGCGTTTCATACCCCACGCATTGCCTGGGCCTGTTGGGTAGGCACATGTGAGATCCCGAGTCTGACTTATCTGGACTGGCCTCTTCCAATGTGGATATCTCATGGTTTCTGACTTTATTTTAGGCTGTTTCTTCCTAAACACCTGGCGCCATGTAAACTCTGTCTGGGTTGGAAGCACTATTTGCACTGTGGTCTGCCCAAGATGAATAAAATTTGTTCCACCCTTAGAACTAGAGATGCAATCATTTCCATCTGCTTGTCTTAAAATAAATGTACATGCTGCAGTGAATAAAAGCATTTCTAAAATAAAGTGCAATGCTAATAAACGCATTTCTGTGACTGGGTGAGGATTGTTCCAGCTGGTCTTGCTGTGAGGTGCTCAGGCTCTAGCATCCTCTGGCTTGCGGACACATCCACGTCACTCTCACTGCCTCATGGACGCACAGCTTTATATTCCATCTTGCCCTCCCCTGCACTTTAATCATACGCACATATACACCCTACTCTGAGTCTCATTAGGATGCAAGCCTTGGAGACTTTCTTTTCTTTGGAGGGGAGTGGTGGGTGACAAATGGATGACAGGTCTCTGCCATTCTAGTACCACGTAGAGTGGTTTCACTGCCCTGAGCATCCTCTGCACTCCCTCTGCTCATCCCTCCCTCTCCTCTAGCCTGGAGACATTCTTACTAGTTGTGAATCTGGGTTGCTCCTTTCGCAGATAGGCAATGACTCTTTCATTGGAGCATGGCAGGGTCGCCCAGGCACTGCAACATTTGCGTGACTCCTTTATTCAAGGGACTCGACTGAATCTTAATCAGAGATTTGCTATCTCTGGAACATATCATGAAAAACCAGAATCTGGTTTTCTTAAGCACACCAAGATTTTCTTGAGACATAGTCACATGCTGTTCTACCTACAAAATTCTTAGAAGTATGTCCTGTGTCAATAACGTATTTTCTGGATTCTGAAATCGAGTGAGACAGTGATTTCTTTTGAGAGTGGGTTATTCTTCACTTTGGATGTCTCCCTGGGGAAGAACTTTTTCTCAGAACTCCAGAGTGGGTGTCACAGCTCAAAGAAGGTTAAAGTATGTTTGACTACCTTCCACATTATGTTGGCTGTGATTCTGGAACACGGAGGACTGAGCTGGTGTAGGTCCCCTTCCAGATACAAACACATTCTACATTCACAGTGCAGAAGGGAATGTGGGTTGGGATATTGTTGCAGCATCTTTGGAATGTGATTTGCTAACAGCTTCCCACCACAAGCCCCTGTGACTCTGGGCAGCTCACGTGGAAGATACGCTGGAAACGGCAGGAGGTAAAAGCCCTGGGGACAACTCTGACCCAGTCTCAGGAGGGAGTATGCAAATAATACTGCAGTGCTATCTCCTCTTGGCTGGGATAACCTTGAATCATGTTTTAGGCTGCCTCTCAGAGTTGACCAGTGAGAATAAGCCTCAGTTGCCTATTACATTAAATTACTTAACATAGCTCAGCCATGCTCAAAATAAAAGAGCTATTTCAGACACTGTCCCATTGAACTTTCTCCCCTAATACCTTTCACAATTGCCTATTGTACTATTACTAACAAAAAACTAAGTAATAAATAATGATAATAATGTCAACAATACACTAACACTAATAATAGTTAAACATCTGTCAGGTGTTTCCTATAGACTTGCAGTATTTTGAATTTTTAACTTATGTAATATTGCCACCGAATGCATTATTAAAATTCTCATTTTATCGATGGGGGAATCGAAGCACAGAAGTAGAACTTCAGCTTAGTCTTTATGATAGTAACGTTAGCGTTACTTCAAGACATTTCTAATTGTCCCCATCTATAGTCTTGGAATAGTCCATCCATGCAAGAAATCCCAATATTCCATACTTGTTAGGTTGGTGATTTGAAGTGAAAGTCCTTTAGGTGTAAGGCATCTGCCTATTTCTGGACTGTAATAGAGAAAACAACGTTTTTTTTTTTTTTTTTTTCAGATTTGCAAAGTAACCAACCTTCTCAAAAAGGAGATCATATATATGTTTGGTGGCAAGGGTTTGAGGCTTGTCTAGATTCTAGAAATCACTGCCCTGTTTTTTGACAGTACTAAGAGGCTGCTCAAGCTTTTTTTTATGTTTTGTCACATCATGATTTCATGTTGAGCTGACAGGTCATTAGATCTAACAGTTGAGAGATGGATTTGTTTTGGCCTCCACTGTAAATGTTTTGCTGGTTGAAGGTTTTCACTACCAATTATGTATCCCTTGTTTCTTTAACGCAGTCCTTAATTCCTCTACAGAGAAAGATCCCTAAGTCCTCTTCTGTAAAGTACGATACCTAAAATAACTGAAAAGATAGATGCTTCCCTTTCGCCAACAGAATTTCCTTGCAGTTTATTACATTTTTCTTCTTTTCTTTTTTTTTACTGAATCCACCACATTTTAAAACATTTAAGACTTTAATTCCTGCAATTTTCCTCAAGGACTTATATCACCAACATGTCTACACCCCCCTAGAATTTAGGAAAACTGAGAAATCAGCAGATCTCCAGAATATTTCTGATAGAGTAAGACATAGTATATTACTATGGAGGTCAGCACACACCCTTTGGGGAAGGTATCTTAATGACAGGACCATTCAGCAGATGATTGACCCTACCCCAGGCAGAAGATGTAAGATCAAACCTGGCTTCCTTTGAGGTAAGCAAGATCATCAATTTGGTGGTCTTATAAATTCATAAATTCAGTTTTCTCTGTCCATATACATGTATTCTATGTTCTAATCTCTGCTTGTGGTTCAGAAAATCATTCTTCTCTTCTATGTTATAAAAGAACCAATGGGAGGCATTCTGAATCCTTGCCACTTAGAAATTACAATCCGAAGGAGTAATCCTGGGAACAGCATCATATCAGGAGACTAAGATGTTCAACTAGACAAAACTGGTGACATATCAGCTTCATTCTGTAGGTCAGATGATCTGAAGAAGATGCCGGTGTCCTTAAATAATAAACATTCTTAAGAGTCTCTTACCCATGGCCTAGGTCAGTGGGTTCTCAAATTTTAACATGCATCATGAACTACCTGGAGGACAGATTGCTGGGGCCCAATCCCACCTTCTGATTCAGGAGGTCTGGGATGGTGCTCAGAATGTGCATTTGTAAGAAAAAGTTTCAGATGGTGATGATGGTCTAGCTATCTCACTTTGAGCGCCTGATCGAGGCTTCAGATAAAATTGCTTACAGTGGCAGGGACTCAAGAAATCTCTATGACGTCTACCTTATATGCTTTACTTTCTGTTCACTTTTTTCCTGATCAGATACCTCTTTTTAGATTATCTTACACATTAATTGCTCCTTCAAGGGCTCAGTTATTTTCAGTGAAAGTTTGGTCACCTGACCTTACTCAACATTTTTTTCTACATTGATGCCAGGGTTTTTTGGTCTAAAATGTAAAATCTGATCACTTGCCCAATTCAAACTTCTCAAAGATGGCCCAACTGCTCAAAATATATGTAAGGACATCTTTTTGCCTATCTCTTCAGCTTCTTATTTTGCTTTATCAGCTAGGGTGCTTTCATGCACAACTAATGCAAGTAATTGAATCAGCTCTTGGTACATCATACACCATCCCAAACTCAGTGGCTTAAAACAATAAACACTTGTTATTGCTCATGAGTCTGTGGGTCAGCTGGGCAGATTTTCTTGTCTTGGCTAGACTCACTCATATGTCTGTGGCTGTTGGGTCGCAACTCTGCTGATCTTGGCTCGCTCGCTCCCACGTTTGGGTGTTGGCTAACTGCAGACCAGTCTAGGATGGCTTTAGCTGAGACAGTTAGGCTCTCCTCCATGTGGTCTCTCATTCTCTGCAGGTTGGCCCAGGCTGGTCGTTAGGACAGCAGAAGAATTCCAAGAGAGAGTAGAAACCCTCAAGGCCACTTGTGATCTAGGCTCAGCACCAGCATACCATCACTTTTGTCACATTCTACTGGATAAAGCAGTTCTCACAGTCAGAATGGGCAGATCTGACAGTTAACAAGGCCAAGAGCACGGATCCAGGGATATCAGTAATTGATTCCACACAATCAATCTGCCACAGTACACAAAATAAAATTTGCTTAAACCTTACACAGATTACTTACCTCCCATGACAGAAAACCAAGATTTGTTGTAGATTACAGAGTTGGTAGACTTAATGACTCAAGAATGTCATCAAGGGCACACTTTCCATCTTTTCTCCCAATTATTCTTAGCTTATTGGATCATCCATAGAGT
Source organism: Manis javanica (assembly GCF_040802235.1). NCBI lineage: Eukaryota > Metazoa > Chordata > Mammalia > Pholidota > Manidae > Manis > Manis javanica. The sequence goes on along the minus strand of NC_133159.1, from coordinate 174,968,638 downwards.
GGCTTGGTTCAAGGTTTCAAATGACTATCAACAATAATTGAAGAAATATGCTTCAGTGTTCACATTGGATAGATTCTTTTACCCAACCCAGAGAAATTCTTTACATTGCATTGGTTCAAATTGGCTTATGCCTCCCTGTTTCTAAACCAATCACTGCGTGCCACAAGTAAGCGACTTCCAGACCTAAAGTGGCTTAACTAACTGAGGCCATTGTTATTTAATTGAGAAAGAAATCTAGGGTTGGAGAGTTCTGTAGAAGGAAGTCTATCTCATATACAAAGAAGGTTAGAGTTATGGCAGTCCTGGGACAGGTGCTTCAGGTTAATAATGCCATTAGGAAGTCAAGCTCCTATTTTTCTCTGTCATCCTAAGCGCTACATTTTCTTTCCTCATGCTACAACTTTAAGCAGTGTGTCCTTACTCACCCAAATGTTAGATGAAAGAGCACGGGGAAGAGAGCTAGCCTCATGCTTTTTCTCTTTACATTAAGTAGAAAGTTCTATCTCAAAGCCCCTGAGCAGACAGATTTCCTCTTATGTCTAATTGTCCACATTGCTGCTTCTGGCTGCAAGGTAAGCTGGGAAAATGAACATGTACATCTGCTCTCTTTCGCGTATGGGAGGAAAACGGTTTTAGTATGAATGAAACGGTGAAAAGAGGCTGTTGTGTATGCAAAACTGTGCATCTCACAACTTTCAACACACTAACATACTATCTTTTTAAAATAAAGGGCTGCATAACCCTAATTACTTGGCATTCATGCACTTGAATTTAGATGGCAATTGAAGGCATGCGTATTTCTTATGCTTTTACCATTGGACAAAGATATATTTCTGAAAAGCAGAAAGAAATCACTGCATTCAGAACATGACTGGTAGGTTAGACATAGATTTCATCTGGAGAGAGTTTTTAAGCTAAGGCATTTCATTGTGTGACTGAGTCTTATCCTCTGTGAAGTTGTGATCATTTTGAAGTCTGCCTTTAGTTAGCATCCTCCTGTAGCAACCCTTCCACTCACAGAACTTGCATTAGAATTGTCTCGTATTCTGGTATCAGTGCATTATATACCAACTCCATGTTGACTGTAGAGTAAGTGTCCTGTATCTTTGTCTGACTTTCCATCTATCATTCATTACATTTTATTGAATTGTTTGACACAGAGCCGTCTTCTTGGGATTGCTGTCACTCAGAATGGATCATAAATTGACTCTAAATGTTTTACAGATGAGTAGCTGAATGAAAATGTTAATCTTTCCGAGTTTTCCATTGCATCTAAGCAGGCTTATACTCAACTCAAAGGACCAAATAGTTAAAGGAATAATTTAGGGACCTAAATGTTTTCAAATCACTTAGTATATACAAAGTGCGGTAACTTACAAGGTAGATTTTTGGGCAAAGACTCATGTTTCAAAAGCTTCCAATTACATAGTGATTTCAACAGAGAGATTCACCTCCTCCTAAACAGTGCTCTTAATTTCTCTTGCTTGGTGCTTAAAAAACACAGGTAAGGGAAAATATTGAAACCTACCTGGCTAAGAGCATGTTACGAGACATTCTATCTTGCTTGTTATTTCTTAATGGAACATAAATGCTGGGCTATGAGTCACCCATCACCGTTCGCCATCCTAAGCTCGGCTATCAGATGCTGGAGTGGAGGTACGAGAGGCATGCGATGCGGTAGAAGAGGTTATGTCAGGAAAGCTCAGAAACAAAGAGCACCTAAAGGTCAGTAAATGCTTTTATCTTGTTAGCGAAGCCAGAGCTTCCTTTTTGAGGGGGCCGTGATTTCAACCTCTGCAGTTAGGAGCTTAGTTGAACAATGATTAGTTTATGTCCCAGTTAAGGTTATTGTTGCAGGAATGTTTTTAATATACCCAGGGTTTTGGCTTTGATTTTTACCTTCAAACTCCAGCAAGTCTTGAATTGTTTATTGAGTCTATGTTGAGAAAAAGAACACAGAGATGAAGCTAATAATTGGCAAGAGTCCCAATCCTTGTGTCATTAGTGCCATTTATTAGGGTAGGGGTTATGTAGGGAAAGACTGCTGGTTTGAACCATTTGTTTCTAAATTTTTTCTTGGGGGACGGGGTTCTAATTAGGAGTTCTATTTTTCTGTAGGTGAACATGGAGATTTCGTTAGGAAGCAGAAATGATGCATGCTTAGTGGATAATTTGTTTCATTGGAAAATTAGTCAAGGAGAATAAACTTGACTTTCCTTGATCATTATTTTCAAGGCAAAATGTCATTGTATCGATCAGTAGAATGCTTAGTGTAAGGGAATCTTCATGGACGATTTCACAGTAAAATGAGTTACTACACTGCATATTCCATTCATCTTCTTCACAGGTGACTAGAGGTTGACGTCACATCTCCAGTGGAGGGTGGGCCTGTTACATTAGAGAAGGGGCAGTTTGCCAGTGTCCTGGAGGGGTCCTGCCACTGTCTCCCCTTAAAAGGAGGTGTGCGTCTCAGGGACTTAGGTATACCTTTACACATTTCTCTTGTTCTCTTTTATATTGTTCAATTTATAGAAAGTCTCAAGTTTTCCCAATTCAGACTGGTAATAAGAATGAACAGAAAGTTAGCTCACAAGTGTCCTCTGGTGTTTCTTACTCTCTCTCCAGGTGTGTCCATGGTAACATGTTAAATGGTACCGCACTATGTTCTAATTGGATAGCTTGTTCTGGATGAGCGAATTTATATTTCTTTTGAGATTAGTTACTTTGGGGGTTAGACGTAACAATGGAAAAGGAACTTTAGTAGATACAAAATGTAAAGCAGTATAGCATGGCTGATGAAAAAACAAACTTAAAGTTCTGAAGATCTCTGTTATTTGATGGGCTCCATTTGTGCTATCCTGCAGCAACTTCAGGAACTCCATTTTTTCACTCTGAATTCCCCATGGAACCATGGCAGGTAGCACAAGATCTCAGTTAGGAGTCCTTTTAAGCAATGGCCTTCGTGTTACCCTTTGCAAGGTATTTACCTGGAAACCTCAGAAAGTTGTTTAATTGAAAATACTAGTACACGGCGGGGTGTGGCGGTGGTGCCTAATACATACTAATGACAATAGAGTGCGTGGGTGTGATGTATGGCGAGATCCCACAGGGCATCTATCTTCAGCTCTTTCAAGTGCCAGGATTGCTCACCACACCCTGTCTTGGTTTGGAAACTCTTCACAGAGGTTGCTCGCATGCCAAAGCCGGAATGAATCTCCTTCTCTGAGCAGAAAAGGTTTATGTGAAACCAAACCTATTCCCATTTCTAGAGGTTGGCTTACTGGGATTTAAGCAAGGAGTTTAAATTCCAACATGATGGCCATTTTCTTTGTACGTGGGGTTGGTCAGAGATCAGCATGACGGGTTGTTGGGACGTGTTTGGCAGGGCATCTGGAATCGTTGCATTTCAGAGCCTTGCCTCGGAAATGACTCCTCTGTTTACATTAGCATCATTGCTCCCTGTCATCTATATTTATAGAAGCAATTACAAAGTTACTTCTCCATAGTAATTTTTGAGCAACTCAGCTCTACCCAACGGAGTTTTCTCGATAGTTAAAAAGACAAAAAAAAGTGTGTGTGTGTGTGTGTGTGTGTGTGTGTGTGTGTGTGTGTGTGTGTGTGTATTTACTTGGCATAGATGTAATCTTCAGAAAAATAAGCAACTAGCAGCAGAAGCTAGAGCGGGCACACTGACCCTCCTCTCACCGGCCTCTCTCCCTCCTCAATGAATTAAGAGTTGTGCTTAAAATCTGAATCTTCATAGATGTTTCTTTTCAATTTATGTTAGTTTCATCTATGCAGAGTATGTCTTGGAGAAAGAAAAGGTAATGGCATTCAAAATGAGTCAGCTAAAAATAAGATTACAGGGTTTTCTAGCCAAATGATAGCAGCAAGATTTTCTCAGAGCTGGATTTCTGTGGCAAACCTGATTGGCTAATTTAATGACAGGGATGACAGTATGAAATCTATAAAAACAACGCTGAGTATGTATGGGTGGGTTGTGATTTTCTGCTTGCCTTTTTGTCGTTTTGTGGGAGACAGCTGCTCCCTGCCCCCGGGTTTCCCTCCAAGGAAATCTCTCTCAACTGTTTGTAGCAGTTTCTTTCAATATTTATTTACATACCTCCAATTCATGTTTGATAATATCACTATTTACTGATTTTTCGGTTTAAAGAATTACTTCTTGAACTCACACTACAGAATATGAGAATTTCCATGTAACTTTCCATAAAATAACCATATGATGTTCCTTATCCCTTGACTATAAGAATCCTTCTTTCTTCCAGGGTGATGATTTGGTATTTATTACTAGAGTAGTATTCATTTCTATATGCTAGTAAAACCATGAAAATATCAGTCACTGCTGAGCCCCACCTATAGCATCCTCTGATCCTTTATGGGTGTTTTGGTGATTGCCGTCTTCCTTTTTTGTTTTCTTTGCATTGATTATTCATTCAAGCCCAGTATTTGTCTCAGCTCTGTATATGTTTCTCAGTATGATCACGGACATCTGGTAAGCTATCAATTTCATTTTCTGCCATGACCTTTCAGAATATCCTGACATTGTCCAATCAGGACTGCGTGCTCTCCATATTGGCTACATGACTGCTGGCCTCAGATTTCTTTTAAACCTCATCCTAATTTCCTTCACCTCTTCCAAATTTCCTATTTCCTAGAACTCATGTCTTCTTTTTCCTCCAGGAATGTTACGTTACGACAGTTTATATGGGGAGGGGTAAAATTCTGACGCATCCTCCATCGGAAGACGTCTTGACTCCCTCTTAACACTGAATTGAGAATTTAGCAAGATGTACAATTTTTATGTTGCAAATATTTTTTTCCCTCAACATTTTGAAGACGTTTCTCCATAGTCTCCTGGCATTTAGGAGTTACTGTTGAAAGATCTGTCATAGATTCCACAACCTTTATGTAAAACCTGCTTTTTCTTACAACAAAATGAGAGAATCCTTTGCTAGTTGCAGGAGTTGATATTTCACAATGGTATGTTTTGGGATGGATCTATTTTGAGTCACTGTCTTGTGGACCCTCTGTGTCCTTTTAATCAGGAAACATATTTCCAATTTTGAGATGTTATCTTGAAATGTTTATCTGATTGTTCCCTTTCTACTATTCCTACCATTTTATCTCTTCTTTTTTCTGATTTCACCAACTTTATCTCCCAAACTTTATATTGAAGTTTTGAGGAATCCCTGTCTCATATTTTTAATTTCAAAAAGCTTTTTGAAAATTCACTGAAGATAATTTTCCTCTAGTCTGCTATTCTTTTTTCTTAGATACACTTATCTCTGAAATTTTTTTTTTTTTGCTTATTTTTATTCCTCCAAGTACCTACTTTTTTTCCCTGTTTGCTAATTTTTGTATCGATTTTTAATACTATATTCCTCCTCCAGATGCCTGGGACCCGAGGCTGTTTGTTGGCTGTGGTCTTCCTCTGTTAATGATTCTGATAAGGCAATATCCTTGCAGAAGCCCAAAGATAGTCCTTTAAACCCTTACCCTATCATAGCTGGGTTTTCCATAAAAGAGACTTTTTGTGATCCAAGACTCCTGGCTTCCTAGAGTTCTACAGTCTGCGTGGGCTAGGAAGGTCACTAACTACCTTCTGTCCGTAGTCTTGGTCCTTGTCTCAGGGTAGGATCTTTCTGCTTTGCTGTGTCTAGGGAAAAAAACCCCTCAAGTCTTCTTCTGGGTTGCAGGATAGAAACCTGCATTGCTGCCGATAGAGACGTAACAACTCCCCACTGAATGGAAGGGTAACCCTGGGGCAGGGGGGCAGGGAGTAGTTATAATTTAATCTTAAGTAGACTTCTTACCTTTGTACTCCCATCTTCAGCCTCCGTACCAGAAGTCGTGCTGCCAATTCCTGAGACTTTAAGGACCTCGTGCTATAAATAAAATGGCCTTTTGGCCTTTTGTGCTATTGCTTTAGCACCCAGCTTTCTCTGGTTTGTACCAGATCAGCTGTCACTCATTCCTCTGCTTTCCAGCATAAAAAACTGGACTTCCCTTGTCTTGCCACTGGTTCTCTTTTTCCTTGTGGGCTTCTCTGGTCATTAATGAATTTCATTTATTGTTGTTTTATTGATTTTCTTTGCAGGAGGGAGTAGCACTAAATGGCCTGATAATAGGGTTGATATTTATAATTATGCCCAGTGAATCAGAGAAAGCCTGACCAAGCAGATGCCAGGACAGAATCGGACGCGTGAGAGATGTACTGGCTGAAGTGCCGTGAAGGATAAAAGGGAGACGGGGCGGGAGAAGGAGGGAAGAACCTTCAGACGTGGTGCAGGCTGTAGGCTTGTGAAAGGACAGGGAGAAGGGAGGGGACTCAGACTGCGGCATAGCTGGGAGAAGAGCTGGGCCAGGCTGACGGGCAGTCTCAACACAAAGGTCACCCACCAGAGGACACGTCAGGCAGGGGCAGTCTTGCCCTCATAGCCGTGCTTTGCTCAGTCGTCTGTTGGGAGAAGCCCAGGGAGAGGGGAGGCTTGATGTGAACACTGGAGGATCACAAAGGTGAGGCAGATAGAGGCTGTCCGCTCACTGCCTCCTGCAGCACAGTCTCTCTTGAACTGTCTGATCAGTTCCTGCTTATGGCCACCATATCTCTGCTCTGAATAAGCATCAATTGAGCACCAACTCTGTGTCGAAGAAAGTAGAGGTTCCCTAGTCAGCTCGGGCTGCTCTCACAAAGTGCCATAGACTGGGTGGCTTGCTTGCTTGCTTCTTTCTCTCTCTTTCCAGTCTCTTCTTCCTCCCTTCCTTCTCTTCCTGTTGGACAGAAATTTATTTCTCACAATTCTGGAGGCTGGAAGTTTGAGGTCAGGGTACCACCATTGTCAAGTTGTGACAAGGACCCTCTTCTGGGTTGCAGACTGCTCTTCACATGGAGGAAAGAGAGAGAGCCCTCTGGCCTCTTCTTCTAAGGGCACTGATCCCATTCACGAGGGTTCCATGCTCACGGCTTAATTACCCCTGAAAAGGCTCCACCGCCAAGTACCATCACATTGGAGATCAGATTTCAAGTTACAAATTTTGGGGGCACACATTCAATGCATAGCAGGTATTTATCTTTCCTTTAAGAATGTACAGTCTAGTTTGGGAGAATGACCCGGAGCCCTGGAATTACTTTCCCATGCAAGATTTCATGGAATCCTCACTTAATTTCACAGCAAAAATAGAACATCCCCAGCCCATTGCTCCAATCCTGACAGTAATAACTCAAAAATATATTAGGAGCATTTTCTCTTACTCCTTCATTGCAGACATTGTCTGCTACCTGGACTACCTGCTGTAGCCTTCCAACAGGTCTTTAATTCTTCTCTCGCTGGGCTACCACCTGTTTACCATAAAGCAGTCACTGGGTGTGTACTTTCAAAAATATAATTGGGTCCTGTCATTTCTTAAAACATTCTGGTGGTTTTGAATTGCTCTTCAATGATATTAAAGCCCTTGAGATGTCCTGCAAGCCCACACGTGACCCCATCCATGCTAGGCTCAGCCTGCTCTGGGCTCCCCTTCCCACTGCACACTAGCCATGCAGCCCCTTATTCCTTCCCAATCCTCAGGCTGGCCCTGCCCCTCTCTGAGTTCCTGTTCCTTGTCTGGAACGCCCCTTCCCTGATTTTCCTACTGTTATCTCCTCTTTGTATCTCAAATGCCATCCAGGCCACATCCGTTTGATTTGGGCTACTTGTAGCCTGAAACAGAACCAAGATCTCAGCTTCTGTGACTGGCTCAGGAGGCTCCTAACCACCTATAGTTAGATGTCTGTCAACAGCTACCTGAACTAAACAGGACTGTTGTTTGCTTTCTTGAGAGGACTGAGAGAACAGTAGTAAAATTAGAGAAACACTTCTCTCTTGGATCTCTTCTTTCAATGGGCTAGTCAAATACTCTTTTGTAAATGCAAACTGTCATGCAAGCTGGTAGAGTGTTAACTATGAGACAGCTTGATGTTTGAAGGAATGCCTGAATGAACTGTATCATTTACAATGTGGTGGTATGCTTACTTCTTTTAGTATTGCTAAATGTATATCTAGACTGCTTTTAGACCAGTTATACTGCACCCAGCGCATAGTGGATTCTCAAGAAATTATCTTTGGTTGAATATGTAAACCCCAGAAACGCAGGATTTCTGTGTAGATAATGTAGATAACTGTACTGCAACTTTGTGGTACCCTGCCTGTCACAGACAGAGTGGTATTTGCATATCTGGTTTAAAGATCTAGAACATGACGATTTGAGGACTGCTTTCAGGGTTGTAAGTTGAAGTGATAGACACAGAATTAATTTTTCCCTGCTTCACTCAGTGTCTTCTGTTTTGAAATTAATAGTTGCACCCACAAAACATGAGGAAGGTTGAAAGACAGGTTTAAAGAGGGAAAAACAAGCAAGTGTTGCTCTGTTTTCGTATGCACTAATTTCTTTGTCCTTAAATAAAAAGGAATATGTAGAAAGAAAGCTTATCCTATATCCTATATCTTATGCCATGGTACACAATGTATTAATGCTGTGTTGAGTTTGTATACTATAGATTGGCAAACATTTTTCAGTAAAGGGCCAGATAATGAATATTTTAGGCTTTACACACCATTTGGTTGCTGTCCTCTCTTCTTCCCCCTCCCTTTCTTCCTCCTCTTCTGCTTTCTTCTTCATTTATAACCCTTTAGAATTAAAAAAAAAGATCATCTCACAGCAGGTAGCGATTGGGGGCCAGATTTGACATGTAGCTGACCTTTGATTTATATAGAAATCCAACTCAACTCACCAAAGTCTAAATCAGACAGAGGCTACCATCTGAAATTGTTAGAAACACAGTGACAGCAAAATGTTGAACTCTAAAAAATATGGATGCCTTTATAACTAATTATATCCAAGGAAACACTAAGATGTATATTTGCATAGCAACAAAAAAAATAAGACCAGAAATATGCAGCAATTCAAAGACACAAGTACTTCATAATTTCTTGGGCCTTCTGAGTGAGGGTTATAGAAACTGATTGGACTCTTAAATTTATGGCCAGGATTTCTTTTTCTTTTTGACCTTTTATTTTTATTTTATTTTACTTTTTTAAAATTTGGTATCATTAATATATACTCACATGAGCAATACTGTGGTCCCTAGATTCCCCCCATTATCAAGTCCCCCCCACATACCCCATTATAGTCACTGTCCATCAGCGTAATAAGATGTTATAGAGTCACTACTTGTCTTCTCTGTACTACACTGTCTTCCCTGTGTCCCCCCCAAACTTTATGTGTGCTAATCGTAATGCCCCTTATTCACCTTCTCTCTCGCCTCCCACCCCCACCCCCAAGTCCCTTTCCCTTTGGTAACTGTTAGTCCATTCTCTGGTTCTGTGAGTCTGCTGCTGCTTTGTTCCTTCAGTTTTTACTTGGTTCTTATGCTCCACAGAGGAGTGAAATCATTTGGTGCTTGTCTTTCTCTGCCTGGCTTATTTCACTGAGCATAATACCCTCTAGCTCCATCCATGTTGTTGCAAATAGTAGAATTTGTTTTCTTCTTATGGCTGAATAAGATTCCATTGTGTATGTGTACCACATCCTCTTTATCCCTTCATGTGCTGATGGCCACTTAGGTTGCTTCCATTTCTTGGTTATTGTAAATAGTGCTGCAATAAACATAGGGATGCATATGTCTTTTTGAAACTGGGATCATGCATTCTTAGGGTAAATTTCTAGGAGTGGAATTCCTGGATCAAGCGATATTTCTATTTTGAGCTTTTTTAGGAACCTCCATACTGCTTTCTACAATGGTTGAACTAGTTTACATTCCCACCAGCAGTGTAGGAGGGTTCCCCTTTCTCCACATCCTTGCCAGCATTTGTTGTTACTAGTCTTTTCTATGTTAACTATCCTAACTGGTGTGAGGTGATATCTCCTTGTGGTTTTAATTTTCATTTCCCTGATAATTAGCGATGTGGAGCATCTTTTCATGTGCCTGTTGGCCATCTGAATTTCTTCTTTGGAGAAGTGTCTATTCAGATCCTCTGCCCACTTTTTAATAAGGTTATTTACTTTTTGGGTGTTGAGGTGTGTGAGCTCTTTATATATTTTTGGATGTTAACCCCTTGTCAGATGTGTCATTTACAAATATATTCTCCCATACTGTAGGATGCCTTTTTGTTCTGCTGATGGTGTCCTTTGCTTTACAGAAGCTTTTTAGCATGATGTAGTCCCATTTGTCCATTTTTTATTTTGTTTCCCTTGCCCAAGGAAGTGCATTCAGGAAAAAGTTGCTCATGCTTATATTTAAAAGATTTTTGCCAATGTTTTCTTCTAAGAGTTTTATGGTTTCATGACTAACATTTAGGTCTTTGATCCATGTTGAGTTTACTTTTATGTATGGGGTAAGACAATAATCTAGTTAATGTAGCTGTCCAGTTTTGTATGGCCAGGATTTCTAAGTTTTGAGTTAGATCATGGGTGGGAGAAAAATCAGTATTTCACATATTATCATGAGAACGAAGTATGGCAGATATTGTCTCCCAGAGTATCTGGGGAGTGTGATGGGTGTATTTATTTTTTGTACTAGCCACGTACCATCAGGTTGGTACCAAGTACCAACTGAGTAGTGTGCAGATTGCATGAGTACTAGTATTCAGGAGGGTTGCTGCCACTGGTAAGCAGGTATATATCACACACACACAAAAAAAGTATTTACTGACTTTCATGTTGTAAATGCTATAACTGTGGCCCATTTCAAGCTACCAGTGGTTTAATGATCTGACAAAGTCCATGGATATTTCATAATCAGCATTTTGAGCTGGTAGGAGCCAGCCCCAGCGTGTACTGGTTGTCATCCACCTAAGAGAGTGTTAGCTTTGCCAGACTTTTTTCTGTGAAAGCTATTTATTCCTTACTCTGTCAGATGGACTTGTGTTTAATCAGTCTTTTTAGAGAAACACTATAGAGAACTTTGGACATTGTTAAATTATGAAAAGCATGTTTGGTGTCAACAGTTGGTAAACTATAGCCTGTTAGCCATATCTGGCCCATGGACTGTTTGTGAATAGCCCATCAGCCTAGAATGACTTTGACATTTTTACAGGACTGTGAAAAAAATTGAGAAGGAGACTGTGCAAAAGACACCTGTGTAGCTCACAAAGCCAAACTGTGTGGCCCCTTACGGATGCTAACCCTGATCCATTTTATCATCATCTTAATTGAAAAATACAGTATATTTTAGTCATCTATAAAAGGCAAACATTTGTTAAAGAGAAATCGAAAGACAATATCCAAAGACAGTATCTATCTACCTGATGACAAAAAAGGTAGAGATGCAAGCATAAATTAATAGTTTGAACAATACAAATAACTCAAAAGTTAGCCCAGGTTAAATTATGTGTTTTTACTTACAAATGCTCATCCTTTTAATTCCTTGGTATACAAATTTAAAATTTTTGCTATTATTGGCAAAAGATGTGGAGCAAGTGGAACTCTCATTCACAGTAGTTTCTTAAGAAGTTTACCATACCTAACTTAGGAAGTGGCTGAGCACATCCACTCCTAGGTATATTCCCAAGAGGGATGAAAACATATGCATACAAACAGACTTACAAGAATGCTTCATAACAGCCACAAATTGAAAACAACCCAAAGTTATAGCAACACGTGAATGGGTAAATGAATTGTGGTGTAGTCATGAAATGGAGTACTACTCAGCAATGAAAAGTCTGAATTACTGTTACATGCACAATATGAGTGGATTGCAAAATTTTACATTGAGCAAAAGAAGTGAGACTAAAAAAGACTATATACTGTATCATTTCATTTTCTTTAAAGGACCAAAAAGCTAATATTTTAGTCTCTTGCATTTATTTAAGTCTGCCATTGCAGCATAAAAGCAGCCACAGTATGCAAATGAATGAGTGTGGCTGAATTACAACAAAACTTTGGTTTTAGACAGTGAAATTTTAATCTCATAAACATAGGAGATACATAGTGAAATGTTACTATTCTTCTGCTTTTCCAACTATTTCAAGTTGAAAAAAAATTTTTTATCTTGTGGGCTTAACAAAAAGTAGTGGCCAGATTTGGCCAGTGGGCCATAGTTTGCAAACATTTTTTTCTAGAGTGAACTATACTAATATTTCAGAAAATAGACAGTTGCCCTGGGCCAGGGATGGGGTAAGGTTGTTTGCCGAGGGGCACAGAAGTGTTTTTGGGGATTGATAGAAATGTTCTATATCTTGATTGGAGTTGTGATTACATGAGTGTGTATTTGTTAAAACTCATCAACTGTATGTTTAAAATAGGATATTTTATTTTTTGTAAATTATACCACAATAAAGTTGATTTTCCGAAAAAGTAAACATAAAACTAAAAATAAAGTGCAACTAGAGATAGATGTGTTTTACCCTTATTCTCAAAAGAAATAAAACCTTCACTAGCTTGAAGGCTATATTGCATGATAGTGAGCCTAACTTAGGAGGTAAGAAAGTTTTCTCAGGTGACTAGAGATCAACTAGTTTTTACTTGGCAACATTTAGGAGTGGGAAAACTTGAAGGCACAGGAAAGAATTAGCTCTTTAACTAGTCAGCTGCATCTATAGTTCCATGGTCCAACTATTGCTATAAAATATACCAAATTTAGAACCTTTTAAAAAATTAATTTGATTCAGAGCTGCTGATTTTATCATCCTTTAGGTATATTGTACAGTCATGGAATAAGGAATCTAAAATATATTTTTAAATGCCATATTGACCTGAAGAATGAAAATAATGAATGTAATAATAATATCAGTAATGAAGTCTGACACCAACTTAATTCTAAAACTAGTACTGCTAAACTCTACCTATATTACCTAATGAAATCCTCAACATTTTCTTATGAAGTTGGTGCTTTTATTATCCTCATTTTTACATGAAAAAAGTAAAGTTCAACTTGCTTAGAACTGCAGAGCTAGAAAGGGGCCGAGGCAGGACTGAACTCAGATTCACTGACCCTGGAATATTCAGCTTGGTAAGGCAGAAGAAAAGATTTCCTTTCCCAAAAGATTTGGTTAAGAAACAAAAGAAGAGAAGAGAAGAGAGGAGAGGAGAGGAGGGGAGGGGATTGGAGGGGAGGGGAGGGGATGGGATGGGAGGGGAGGGGAGGGGTCGAACGGGAGGGGGGGGGAGGAGAGGGGAGAATCTAGTTGTAAATCCTTTGGGAATTTAAGGATATGGGAACATAAGTACCTTAATATTCTAAGTTCCATACCAAAGTGTATGGCCCTTACTAAGTGTGCAAAAAGTATTTGTGGAGTGAATGAATGAAATAAAAATTGTTCTCAGAATGTTTTGGCCTTAATGGCTCAGTTCCTTTTTTTTTTACAACATTTAAAAAATTCATTTACATAATAGTAAGCATTTTAAAGTGTGCAATTCAGTGACCTTTAGTACACTCCAGTGTTGAACAACCATCACTACTCTCTAGTTCTCCTTAGCTAATTTTACAAACAGTATAAACTTTAACTTCTCTGCATTATTTTTATATCACAAAACCCAGGACAAAAATATAAACCTGCCAAGAATTTTTTTTTTATTGTAACTGCTACTTTATCTTTCTTTAGCAGTGTCAAAGTTCCATAGATGTTTGAGGCTTATGAATCTGGGTACCACCAACATACTCTCCTGGCTGCTGAAGGAAGAACACATTTGCAAGTCGAGACAATCTTTTTCAAGATGAGGCATTTGTTGGTTAGGCAAGCTGCATTGCTGATATTAATTAGTCCAGTTGCTTTTACAGACCTCGAGTATGTCATTCCACTTTGATCACTCATAGAATTTGCTGACTTTCTGGGAAATGAGTAATAGTGTTTCATTCAGCCATTAGCATGTCTGGGACTGGACTACAACTCTTAGAGTTCTCTTCATTGTCCTTAAATAGAGATAGGGAAACCTTGATATGAAAGTGGTTGCCTGCTGTCAGGTGGTGTGGAAGTTGGAAATGGTAGATGCCTGGGTTGCTCTATTACTCATGGGCTTGTTTTGTGGCCACAATTGATGCCAGATGAAAGCTGCTTGGGCAGGCTGGAGCGCTTATCCAGGTGAGAGTTTATAATTGCATTCTGAAAAGGAGAGAGCCATGGGGCAAATCACCACTGCTCTGAAAGTTCACCAGAGATCCTTATCAACAGCCAACATCTGTTTACTTCCTTAACCTCATGACAACTCAGCAAGTTCCCGGATGTGTGCCCACACCAAGGATGAAAGAAAGAAAATTGCATAGCATATTTTCTTTTATCAGTTTTCTGGGTCATTCTGTTTCTTCATAATGGATGTCTGTGTTTTTCCTAGAGTAAGGTGCATCTGTTTGTAGCTGACTACTTTCTCAGGATATTTTTTGGAACCTACTGAGGGAAAAAAGAAAAGAAAAAAAAAAGTGAAGAAGAGGTCTTTTACGTTATCAACAACTGAGTCTCCCTCCCAGGCTGTGCACCTGTTCCTTTCAAGTTCATTTCAGAAGTGACTAAGACAATGACTTCATTATATTGTGACCTTCAGTCTAAATTCCACTTTATAAATCACTGGCATTAGATAGAGAGACACCAATTATTGCAAGCACTACCCATACAGCTAAAACATACATCTGTGGGCAATGGCTATTGTTATGTTGGGAGAACACTGGGGTTTGAATGTTTCAAATGTCCAGGAAAGCATATTGCATGATTCAAACTCATCAAGAAAAGTTCATTTAACTGTGATGTCTGCTAAACACTGTGATTATTTTTTTTCCCTGTTATCACTGTGTTCCAGCTTTAAAAAAAATCACATATCCAATTCAGACAAAAATTATTAACTCCAGAAGCAGATGAGTGGTTCAATTTCATTTTTTATAGTGGACTCAGCAGCGGTCCTCCATTTAAGGCAGTTTGAGCATTCTAATAATTTCCTCTAATTAGCTACCCCTTTCTGATAGTGGGTTCTCTTGGCACAGTCTACCAAGGAAAGCTTTGAAGTCAGCTCCAGTTACCAGCAGGAATCATGATAACACAGTTGGATGCTTCTTAGAAGTTTCTGTCCTCAGAGACCCCAGATAGTCATCTTTCTATTATTCATACACTTACTGTCCCCTTTGACATTTTCCTAGAAAATTCTGAATCTCAGCTGGCTTTCTCTATTTGCCTAATACTTTTTTCTGCTACCCAGAAAACATCACTTTATGAAATGACACCAGAATGAGGACAACGCATGAGCTGTACACACAAGCGTTTCAAGCTATGATAGAGTGACTTTTTAAAATCTAGACATTTCTAGAATATTTGCATTGCTTCATATAATCGAGAAGTATATACATTAACTGGAGAAAATACTAATTTTATTAAGCTACTATTTGTTACTCAACTTCCACTCTATTTGCTTCAGAGTAATGTTTCTAAAAAAGTTAATGAAGATCTGCAAAGTCAAATAGCTTTAAGGTAGTGCACTGTTCTAGCTGGACTTGACTTCATGCATTTGGATGGAAAGGCCATTTATTTTTTCAAGTCTTTGGTGGTCATTTCATAGTGAACTTTTCAGCAATACCACCCACTTTCAGTCCTTTAAAGTCCTAAAGATATGCATTCTAACCATGGAAACCACAGGCTCTAATAATATTTAATTGTTATTCCCTTGTGTTGTAATTCTACACCAATGAGGGGGTGGAAAAGCAGTAACTGTTATCACCAAGTGTAGCATTTCATAACATCTTTGAGCAGACAGAATTAACCTCCTTCAAAAGCATACCAGGACACTTTGATGTAGCAACATATTGGTCTCTGGAAGTCACTCATCACTGGAAGGACGGTTAATGACTTTCTCCAGACATTTGTTTCTTTCTGTTCCTTTCATTCTTTAAATACCGATGTTTTGTCACTAGCTTTCAGTCCTTATTCTGCAGGGTTGAATACCTGTAACGGAGGCCTCAGTGGGAACAGAATCATATAATAGTTGAAAACTCTTTTATGTCTGAACATACTCGTGGGGCTCATGAAGTGCCCCTGCACTCAGGTTCTATTCACTTGAATTGTTTAAACACCCCATAAGAAAGAACTCCCCAAGAAAAGAAAGAGTCAGAGCACACAGATCTAACATAAAGACAGAGTATGAAGATGTGTTGCTGGTTAATCTCTGTGTATTTTAGTATTAGGAAGATAAAAAACCAACCTTATTATGTGTAAGTTACACAAAATGCACCCATTTTTCAGTATACACTTTCATAAGTTCTGATAAATGTCTCTGTGTAATCACCTCCACAACCAAGATATATAAAAATTTTGTCATCTTTGAAAACAGGGTCCAGTTCTTTCCTAACCTCTGAAGGCAGACAAGACACGGATTAGACTGGTCTTTTCTAGAGTTTCATGTAATTAAAATCCCAGAGCCTCATGTAATTAAAAATCTATTTTCTTGTGCAGGACTTTATACTCAGCTAATATTTTTGAAATTCACCCACACTGGTGTGTGCCTCCAGTCTGTTCTTTTAATTGCTGATTAGTATTTCTTGGCATGGATTTTCTATAATCTGTTTATTCAGTCACCTACTGATGGATACCTGGGTTGTCTCCAGTATGGGGTTATGACAAAGTTACTGTAAACATTCATGTACAAGTCCTTTTATAGATATGCATTTGCACTTATTTTGGCTGAATATCTAGTAGTGGATGGCCATGTCCTATGGTAAATGTATGTTGAGTTTCATAAATAACTGACAAGCTATTTCCACAGTAGCTGTACCATTTTGCATTCCCACCAGTGGTATGTGGAAGTGGCAATTATTTCACATACTTGCCAACTCTTGGTTTTGAGATTCTTTTTTAATTTTAGCCATCTCAGAATGTAATGGTGCATCTTTGTAGCTTTAAGTATCATTACCTTCAGGAGTGATGATGCTGCGTCTGGTATTATCTGCTTATGCGCTATTTGTAGATCTTCTTTTGTGAAATGTCTAATAGTGTTTATAATAGTGTTTTCCTGTTCTTACACAGGTATTTGGTCTATGTGCTCTTCATATTTTAGATATAATTCTTATGTCATATATATATATACTGCAGGCATTTTCTTCCTGTTTGCTATTTCCTTCTCTTATCATTATCTTTCAAAGAGTTGTGATCTCTGTTATCTATCCAACAAATCTTAACCTATTCCATGGTTGTAAAGCTTTCTCCTATGTTTTCTTCTGGAGGTTTTATGTTTTGAATTATCATTTAGTTTTATGATACATTTCAAGTTAATATTTATATGGGGAAGGTAAGAGTCAAGGTTCATTTTTCCATATGGATAAATATTTGTTCCCACACCATTTGAGTAAAAGACTATCGTTTCTCCCATTCAGTTGCTATTCTAGGTTATTTGCATACTCATACATTTTATAATCACTTTGTCACTTTCTAAAATGTAGCCTGCTGTTATTTTGATTGGGATTACATTAAGTTTATAGATAAAATTATAGATCTCTTAACAATATTGAGTTTTTCGATCCGTAACCATGTTGTCATTCACCATTCATTTAGATCTAAGAAATATTTTGCAGCTTCTCTCTGTGATTTATAGTTTTT
Source organism: Manis javanica (assembly GCF_040802235.1). Lineage (NCBI taxonomy): Eukaryota > Metazoa > Chordata > Mammalia > Pholidota > Manidae > Manis > Manis javanica. Next base: position 174,951,071 of record NC_133159.1, on the reverse strand, counting down.
AGTGTAGAGGTCTTGCACATATATTGTGAAATTTACTTATATTTAGTTATTGCAATTGTATTGCAATGGTATTTTTTATTTTAATTACAATTATTTAGTGCTTGTATGTAAAAAAATAGTTTATATTTGTATGTTAATCTTTTTACCCATGACCTTGATAAGTTCACCTAAGTTTTAGATTGTTTTGTAAATTATTTGGAACATTCTAGATAGATGATCATGCCATCTTTAGGGAAAGATAGTCTTATTTCTTCCTTCTTATATGTCTGCCTTTTGTTTTTCTTGCCTTATTGAATTAGCTAGGATTTCAAGGACATTTCTTGATAGAAATGTTGAGTATAGATATTGTTGCCTTTTCCCAGTGTCAGGGGGAAAGCACTGACTATTTAATCATTAAATATAATGTTAGCTTATTTTTTCATCAAAGCCCTATAACTCGTTGGAGAAATATCCTCTATTAGAAAGTTTTTGAAAGTTTGCATCATGAATCAGTACCTGGTTTTGCCTATTTCATTTTCTGCATTTATTGTGATGACCATATGGCTTTTCTCCTTTATTCTATTAATGTGGTGAACTTGAATGACTAATTTTTTGTATGTTAAATCAAGCCTCTATAATATGTGAGACATGTCCTGGAGTATTCTGAAAGAGTAAAGATGTATTTGGGCAAAGGAAGTGCTGCATTTCCAGAAATTCTGTAGTAGTGTCTTAAACATACCTATATCGAAAGGCTGACGTGACCTTAGAAAATGTGGAAGACCTATTTGTTCTGAAAGTGTCTCTAGGTGCTCTCTGGAGGGGTCAGAATATGCAGCGGATCCTTAGACATTCCCATTACCAAGACCATTTCTCGGGGATGGTATTTTAAAATTTCTCTTATCAGTTTTCTATTGCTGCTACCACAAATTACCAACACCCTAGTGTCTTAGAACAGCACAAATATATTATCTTAGTTATCTGGGAGTCAGAAGTCCTAAAAATCAAGGTCTTAGCAGGACTGCTTGCCTTCTGAAGGTTCCAGGGAGAATTCACTTCCCTATCTTTTCCAGCTTCTAGAGGCCTCGCATACCTTGTAGTCCCTGTCTCACATCACTTCAATTTCTGCTTCCATCGTCGCATCTCCCGCTGTGACTCTGACCCTCATGCCTCCCTGTTATCAGGACCGGTGCGACTGAGACTAATCTGCCCATATCAAGATCCCTAATCACATCTGCAAATACCCTTCTGCCGTGTAGGATAATGTAGCCACAGGTTCTGAGAATTAAGCCATGAACATCTTGGTAGGTCTTATTCTGCCTACTGTACATTCTGACATCTTTTCGCACATTTTCCATATTTGGGGAATTAGCATTTGAAGGATATGCCATTCTTTGGACGATCAAGTCACCTATGGCCCTTTCGTGGTCCAAGATGGAATATCAGCCTGGGTTTCAATGTTCGTAGATGTTAGTCCTTGCAAGTTATACCGCAGGTAACATAGAGAATACCTTGCTGTCTCTTGGAACTATACCAGAATGTATCCCTCCTGTATTCATCCCCATGGAAGCCATGAAACCGTGGGCACATAATATATAAGAGCACTTACAATAACATGCAGCCCTCTCCTAGAATATCTGGAAGGATTTCATCACGAACTTTCCTGATGCCTATGGTTACAGGGTGAAAAATCTTACATTTTCCTCTATTTTTGGCCTAGCTCATGGGATGTGTTAGGTGCTGGTTTTAATGATTATTTCAATGGTATTTTAAGCCACAGGCTTAGATTGCTCCTCAGTCTGGCCAGTTCTTACTTGTCTTTCATGTCTCATAAGCCTTGCTCCTCAAAACCTCCTGGGCAGAGACAGCTTTCCTCTGTGAGCTGTGCCATGCCAAGCAAATCACTGGCCTTTCATAAATAATAATAGCATTTGGGACTGTGACAGGAGATGGAAACTGGACCTTTCCTGACCCTCAGTTCCTCAGTATTCTCAGAGCCCACTCATGTTGGTGTATACTTTGTAAACTGAATGATCTCGGAGGGGGTATTAATCTCTTATATGGCATCAGTACATGTACATGTGTGGGTTCATATACCCATTCTGCTTATAGCTCAGGTACATTAAAAAGAAAAACAAGCCTTATTGGCCCTGTACTATGTGCCAGTCACTTGTCTGAATGTCCTGGGGTAAAAGATGAGAATAGTGTTGTCCTGACTTCCAAGGAAAATGTATACAAAGTTTCTACAGGCCTGTTGTATTTATAGAGGTTAAATGCACGTATGTGTATATAGCAGCTTTGTAAATTAGGTTGATAATTTGATTCATTTTTATTTGGAAGAATACTTTGAAAATATAATTTCAGCTAAAAAACTTTCTTTTTAGCATTTGCAACACTTCTTGAAGTAAAAAGATAACTTAGAGGCCAGTAAAATTCTTAAAACCCCTTGTCTGTCTATCCTGTTTTCACTCTTGAGCGCCTATGACATCAGAATGACTTAATGATATTTGTGTTCCATTTCTATACTGGCATTACTAGTATCTGCTTATCACAGATTTGGAAGGCTAGAGAGAATGCGGGAGAAATTTTCATTCATTTTGTGTATATATGCGTGTGTGTGTGTGTTTGTAGATGAGTTCTTTTCAGAACCTTCTGAACAGTCAAAATGCTCTACATAGTGATGTCAACTATATGAGTGTGACAGTGGCTGTTTATGAAAAATTCACACTGACTCCTTTTTTCTCCAGAGTTACTCAGTTAGTAGCAAAAGGTGACATGCTACCCAAGGAGGTATCTCTAGATACTGCTGGAAACTCCTAGCCCACATTTGACTAGGGCTCAGTTATCTGGGGATAAAGACTATTCAGAAGTTTAAAGGACAATCCTCCTCTCTTTCCTCTTCACCCTTCCCTGGGGTCTGAGCCCTGAAGCACACTCCCCACCCTCCCACCAAAACCCCTTGATAAAAAATCCAGGTGGAAGTTGGTTCATGAAGACCTCATTTCTTTTTAGTGGTTTTTATGTAGGTATAATGATTGATGAGAAATTGTCTTGGTTAATGAAATTTGACTTCCTGGAAAGCCCCTCTCCCCTCTCCTCTTTAAAACTCGCCTGTGACCGTGATTACCAAAGACTGTGGCAATGAGAAAAGCCATCCCGTGCCAAGCTTTCCCAAGCTCCTCTCGCCCTTAATGTAATCGGGGTCCTGCTTTGATGGTTTGCCCTCCCATTTGGCATCCTACCCAGTGAAGCACACCATGAAAGGGGTATTTTTAAATGATATTTTTATTTATTGTTATTGTTGATTTGATTGGTCGATGTATTTATTGTTAAAATATTTGAAAACACAGAAAAAACTCTCATACACTTACTGCTTAATATTATAACCACTTTTTTTTTAAGTCCCCATCCATTCTTTATCTCTTGAATATGTGTGTTAGTTGGAAGGCATGGAAATAGATGTCTGGACTCCACGGGGATATGGCAACTTGCTTTTAACACCAGTATTCCTTTTTTCTTGACCCAATAAGGGATCCTGATAAATTACTCTTTGATGAGTTGAACTTTGTCTGTTTTTTCCTTGCTTCTCATTCACTTTTGGTGACAATGTGTTTATCACGGTTGCTTCTCCCTTCTTTGCTTTTACTCCTTTTCTTCGCTTTCTACCTTCCTCTCCCTTTTCTCCTCCATCTCTTCCCACTCTTCCCCCTTCATCTTTTTCTCATATTTCCTTCTTACTTTTCAGACACTGCCAAGTGTTTCCATGGATTCCTCTTTCTTCCTCACCTTTCTGCCAAGGGTTCCCCTGAATTACTGTACATGACCTTTGTCACAACTCTGTTATGAAAGCACCACTTCGATTCCCATTTTAGAGATGAAGAAACGGAAGCTTGAAAGAAGCAAGGAACTTGCCCCAAATCAAAATCTAAAATTGGTTTAAACTGGATTCAAACTCAGGACAATGTTTTGTTAATCTTTAAATTCCTACCATTCATTCATTCATTCATTCATTCATTCATTCATTCATTATTTCAGTCATTCTTTCAGTCATTCTTTCATTCAACATTATATACTGTATGTGTATATATATTACATATGTATATTTAATACTTTATTATTTTCCAGGTACTATTCTGGGTACTTACTTAGACATAGGAGTAAGGTATGAAATCTATGTTCAGGAAAGATTTTTATGGGGTGTATGTGGGTGATGCCGTGGCAAATAAACAAATAATCCTAATATCCCATTTACAGTGTGATTGTGGAGATGGGAGAGATAGTTACAAAGTGTCACTTAAGCGCTAATGAAGGTTCTTCTGGGGAATCAAATAAGGATGCACTGAAGATGTAACATGTGCCTTGTAGTTGTAGCTCGAAGGATTAATTCAAGTTCACACATGGGAAAGTCAGGAAAAAGTCTCAAAGTTATGGAAGAACATCTTCTCCTGTGGGAATAGGAAGACATGCAGGTTGACAGGAAAACAAGGTACTTTGTGGGGCCACGGGGTGGGTGATTTAGTCCACGTGGTCTGCTGTGACAAAATAGATAGGGTGAGTTAAACAACAGAATTTCATCTCTGAAGTTCTGGAGGCTGGAAGTCCGAGGTCAAGGTGCTGGCAGACCCAGTGTCTGGTAAAGGCCCTCTTCCTGTTTCACAGATTCCTGGCTCCCACTGTGTCCCCACCTGACTGTAGGGTGAGGCCGCTGTCCAGGAAACCAGTCCCTTCATGAGGGCTGCATGTTCTGGACTTGGCTAACTTCCAGAGAACCCCCTGCCTCCAGTTACCATCACGATGGGAGTTGGGATTTCAACATACAAATTTTGAGGGGACTCATTCGGTCTGTAACATGGGAAAAATGACACAAAAGGAATTAGAAGATGGATGTAAAAGGCTTAAGGTTCTGTTCAAGGAGCAATAGAGGTTTAAGATGTTTTTTTTTTAAAGGAAGAAGTGTGTCAGTGAAAGTCAACTTGATTTGCATATTTAGTCAACGATTATTTGCACTGATTGGTAGGCATTTTGGAAAATAATGGATGGGTAAATTATAAGAATGAGTCAAATAATCATGAAGTATATTCTGTTGTGGGGAAAATGGTACATGCCAGAAAAGCTAGGAAATAACATGCATAAGATAATATAATGTACATTTTGTGTACAGGTGCTGCAGAGACACGGGGCAGTGGAGATGCGTGTTAGGAAGGAGAAAGAGGGAAAAAGAAAGAAGTACAGAGACAGCGGTTGCCATTTCACTAAAACTTTGATTCCTCCAAGAATAAAACTAAATACAGAGCTAGAAATTAGGAAAAAAGATTTGTACCCCAGTGAAAAAGAATCACACTCAGAAGAGGTTCATCCATCACAGAGGAGATATATGACTTATGTTCTCTATTCCACCATTACTTGAGGTTCCTGGGAAGAATTGACCCAGTGCCATTCTCCCCTGGGACAGTAGAGCTCTTATTTAAAAAGACAAGCAAAGATTTATGTCATGTATTTCCAGTCCTCAGACAACACTCAAAGGCCAAAAGGGATCCCATAAATGACGAAGAGAAAGAACATTGTTTCAATGCGCTGAGCTTTCTGAGGATCGATGTACTTCACTTGGAAAAGCCTCATAAATGCTCCCCTGCTGGTACAATCCTTAAACATAAGTATCACCAAGTCCTTTTCTTCCTGGTCTCTTGTAATATTCCAAGTCTTTGGCTCTAGCCCTTGACATAAGCTTCTATAAAAATAATATCAATTTTACTGCTAAACTGAAAGTTCTTTACAGAGCTCCAAAGTGTAACCGTGCTGTACTAACTCATGCAGAGAAGTGACTCCAGAGCCGGGGAGACTTTAATCTTCCGTTGTCAAAAAGCCAGGATCGGTAAAAGGATTTGTAAAAGGCATCTCAGATCAGGTGGGAACAGGCAAGAACGTGGAGAGAAAGCACTTGTAAAGACCTACTTTTTGCTTTCCTGTTTACTCTTTCTTTGAATAAGGGACAGTTCAAAGGATTGGCAGTTCTATTATGGATAGGTTACAGAAACACTAGGGCTTTTTCCCTCACTTCTTCTGTTTTTAGAAGGTAAATTTTTAAAAGTTTAAGAAAATAATGAGGGATGACCTAGGGGTATAAGCTGGCATGTTCTTCATAGTTGAAGCATTTTGAAAGTTAGTGAATAGCCAGTGCCCAGAGATGGCTATGTCTGTATGCAACAGCCAAGTGAAATTGATCATCTCAAGAAACTCCAAAACTACTCAAGCACTGGGCTTCACCCTTTCTAGTCTTCACACATGGGACTTTTTATCAGACTAAACCTCAGTTATGAGCTCCAAAGTAGGGGGGGGGGGGTAATGGTTGTTGCAAGCTAGCTGATTAACTTAGTGCTTGCTGTACTGCCATACATTTTGAACAGGATTAAATGAGTATTTCAGAATGATGGTGATCATGAAAATTTTACCTATTTGGAATGGAATAGAATCATCTAGGAGGAACCAGAATGTAAATATCTCCACATTTTAGTGACAATACATATTTTTTTTTACTTCCAAAAGAAATGGTGCCTCCCCAATTTTTTAAAAAAGAACAAAAAAGAGATACCCTCTAATCTATCTCAGATTTCATTTTGGGTCTTAATAAAATGTTTATTTAGGTTTCCTTGCAGTATAGTGTTACTTTTACCCATTTCTGTGACAGATGGTGATGGTACACCACTTAAAGTACAGAAACTCATAGGCAAATAAATTCTAATGGTCTCTGATAATACACTCAGCAGATGAACAGAGTAACTGAATGGACCTTGAAGCTGGAGAGCCTGGCTGAGTGGCCTCACATAGTTTGTATTTTCTCTCCCCCACTGCTTCCGGTTCTGCATCTTGGATATCATAATTTGTGGCTTTTCACTCCAAGAATGCATGCTCAAAGACCTGACCTAATTCTCCAACTGGAGATGCCATGGTGACTACATGGTACACTAGCGTAAGCCACTATCATCTTCACCCAAGAGTTCTTGGCTTGAAAATTGGGTGGAACCAAAGCTTCAGGTTTTTCACAGCCAAATCAACCAGATATATGAGACAATTCCCTCAGCTGCTAAGACAGTCTTTCATTCTTATGTCAGAAGAAAAAGAAAAAAATTGTTTTTGCAACAAATTCACTCTTCCAGAAGCAGCCAAATCACATGGTCCTCTGAGCCTTTAGTAAAGCAGTAATAACAGGGTAGGCAGCCCGTCACTGCAGGGAACCCCAGAGGGTGGATGAAGAATTTCAAAAAATTACATACAAAGACACGCATCATTTTGGAACATGATTCAGGTATAAGCATGAAGGTAATGATTTGTAGGTATATAAAGAATTTAAAAAAAAAGCCCAGGTTGGGGGTTTCCGTGTATGCACAAAAGGGTGGGGTAGGACAATTCCAACTAATTTACTGTGTTCAGCTTGATTCCCTAGTTTTATTAATTGTGATAATTAGGTACAAACCATGCAAACAAAACACTTAAATCACTTTTGCTTCTTTGTAGATAATTGAAAGAAAATATCAGTTTTTCTCTGTCTCTGAGCAAAATACTTATTTCCCTACCTCAAAGAAGTCTTTACTCTGTATTTGCTGATGTAATGAAACTTTTACACTCTTCATTAACTAACCTTAAGCAAGAAACCATAAGAGCTCATTTTGTCACCTCTTAAAACACTATTTCTGTTCATATATGATTGGTGGGGGTTTAAGAATACACCAGTAGTTAATATTAGTAATGGAGACTTGAAACAATATTATATTGGACTTTTTTCCTTATGATTTTGGTAGTTCATTGTTCATGTGCTATTGCTCTAGGAGGACTTGTAATTCTACAAAGGCAGGAATCAAATCTTTATTTTCTTTGCCCTAATATAGTCAGGACTCAAAACTGGTAAGTTCTGGAATGATTTTGAGTGGAAAAAAATTAATGAATTACTGTCATTATGGCTTTTTAAAGCTTTGAAAATATCACAAGGGAATTTACTGAATATATCACTTTGTTCCAAAAAATTCATAAGGTAACAGTAGGAGATTGAAAGTGAAATATTTTAAAAATATGAGAAAGCATCAAGAGTGTAGACCAGGAAGAGGTTTGTTGATTGATTGAAGAGGAGAGAAGAAAGAAAAGTCCAAGTAAAAGACTAAATAAAATAGAATTGGCTATCATCCATGTTTCTTTTCCTGAATTGCTTTAGGAGATACTTTGTGGTATATAGTATTCACACCCATCTTTTTTGTCCTCTGTGGACCGGCTTCTATACACAGTCACTATTTGTGTTTTGAGTGAGGGTAGGACATGGCTTAGATGATTTTTATGAACAGGAATGAGGTCATTAAGGCTGCTCATGTGTATCATAGTTCTTCTCCTTTCTTGGCATATGGTGCAATTGCACAACCTTCCTCCTTATGAATTAAGCTGTGAAATAGGAATGAATGTGATGAGTATCCCTTTCAGGCAGTTACCTTAAGAGCTAGGGCATGGTCTACCACATTTCCTTCCCCTGACTGCATGGTCCTAGAAGTACATCTTGAGATGGAGCGACCTAGAACCTATGTCTCTGTGTTTACCTTTGATACGTAAATTATCCCACCAGTCATTTTTCTACACAATCTGTAGGAAGAGCAATATACAATTTTGTTCCCATTGTATTTATCCCTGAGTGTTGGGATTATTTTTACAGAATAACCTAGTTTATCTTGACTGATGTAAGATGTTATATATGTGAATCCCTGAATTGTTGCCTGGTAACATGTAAGAGGTTGGTCCATATACTCATATCTGGGATGGTTCTGAATTCCTGACTCTCCTGAAGAAAAAGTACAATTTACATATCTGGCTGAGAAGCTGAGGGAAAGTGCCAGAATCTTTTCACTAGGTCAGAAAGAACATAAGCTAGCTCTTTAAATAGCGCACACCTGCTTGCTTTCCAGATTCATCATCTACTGCCTTTGTTTCATTCATCCTCCTACCAGAGTCAGTCTGGAGAACAGAGACACCCTCCTGCATCTCATTTAAAATAAGGGCGGAGCTAGTGTTTGAATGTGGACAACTCAGTTATATTCAGTATCTTAGACCCCAGGACCACAACATGCCCCATCGGGAGTGTGGCCAGTGCCAGGGACGGTCAGTTCTTTGGCCTGCCTCCGTAGGTTCTCATCTACTGCTTCGTCGACTTCAACAACTTGGGTGTGAAGGTGGTCCTCTGATATTCTGAGTGGGAGTTCATGTATGAAGAAATATTCATTCTCTGGGAGGTTTTCATATGATTTGATCTTTGCAAAAAGGAGTCTTTTTCTTTTGTTTGTTTGCTTTTCTAGCATGGTGAGATACGCTTATTCATTTCTCTGAGAGAGAACAGGCGATGATACATGATCAGCTGGGGCTGGATGTTGGGGTGGGGGACACAGAAAGGAGAGCACATTTCTATCTGACGTCATATCGCTTATAGACATAGTGCTTGGCTTTACTCTCTATAATTGGCTATGGAAAAATGATTAATATTTGTAATATTGTCACTGGGTAGAAAAAGAGTGTAAGCACAGTATATAAATCATGGAACCAATTAAGTATGTGTTTTCTGAGAGGGGTGAGGTGAGGGGAAATTCACCAAGAGTGTGTGTTTTCACTATTTTTCTTTCATTTCTTTTCAGAATTACAACAGTAGGAATAGATAGATTGCATCTCTTTATTTTTGACTTATCTTCCTATTAAAATGGCTGGTGTTGAAGTTTCTCCCAAGTTAATTTGTGGGGTGGACACATTCTTTCATGACTATGGTGGAAGCATAGTTTGTTCAGGATGTGGTTCCTTCTCAGTGAGATAATACAACCGAAGCACACAACATGCTTCCCAAATCAAGAATACATCACTGATATGTTTATCTGTCAGTAAGAGCTCAACATTTTTCAGGCACCTTCTACACCAAAGCACAGGGTTTGAAACTATGCGAGACAATAGTAAAGACCAGCTCCTTCCGTAAGATAACTTACAATATGAGGGGTTGGGATTCTGCATTGCGAGAGGAATAAATTCAACCTCAGTTTGATTCTTAATTCTCTTAGAAAGTTAAAAGGAATCTGAATCTCCATTCTGCATTTGAAAAAGATGGAGTCAGTAATTTTGTACTATTTCACATGTGATCTGTAAATCATATAAAATTGTAGAACTCTAAAAAACTGGATTTGCAAATAAATACAAGATTAATGTGGGGAAAATGAGCAGGATATGTTAGAAAAGGGGACTATGGAAGTATGGTAACTTAAAAGGCTGCCATATTAGTTGAGAAATGAGGTGGTAAGATGCTATTTTTGGGGTTGTGGGATGGGAATCGAAAGGAACAGACAACTGTGGAAGCCACTGATTAGTCTATAATTCTGGAGACTGGCAAGGGTTAAAGAGGGAACTGTATACGATTGAGTCTATATAACAATATATAAATGACTGCAAGTACTGCCTTACTGTGACCAGTGACCTGGCTCAGGGATAGGTGCTCCTGGGATGGTAGTGATGGATTGAGTTTAAGTCGGATATATTGTGTTTAGGTAATGGGAACCTAGTCAAATGTATTTGTGATACAACTGAAAACACTGCACAGATGCTCAGGAGAAAAGTCCATATGAAATGATGATTTAGAGCAATAAATGAGATTTGAGAGGGAGAATGGAAAATGCCCCAAGAATGTAATGCTTATATTTGTAGCATGCAATAGATTAACGATGCATGAAAGTATTAAACTCTGTAAGAGAATACAGGGAACAAGATGATGCCCATTTAATTTAAAGCTTGGATGGTATAGATCATTTTTGGGGAAAAAAATGTTCCCCAATTAGACTCATTATGAAGTAGAGCATGTATAAATTAATATCAAATTAAAAAATTAAATCAGCAAACAATATTCACCACTACCACTCTTCCTTGAAATGAAAATGGGCTCAGATAATTTTGCAGGCAAGTTTTATTACATTTTAAGGAAATGGCTATTTGTAACTCATGTACCTTACTGTGGACAGTGGGAACAAAAGAAAATTCATATATTTAAGAACTATACAACAAAGGAAAATCTGTTAAACTAAACTCAGGACCCATAACAAGGATCACTATTAATAGGTACTCCTGTTCAATATTGAATCAGTGGTCAAAAACAAAGCAATAAATTTGAAAGACAAATAGTCATAAGGATTACATTAGCTTCTATTCAGGATAATTGTCTACTAGAAAAATACCCAGGGAATCAGTAGTGTTGGAATTTATACAAATTCAGGAAGGTTGCCAGGGGATGCTCAAAAAGAAATCATTACCATTTTCATACACCTGTAATAAGCAATGAGAAAATAGGTGCCTAAAGTAGCTATGAATAAATGTATCAAAATAAGCACTAACTCAATGACAACATATACCCATGTTCGTGGATGGGAAACTCAAACATAATAAAATGTGGCTTTTCTCTAAATTAACTGATACATTAATTGCAATTCTAATTAAAATCCTAACATGATTTCTTACATAACTAAACAAGCAGTTCCTAGAATTCATATGAAACACCAAAAGACCAACAATAGCAAAGGTAGTTTTGAAAAAGAATAACAGAAAGGAAGAACACAACGGGTAATGTATGTAAGCTAATTGATGTTTGCACATGAATGAAAACAAGTAAACCAGTGAAGCAGAATTGGGGGGGTCCAAAAAAGAGCCAGCACGTATATGGGGACTTGATGTGTCACAGAGGTGGTGCTATCATTGATTGGGGGAAAGAGTAAACTATTTAGTAAGTAGGTTGACTGATCTGGGAAAAAATACATATACTACATATACTCAATATAAGAGTTACTTCCAGAGAGATTAAACACTTGTTCATGTAATTTTTAAAAAATCAGAGGAGAATATCTATAATCTCAGGTTAGGAATTCTTACACAGGAAAAAAATAAATACAAACCCTAATTTTAAAAAAATCGATAAATATGACTACTTGAAACATAAATGATAACTTTATGAAAAGATACCATTAACAAAAAGAAAATCCATACAATTAGAAGTTATAAATAGCCATGAGTCAATATCCAGAATTTATGAATGACTATAATTTAATAAGAAAATAGAAAATGACCAAATAGAAAAAGGAGCATGTAAACAAGAAATTAACTGAAAAGGAACCCACAATTCTTCTTAACTTAATCTTACCAGTAGTCAAGAGTATTACAAATAAAAAATATAAGATTTCACATTCATCAGGTTGTTAATAATTCAGAAGTTTGATGAAAATCAAATGTTGACAAATAGGAAGACTGTCGTGAACTCTCACCTGCCAAAAGGGGTATATGAACTGGTACAATCACTTTGAAGAGCAATGTAGCAATGATCGGTGAAGCTCGTCATAGACGTATACTCTGTGACTCAGAAATTCTACTTGTAGATATAACTGGGAGAAGATCATACATAAGTATGCAAGGAGAAATAGATTTTAATAGTTCATTTCAAAATTAGTAGTAATAAAAAAATCCAGTATGGACAACAGTATGGAGAGTCCTCAAAAAATTAAAAAGAACTAACATATAATCCAGCAATCCCCCTTCTGGACATATATATATGAAGGAAATGAAATCAGTATCTGGAAGATACCTGAATGCCCATGTTCATTGCAGCATTATTCACAATAGCCAAAATCTGGTAACCTAGATAGCTATTGATGGATGAGCACATGAAGAAAATGTGTTATTCAGCCATTAAAAAAGAAGGAAATCCTACCATTTACAACATGGATGGATCAGAGGCCATTATGGTAATGGAATAAACCAGGCACAGAGAGATAAATACTGCCTGATCTCATTTAACCATGGAATCTAAAACAGATTCGTAGGACCAGAGATTAGTAGTTAGCAGGGGCTGAGGGTGGGGGAAGTGGGGTACTGTTGGTCAAAGGGTACAAACTTTCAGTTATAAGATGAATAAATTCTGGGCATTTTATTTTATAGTTGACAATACTGTATCGCATACTTGAAATTTGCTGAGAGAGTAGATCTTAAAGAGTTCTTACCACAAAAATAAAAATAGTAGATATGTTAATTAACTTTGTGGCAGTAGTTTTTTCACAGTGTATATGTGTTTTAAATCACCATGTTGTGCACCTTAAAAAATCACATTATACAATCTAAATATGTACAATTTTTATTCACCAATCATGCCTCAACAAAGCTGGGAAAAAACTAAAAAACAATTATCAAAACTAAAAAGCAATTATCAAGAGTAAAATATTCAGAAAAAAATCCCTTATCAATAAAGAGGATGATGAATAAGTTGTAGAGCATTTACAAAGCATCACAGATGATACAATAGATAAATTACAGCTACATGTATCAACATGGGTTAATCCCCAAGACATAGAAACAGAAGGATGCATGTATACTTTTTTTACAGCATTAGACCACAAAACAATGCCATATGCTCATTTTCTGTGCTATTGTCACAAAGTACCACAAACTTAGTGGCTTAAAACAACACAGGTTAATTATTTTAATTTTGTTAAATCAGAAGTGCATTATATGTTTTACTGAACTAAAATCAAGGTGTTGGCAAGCTGTTTTACTTTCTGGAAGCTCTACTGGAGAATCTGTTTCCTTTCTTGCTCATGTTAGTAGCTTTTTGTTTCTTGAGGCTGTAGGACTGAGGCTCCTGTTTTTTGCTTAGCTGTAAACTGAGGGACATTCTCAGCTTCTGGATGCCACTTCCTTCTGTGGTTCTTGCATCCCTTTCTCCATCTGCACAGCCACCCGCAATGGCAGACTGAGTCCTTCATGTGGCATCTCTCTGATCCAGGCTTTTCCCTTCCTCTTTCACTTTTGAGGACGCATGTTACTGGATTGGGCCAATCCATATAAACTATGATAATCTCCCCACTTCAAGATTGTCCTTCACGCTAATCATGTCTATTAAGTCCTTAACTTTAATCACATCTGTTAAGTGCTTTTTTTCAAGGTAAAATAAGATAGTCACAGATTCTGAGGATTGGGACATGGACATCTTAAGGGAAATTTTTCTCTATTATGTCTTAGCTTCAAAAATGGATTTGAAGTGTAAAAATGCTAGTGTTTGATGAAGAAGAACAAAGGGTTGATAAATTTGAAAATTGCTAGAGAAGAAAGCATCAAAACAGGTAACTATGGGTTTCAGGCTAGTAAGGGGTTAAACACACACACACACACACACACACACACACACACACACACACACACAGGATGTAAAGTCTAGGAAACTGGGATGAATCTGGACTTAAGGACATAGCAGAGCAGTACAGGTGAGCAGTTTTATCAGGTGTTAAGAAGAGACTAGTGAAAGGGTAGCTTCATTATAATCTGGAAATAAAAGCTTCCAGTTTGTGACATGAACCAAAGATAACTTTTGACAAAAGATCTCTTTTGGGAGGAATCCAAGGGGAGTTTAGTTAGGTGAATAATACTGTAACTCTGGGGGGAAAATCTCAGGCAAAGTACCTTGGAAACTGAAATCAGTCAAAGAGAGAAATAAAATGGGAGAAACTCGTTTATTTCCTATAAGCAGTCCACTTCTGCTCTCCTGTGTTTCTCATGACCTGGCTGCAGAAGAGGCCCCCACCCAACCTCTCTTGGGTACAGATATGCCCTTGCTGGCCCTAGTAATTACCTACTGACATGGAGATGGACTCTTCTCTCCACCCCTTGGCAACACCTATTGTGTGGAGATGCACTAAACCCTGGTGAGAGATTTGGGAAATATTGCAATTTGACCCACAAATACCGTCCAGGCAACTCACAAAGCCTTGTGGTTGTGCCCGCCCTAAAAAGGACTGTCACAGTTTTCTTTAATGTGTCTTTATGCCTAGCCACTAAATTTTTATCCATCTCCTCAACCCTTTTTTTTTTTAACTTTTTTCACTCCCCCCCTGTCCTCGCCATGGTTTATTTTGATGCTATACCCCCTTTTAATTTACAGCGAACCCTTTCTCAGGTGGGAGGTTATAAATAATAAGAGTGTGCCGAGTTTAAATCAGTCCTTGAGAATTTTCCACATTATTTTTAAAGGGGCTTGTCTGCTATCACATAGAGGCAGAAACAGCACTAGAATCAAGGTCCTTCAGATTCTAGTTTGTATCCTTCTCTAGTGATCCTGTTAGTCCAGGGAAAAGAAATCCCGGGGCAAAATACCTCTAAAAACCAAAATCAGCCAAAGGGAGAAATAAAGTTTAAAACCCATTTATTTCTCACAAACTGCAGTCCCAGTCCATCTTTCTTCTCTGCTCCAGCAGCCACCACACTGGCCCTCCCCCTCACCTCTTAGGTACAGATAAGCCCTCAGTTGCCCAGATAAGTACCCATTGATATGGAGATGAAAGATGCAAATGTACTAAAGCCTACTTCTTTACACCTCTGAGCGCCTGTTGATATGCAGATGTACCAAAGCCAGGCGAGATATTCTGGAAATATTACAATTTTACCCACACTCCACCCCTCCAGGATTCTCGCCTTACAATCTACATGCTTTCAATCTTCTGCAATGGTCCCTGTGTGAGAAAGCTGGAGGACTGTAGCCAGATTCTACAATAGCAACATAGGAAAACAACAATTTAGAGATAATAAAAATTAGGATACAGAAAGATTTTGATACAAAAATTATAATAATCCTCAAGCCAGAGGGGGTTCTAGTCCACAAAGACTTTAGGGGCGATAAGACACATGTTTTAATGTCACCAACATAGGCCAATCTTGTCCATCAGGTAGGATGCACGCAAGAGAGTGGTCCTGTGATAGGACTGCAGCAGGAAGGGGGTCCCTTCCAGGTCTAGTATGCCACACTTTTACTCCTTTCCCTGTGGGGGTTACTGAAGGGTCTATATATAGTGCTACTGGAGGTGCATGCACTGGCCATAAGGATAAAACAAAACTCCCTGGTAAGATGTTTTTACCTTCTGGCCATTCAGGATACACTACTGTGACCTTTGGTGGCCACTCTGCTGTTATTCCCAGAATACACAGGAGGCCAGCTTCCAGGCCTTGTCCCCAAGGTGCCAGGAGAGCCAGCCATCGTTGGTCCATGTGTTGAAATGTCCAGGGCCAAGTCCATTTACTCTTTATTGCTGCACCCATCCTTGCAACACATGTCCAATAAAGTGGGTACTTCGATCGCTCTTAGTAACCGGCACCAATCATAGGCTGCAGAGTGATACTCTAGGCCCCTCTTGGTGGTTTGCTGATCTGCACAACATGCAGGGAACTCCTCTGGGCTCTGCTGACTTCTTCAAAGGTGAAAGGCAAGCCCCTCCGACAGGCCCACATTGTCTTTTGCCCCATGTGCAACAAACGCTGATGTAGCCATTGGGCCACATCAGAGGTAGGCTTTCCTTCTAGGCAGTGCACCTGGGCCAATACATCTCCTTCATCATTCCTTGGGGATGCCAAACAAATGGCCAGTCACATGATACACAGTAGGTGTCTGTGCCACACCACTCCGTGGCCTTTGGGTCCAGTCTCTCACCTACCCCGCAATGGGATAGGTGGTTATTACCTTGGTCAGAGCTGTTCCAGTGACGGGCTCAGTAGCCAGCAAGGCGTGGTACACAGCAGCCAGTTGGTTCTCTATCAAGGTGACCCGGACCTCTGCTCCTTTCCACGGTTGTGGCCAGGCTCCGGCCGGCAGCAGGAGCCGCAGCAGTGGCAGAAGCAGTAGCCTTAGGCTCGGACCAGAGGCCAGGGTCGGTGTGGCCAGCAGCGGTGGTGGTGCCTCCAGGACTACGAGAGTGTAGACACACAACCCTCGGTGCGAGCGCCGCTTTTCCCCATCATTTCCAGGGGCGGCCCTCCCAAAGGTCGCACCCATTATGACAGATTTCAGGTTCAGAGGAATCCTGCCAATGCTACGCCAATTGTTAGTCCGGGGAAAAGAAATCCCGGGGCAAAATATCTCTAAAAATTACCAAAATCAGCCAAAGGGAGAAATAAAGTTTAAAACCCGTTTATTTCTCACAAACTGCAGTCCCAGTCCATCTTTCTTCTCTGCTCCAGCAGCCACCACCCCGGCCCTCCCCCTCACCTCTTAGGTACAGATAAGCCCTCTGTTGCCCAGGTAATCACCCACTGATATGGAGATGAAAGATGCAAATGCACTAAAGCCTACTTCTTTACACCTCTGAGCGCCTGTTGATATGCAGATGTACCAAAGCCAGGCGAGATATTCTGGAAATATTACAATTTTACCCACAGCTCCTTACTGTCTTTTCAAAATAAAGAGCCACCCAGATCACGTCACAGATGAGTAAAGGGGAGTTAGAGAGGTGGCCGGGAAGGCACTGAGCCTGTAATTCACTCAAAGTTTCCTCCCTTGGATGAGTTAGAAATCCTGATGTGGTCCATTTTTATACAGTATTTAGAATGGATGCTACTACACATGGCCAGCAAATGGAGGTACATTTCCTGTTGATCCAAGAGGGCATTATGGGTGGGAATGACTCCGTTAACCGGTGGTTTATTGCTTCGGGGGAGTATTTGGACATCCTGCTTGCTTGATCAGCAGTTAAACCCCACGTTGCTGTTTTGACCTTGGTTCACCCAGAAGATTATTTCTATAAACTTGAAAACTGAAACCCAGTAAGATCACAGACACAGAAGAAGTTCACGGGAAGGAAGGCGAAGCTTTTGTTTGTCTCTAGGGCGTGAATGCTGGCCAAAGACGACTACTGTTCCCTCTCTGGAAGCAAGGTGATTTGCATTTCTCCTGGGCTTTGGCTCCTGATTAACTATGTAAATAACTTTATTCAACAAAGCCTCCTTTTCCCCCTTGAATTTTGACCTTTGGAGCTGCTTCCTAATGTTTGTGGGGAGTAAATTAGGAACATTAAATATCAGAGGTTTGGAAAATATGTCAAGGTCTAGTGGAAAATGTTGTATTTAAAGTGTAAGGAGTCTAAAATAAACATATTTTTATTAACAGTTATATTTCCCAATTGCTACTCACAATTATCTTCCTGCTTGATAAATAATATTATGAAAAACTTCAGAGTCTAACTCCCTACAGCTCACAGCACATAAATATGAATGATAAGAGCTATTAGCAATACGTCTTTCCTCAGTCATGGGGTGTAGTCAGGTTGGTCCCCAGACCCCCCACCTGACAATAGCAAGTCAAATAGGGAGCATTTCTCCTGGTAGAGAGCGTTATAGTTTGCAGAGCCCTGGAATATGTTACCTTGTGTGTTTGTTGACTACGCTTTGTTTTTCCAAACACCACTGTGAATTAGTTAGTGCCGCTATTTTTCTCTGTATGATTCTGGTGAAGGAAAATAAGGCTTACAGATTTGGCCACAAATGATCATTCGTCTGTCTTTTATAGGAAGCACTTCTTTGTATCTGTCTTGCTAGAAAAGTCAGAAGAGCACTTGTTTACAGAGATGGAGGCATTGTTACTAGGTTGGGGCACATGGAGGCTTCCTGGGGCAGCTGTTCACAAGGATGAAAATGTAACTCATTCAGAAATATGTATTTCATGTGACTTTCCATGTTTGCATTTTACTGTAAAATAAATACTGTGTCATCAAACTTAAAAAAAGAAAGAAATTTGGCCACAGCAGTTCAAAGCTAGTAAGTGTGCATGTGGTATTAGATTCAAGTGTTAGGAACCCAAAGGGTGCTTCTCCTCATTCAGTCAGTGCAGGGCTTCATTCTGAAATGCCTTAGCGGTTTCATTCCCCAGAGTGTATAGACCCGGCCCAGCCGAATCTGTGTAACTCCATTCCGCTACTGTAGGTACCATACAATATATCGGATCGTATGGCCATAATGTCTACCAGGGATTTGCAGCTTGTAACAAGGGGCATCATCATTTTCAGGTTTATCATGGAAAGTTCTAAAAGACGAAGATAATTTTAAGTAATTTTAAAATCCCTCAATTCTAAAAAAAAAAAAATCAAAGAATAAAGGTACTGGAAATGTAATGGTAATTAACATCTGCCAAAATTTTCCTTGGGTGCTAAAGTAAACAAAAGGCAAAAAAAAATGTAATAAGCAAAAAAGAAAAGAAAAAAAAACCAGTATTAACATATCAGAATTGGTCCACATTAAAGAAAAATAATGAGGCAGCAAAGAAACTACTGAGCTTTAGGGTCCCTCGGTTTCTTTCACTCCAGTAAAGCTTGGCTAAAATAACACAAACCCTATAGCTTACTAATTTTTGAGCCTAATATTTGAGTGTAATTTGTGTGCTTTATGGGCCTGGAAAACCCACAGGAGGCCACAAATTGCTGACGTAACTGTCTTTGAATTTAACAAAGCCCATTACCGTGTCAATGAGGAGGGTGGGTGGAGCGCTCAAGGGGTAGGTTTTCTAGGCACCCAGAGAGATTTTTCCCGGCAGCTACTGAAATACTAATAACCCCCCTTGATGTTTGGCACTGACCAGAGTAATTTTAACAGTTCACTACTAATCGCAGATAATTCTTTTCTTATTATGTTATTTTAGATGCTGTTATAGCAAATGTTGCTATCTAACTGAAAACCATAAACTGCACACATATCATCAGTCCTTCCAAAACTGAAACTGTCTGTAGTGTTGGGTAGAAAGATAGGGGTGTATGTGTCTGTGTGTATATGTGTGTTTAGGTTTTAATCTACCCACCATTTATTTTTGGGGTAGATTTTTGATTATCTGGAAGCTGAACTTTCTGTCCTCCCGTCTCAAAGAAGTGAAGAGCTTGCTTATTGTCTTTTCAGTAAATTTTAGTATAAATTCTGAAATGAATAAATCTCAAGCAATCCCATTTCATGTTTCCCAGTAATAGAGATTAAGGCCTATGTAGTATGTAACACGGGGAAGTGAAAATACACTGTTTTGTCTTAGACTTGAATTTTTTTTTTTATACAAACTGCATTGGTGATTTCTGAGGGATTTTTATCTTAAGATGATATGCTTAGTTTAAGGGGAAGAAATGGGCAATTAAAAATATTCATTCTCTCCTCTTACTTTTTCTAGTTGTTTGCTCACTTGTTTTGCTTGAATTCTTCAGGGATTTGGAATTTAATTTTTAATTTTAATTGTCAAATAATTTAAACTCACAGAATTTCAACAAAAAAATCTATGCCTTTTTACTCAAATACATCAGTTGTTAACATTTTACCACATATGCTTTATCTCTAATTTTAATTTTTTTAATCATTGGAGAACGAGTTACACAAATCTGGCTCCTTTTTCTCTAGATTCCTGTGTGCTTTCTGAGGGTAAGAACATTCAGCATCATGATTAAAAAATGCTGACCTAAATCAGAATTTTTTTAAACCAGTGATACTTTATCTACAAAGCTTGTTCACATTTCATCTCTTCCAGTAAAGTCCTGATAGAAATTTTTACTGATTCTAGATTCAGTCCAAGATAGCACATTTCAACCTGTTCTGCTGCAGTGGACCAGCCTTAACAGCTTTAACCTGCAGGCTTGAGGACAGGGTGAAAAAATCGCAGGACTTCAAAAAAGGGAAGGTGGAGTCAGAAGCTAAACAAATTGCTTATGTATATAAGCAGCAAACCAAAGGAACGAAACAATCAAAACAAAGATACAAACATGTGCTGGCATGTAGATGGAATCACTATGTGTGCTATTTGTTGGGAAAAAATATAGAATATTATGCATACTATGATCTTAACTTTGTAAATATATGTTTTTACATACATATAAAAGCCCCAAAGCCCAATTATACACACAAAAATGTTAACAATGGTTATTTAAGGGCCACAGAATTATAAATGATAAGTTAGTTTTATGCTCTTTATCTTCTCAACACTTTACAGTAAATAACATACTTTTATTATTGAAAAGTTATTTTATGTAGTGAAATATAGATGGATATAGATGGATAGATGGATATAGATATAGCTATTTCTTCAGATGAGAACAAAAATCACAGTGACCCGTTGAGTGATGGAGCTGAGCAGCCATATGACGGAAAAGCTCAGAAGCACAGGCTGGTTTAGGCTGGTTCCTGGTGAGATTTCTACGGGGGCTGAGGTCTATGGTCACTCCAGGGGGATTGGTTGGAACCACTGGGATGCCCAGACAGGTAAGAGACTTTACTACTGTGATGGACAGAACCCTAGTCATATGAAGATTAGTCCTTTCTTTGTTCCCAGGAACTACTTAGGGTGTCCATAAGCTATTTTTCTTATCATAGGGTAGATTTGGGGGCCTGGAGATCTAAAGACCCCTCAAAGTGGGTCCACTCACTAGTGATACTTGACAGCACTAAAAATCTCTTGCTTTAATCATGCTGTTATGTACAATGTTCAATGGCATAAAGATTGCTTTTGGGGTGTACTAGGAACACAAACTGAGGGGTCAGATTTGACAATCAGGGAATTTATGAATTTTTCCTTTGTTAAGTAAAATGTAATATGCATTTCATCGCTGATCAAATCAATCACCATTTTCAGGACTATAGAATCACAGTGCTAGAAAACGAATAGGTAAAGTATTTTTTAAAAATTTCACTATTGGCACATTTTTGTTGCTAGAACTGGTGAGTCTGTATCCTTAGCTACATTATCTGCCAAACTGCGACATCCAAATTGCATACATTCCTCCAGATAACTTTGTGGGCTTTGGATAACTTTGCAAAGTGATCGTACATTTCCCAAGGAATTCCCTTCTGAAAGCCAGGCACTACAAGGTGCTGGTCTCCTGGCATTTCTGTTCCTACATTCGAATTTCAATTTCTCAGTGGCAAGAACTTAGGTGAGTACATTTTACAGATGGCATAGTGGAGTGGTAAGTGTGACTATGGTGCTGAAATAATAAGAAGATAATAAATACAAAGGTGAACATTGATGCACCCATGAAACTCAGAACTGTCTAAGTTGG
Source organism: Manis javanica (assembly GCF_040802235.1). Taxonomy (NCBI): domain Eukaryota; kingdom Metazoa; phylum Chordata; class Mammalia; order Pholidota; family Manidae; genus Manis; species Manis javanica. The sequence goes on along the minus strand of NC_133159.1, from coordinate 174,929,223 downwards.
AGTCAGCAAGTTCCAGGCTGAGACTCCTATATTCTCTATTTTCTCTCTTCTCTATATCAAGCTCTTTGCTGTTGTGAAGGAGATAAAGCATTGTGGCTAGAAGACGGGAAATGAAATGAAAGATCCCCAAATTCCCCCAATTCCCCCAGGCTTTGTGATCTACTGTATCTGCAAACAGTTGGCCTCCTTGACTCTCCTTAGGCTTCTCATTGGCTGAGAAACACGTTCTTAATTTTAGGATCATGTAGAAGAACCTGGAACGACGGAACAGAAATGGGGGATGGGGAGTAAGAGGGTGGAAGCCTCATCCTTTGAGCATTTCTAGAATAGTGTGGCTGGAATTTGGTAATTGGGGGTGCTTCATTTACAACTGTAAATTTCCAGCAACATAAAATTTCCCCTTCTATTTTGTAGCTGCTGGGTCTTGAATGTCTACTATATGCCAGCCAATTCTTTTAACAACTCTTGAAAGGTACTGTTTTTCTTGCTTTACATATAAAGAGGCTGGTGCTCAAATTTAAGGGGTTTGCTAAGATCATGTAACTACCAGATGAAAGATTTGTGCTTTAAAGCCACATCTACCTGACTCCAAGTTTCATGTTCTTTTCCTTAAACAGCTTGCTGTTTAATTCATCACTGGTGTCTTTTCATGTCTGCATGCTTAAGACGGGTTCCGTATTTCCCATTAATCAAATAGGTGCTTATGAATATAAATGAATGACCAAGAAAGCAAAGTTCTTTTTTGGTATCTCCGACTTTTATTTCCATCTGACCCCTTCTATTTCTGCCACAGAATCTTTGGATGTCCTAACACCCCAGCGCATCTCCTTTGCAGCATTTTGTTTTCTTAGGCAGATGGAATAGATGCCAGAGTTCTTCAGTTCTCCTGCTGCTTTTTCCCAGTCAATGCATCTACTTGTCCCGTCCCTTCCTTGTGTATGTTGATCATACAATTCATGCCGATGTAAGAATGAGCTAACATGTTACAGCTTTCATTCTGCATATACAGGATTTGCACATAACTGGAAGTTTCCATAGTGATAAAAATCTGAATTCCATGGGACGATTCCAGTGTGGGAATTGGATCCCCCCTTGCAGACTGTGGGAATATCATGGAGTGGATATGCATTTCTGTGCTCTGAATTCATAATACATAATTGGCAGGCTTGATCCTCCTTTCGCCTCTACTATTGCCATTATCAACAGTTTCTGCCAGATGCTCATGCCTGCAAGTTGTGGCTGAATCCGTTCTACACAGAAGCAATAGTACTTTTCCAGGCAACTTTTTTTCTGAGTGTATAAATTGATCAACCACAGGCAACTAATTTCACTTTGCCTAAGTACCTTCATCTGTAAAATAAGAGATTTAGACTTGATAATCCCAAAGGTCCCTTCCTAGTATATAACTCAATGAAAAGAACATTTTCATGAAGTAACTATAATCTGTACATTTCTGATGAATTTCAAGTTAGTTCCTCAAAATGTTTTGTAAGAAGCTATTTGATACAGTTGGAGCCCTAGGAGGACTTCCCAAAAACCATTTTCTTTCCCTCTGTGCATCAGGAAATAACATTCTGCCAAGGATAAAAGGAATCTGAGCCTCCAAAAGGGGCTGAGATTGTCAAGTCTCAAGGCTCCGATGGATGTGAATTTAGCCAAATGTGTTATCCCCTTCCTGCTCTGTGATGTTGCCAGCTGGTGGGGTTAGTTCAGTTTTACCATTTAAAGTTTCCTTCGGGCTAATGAATATTTCTAAAATATTGTATTGCTTTAAAGCTCATGCTATCGCAATGTAAATCAGTTCCCACCTCTTGTTATTTAGGTATGTGCTATTTACCCCTACAAAAATTCCATTGAGTATTGCAGGTCTTGTGTTGGCTAATAGTAGATGATGGTGGTGGTCTGGTGGGAACAACGATAGGGGGGATGTGGGGGAGAGAAATCATTGTCACTTGGGCTGCAGACATGGGAGAGATGGAAGCTGCTGTTGAGCTTCTCCTAGCTGCAGATGGACCATTTTGCTCCACTTATTCCATGGGACCATAAGGCAAAGACATAATTTCTCCAGTTTTGGGGGATAATTAAATGTACCATCTCTTGGGATTAGGAGGATAGGGAAGTGAAAAAGACCAGAAGCCCATCCATAAAAGAGGCCTCAAAAGGTTGGAAGTTAGGACAAGACTGAAGAACTGAGGAACCACAGCCTCTACCCTCAATGGTGATTAAGAATGTATTGGTCCTCTGGGCAAACCTTGTGCCCTGTTAGGGCAATAAAAGAATGTGCCTGTCTGCAGGAACTACTGTATAAATAGCAATGCAGCTTTGAGAAATCGGGACCTGATTTTAAGTGTTAACATTTTACTTGTAAGTGCACAGTTTAATTACGTCTATAAAACATTGATTAGTCAATATTTGCTGCTGTTTTGTGACCTGGGATCCAGACGGGTCTGTCATCAGAGGCCACGTCTGAGGTGTGTCATTTTTAAGGCAGAGGACTGATCTGGGAACAGTCAGCTGAAGGGCCATCGATGCTCACGAGAGCACATTTTGTCAGAGTCGAACGTGGTTTGCCTGTGCAGCCGGGTCACACCCGCTCTGGGATTTTGATCTGCTTTCAGAGTGGTGCTGCCATCGCTGGGGGAGTATGAGCGTTTTTTCTAGGAAGGAATCTGGAATAGTAAAGGTATTGGTGAAGCTGCATGCTATTTGGAGAGGAATTTTTAGAGTGAATTGTGGGCCCCCCTAAATTCATATGTTGGAGCCCTAACCTGTAATGCACCTGAATTTTGGGAGCAGGGCTTTTAGGACGAAGTGAAGGTTAAAAGAGGTCGTAAGGATGGGTCCTAATCTGATAGGGTTGGTGGCTTTATAAAAAGAGGACGAGAGATCTCTTTCTATGCATGCACCAAGGAAAGGTCAGGGGAGCTTCCAGTGAGAAGGCCCCAAAGAAAGAGGTTTCACTGGATACAGATGCCTCTGCCACCTTGATCTTGGACTTCCCAGCCTCCAGAACTGTCAGAAAATAGATTTCTGTGTTTTAAGCCTCTCAGTGTATGGTATATTTATTGTGGTGACTCAAGCTGACTAAGACAAAGAAGTCCATGGAAGGTGAGCATAAGGTAATTAGAGATAAAGCAAAATGACATGATTGCTGTGAGGTGTGATGGGCCACCGCAGAGCAGGCTTAGCCAGGAAGGATTGGGACTTAAGCCAGAGTCTGATGGATGCTGAGATCCAAGAAAGCAAGAGACTAAAGAAGGGAGGTAAGCTGAGAAAGGGGGAAGTGGGCACAGTTCTAGAGAGACAAGAAGGCCATGAAGATGGGAGGTAATAGCCTCTCCAATTTAAAGCACTGGACCAAGTCTGATGAATATCGTCCCCAAGCCTTTTTTTTTTTTTTTTATCTCTGCGAGGTGTTATTCTCCTCGGGGATGGGGGTAACCTTCGGCTGCGGGGACTCAGTGCATTCAGAGATGAAGGGGTTGTAAAAGACAACCAGAGGTTGTCAGAGGTGCTGGTGTGGGAAACAATGCCCCCAAACTTGGGTAATGACCAAGTAAATGATGGTACAGAAATTCATGTCTTTAAAATCAGATTAAAAATCAGATTGTTATTTATTAGGTGATGATATGTAACCTAAGAAATATCAACATAATATGAGTGTGTTAAATGTGGTCAAAATTATTTTAAAAAGTGCACATGTGTGTGTGCACACATACACACACTCATACATACACACACAAATGATGAAAACACCCACCTCCCTAAAGAAAACAGTAGTTATCTCTGGATGTTGGGGTTATTCTAATGTTATGCTTTGTTCTTTTTATGATACTATTTCTTTTCCAGAATGCTTATGTATCATTCTGAAAATCAGAAAAAAAAAACTATTAAAAAACGGAAAATTTTAAAGGTGCCAAGAATGAGCCAGTAGGAGGGTTATTAGCATAGAAGAAACTGTCAATCTTACCACTGCTTCTTTTGAATGCTTTGGATATTTTTGAGTTCCTATGCATAGATGAAGGGATGTAGGGTGAGGCTAAAAGGAAGGCATTTCCCATCCCACTTTGCCCCCCAAAATTGGATGTTGTAACCCTTTTGTTTCAATATCTCACGATTCCACAAGTGCATCATACAACTGTGTTTTTCCATATTTCAAAAAGGATGGTGCGCAACCCTGTCTGGGAGGCTGAGGCAAGCACACCTCCCATATAGCCCTATTCTCATAGCCCTGGCAGAGCCGGGCAGTGATTATAATCTCCCTTTCAGGAAGGGCTAATCACTTACAAATCTTTAAGGAAAAGGGAGAGATGGTTTAAATTCCTTTTGTCTAGTAGTTGATATTCCTTTGATGAAAAGTAGGAGTGGGAAAGAAATGGACACCAGTGTTAGGAGTCGTTGTGGGGTGAGCGGCGAGGGCAGGTGTTTCCGAATCTGGGGAAAAAAATGGCAATGACAGATTAAAAATGCATACGCTACATCAATCCAATTTAGCAACTGACTTATTCAAAGACCCTGAAATAAATACCGCTGTCTAAAATTAGTAAATACATGAAAAGCAGCTTTTATCCTCTTCATTTAATCCTAGCACTCTGTCTAACCTAACCTCAGCATATTTTGAAGACACTTGTGTTATTTGTGACAAGATAACAGCGCTCTGACAACAGCTAGTTGTGACATGCATTATTCATCTGTAATATAAGCTTCACAGTCACCAGATGAAGAGCTCAGTGTTTTACAGGACTTGGTAAACTCTGGAAATAATGACAGGGCAACTCTCAAGAGCTGAAAAATTTAGGCTTCTAAAATCAACCTGAAAGGGGACTGTTTTGCTGGTTGTGGAGATTGCTGTTGGTCAGGGTTTGAGGCTTAAACGTATTTGATCAGACGGAGTAACACACCCTCCCCTTCTAGGGCACGGTGAGGGGTGGGGAGAGCTCCACTGCTCTTGTCTGTACTGTTTGATGAAGGCTCCCACGGGAGAAGGAGCGGAACTTGAGAAACGCCCTTGAGACGCCCTTGAGAATAGTGCTGGGTGATGGCTCAGGAACAAAACGGGGTCAATTCACCCCTCCCTTTCAGTCCTCAGAAACTCATTCTCCCTTGCTAGTCTGTATTTATTCCAGTGTTTGGTTAATGCACAGGGCCTCACTTTCTCAACCAGAGAAGGGAAAAGAGGGCAGATTTGGATGAGATGATCGCTACCTGAATTTTCGGTTACCGATGTCTATCGGTACCTTTAGGGATGAGCCAATCTGAGTACATTTTTGCTTAGGATCTACCCTGAGCATCCTCTTTATTCTGTAAAAAGAATTCATTTGCTTGAGTCAAGGTCTAGGACATAACCAGAAATATCAGGGTGCCATTTTGGAACTGCTTACTTAAAAATTCAACAAAATTTTATCCAATTTATCATGCTCATCTACTCAAGAGACATAATGCTTCCTTTGGTCCAGCGTAGCAGAAATACCAATATCTACTTTGAGCTAGAAGGTGAATGGCCCTGTAGCCGCAAAGCCAGTGTTAAAGCTATTCCCTTTCCCCTTGCCTATTACATGTTAAAAGACATACCTTCATCCACTCCCAGACATCCAGAACCTCCAAACAGGGGTGTAGCCAAGAAAATAATTGAAACTTTAGCCTTTATTGATGTCTGATTTCATAGCCATAACACTTAACGGGTGTAGGGAGGCTGGGTGTGTGTCGAAGGGACAAAAACAAAGATGGGTGTTCTTTTAAGTGTTTTATACTATGATCCAGTTAAAATGAAAAGATAAGAGGAAACATGACTGCCGAAATTTCAAAAAATTTACCTTAAAAAAATCCATGCATCCCAAGGACAGAATTGTTCACAATTTACTTTCCTAAATCATCCTTTTTTTTTTTTCTTCTCTTGGCTTTAGATTTTTTAAAAATTTAGTGCAGGGACCCTATCTACAGTAACACCAAGTTTTAATAGCTACATTTTTCCCCTTTGCTGTCGTAATTATGGTCTCATTAGGATTCCAATAAAAAGTCATGAAAAATACCTTTTTTTTTTTAAGGAATACAGAAGTGCCCACAGTGTCTCTCTACCAACATGCTATGCTTTTAAAATATTTGCATTTGAAATTCCTCACTGCAAATATTCTCCAGCCAAAAGGTAAATATAACACTTAGATTACTCCCAGAAGAACATTCCTTCTGCTATTAATACCCTGAATTCAAATCAGAATTTTTGCAAGTCTGTATAATTTTACTGTATGTACTTTATCCTGCAGTTTGGCTGGCTTGACGTGTTAGGAAACTAGATGCATCAGAAATGAAGAGAAGGCGACATCTCTGGCCTAAGTGAATGCTTTTCTTTGGCTTTTCATTTCATACAACAGGCTATTTTCAGTATCAGGTCCAGGAGGATGGAGCCCTCACTTAGACAAGAACAAAGACAGGCCTTCCCCCAAGAAAACGTCAGGCACACGCATCCCCTGTCTTCGTGTCCGTGCTCTCTCCTCTCATTGGGTGCGCCCCACCTTCCCCCGTCACAGCGCCCAGTGAGAGGCTGTATCCTAGAGGTTTTCAACCATCTCACACTGAAATCAGCCACTTGGAGTAAGAAGCCTTTCTTTTCTAATCACAGGCTGCTTGCTTACTGACCCATTACCTGGACACCTGTGTGTTCATAGCTCCCCCCACCCGCTCTAGGATTTACACATGGAATTAATCCAAGCTAAGATATTGAGTGCAAACACCATTTTAAAAGTCACCAAGAATAGTGCAAAATAAAGGAAGGCCTTTTTACAGGGAGGATAATAAAACATTTAGGACCCACATTTCATACTTCCTTGGTGGCTTTGTGTGCTCGCTGTGAACAAGGCCACCCCTGACGCCTACCCACCATCAAAGGTTGGCTGCAAGAAAGGATGTAGTAACAAAGAGAACACCGGGAGTATTTTCCAGAGCAGTTTCCAGTGCAGCCATGGGAGCAAGAACAGTGGTGGAAGCCGTGGGAACGAAAGAAGGTGCCGAAGCGCAGGCAGCGGAAGTAATCGCTTTTGGAGAGAAGTTGCCTCAGGGGTCCAGGAGAGAGAAGGGAAGGGTTTGGGTGTGCGTTTGTTTCTTCAGGGATAAATGATTTTTGAGTGAGTTCAGTTGTCAAAGGGAAGGAGTTAGTAGACGGGGAGAAATGAGAGATCATAAGGAGACAATTGTTGAGGAGACATAACTGAACAGGATTCCCGAGGGCGGAGGATGCTACAAGGCTCAGAGCGTGCTGGGGGGAGCTGCCCAGAGGGCAGGGGGGCAGCTGCCCCCGCCCGGAGCAGAAGGAAGGGGGCAGGCAGGAGGGGCATAACGATGTGATGTTGGGTCAAAAGGCAGGCCTTAAAGGAGTTTTTAGCTAACGGATTATTTTTTTTTCTGAAGCAAAGTGGGTTATTTCATCCTCTAGGTCGAAGGGGTGTGATGGAGTATGGAGGTGGGATGAGGAATTTCCAAAGACCAGCAATGTTTGAAATCATCACAGTAGCACGTGGGGAGAATACATTTCCTGAAATATATTTCCATAAATGAGATTACTGAGTTGAATAGAAGATACTTTATGATTGTATAAGCATTGCCGGGTTTGCAGCCCCCAAAAGGTTTGCTGTTTTGTTCAGCGCCCAGCATCGGAATGGGCTGGGATCACCTGAGCAGCCCCACGCACGTGATCGGTCGCCTGCTTTTCTCCACCTTCCTGTCAGTCACCCTCTCTCACTGGCCCTCACCCACCCGCTGGCCTTTGCGCTTCCCCCAGCCTGCACCTTTATTCCCAGCACGAGGCTTTATTCGTACGCCCCTCTCTGATTGGAGCCCAGTCATCCCCTTTGGGGGGACCTCCCTTGACATGGTCACTGAGAAGCTGACCCATCTCCAGCCCAGTCCCTCTCCAGCCCTTTCCTTTGATTTTCTCCATAATACTGATCATTATATGAATGAGATGCTGTTTATCTTTACTTAGTATTTGTCTATTTCTTCTGCTAGAATATAAATTTGAGGAAGATGAGGACTTTGTTGTATTAAACACCCTACTTTTCAGCTGCTAGAAAAATACTTGACCAAAGTTAATCATTCAGTAATTTTCTGAGGACTGAAGAAAAATGATTTAAATGTAAATGATTCTTACCGATGTTGGACATTCTCATTTTAAAAACTACATGGTAATTTTGTGAGAATTTTGTATTCCCTTTTTATAGATTGTATTCCTGTGCTTTTCTCACTCACCTATTGAGATTTTCTCATTGATTTCTGTGACTTGTATGAATGATAAGGATATTCATGAATAGCATTTGTTGCACATTAGTTGCAATTAGTTTTAATATATTATTGTTAATTATTCTTGCATATGGGCAAATTTCAGGAGTTAGATATTTTATTTTTTTATTTGTTCCATTTATTTTGACATAGTGGGAAAGTTTACCACCATGGATTTGATCAGTCTTTGTTTTAATTTTTTTCCAGTTTTACATTATTATTTTTAATGTTTGATTTTTAATCCTTTTGAACTTATTTTGACATACAGCATGGAGCCAGTATCAAACTAGATATTTCCCCAAAATAACTAAACCAGTATTCCAAAAATTTCCATTAAGCTATTCTTTTCTTCCTCTGTGACTTTTGTTTGTTTGGTTTTGTTTTTTGATTCCATGTTTACCATAGATTAGCATTTTATCTATGAATATTATATGCATTCATTTTATATATACATGTATAGTTTGTTCCTTGTTGATCTGTTCAGTTCTTTTAATCTTTCTGATTAGGTTTTAATATTAATTTAATACTATTTTAATTACTGAAGTACTGTAATATATTTTAAACCAGGAGAAATCTGCTCTTTTAAGTTCTTTTCACATTAAAAACAATTATATTTTCTATTTCTCTCCTTTTCTTATGCTCTCTAGACCTTTTTCTGAAACTCATTGAAATTTTTATTGAAAATATTTTAAAACCAGCAGCTACCTTACCATACTGTTTTTAATATGACTATATCATTGAGAAACTTGATATGTCTCATTATATAATAAATATAGCTTCATTTCAGAAACATACTGTAATTATCTACATAAAGTTATAGCAAGATATTTATTGTTAATGACATGCCTAGATATTTGAGGGTGTTTGTTTTTTTCAGTACTGTTATGAATGAAATTTTTTATCCATCTACTTAATGGTTATTGATCAAGATTTATATAAGCTAACCATCTGAGTTACTGAATCCTTTAATTAATTCTAAAATCTTTTCAATAGATCCTCTTGGAATTTCTCATAAAACCAACACATTATCTAAACATAGTAATAAATTTTGTATTTTTTCCTTTGTATTATATATGGCTTTTATTTGTATTTCATGTTGTATTTCATTGCCGAAAACTGCCAAAATAAGGTTAAATGAGAGCAGTTGGCTCTTTGAATTTGCTTTTATACTGGCTTGACATGCTTAGAAGTGTTTAAGCATGATGCTATTTATTGGCTTGTGGTAGAAATTCTTTACCATGTTATATAATATCCTTCCATCTTTGTTTTTAAGACCGCTCATCCAGAATCGGTTAAATGTGATCAGATACCATTTTTTCTTCTATTTGGATAATCATAGTGTTTGTGACTGCCGATATTCAGCTATCTAATGGGATATGAATACATTTCATAATGTTAAATAATCCTTTCATTTCCTGGTTATGTTTTTCACTCCCAAACTAATGAATTACCTTGGCGTATCTTTTTTTTAACTAATTAAAGTTAATTTAAAATATAAAAATAAAGAATATAAAAATTGCCTCTAATCCCTAATCCTGAAGATAACTACTCTTTACATTTTTTCTTTCTTCCTATTGAAATCACACTGTATAGAAAGTTCTGGTGCTTTGTGTTTTTCATTTAACATTTAGTAGTGATAATAATTATACTACATTTAAAAAATATTTAATATTTTATGGAAAACATAGTTATTACTTTATTTACTGTAACTGGTGTTAGATACCTAATGTTTCACAATATTTTTATTGTTAAGCTATAAAGAAGACCTCAATTTACTAATTTTTGTCCAGAGTTTTATCATTTAGGTTAACTTTTTCTTATGCTCTCTAGACCTTTTGATAATTTGATAAATTATTAGACATACTAATATATTTCTAAAAGGATATAATATCTTAGAATACTTCAAAGATTTAACTTTTAGAAAACATATGCATTAAGCCAATCATCTACCTACTCTGAGGCCTCTACTGTCCCTGTTTTATAAGCCTATGTATGGTATTTTGTATAAAAGAAAATGGACACCAGCAAATTTTAATGAATTTGCATGTCCCATGACTACATGTATACATTCTTCTTAACTGTACGTATGGGTTAAATACAGAATACGTAGCAGTAAAAAAAAACATATTTTGAATGTTGCTTCTGTCACTTAAGGCATAATTTAAATTTTTAGGAGCTGTCAATTAGCCTTAATATTTATAATACAAAAATCTTTCCACCTCTCTCATCCAGTCACACACACACACACACACACACACACACACACACACGGAAATGATAATTGCAACATCCTCAGCAAAGCTTAGCTATAATACAACTTGAATCTTTTGTAAACTCCCCAGTTGTCAAAATTGAAAGATGGCAAATAAATATCCACAGTCAATAACTGAGTTTAGCAAGGTCATTGGATATAATATCATTACAAAAAATTATTTGCATGCATTAGTAACAAAAAATTTAACATTTAAATTTTAAAAAATAGCATTGATATTAGCATCAAAACCACATCAAAGTTTTAGGAATACATTTAATGGAAATGGGAAAATATTATACAAAACAGTATAAGACATTATTGGGAAAAATTTAAGTCTGCACACATTAAGGATGTATTGAGTTTATAATGAAAAGATGTTGATTTTCCTCAAAGTGATCTGGAGATTCAATACACTCCTATTAAAAAATCCCAATTCTAAAATGTATATGGAAGTGAAGAAGCTCGGGAATTGTCCTAAAAATCTTGAAAAGATGTAAAGATGGAGATCATACACTACTGAAGAGCAAAACTTCATCAGAATGACAGGATTTAAAAGAGCATAGAAGGAAAAAGAAGCTAATTGAGCAGAGAAGAGTGTGGAACAGACCTGTCCATACGTGGACACTTGATTTTTCACAAAGGTAGCACTGCAGATCGATAGGGAGTGTTTGGTCAAAGGATGCTGCATATGGAAAAGAAAATAGGATTCATAATATCAGTCCAGAGAGAGAAAACTGGGAGGTAGCTGGGGGACAGATTCTATCAAGTTTAGGATGAAACCTGAGGGAATTCATCAGCAACTTTCCAAGACAATGAGGGAAGTGTGAGCTCTAGGCAGAAATTAACTTCAGAGGCCACTGGGCTTTCACGCAGGCAAAAAAGAAAAATCTTCCCATAGCTCATGGTAGTTGTCAGGCCTGTTGATTCAAGGGTTGGATAGTGCGAGTTTTAACCTGATTCTGTTACTTACCAGCTTTGTACCTTTTTTGTAAGTTATTTACTCTCAGTTTCCACCTTGGGCATATGGTATGAGTAATAGTGTGCCACACAGGTAAGCCTCATACAGTCATTTGAAGAGTAAATGAATTAATTAGAATCTCAACTGGCATATGTCAAGGACTTAATAGAGGTTAAGGAATGTTATAATGCTGTTTGGTAATTATTATCACCACTACTGATATTTTCAAGGATATAATCCCTAAAGTCTAGGTAGGTGCCAATTTTACCCCTGGGCAGTCTTTTCCATATACAGCTTTGGGAGCAGTTGGAGAAAGTCGATTGGACTCTGAAACAAATATTAAACGTTTGTAAGCAAGCTGTACCTAGGACGTACCCATGACACATTGAAGCAGGTTATGGACAGTTCCTATCCATAAAATGTCTTTAATTTAGAAATCTCTTTTAAATCAAGAAATTTGGACCAGAATCAGCAAAATGGCATAATTAGATTCATATATCTTGGCTTTTTTAAACATGCAATTAATATATGGTAATTGACAGAACAAGAATTATTTTGTCCCCACTGTCAAGTCTCATGTTTCCATCTTTGAAATGTTATTTTACAGTGACATTTCATTTTTATGTACATATTAAACTATCCATGAAGAAGAGAAATATGTATTCCAGAGTCTCATGAATTTGAGAGACTGAAAGAAACTTTTGATTTCTATCATCATCCTCTTCTTCAAGGGTAAAGTCTTGCAAATATTTGTGGTACTTTTATAAAGTGATTGTGTTTCCCTGAGCAATAAGAGTTTATATAAAATCAGTTTTTGTGGAAGACAAGCATTTAGAGAAAGAAAGTTAAGTCACATAACCAAGGAGAATGTTTATCTAGTGAGGGTTGCTTAAAGGGCTTCCAAAATAAGTATTAAAAAAAACATACAGCAAACAATGAGATCTCCAGGTGTATAGTGCTCTAGATGAGACTCTTTGGTGTGTCTGAGGTTGTGCACAAAGCTAGGGGTTCACAGTCTTGATTACACATTGGGATTTCCTGGGGAAATTATAAACAATAATAGCAGCAAAACCTGAACATATCTGAAGTCTCACCCTCAGAGATTTCTCTGGTCTTGGGGCAGCACTGGGGTCAGGACTTTTAGGTTTCCAGGAGATCCCATTGCATGGCCAGGATCTGGAGCCACTGCCTTAATCCATGAGATCAATGCTTCAGGGACGGATGATCTGCACCAGCGTTTCCAGAGTGACTGATGGAAGGTGCCACAGAGCTCTTGGAGTTGTGGCCACTTTAGTTCTCGTTAGTCCCATCAGGCCACCTGTTGCCTTGGCAATTGTTGCTGGCTTATCCAGGAAGGAGGAAGAAGAAATGGGCTGTTGGAGTATGTTCTTCCCTCCCCCTTGTCTTCCTTTCCTTTATAAAGCAGAGGGGTGGGGAATCTTAGGTATGTCTCTGCCCTATAAGCTGAGCAGATCTCCTGTAGGAACAGTGGCTTGTGAAATGCTTTTTACCATAGGCACAGTGGTAGGTTTGCAGAAACCTTAAGAATCACGTGGGTTAGGTATGGGTATGGGCATACAGGAACGAGGGCAGCCTAGAATCAAGACAGATGCCCATTCAAAGAGAGGGCTGACCTAAGACCTCGGTACCTGCCCCTGGTGCTGGGCTTGTAGGATGGCTGTGTCCTTACAGGAAGTGCGCAGCCTCTCGTCTGTGCTGCCTGGAACCAATTGCTGGCTTCTTATAAAACAAGTGGGTAAAGCGTATGTGGAGGTAAACACGGATTCTCTGAAAAGCAGTAGACCCAGATGCGGAGCCCAAGCTCAGGCAGTCCTGGGGTCGCCAGAACCTCTTCCTGACCCTGATGCGGTCCCTATATGGGGGACTGTTGTCATGGTTTTCCAAAGAGGTTCAGCATAAAAGGCTCTACGTGTTTAATTTTGTTTTTCAGCAGCTGAGATTTAGTGTTAAGCAAAAGACAATTGGTGTGGCCAAGTCTGTGGGTAACAAAGCTTAAATGACCCTAGGAAGTCTACAGGATGATCTGGGGCTTTGGGGCTATAAATCTGACTTTAATTAACTTATAAGGCTTTATTATCAGACTTCATTCAGCCCAAAGACCAACTGATTTTCTCCTTTGATTTTCTGCAGTGGAAGATTGGCCCAAGTCAAATACTTTCCATGGGAGTATAATTATGTCTTGCAAATGGTTTTAAAAAATCATCAGATTCAGAGATTCCATTTATCTTGCAAAAATCACATGGAATAAAATTGTACTTATTAATGCCATTGCTCCCCTGCTGATCCTCAGTTGGTTTCGGATCCTGCAACCCCCACTCCACCTCGACCATGTCACTGCTAACATAACACAAAAAGATCTGCCTGCTGAAATGTTGTTGTTGCATAGCTTAATCAACTCAAGAAAACAACCACGAAAAGAAACCCTAAGAGGGTATGGAAGAAGGAAATATTTAATTCATTTAATATGGTCTGAATCTTCATTTCCATGAAGCCTACCTGGTTTTTTTTTTTTGATTGTGTGACATGGCTTACGACGTGCTGCCTGTCTAACAAAATGCAGCTCCTCAAGTTTAAAACAGTTCTTTTACGTCATTGAAAATGTTTGAATTGAAAATAGGAATGTGGTGTTTGGGGCTTTTAGTTGGCAAAGAGCAATGGGATTTCTTGTTAGAGAGTCCCTGCAAGACCCTTGGGAATCGGTATGCAGCCGTGATGGCCAGGGCCCCTGGGCCTTAGAACTGAGGATCTTCACCAGTAGGAAGCCTGAAGGAACTGCGTGGGTCTGAGACATAACCCTTCTGAAACTAAATCGGCAACTTCAGGCAATTTACTTCACCTTCCTGAATTCAGGTCCTTGTTTTAAGGTAGGCAATAACAATGCCAGAGTTGCTGAAGAATCCCCCTTGTAACAGGTGCAGTTAGGTTTTATGAAGCATTGCTATTGTTAGGCCCTCTTCTATGTGCCTCCTAACAATTATCCCATTAATCCTCAAAAAACCCTGTGAGATAGGTTAGTCCTATAAACCCTATTTTACAGACGAGGAAACTGGGGCACAAGGAAATTAAACAAAATGAAATGCTTCAGCATTTTGTGGCAGAGTCAGGATTCCAATCTAGGTCTCTGACTCTAAGGCCTCAGGTGCGCCGGTAAACCACGGTAGGCAACATTATTAATGTACAGCCAGACTTGCACACTCATTCTGGTTTGCCTCGAGACTTCAGTACCTATCTGTCCCCTTGTGACACACGCACACACATGCACACACACACGCATGCATGTCCTTGCTGATTAAAAAAAAATGTTGGCTTCAAAGTATATTTGCTTTTAAGCCAGATGAATAAGAAAAACATTCTGGTGACTTGCCTTTCCTTTCGTACTGTAGGTTTACAAAATAAAAGGAATCCAACACAACTGCTTAGTTTCCCACTTTTCTCTGATCTGCAGGTCGTGGCTGGCTAGAAGCTTTCTGAGTGACTGTGTTTCTATTCAGTGTGGTCGGATGGCATGCAGAAGAATCTCAGAGATTTTCTGTTGGGATGGTGGCAGCAGGGCGACCGCACATTCTTCGAGTATTGTGGATGAACTTTTGCCCCCTCAATTATGAGACAAACACAGAGGTCCTGAAGGGCTTTCCTCCTTTGTCCTCTGCCCCGTGGGGCTGTGCCTCGTTTTGTTGCTGTGCTGGTTCTATGTAGATGTTTCCCATCATGGTGTAACCTCTGAGACCTTGCAGAGACTGACACATCCCCAAGAATGTGCCAAATAGATCTTGAGCAATGGTTCTCAACCAAGGCAGATTCCCACCCTTCCCCGCCCCACTGACCACAGACATTTGGCAATGTCTGGAGACACTGTGGGTCATCCCAGCTGTGGGTGGTGCTGTTAGACATCCTACCATGCACAAGCTAGCCTTCCACCATAAAGGAGTCTCCCATCCAGAATGTCATCAGTTCCTCTGCTGGCGGACCTTGACCTAGAACACCTCAATTCTTTCTTTAAAGTCACTTCGTGGGAAAGGACCGCTGAGATGGAGTAGGTATCTCTACAAGTATCTCGTGCGGCACACACCTGGGAAATGCAAATAAAAACCACAATATGATGCCACTCCACACCTAGTAAAAGAGAGGAAAGGAAATAAAGACAGCAAAGCTCTGTAGCCAGCTGAACTTTCATATATGGCTGGTGGGAAAGTAAATCAATAAAACCACTTTAAAGAGCTGTTTAGTGGTATCTAATAAAGCTGAACATATGCATACCCTATGATCCAGCAGTTTCCCTCCTAAGTATATACCTATCAGAAACATGCACATATGTCCCCCAAAAGCATGAACTGGAATATTCATTGCAGCATTATTTGAAGTTTTCCCAAACTGGAAAATAACCCAAATGCACTTTAATCATAGAACGGGTAAGTAAATTGTTGTATATGCACACAATTAGGCACTATAGAACAAAAAAGAATAAAAGGCTTATGACTCCACACAGTAAGGTGGTTTTATGCTCACAAAAATAATGTTGAGTGAGAGAAGGCAGACACACAGCGAACCACATAGGATTCTACTTATATAAAGTACAGAATGGGTAAAACTAATCTGTGCTGTGAAAAGTCAGGATGCGATCAAGCTGGGCTGAGAGGTAGTGATTGGAAAGAAATACAGGGAAGATCTTGAGGGCTGATAAACTGTTTTTTGGCCCGGGTGCTGGTTACACGGTGTGTTCACATGTGAAAGGTCACCGCGCTGCGTGATTTCAATATATACACTTTTCTGTATGTGTATTATTCTTTGATATGATTTTTTAAATGTGCAGCTGGTGCTCTGGAAAGGCCAGTCAGGCTCTGGATAGTTCTGCTAGTTCTGACCTTCCATTTTAATGTAGATTTGTCCAGAGGCACCTTAACATGCCCAGGGTGTAGCGTTGAGGGTAGAAAGGAGGGCTGGAGTGGAAGCTTGCTCTCCAGGTGGCTTGGTTCAGCAGGAGGCAGCCTGGGGCGCAGATGGAGGAATTCACCCCAGGGGAATACTCAGGAACAAGTGAACAATCAAACAGCAATTTCAGAGTCAGTGCTTAGGGAAGACGTGCTCACTGGTCAGCACTGAGTCCAGGGAGATGGAGATGGCTGGCATCTAGAGTGACCTGCAGCTTCCCTGGACAGGAGTAAGGAGGGTTTAGGTAGAGTGGTGCTAAGAAGGCAAATGCTGAAAGTCGGCTTGCGTCACTTTTGTTCTCGCCTGACCTTAGCGTTTCTCTCTCTCCTTCTCATGATGGCCCTGGAGACCATGGCCACCCTTTGAAAACAGGCTCTGTTCTTGCTTATTTTATGTTTTTATCCCTTGCAGCCAAACGGCATTGAGTATCTGTTAGTTGGTTTTGCATTTTATGTGGCTAGCTATGTGCAAATTCCTTTATTTTCTCTCTGTTTCAATTTTCTTATAAAAGGGGGATGAGAATAGTATTCAAGGTAAAGGCTCTATTTATAGTTGTTACTACTGTACTTATTCACATCAAATTCTACTACTACTAATAACTCTAGAAAATTGATTTAGTGTGAAATCATGCGACCCCCAAGCAAAACTTTCCAAAGTCCTCTCTTCATAGCTCTCCACTGAAAAATCATTTTCTTCCCGTTCTTTATGCTCACTCCCCTTCGCAGAGCCCTGCTATGGGAGGGCTGCGTGGGGAGTTCTTAGCGATGGGTAGTTCTGGAGGAGGCGTCTGGCCTGGAAGCCATGAGGGCGCACAGTGGACAGTTTGTAACATCACTGTTAGTCCTGGCGGCTAGATAGAGGTTGTCATTTTAGGCCTAGAGAAAGGTCCCGCTGTTGAAGGTTAGTGTAGGCAAATAACATATTTTAAATGCTGTACAGCATATGGAAATTTCTATTTCTGCAAACATTTGGTTTGGTTCTGAGCCTTTTCAACATATTGCACATTTCTAAATTAACTGTCTTCTAAATGGAGTCCAGTTATGATTCAAGTTGGCATTTTCCCTGTGGGTGGAGGACCCAGGGTAGGTGTTCCATGCTCACTTCTGCACAGCCACACTGCACGGTTCCAAATCCCGAATGTCAGTTTCTTATGCAAAGCCAAGGGGTGAGCCGCTGAGTGGGGTTGGGGGCTCTAGCTGTTTGTTTAGAATATTGAGCTTGCCAAACTTTGACCCTTCCTGAACCAGGAGAAGGGCAGAGAATAGCAACTCACTGTTTGTTTGTTTCTTTCCTCCTGCCAATTTTCATTTTCTTAATTTGTGAGACTAATCTTCTGGTGGGAAGAACAGGATGGGCCACTCCTGCTGCCTCTGTGTTGGTGTCTGTGTGGAAAGCATGGCCTTAGGATAGAAAAATATTAATTTGAATCCATTTTCTTAAGCTATCATTTAAATTTTCTTCTTGTGGAAAATAGTGTTTAGAAAATTTGAGAGTAAAAAGCATTAAGTCAGAACAAAAAATATTTCCCATAAGGTGATGACTACATGGAAGTTCTTTATAATATTTTGTCTACGTTTGGGACATACTGGAAAATCTCCATTATAAAGATGACCTGAATTTTATTGTCCAGAATTCATCGTATTAGCAATTTTGTGTGATTCTATGAAATGGTTTCCCTATCAGTGTTTAGTCAGTTGAATGCTGGTACATTCCACACTACTTGTTTCAACTACCTGATAAAAATTGGCAACACTTGAGTTTGGCCCGCTGGTCCTTATAAACAAGGGAATAATTTCAACTTTTGGTAGGATTTGTCTTAAAACTCCAAAAGGAAAATGAATGAAAAATGCCTTGAATAATAATTATTCCAGTGTTGTAACCGTTCTTCAGCGTCCTGCAGGTCCCATACCTGAGTCACTGAAAAGCTGAAGAAGAAAACACATTCACTAGGGTTGCTAATAGTGCTGCAGGAGCCTATAAAACAAACATGTATTTTTCTGCTAACCGGAAAGA
This sequence comes from Manis javanica, assembly GCF_040802235.1. NCBI lineage: Eukaryota > Metazoa > Chordata > Mammalia > Pholidota > Manidae > Manis > Manis javanica. The sequence continues at coordinate 174,910,780 of NC_133159.1, read as the reverse complement.
ACACTTTACCCTGCAAGAGCCATTACTCAAAGACAAAGGAACCGCTGACTATGTGCAATTACCCACTGGGTTGGTAGATTTTCTTGTTGTATCTTTGGAGGTTAGGAGCAACAGGGTTATTGCTTAATGTAACACAGCAGGAATGCCCTGTGTACCTGCTGCTGCATTAACAGAGACCTGGGGCTTGGAAAACTCCACCTGGCCATGACTCTCACACAGGGTGCTTCTTGCACAGTCCGTTCATGCATAAAAAGTATATCATTCTTCTTCAGCATCAAGGGATTCCACCTAAAGGAATGAATGGCATTTGGATTACTGAAGGATCAGGCCTACCGAGGACAGCATGTAAAAGGATAAGGCTCATCTTTGGCACCACAGCCTCCTTCAGAGAACCCAGTTGGCGTCCACTGCCCGTGGAATGCTCTTCTGCTGGTCCACACTGGGAAAATTGTTCTTTATTGCTGCCTCATCCAACCTTTGTCTCAAAGGATGGAGGGAGGGGGCATGGACTAGCTGTTAATTTGCCATCCACTTTACTTCTCTGTTGGCCTGGGTAGGAATTCTGGTGCTGCCAATTCCTAGATGACCTTGGACAAATTTCTGAGGCTCAGTTTTCTCAACTGTAAAATGGATTAATAATTTTGATACCTTCCTCATAGCAGCATTATAATAAATAAATGAATAAGGGATGTGCCTTAATACTCAGACAAGTGTCTGATGCAGAAACTAACTGGTATGGTTAGTTCTTATGAAGTTTCCTATTTCCCTGGGGAAGAACTCCTCCTAGGGGACTGATGTAGTTCAGTGCTGTGAACTGAACATGGTGAGTGGCATCTTATAGCCACTTTGTTGCACAAAACAGGCATCCAGAGCAGATATCCAGGCTTCCAGTCCTGTGCAAGAGAAAACACCATCAAAACACAAGGTATTCAAGTTGGAAGGAAACTAGTCAATGTCAGGTTTTCATTTTATCTTTACCTGTTTTCAGGTTCATTCTTTAGGCATCGTGCTCCTTATCCCCCCAGGTAACTCCAATGCCAGTGTTTTGAGACATCGCAGCAAGCCACTGAAGCCAAGGGTCATTTGTGACCACTGAGGACCTCTTGAAACATACTACGCAGGCAGCAATCTATTTTGCTTTTGTGTAGTTAGAAGGAAGCAGGACTGATGCTGTGCAGAAATTAATTTTGCTCTATCTTTGGCCTTCTGAATTCACAATTTAGAGTTTAAGCTCCCTCTTGTAGACCAAATTCTAGATACCTAGAGAAAACTCAGTTGATGAACAACAACAAAAAAAGTTGATTGTTATTCAAATGGGAAATACCCAACACACACACACACACACACACACGCATGCACGCACACACCCTGCGCACGCACACACCCTGCGCTTCATGTGTGATTGTGAATTCAGGTAATTTCTTCCCTGAGAGGCAATTTCCTGGTGGTCAGTCCCCTGCAATGCCACCTCTTTGCTTCCCTCCCAGATTGATTCACCCCTGGAATGGTGAGAAAATAGAACAAAGCTCTGAGTTCTGGTGGGATGATTGCCTGGAGGATAATGGAGGGAAAGCAAAAATCATTTACCTTATTTAAAATCTGTGCTGAAAATACCACTCACTCTTTTCCCTTTCCAAGAAAGTTATAGGGAGATGTGGAAGATCTGGTCCACTCATCACTACAGAAAAGTTTGCCAATGAGCAGTGTATTGATCGAAGTTCTGAGGAGCAAAGGTGCTCAAATATTTACGCAGAGCGCTTCACTGAGAGGTGCCCCGTGGAGGCTCCGAGGTGGCCACCAGCAGGCTTTCAGCACTGAGAGGATTTCCCCAGTTCTAAGGGACCATTCATTCCCTCCTGGGGCTTCCCACCCCCATTTCCCTCTCCCCTTCCAGCGTCGTTTAGGAAGATGTTTTATGAACTGCGTGCATGAATATTTTTGTGCCTACAGCAAGAATGTGTTTTCCTAAAATCAAGAATTAGAACAGGAACTTCAGGAACTGTGTTCTCAATCTTAGCAGTGCAGCTGTTCAGATGCTGTCCTGGGAAGAGACTGCTCTGTGATCCAGCATGACTTGTGGAAACAGAGCCTCCTTGGTGATTTCCAGGACGGTTCTCAGACTCCTGTCCCCCACAAGCTTCCTTTTAATCTCTCTTCCCTGTAAATATTAGTGCAGATATTAGCACAGGTACCTCATATTAACCCCTAATGTCAGGATGTAGACTTGGTCAAGTCATGATGGCTTTTTAATCTCTGTTTCCTAACCTGAGACAGTATTGTTTTGTGAATATGGATAAATCAGTGCTGCTATAGTAATATAAATAGGTGTCAATGCATGTATTTTATACACTGGAAATTATCTGTTTTAAAGGTGTTACTATTGATGCATAGGCCATCCTGACAAGCCCAAAGGGAAGGTGCTGATTTCAGATAAAATCTTCACTACTTATGCTGTTTCTCTAAGAATCAAAAATAAATCTCTCAAGGTCTTAGAAGTAAACAGATATCATCAGATGGTTTATACTGCTAATTTGAAGTAGGTGAACTGAAAGCGATTGATTTTAAAAACTGTAGGTAACTCAAGCTTTGCTTTGAAGGTTCTATTATAAAATTTTGGCTAGAAATAAAGGAAAATAGATTATTCAAGTGGTCGTATTTCTAGATAAATGATGTGGTGTGGTCACTTATTTTTTATCCATATTTAGGTATAGCCTATATCATACACACAAGAATCTATGTTAATATCTGTAGATAACATGTTTAAATGCATATGACATACAATATATATGTGTATTTATATGTACCCATATTTCCTGATGCTACTAGAATTGTTTTATAAAATATGTTTATTCTTGGTTATAAGTAAACACGTACACACATAACATATATTCTTTCTGGTTCCAATTATGTCTTTTTGTTTTAATTTATTGTATTCTCAGCAAATTTATGTGTCCATTTTTGTTGAAGTTCTTCCTTCATATCAAACCTTTTGTTACACCTCAAGGGCAAGAAGTCTTCCAGCATTAAACAAAATGTTTCTTAAGCTCCTTTTCTTTCTTTTTTTGGACACAGCGCTTTCATGGGAAAAAAGCTTACTTGAATCTTAGAACTTCGTCCTCTGACCGAGGAAGTGCATAATGGACTCTGCTGACCTCCTAAAATTTTGTGGACTGTGGTTTATAAACAGGGAATAGGATATACTTGTACCAAAACATTACCCATTGTTTTTCTGAAATTAAAATCAACTGACGATCTGTGCTTTTATTTGCAAAATCTGGCAGCTCTATTTACAAACCATTGTTTCAGTAAAAGAGCTCTCAGTTATGTAACAGAAGAGAGGATTTTCTTGAACATCTTGAACAACTTCTGCATCTAATAAAATGGGTGTAGTAACCAAGGCCTGCACTATCTCGCTAGCTATTCTAAGAATTAGGCTTCAGCCCAAAGAGACAAGACGCATGGAGTCATCTCTGTTATTGGGTTCTTGATTTTTTTTTTTTAGTTATATTAAAAAGCACTAAAGAGTAACAGCATGTCAAGCCATTTATAAAATTCTTAACAATTAAACATTCAAACTCTTTTTCTGCAAGCCCTACTGAACGTAAATGACGTGAAAAATATTTTAAATAGATTGACTTCCATTTTTTCTATAAATTTTAAAGAAAGGAAAACATGTATAATAAAAAATAATCATCCACATATATGTTCCAGAATATACCACAGGTTAATGGAACTAAGAAAGTAGCTGGGAATCCATGACAAAGCTGTTTAGAGGAGACTGTAGTTGCTTGTCTTTAATGAAAAATTGACCTGTGACCAGCAGTTCTTTTCTATGTTAGTCTATGTGTGTTTGGACATCCAGAATTTCTGAAAGTCAACCCTTGCACACAGATTCCCATATGGAAAGTTAGCTTTAGTGCCACCCTTAGGACTTGTAGGTGTCATTGGTTAGACATACATTAAGATATTAATTAGGAAGCATAAGCAAGGAAAGGGTAGCATGTACTATTGGCACAAGGAAAGCAGGTCAAAACACATGTGGAATGGACAAGACTCCTGCCCCCCCAACACACACCCCTGGAAGCAGTTTACTTCAGGAGACACCAGTGGCATACTTTATAGGAGAACTGGGGCCTCTAGTCCTGCTGAATTAAGGCAGGAAAGACTGTAAATCTACTGAGTTTCTAGAGTTTACTCAATAATGCAAACAAAAATAAACCAGTGTCAGTATGCACCGTTCAAGAATGCCTAGGAAGGGGATGGAGCCAGTAATCCCTTGTCACTATTAATTAAGTATATCCTCTAACAGCCTCGACTCAGGGCTGTTAATCTTCACACCTTCCTTTGGGGCCCCTGGGCAGCTGCTTTGGAGGTCTTAATGAATCTCCCACCAATTTGGGCTGTGGTCAAGTCACAAAAACAACAGCCAGAGGTGTAATAAGATATTCTGTGAAGAACGCATGTTCAGTATTACTAGATCATTTATGCTGTTGGATAGCTGATATCAATACTCATAAAGGTGGGAAATCTGCAAATGGCATTCCAGCATATGTACGGAAGGAGAAGTCGAGTTTTACGCAGACTGGGTAACTTGAGCTGGTCAGACCATGGCGAGGTTACCAAAACTAGAACAGGAAGAAATAGTCTTCCTAGGACTCCAACTTAACTTGGATTGCTTGAAAAAAAAAAGGCTCTGATTTAGTGATTCTGTATGTTAGGTTGGAGAGACTTCATCTCAGTGAAGTCAGGGTCCCTCTAACTAGCTTTGCTCTTGAGTTAGTAAACTACTAATAGGATTTTATGACTTGAAGATGATGAGGGTTGTTCTTTAGATGTCTTCAGTCCAACTGGGCATCTATTGAGAAGAAGGTTATTTTTACTAGGTTGCAGTTGACCATCCACTGTGTTTGCTGCTGAAATATTAACTTCCAGGTTGTGAGGCCCCTTCAGCTGTGATGGTTTCTCTTTCTACTTCTGTGCCTCTCATGAGCACAAGAAACTCATTCAAGCCACATCTGGTGTGATGGTTAATCTTATGGGTCCACTTGACTGGACCACAGAGCTCAGGTATTTGCTCAAACATTATCGTGGCTGTTTCTGTGAGGGTATTTTTTTGGATAAGATTAACATTTGAATCAATAAAGTGGATTACCCTCCATGAAGTGGGTGGACCTCATCCAATCAGTTGAAAGGCTGAATAGAACAACTACTATCTCTGAGCAAGAGGGACTTCTGTCAGTACATGGTCTTTGGACTTAAAAACTGCACCATCAGTTTTTCCCTAGGTCAGTCTGTCGGCCCACTGTGCGGATTTTGGACTTTTCAGCCTTCATAATTGCATGAGCCAATTCCTTAAAATAAATCTCTTTCTCTCTCTGTGTCTCTGTCTCTGTCTCTCTCTCTCTCTCTCTCTCTATATATATATATATATATGTGTGTGTGTGTGTGTGTGTGTATGAATTTTTTGGAGATCGTTGCTTAATATACTGGCTAAGACCCTTTCTTCTACTGCTTCCCCTCCTGATTCAGAAATTCCTCCACCAAGTCAGAGGCCTGGTGTGCAGACCCCAGCAGCCAGGGTGCACTAGAGCTGGTGAAGATACAGGGAAGCGGTCATTGCTGTCAGTGCTGGTGGGGTCTGAGTTGGGAATCCACTTTGGAGAATGACTTCAAAGTATTTATTAAGACTAGAATTGTCCAAGCCTATGATATAGTTAAACTCTAAGGAGAGAGCTGCAGAAAGCAGAAAATAAAAGGTGATATTTCATAGAAAATACTCTAAGTAAATGGAGCACCAGTAGTACTATTTTGATGCTCGGCTGGTATACTACAGTGCAAGGGCATGAAAAGCATCCTTTCCTTTCTGCACGCAGCAAGGTGTGGCTGCAGAGAGCACCGGACTGCACCAGCCCTCCCGAGCTGCACTACAGCATGGAGAGCACAAGTAGCAGAAATAACAGGAAAAGGCGGTCGCAGTTGGTGTGGTGGGGGAGGAGGAGGGTACCCCAAGGTAGGTCAGCATCAGGGACAGTGGTAAATGTCTTCCAGGTCCTTCACACAGTCAGAGGCCTCTAAGGAGACACAGAAGCAGGCACACTGATCAGGAGAGATGAGCGTGCTGGGTGCCGTAGCATCTTTTTCGAAGATGGGACTCCTAGAAATAATTAGGAGAATGTCATAGGCACCAGGTAGGAGGCGAGGGCAGAAATGAGGAAAACATGAGTCTGTGATATTAATATAACCCATTCAGGCCCAAGACTCTTCATATCCTGTGTCCTTGGGATTTACGGATTAGCATAATAGTCAGAAAATACAAGCTTTCCCATGCAAGCTGCCCTCCCCACCAGTCCCTCATCTTCTCTGTGTAATTGCCAGACCCTGCTATATGCCTTTTGGACTAACACCCTTGCACTATGGAGAGTTTCAGGATGTGGGTAAAGGACCAGAGGACATATAAGCAGGACATTTTAACTCTGTAAAGGGTAAAATGATGCTTGGAGTTTCTGTGAACCCCTGAGTGAAGGAAACCGAATTTTTATCACCTACTATAAAGAGTGACTAAACGGGAGCCCTGAGCCACAGCTCTTTGTCCCCGCCCCGCAGTCAGCAGGCCCGGAGGGAAGCTGTGGTGCTTCCTGAACTCTGGTGGTAGCACGTTTGCTGACGTGTTCCTGGAGGATGCAGAATTAAGAGTGAAGATGTTGTGTCCTATTTTACAGATGGGAAACCTGTGCTTCAAAGAGAGGAGGCAAATGGTCTTCCACTAGGTCTCAGAGTGAATCAAGTGACCCGAGCTCCCCTAATGACTCTAGCTTTTCTGTTAGATTACATTGCATCCCTCCCACTTAGGAAATACTGCGAGGGCACCCCCCATGTCAGCATCCATTGACATTTGGCATGCCCCTTGGCATTTGACTTTTCAGTTCCTCTCACAAAGGGATGGTAGAGCGTCTATGTCTGTTTTCCCTGATTTGGGGGTAACTCATGTATCGTGCATTGGCCAGTCAGTAGAAGGAACTGAGCATGACTGAGCACCTCTCCCAAGTCACTGTGCCTGTTTCCACGCCCTTTCTTCCTCCTTTGCTGCTACCAAGGGAAAAAGTGCCTTGGCTACCACCTGGTTCAAATGGAGCAGATGCACTCTAGCTGAGCACAACTTGTATCGATAGACTCCACATAGTCCAGGCTGCATAAGAAATGACACTAGCCCACCCGTAGTCTCTTTCATGGATCATGACGTAGAAAGACAAAATGAACAATGTGCATAATCCCAGAGAATCTGGTATTTCCAAATATTCAAATAAAAAATAGTCAATTAGGAAAATACATACATGTTCTACTTTGCGACATGAGAGAAAAGGTTCAAAGATATCCTCTGGCTCTAACCCTTCCTATATTTTAATAGTTTGATTAAGATATAATTGAAATACCATAAATTCATCTGTTTTATATGTACAATTTAATAAATTTTAGTATATTTACAGAGTTGTAGGGCCATCATCACAATTTTAGAATGTTTTCGTACACCTAAAAAGAAACCATATGTCCATTTGGAGTCATTCTCTATTCCTATCCCCAGCCCCTAGGCAGCTACCAATCTACTTTTTGTCTCCAAAATACTTGCTTTTGGGGCATTTCACATAAATGGAATAATATATATATGTTCTCTGTGTCTAGCCTTCACCTTTTTAAAGGGGTGGAAAATGGTATCACCATGATACAAGGAGATTTGCTCATTTGAAATTTAACGAAAGCTATTGGAATTGTGCTTAGGTATCATTTTCAAAAGAAGGTGAACTCAAGGATGTTAGAAAAATTCAGCATGGAGATTGGTCCTGTTGTCTTATTGACAACATACTGAACCACCCACAACACAAAGAAAACAAAGCAGAATTCATACAAACACACACCATATAGAATTGCATTGAAATGCTATTCACAAGTTTGCCAAACGTACAGCACATACCCTTTATAGGGAGGCTGGCCTGTGGGTCCTGTGGGATAATGGAAACATGGCCTTCAGAATATGAAATAGACAGAGAGGGACAAAAGTAGTGTTTGTACAAAAATACCCTGGTAATTACCTCAAAGTGACTCTGAATTCCATCTTTGTAGCTCTTAGAGCTTCTGTCTAGAGAAGAGGTGCATGGCATTGCTATTGTGAATAGATTAGGAAAATCTGTGGGAGAAAAACATCTAGTCAAAGACTCCATCAATACAGATGGTTTAAATGACTTCACCTTAACTTAAAAGACACTGTTCGGGTCATTTGAGATATGTGGCCAAGTTCCTAGAGAGGCCCCGAGTGTCTTCACAAGTGTAAGTTGTAATGCCCCAAGCCTCCAAAGTACAACACATTTCCAAAAGAAACACTTCAACCTTCAAGGCATTTCTGACAAAATGTACGTTTAGTTGGATGAATCAGTCCATTCAAGTGAGGAGACAGTCAAGAGCTCCAACAGAAGGACTCATCTCACCATGATAACTTTCTACATTCAATTGAAAATGAAGCCTGTATGAATCTAAATGGCAAAGGAATAACTTACAACATTTACTAGCATATTCAAACTCTACTCATTAAGTAGCCTGTTTAATAGTAGCTAGGAGTGGCTCCAGATGGTGCCAGGGATCTAAGGTCCTGGTAGATATGACCCCTGTAATGACAGACCGAGAGCTTTTCCTTCGTTGCCAGGCATTCGTTAAACATGCTGATGAAAGACACACCTGGGGCTCGTTGGCCCATCTGCCCCAGTATTTCATCTCTGAGGCCCATGGTTCAGATTCAGGAGGTTTCATCCCTGTCCTATCCCAGTGCTAAGTTTGAGTATCCAAATGCTACATTAACTAATGAACACGTATCACATGTTAATGTAGTATTTACTATGTAAAGGAAGCATTGGCAGAAATTATATATTTATCCTTGCGATGTAATAGGAAAATAAATTTTTTCTGGCTGCAACACATATGGTTCCACTTTCGTGGTTGTGTCGGTGTCCTGGGTTGATGATATCCCGCCATATGCCCAAGGGCAAAGAGTGATGGACTGACATGCTGCTCAAACTGACTGAAACAAGCTGAACCGTGTGTCCTCGGCCATAAAATGCCACTCAAATGACCCCATAAGCTGACATCTGCCCACATATTGCAGACATTTGGGGCCAAGTAGCCCATTTGTTTCCTTCTGATCTCAATGTAAATATTGTACATGAAAACATTTACGAGTACAGTCTTTCTTTTTTAGAGGTTGGGGAAGGCTAGGTCAGCTGGGTACCAGTGACAGCCTTACTTTTAAGGTTGACTTTGTGATACCTTCAATGTGGCTTGATAAATTATACGCTTTGCTTTAAGACAATTAAGTCTCTGTAATTGATATGAAAACTCCTATGCAATTTTTTTTTCCTTAAAGTACAAAACAGCCCTTTGAAAACATACTGTTATCCTTGCATGTCAGTAGATCATTCAATTAGTAATTTTGAATCCTGGTTGATCCCTGCCTTTACTTGATCACTCTGCCTTGATAGCCAGCATCACTCCACAGAGGACCTGGAATATGATGAAGATCGAGAGAAGTGTAGAGACACGCAGTCTCTTCTTTCTTTTGATAAAGTTGTTGATAAAAAAAAAAGATCTGTTGAGGCAGTGTCAGTGGTGTTCTGATTTATGTTTATTGAAACAGAGCTATTCCCTCCTTGACAAATAGCAAGATAGTTATGCTAAAAGTCAAGTTCAAGCACTTCTGTTCATTATGACTTTTTGGTTTTTGTTAATGAGAGAAATCCTGCAGTTGATATTCACCATTTCTATACTAAACCTAATATGCCTTTCTTAATGCTTTTATATATTCATATCATTAGTATCATATGTTAAAAGAAGAAAATGGGGCATTAAGTGGCACCAAGTGCAGACAGTGAAAGAAAAGTGAACTGTACAAGGAAGATGTGAGTTCCCCTCATCTCCTCTACCACTGCATGAGACACTGTGGGTTTTATTTGGGGAACTAGGTCCTTACAAATCTGCTTGTTACTGTTTGTAGAGAAAACGCAATTTGAGAGGCAGGTGGCAGGTAATGTATGATCATAATGCTGTGTTCTGAGCATTCCATTGGGTGAATCTATTCAGAATCTACATTTTAGGATAGCTACTGCAAGTGCAGAATTCTCATTCACATATGAACTAGTTCAGTCACAGAAGTGATGGGGCAATTCAGCTGAGGTGGTTTAACTGTTGTGGTTAATCTATAGCTAAACACTGAACGATCAGTAATGAAGCAGGAAAACAACAGTGGACAGTCTGGTTTCGTTGTTTACATGTGCATTATGGAGCTCTGGGGCTTTCTATTGGAATTAGATTTAATATCTGAGCCTTTGCCATGATTTACAGTGTCATGTGTAACCTGTCTCCTGATGACTGCTGTGCCCCCATTTCCTTCCCAGATCCCCTTGCGCACAGCTGTGCAGCCACATGGATTTCCTTAATGTTCTTCGCCTGACGCAGGCCCATTCCAGCTTAAGGTCTTTGCACACATTTCCGTTCTGCCTGAGCGCCCGGTGGGGCTTCCTCCGTCTCTCCCTTCAGTCCTTGGTTTCAGAGGCCACCTTCTCACATAGGCTTTCTAACCACCTGTCCACAGGAGCACCCGGCTCGCCCACTACTCTTTGTCTCCTTAATTTGTTTCTCCATAAACTGTACATAGCATTTAGCATTTCCTGACATATTTTTGCATCTTTATTTGCATATTCTGTCTTCTTTCCCCACTAAGAAGAAAGTACCATGAAGTAGTTATGTTTTGTTCATAGTCTTATTCACACATTCCATGTATACTAGATTTATCTGTTTCAATCGTAAAATGGGCTTCAATAAATAGTATCCTTCAGGTAGAAGAAATGTTCTGTTATCCAAATATATAATCTTTTAAAGCAAGGCCGGTACACGAGCTTTCTGTACATTAGTACCATGCCTAATTCTAATTAATGCACAAGAGATCTAGCACATAAGAGATTGTTAACAAGGTATTTTTTAAAACTAGAGTTTATTCCTTAATTTAAAAAATGTTTATTAAACATTTAATATATGCAAGACACTGTACTTGTGCTTTGATTCAGTTTCAAATCTCAAGTGTAGATACTATTATTAGCAGCACTTTAAAGAGAAAGGAATCAATGAAAGGAAAACTAGGATTTGGACCCAGGTCATGGGGACAAGAACCTAGGTTCTGTACAGTGCTTTTTCCCATCACGTAAATTAGGATATGTGGAAAGTGGGAGAAAGAAAAGAGGTTACCGAAATAAACAGTGTTCAGATAATGAACGTGTATAATTTTCCATCTCAGAGCTTCTCCTAAGAGAGGTAGATGAGTCATTTAAAAAGGTCATTCTGACTGTATTTTGGAAAGCGAATCTAAGAAGTAGTAAGCCCAAGGGATCAGCCAGAAGGGGGGTAGCAATGATTTTAGCATGACTAGGGGAATGGCAGTAGAAACTGAGAACATCTGAGAGCATTCAGGAGCTGTTGAGATGGTAAGATGGCCAGTATTTTGTGAGATGATGTCACGCACGTGCCTAGGTTCCTGGCTTGGGGGAGTAGAGAGATGGCGTCATAGAAGCTGGGAACACAGACCAAGAAGCACAAGTGGGGGATGTTTTATTCTTGTGGAGCTTGTGAGCCTAGAGACTTTCAAGTGGAGCTACTCATGTAAGTGCTTGTATGTAGGTCTGAAGTCCAGGAGGTGATCTGAGCTAAAACACAAGAAGACGCATTGGTTAATGCGTACAGAGAACCATCAAAGCATGGAGCGACTGAATGAATGACAAGTGGGCTTAGAATCTTGGTGACTGCAAACACTGAGGGGAAGAAGGGGGGAGAGGCATCAACATGGTGCTCCGAAAGGCTGTTACAGAGAATGTCAAAGGAAAGGAGTGGGACGTGAAAAAAAAAAATACATGCAGGGCATAGAGCCAGGCGTTGCTGGGAGGTTGAGTTACATAAGACCAAAAGAATGTAGATTGGATGTGGAGTCACAAATCTTATTTGTAATCTTGGTAAAAGTTGTTTTACTCTAGTATTCAAGGCCAAAGTCAGATTACAGACATTTAGGGCATAGACGATGGAAAACAAAGAAGAGAAGGCATAGGCATCTTTTTCAAGAAGTTTGGTTGTTGGGGGAGAAAGAAAGAGTCACAACCTTAAGTGGAGAGGAATTGGAGGTTGTGAGAAATTCTGAAAATTATGGAAATGATATAAGAAAGTGTGAGGGAAAATGAGAAGAAGCTGGTAAGTAGGGACGATTTTAAGAAACAAGTAACAGGGGAAATAATTTAGGCAAGAGTGGAGGGATTTGGAGCACCCTGGTAGGAGGGGCTGATATCCAGTGGGGAGAGAGAAGGGGCCTCTCTTTCATAATAACTGGAAAATAGGAGAAAATACCAGGAGTTGCAGTTTGTTTGTTAGTGAGGTGTACCAGGTGGCTTCCCTCAGAGAGAGTAACGTCGTCTTCTCAGGGCCATGAAAATGTTTGAGGCACAGAGGAAAGGTTTATAAGATACTACAAGGAGAAAGCAGAGACAGTCAACCAGGGAAACAGACCTCTCAGCAGTGCTGAAGATGTAGGTGAGATTGGAGGATAGATCTTGAGGGACTCACTCTGTGCAGATTTGCGATGAGTTCCAGTTGCACTTGGCAGCCCAGATGCATATATAGGAAACACGCTGACAGTTGGACGCTTGCAGAGATGGGGTTTCCATGATGGGCGAAGCCAAAGGAAAAATGGGAAAAAGAAGTTGCGATATTGGTAGGAGGTACAGGGTCTCAGGTGTGCACGAGAGGGAAGTAAAGGTAGCGGGTTGCTGCTAAGTAGGAAGAATACGAGGGTAAGAACTGGAGCACTACTTCTTTAATGATAGAAATGTTACGGGTCTGTTCTTCCCAATGTGGTGGCTATTGAGCGCTTGAAGTGTGGCTAGTGAGACTGAGAAACTGAATTTTTTATTCTATTTTTAATGAATGTAAATCTAAATAGGTACATGTGGCTAGTGGCTACCATCTTGGACTGCTTAAGACTAGAGATTCTGATGAAGACAAAGAATGAGTATATTAGAATGAATTAATGGAGAAGTAGAAAGAGGGACTGTTTAGAATGTGATGCATCAACACTGTTGTTACCTGTCCGACATGTTTCCCTCTTCTTTTTAACCAGCTCAGCTTTTATTTTGGTACCGACACCTCTCTCGTGCAGCCTGTGCATGATAGGGGAGCTAATTCTACCCCTGGCTCTAGGCATTTAGATATATATCTTAGACTTCTCCTAATCAATACACAGTAATACAATCATAAGCCAATGTTCTTAGTTCTGGGTAAATATAGGACACAGTCTGCATCAGGGAGTGTGAAGAAGACGCTTTCTGGAAGTTTCTGATCTCTTTCAGAACACACTTCGATGGTGTGGCACACAGTGGGAAGCCCAGAACAATCTTTGCAACCCTGAGGACGCCACTTGGGAAGGCAGGGGACAGTTAATATAAAGAAAGTGAGTCCAATAAAACCATGTCAAGTCACTGAATCTGTCTAGCTCTGACATCTGTCCTACATGTGGGCTTTTCTATTTTGGCAACCAATAAATCCCACTTAAAGTTTAAACCAGCTTTTGTTATGTGCAATATACAGAAGTTTAACTGATGTAAGTGGTATGTCTGGATGTACAATTTCAGAGACGGGAAAATTCCAGGATTTGAAATCTAGATGGCGCTATGGAGTGATGGTGAAGTGCAGTGTGGAAGGTCAGTGGGGATGAAGAGGTCAAGCATTTGAAAGGTCAGAATGTTGAAGGCCGTCCTGGTCAACCAGGCTGATAACAGGATTTGGGGTGAAGCACAGCCATGAGTTACAGCTCTTGAGAGAAAAAAGTGTTGACTGAGATTTCAGTGGGCATCGCAAGGACGTGATGGTGCGTATGGCTGAATGGCAGGCAGCTGTCTTGCCTTTTTCCTTCCCTCTCTCCTTTCTTTAATGTATGTTTCCAGAATGATTCAAGATGGCTTTAAGACATACATGATGTAGCAATATAAAAGAAATAAAAAGAGTCCTATAGAAAGTGAAGGCAAAGGGAATTGAAGCTTGGGAGGATAAGGTTGAAGCCAGGGTGAGGTCAGTACACAAAATATGAACTAGAACATGAAGTGCATTTGCTGGAGCTCAGCTACAATTTAGCTCTTAGTTTTCTACCCACTCATAGTCCAGTGCTTCTTTAATTCTGTATATGAAGCTTTCACAAGGTCAGGCTGGTGTATCAGTTAAGCTCTCCTGTAATTACGAGTATGTATTAAGTGCCTAAGGTCACAGAACTAGTAAGAGAGACCGATTTTGGAGAAGAGCCTCCAAATTCCGAGCCCTGCAAGCTTCCCACTAGACTTCATCACTTCTCCAGCACAGTAATTCCACAGTAGACAGACATCCTTTTTCCTGGACGACAGGGTCACAGGAAAACCAAAGAGCTGCTGGGTTTTTTTGTTTGTGACTCTGAACCCTGGTGACTGGGGATGGAAAGGAGTCCAACAGACAGACAGACCAGGCCCCTGATAGACCATGTCTGGGCGGCCTGACCTGGGAGAGGAAGTTCTCCACTGTTGATCTTCAGGGAAGCCCTGTGCTAAGGCAGCAAGTGTTCCCCATGTCAGGATTAAGGAGGTTTGGCAGAGGCATGAGGGGGGAAATGCAGTGTGCCAGCCCCTGCCAGCCCTGGCAAATTTGTACTTTTGGTGGCTTGAAAGATAAACATCTGGCCACATCCTGTCAATGAGCGATCTCTCTGCCCACTGCCTCCGTACACCTCCCTGCCTCTGCCCAACCTGTCTCAAACTCTGAAGTCCTCGTGAAGTCCAATCCTCATGTCATCCAAGAACTCAATATTTGAGCGAGGAAAACATCTCACTGCAGACAGCTGAAAATGAATCAAGGCATCAAAGCCACGATTTTCCTTCTCGTCTACTGGTGGATGCATTCTTCCACACAAGGAAAGGTTGCTGGGGAAGGGAGGGGGCTTCAGGGTAGATTCTGAGTTTCTGAGGTGTGTCCACGGTGGTTTCAAGGTAGATAGAGAAAAAAACACTTGTGTTTTCTTCTGGTCTTAGAAGTCCTCTTTGGGACTCCCGGATAGAAAACTTACGGTGACTCAGTATGGGGTAACTTGCCGTATTTCTGCAGACAGTTGCTCTTACACTTTACTGGGATTCCAATTCATTTAGCAAAAGTAAAGGACCTGTCCGCCAGGTGAATGCGAATGTGCTCCGACCACCACGTCACAGGACATTTCAGAGGGGAGTCAGGAGCCTCTTGTAAAACCTGTGCTTGGATTTCCAGAGGCAGGCTTTCAGATCTGTGTGGCTGTTTTGGATAGCTTGGGCAGAATCGACTAGAAGGCTCCAAACAGAGATTGCTGAGAAAGGCACCAGCCTCCTAAGTGTCCAGAGACAGGTTGATGTTGCAGCCTATGTGACTTGGCTCTGTATCCAGGTCCTTGGTAAAATGTGGATAATAATATCTGCCCTGCCCATCTAATAGAATGTGAGGATCAACTGGGAAGCATACGAGATTTTCTATATAATCTAAAAAGAGCAAGATCTGGATACAGGGAACAGGATGTAATCTCACTGATGTGTGAAGTCCATGTGTGTCAGACATGTCTCGGCCTTACAGCATTCCATTCTCCGCAGGGCCAGTGCTGAAAGCGCATCTCCTGCTTTCTTCTAACTGGGTGAACCTCCAGGACCTCATACCAAGCTCTGGACCCACCCTGCCATCTTTATGGCATGTGTTCCGAGTCTATTCCTAGACACTTGCTCTAAAAAGGGACCATTTGGGGGTGAAAATTAGAAATGTTTTGTTAATGGTTAGATAATGATTTAGGTTCAACATTAACAATTATTTATGAAGGACATATATCCGTGCTCAGTGTGAGAATTGTGTTACCATAACCTCCCTCCCAGCATGCACACACAAACACACATGATAAAATAAACTGAATCTTCCTGAATGCAGCCAGACAGCAGATATCCTGCCTTTGAATCACTGCACATAGGTATGGGCCTGGGTCACAGACACAAAGCTGCCCTGCCTCATCTTGCAGGGTCTTACAGTGAATAAGGTCCTAGAAAAGAATTTCATCCCTACCATCTCATGAGGACTATATTTAAAAATAAAGGGTTGGGTACTTGATATACTGTAAAAAATTAAGTCATCTATAATTATTATTAAATATTAATGGCAATGCTGTCGGTGCATATCTTGCACGTGAAACCTGTTAGATCCATTACTCCACACCTTGCCAGGTCAGGTTGGCAGGATTCAGGCCTCCTGGCCTCCCAGTGGGTGGACAGAAGCCAGCTTGGTGGAGGAGGTTGAGGAGAGAACAGGCCCCATCCGCTCCTGCTGGAGATGAAGGGCTGGAACCCCGCAAGTCAGTGGGCCGGGGCCCCCCCAGCCCCAGATGGGAGCTGCCTTCACAGGTCCTAGTAATTTATGTGACCCATAAGGCCGAGGTGGACAGTGACAGGAGGGCCTCGGGGATCTCACGTCTAGACAGGGGGATGCTCGGGAAGCCCGTGCTCTCCTCCAATTCATCTGAGAACGCTTTGGCATGTTTTTTTCTTTTTTTTTACCCTGTGAGGAAATGAGGAGTTTGTTTTTACCTCTGACAAACTCCATAACCTTTAGGATTTTGTTAAACGGGGAAGCCTGGACTATTTTTGGTCCTCACCACAAGCCCTGTGGCTCTCTTCTCATCCCCAGCCTATGGGCGAAGGGCTGAAGAGGACGAATGAGAGGAAAGAGGTTGAACAGGAACCCATCGGATACTCTTCACAACCGCTGGTTCGTGCCCCTGAGTGCCCTGCAGACGCCAGCTCCTTGCCTGCCGCAAACAGAGAAGTGAGGACAGAGGGATATTTGCTTGTCAGTTGTCTTCGTGGGCCATGCCTTGTGCCCTGTGCAGGCATTTGCTCTTATTAACCACTTTAATAATTTTATTAATCTTTATTAAATCTTTAACAGCTTTTACTGGAGAAGCCAAGTTCTGAGTCTATTCCTTTTTTTTTTTTTTTCCCCATGCAAGAGGGAAGGAAAAAAGAAGCTTCTTATGCAGTAAAAGTGAAGAAATCTAAGGAGCCCCATTGAAGTGTTCCACTCTGGAGCCCCCATCTCTTCCTCCACGGGCAGCAGTTACACCATGATGATGGGGCCAAAAATATTTTAAAACATCTTAAAATTACCACTGAAAGGAGAAAACGGTACATTTGTACTCGTCTTTCTCCGCTTAATGGCATTACCAGAGATGCCTTGTCCCCGTTGGACCATAAATTGAGACATCACTCAACAGTTGTCCTGGCAAATTTCCCCCAGAAAGGCCACTTATGAAGTGACTAATCACATCGGAGGCTAATTTACTGAACATTGAAAGCCATTGGGGTGGGGGAATTAGGAGACTCTGAACCTGGGATGCGATCCATTATGTCCCAAGGCTGAGGAGTGAGGTTCGGCTCATCCGGGCATCCTCTCCAAGGACATGAGGCCATTTTTCCTCTCCCATCAAACTGCAAAAATCACTGCCTGGTTGGGTGAAGCCACCATACCAGGAGCTTTAGGCTAAGACGTACAAAAGCCCTGATCTTTCTGGTCTGGAATGGATATTAACTTCTCCTGGGGCCGTGTTAGTAAGAGCCCTGGGGTACACTGGAGGTCAGAGAGGAAATGAAGATTATAAGTGTAATGTAATATTCATTTCCCTGCATTTGGATAACCCAGTGACTAAAATCAGGGAAACCTTAATGCGAAACCCTACGTGGAGCCTCCTCACATTTCAGAGCTTGCCTCCTGAGCCAGCTCTTTCCCCTGCTCCTTTTCTGCTCTTGGAAAGGAGCTTGGTTATAGGGAAAGCGGTTAACATCCACATTCCTCTGGAAGTTTATGTCATAAAGTCAGGGGCCTGCCCCTCTTGGAAGAGGAGATGGACTTTTGGGAGAGGTGTGTGTATCACTCGCATCCTCTGCAGTGCCAGAAGGTAATGCGGAGCACGCAGTCACATTTGCTACACTTTCATGTGCCGATATGTTTTTATCCCCGATGCTGTGTTTGGGTAAATGGCAGCTTGCAGCGATCGAGATAGGATTTTAGAAAGCTGGGCATGCTTATTTGCTGATCATGTGCATAGAAGCTTTTTATCTCTCAGAAATACTCTGGTAAGGGGGGTATCAGCTAACACCTTCAGATGTGAAGTGATGTAAAAATCAAAGGAACTCAGTGAAGGACGGCATCACGTCGCAGGTATGCCATATACCTGAGATGTACTAACAGTACTGATTGAGATTCAGCTCCCTAGAACATCAGTGAATCAATTAATATCGCAAGGTAACTCAGCAAGTCTATGACACCATCTGTTTAGTAATGGACTGTGTTAATTTCTTGCCTCTGGATAATGAGTTTGAGTTGAGGGAGGGTGCAGAATGTTCTGTGATTGAATTCCAGCTACAGAGAAGGAAGAAAACAAGTGGGGTGTTGGGGGATAGAGGGAGCTGCTAACGTGCCAGCGCGTCTATGAGTGTAAAGTCACGTACTTGAGGGTTCTGCTGCCAAGATGAATTAACGCATGCTGATGCCTTTATGCAGAAGCGACCACATTATGCAAGACAACAGAGCAAACCTCCGGTACTGATATTAAAAGGTTCTTTGAATATGAAGTTCCTATAAAATGACTAATCCCAAATGAGGAACATTCTTAAGTGTTTCTGAAGAACTCAATTGACTGTGTGAGCATCACAGTCTCTTGTTTACCTCCCTTGACTAAAATTTACAACCCAGTTTTTTCAAGGTATTTTCAAAGGTCAGAGAGCTCATCCCGAAGTTTTCATTCCTATATAGGATTAAAAGGGTTTTATAATTATGATTAAAAAATTAAAATTAATATTATAAATCTGAACAAAGGAGTCTGGAGAATTAGACAAAATATACATGAATTAGTAAGTGTAAAATATATGTGAATTATAGTGGGCAGTGGGAGGAAGGGAATATTTTTACTCACCTTAGTTTTATTTTATTCAGCAAAAGCAGGTGTGAAAGATGTGATCATGAATAAATTCCTCTAAAGCTAAGAGTCTAGAAGAGAGGTCCAAATGCCCACAGAGGATGACAGGGTGTGACAGAAGAGTCTATCTACTCTTAGACAAAGGAGAGCTCAGAGCACCGTTTATTGACATTCTATTTTGATTTCAATCATCATCATAAATGTGACACAAAACTGATACATCAAATGTCAACAAATAAAACGCTCATAGATTAACTATGCTGATGCTGTTTCTAACCGTGGTCTGATTGATGACCAGACTGTTCAGGGCGTTTCCGTCTTGATCTCCACCACTTCCTGTGTGACCATGGACAATTTATGTTAACCCCTTTTTGCCTCAGTGCCCCCATCCTTAAAATGGGGATGATAGCAGTGCCTGTCCCACGGGATTGCTCTGAAGATCGGGAGGATTGATACATAAGAGTGCTTGGGACACAGACATGTTCAATGCGATGGTAGTTACGGCAACATTATCATCTCAACACAATGTATAATGAATAATTGCCTGTTTCGGATACACGAGACTATGGCAGCAGCAACTAAACCCAGTCAAACTGTTGAGATTCTAAAGGTTGATTCTCAATGTTACCACATCTGAATAGAGTCCAGTGAACATACTGATGAAATAGAACTCTGCATAGTGACAGTGAAGACAAAGGGTAATGTATGAGCTCCAGAGCTCCAGGAAGTCAGGGAAATGTCATTGCAAGATCGGCTCTTGCCTAAAGGATAGCTGAGCCTCTGAAAGGCCCTTCCCTCTTCCTTCCTATCCCTTTCTCTCTTTGCTCTACTTCTTGTTGTGTTCTTTTTTTTTCTTCTTCTTATCATCTAAGTGAGGGATTGGACCACATGCTTCCAAGGGACTGTAGTTATCTAACGGATGTGCAAACAAGAAATTGTCACACAGGATAAGAAAAACCTAAGTACAATATATTCTAGGATGGCCATGACGGTAGGAGGAGACTGAAGCAGTTAGAGCAATATTTGCAATGGAGGCGATGTGTAGACTGAATTTCAAGTGATGAGAAAGAATTGACCCTTCTGCGAAAATGGGGCAGAAAAGAAAAGTTCATTAGATAACCACACTTGTTGAATATGTTGGTATCGATTCAGACGTCAAGCTCTGTTCTTGTGTGTTAATGTGACTTTATCATTACCACTCTGGACAAGAAAAAAAAAAACGATTTCAATCACTTTCAATAACTAGGATTGAAGTGATTCCACAGTGTCATTCTCAAATTTTAATTCAAAGAGAAATGATGTGAGAGAATATTCCTCGGGAATTTCAAGGCAAACTGGAATGCAATATATTCCTCTGTTTCATCTACTATCAATTTCTTAACTTCATCTTTGTATTTTCCCTGCATAAAGGCTTTTATTTTTTAAATGGTAATGGTCCCGATTGGAGATTTATAAGCTGGAAAGAGTTAGGTCCTCTCCAAAACAGACATGAGGGGTTGAAGTATTGAGGGCGGATTGAGTTTAAGTGCTTTTAGTGTTTATTTGAGTAGAACAGGTCCACTTTTCGTGCGTTTACCTAATGGCATTTCAGAGAAAGAGTAGAAAGTTTATAGCAGAGAGAAATCTTACTTATTGAGGGATTTGTGTGACAGGCAGTCACTGAATCAGACAAAATAAATTAACAAAAATTTAATTAGCTTGTATCGTTCTTGTCAAAACTGACAACTAAAACATGGAGAAAAGATCGTGTTTTCTCCAGAGAGTGTTTTAATTTTTTTTCTCATCTGAAAAGAAACTTTGACTTAATACAACTATTTATAGATTTTACATGGACTTCGGTTTCCTTCATTTTAGGATGATTCAAGCGTTAAGTCACAAATGATTGGGGGCTTTCTCCCCAGTCCCCCGCCCAAGATCTATAGATGTACTTGTCTACGTCTGTGCGTTCCAACTGCAGAGTTGGCTGTCTGCCCCGGTCTCCCCTTTATGGGATTTATAAATGAGAACAGAAGGACTTCCCCCTAGTGAAGCTCTTCTACCAACTCAGCAGTTATCACATTTCCACATTCTTGTTAATGCAGTGAGTCCACCAGAGAGAACTGGCAGGATGACTCAAAGCAAGTCATTATAAGCTTTCAATCACTGGACTTGAGAATCGTCCAAATGGGGCCACTCAGGAGAATTGGCCCCTCCCAGACCCCCTTCCTGGTCATACTGCATCTACAATATCAGCAGACCTTGGGCTGCTTATTTGACAGTAGAACTGTGGAAGCCCATAAATGTTGAAACCATCACTCTCTCAGTGAGTTTCCCAAAGTTTTACCCCTATAGGAGCTCCCAAAACACCAGAACCACCACCACCAAGAGCCCACCTGCTCCCCTGACCTCACCTGGCCCCTATAGGGGAGAGGTTATATGGAGAGTTAGGGGAGAGGCATGAGTGTCTCTGTTTACCCAGCGCTCCTACCTCTATTTCCTTACTTGTCCTCTTTACACACTCTCTCCTCACTCCCTCCTTTGGGTCCCTTGCTTCCAACAAAGGACCTTATATAGATGGGTGAACAGACATAGAGACCTGCTTGTCGTGGGGGCAATTATCTCTTTGCCTAGAGTGAAGGTGATAGCCTGTAGTTAGAATTTTAAAGAAGTATTTTTTAATAGGAAAATGATATGATACTTGTACACATTTTCAGTCTTGCAGATCAACAAACATGTATAAGTAGTCTGGACGTCATTCTTTGAAACAAGAGTGAATCAGTAAGTTAAAATGTTTAGAAACAAACTTAATACAGTGTAAGCATGCTAGAATATTGTTCCAAACTCCTGAGTATAGGATGTGGGGTCAGGGTAAGCTGTTTGGCTTAAAAAGGCAGTAACACACTGCAGTACGATCAGCATGTGCCAAGTGCTTGCACAGCATTAGGCATTTGCTAAGTGTTTTCCAAAGAGTGATCTTTGGGACACAAATGTTATTGTTATCTTTATTTCACAGATGAAGGGCAGGAGCTTAGAGGGGGATGAACACCCTGCCCAACGTCACACAGTTAGAAAGTAGTAGAATGTGGATGCTTCGAGCTGCTCTCCTACCTTCCTCCCAGCTTCTGTGTGACTTGGTTACATAGGAATTTGGATGTAGAAGTGAAAGATGGGAAGAACATCATTGCTTGTATTTCCCCATCCTCTACAGGAAAAAAAAATGTATATTCTTAATAATCACTCCATAATCAGTGTTTCTCGGTGAGGGGGTGCATTTGTCCCCTTGCTCAAGGGACATTTGGGAATGTCTGGGGACATTTCTGATTGTCACAGTGAGGCAGGGATGCTACTGACATCTACTGGGTAGAGGCCATGGATGCCATTAACCATTCTGCT
The DNA here is from genome assembly GCF_040802235.1 of Manis javanica. NCBI lineage: Eukaryota > Metazoa > Chordata > Mammalia > Pholidota > Manidae > Manis > Manis javanica. Next base: position 174,888,342 of record NC_133159.1, on the reverse strand, counting down.
GTGCACAGGACAGTCTCCCACAACAAAGACTGACCAGGTCCAAGGTTCAGTAGTGATGAGATTTGAAACTCTGGTGTAAGAGAAGTATTATAGGAAACTTAGACAAAACTAGTGAATTATTATTATATCCCTGCTTTATGCTCTGTTTTATGCTAAATGCCTCATAAATATAAAACATGTTCTATGTGTTATATTATAATCAGTTTGGCACCAACATACATATTAGCAAGCTTTGCCCCCCGCCCCCACCCTCCAAGTAGCATTAACCCCTCAGGGAAAGGCCCAAACATTCTACTTGCATGTGTCCATCATGAGTCCAACAGTCTCAGAAGATCCATAATCAGTGCTTCTGTTTGGAAACAAAGCTTATTTGCAATCAGGTGAAGCAATTATGGTTTGTAAAATGTCAAGAGGATATTGGGAAACGTGCCTTTTGGCAAATACTACTGAGTAGAAAGACATCTCATTTCTACAGTGGGAGGTAGGCATGGAGGGGGTCAAGCTGTGTGATGGGAGAGAGATGACATTTTTACAAAAAAGACCTAGAAACACAGACAATATTGTATTTTTTTGTTAAAAAATAATCAATTTTATACATAGAAGTAATATTTTTCAGCCCAAAAATGCACCTAATATAATTTTATATTTTTATGTAATATAGTTTTCTCTAAAAAAAATGACATACTCTCTCCCACTCTCTTCTCTCACTATTTTTTTTTCTTTCTCCCCTTTATGGAGAAATATTGAATGAACATTTACTTAGCAATTAGGACTCCATGGCAAAACTTTCAAAGCTGTGCTGGGCAGGGAGTCAAAACCTACATTTGGTGGCAAGGTTTTAAGTGCCCACAGTGAACAGGAGCCTGCAAAGTTTTCCTGCCCTCACTGGGTAGCTTTCAGGCCATTTCTGGAAACAAAAGGATGACTATGGGAAACTAACTGGTAGACCCTGTCTAGGAGAATTTTGCTCTCAGATTTTATTAGAATTTCCGTTATTTTTGGTCAGTCAGCATTTCCATTATTTAGAGACGCCCCCACTTGGGTGGTGATTGCATGGAAAACAGTTGCAAATGCCAAATATCAAAACTCTGGTTATATTTCTAGACAGTGATCGCTGCTTCAGGGGTTGTTCTTACCCCACTTGAATCTTTATTTTCACCCTGAGCTGGAAAGTGAGCTGGGGTGGCCTTCAGAATTTTGTTTTATTCTTTTGACAATGGCTTGACTCTCTGAGTGACCTGCATATGTGTTATCTAATTTGTAGATTAGCCACAGAGGGCGTTTCATCTTGGGTTGTTTATATAAAGATAAATATAAACACACACACACACACACACACACACACACACACACACACAGCATGAAAGAGAGAGATGGAGAGTTCAACTATTTGAGGCAAGACCTGGATCAGATACTCTTTTAACAAGGGGCAATGAGGGAATTTAACAATACCTGTAATGTTCTCTCTTTAGGAAAGACTAAAAAAGAACATAGAGAAAGATTAATATCGACAAGGCTGGTGGAAGACACACAGCATATGTTGTGTCATGCGGTTTTCTGCATGCTTGAAATAATTAGCCATTTAAAAAATAACAACAAAAATTTACAGGGGCTCCATGCCAAGGAATCCGGGAGAGTGACTGTTCCCTATTCTTTAGAATTTCATCTGCAAAGAGACAAGAATGAAGTGTGACTACAAGGTGCACAGGATCAGTTAAGATTTTCTTTTTTCAGACGGGGGGACAATCGATTGTTTTGGTTTTAGCTTTTGTTATTTTTGCCTTTAGAAAAAATCCTCATGGTAGTTTATATGAGTGTGTCTGTGTGTTCTTAATGGAGTGATTCCATGAACAGTAGCTGATTTCTGAATAATTGAGGTTTTACAATAAAATACAGAGACATGACTATGGGATATTAGTATATTTTAAAGAACACTTTTGAAAGCTTCTTTTTCTTTAAAAAGATCGTGTGATGGTATGAAAGAGGAAAGATGCTAAGACAACTCCAACTTAATTACTCAGCATTTGAGCAAAAGTTAAGGAAAATTTATCTTCAAGTAAATGGGGAGGAAAGAGTGGAGTGTGGGTTGGGTGGGGGGCCGGTGGCTGGGTGAACATTGCCATCAACACATTAATTCACATTAGACTGGGTTTCAAGGACAAGATCCAGGAACCTGTTGGAAAACTGACAGCCACCGACTGTGAGAAATGTGCTCTCTGCCTAGCTGGGTGGAGCCTGCTTTTTGTATCTTCAACCTGACAGATGTAGCCGAAGACTGACTGTCCAAAGACGGTAGACATTTCAGGATGAGAGAGAGAGGGAGACAGAGGAAGAGACGGAGAGGGAGAGGGAAAAGAGAGGGTAAGATAGAGAGGTTTATTTTCTTGTGACCATTTAATTTCAAGGACAACGTAACTACCATTTGGTACAAAGACTAAAGAGATGGCTGACAGCCAGCAGGAGTTCAGCGCATTGAAAATGGGTCTGTTTTCCTTCTCAGCCATCACAGAGGGGTGCAAAGGGCCAAGGGTCCACAAAACGTGACCATGCCCGCCATCTGACATGCAGACTTCTTTGCCTCTTCACATCTCTACTTGCTCCTTTTAAAATACTAGTGTTCCGGTTTTAGGCCTCCGTGTTCGAGGAAGAGATGGAGGGAATTGGTTAGAAAATTGCGTGGTTGTGAATCACTGAGAAATGAGCATATTTTTTTTAATGCCTCAGATATGACTATAAGAAAGGAGGTGTTTTCTATTTTGTTTCATATTTTCTGCTGCTATCAAGATTCTATCTTATTTGACTGATTTATTCATGTCTGTATTTCATTTAAAGTGAACAAAATGATTTCAGCCTTGAACCTCCACAAGAATCCGCAGGTATCCTACAATGAGTAGACCAGATTGTGTCCTATAAATGAACCATTATATCATATATTTGAGGTGGAAAATAAAGAGGGGAGAAGAGGGAGGGAGTGGGGTGTGAATATAACCCACCCACGTGCTACACAATGTGGAAACCACACATCCCATTGTGAAACTCAGTGGAATGCTAATCTCTCTGATAAGGAACTCTCTGCACTCTAAAATGAATCAAGGTCTCTTTAATACACAAAAGTATCTCAAAATACCCCCGATTCCATGTATCTGAATATGTTTCCAGCTGCTTATAGTACTTGGTGTAACATAGTTGCTGTCCTCTCAAGGCTGTTTCTGCAGGAACAAAATGTACACCATTCAGAAGTAATTCACCTCAAGACATTCCAGACCTTGCAGGCAGACAGATATTGCTTCTAGTATATTTTTAAATAACTCAGAAGAAGAATAGGCTATTATTTGTAGTCAGATATTGACCCGTTTCGCTACTTCATTCTCAGTGTTTGAAGTCGTCTACCAGATGAGTCTTCTTGTTTCTTTTCTAGCCACTTTTTTTTTCCTGTAGTGTAGCTTCTGCTCCTAGGAAGTGTAAATGCCTGATAAAATTTGTCCACTTGGAATATTTGAAGATGGGTCCTGATAAGAACACGAATCCAGGTGAATCAGGTTTACTTCAGTTGATAGAAATACAATCTTCTGATGATCTCTATCATTATGTTTTACCGTGTTCATTCAAGTCTTGTTTGTTTACTTATTTTCAGTCTAAAATAAATAAAAGGATCTTCTTATTTCCAGTGCCCAGACTGCAGCTTTGTATTTAATAAATATGTGCTAAATGAATGAATATATGAACAATACATAAAATGGCCTTGATTTTTGGTGACGATAGGTATTTTACCCGAAGTTTATGATTTATTGTCTCAGTCGCTTATTTATAGTAAGTGTCAGCAGTAACTGGGAAAATGGAAAAGAAACTTTATCTTGCCATTTCCTCCCAAGATGGCTCAATTGCTAGATAGTAAAGAACAAGTTTTAAGACCTACTAAACAAGTCAAAGGAAAATTTATGTTTTTGACAACTTGGCAGTTTTTTAACCATACTTTATTTCTTTTATCAATAAAAGTTATATAAAACATGCATGTAGCATTTACTTGACATTTTTACCATGTAAGCAGTTGAAAATTTAGAAAATAATAAAGTATCAAATTAAATATTTGAATACTTTTATATAATTAGAGTTAACAATTCAAGTATGGCTCTCAGAGATCCGAATATAATAAAATAACATTCTGAGAAAGAAACATTAAAAAAACTTAGTTGTAGAGCTGGCTTACGTTCACTTTTCAAACATAAATTTCTCCATTAAGATTAAAACAAAACATTGCTTTGATTTCACAGGAAATGATTACTAGAATGTTATGAGCATTTCAAATTCTTATAAATTTCATTTCTCTATTTTCCTTTGATTAAAGTGCTTGACGGTCAGTTTATGTGTCAACTTTGAATTACGGGATGTGCTGTTCAGTTTTATATAGTTCTCCAGTTATTTCATTGCACACAAATCTGGGTGTTGCTGTGAAGGTATTTTAGACATATGATTAAAGTCCATAGGCACCTGGCTTTAAGAGAGATTATCCTAGATAATCTAGATGGGCTTGATTCAATAAATTGAAAGGCTTTAAGAGAAGGACTGAGACTTCCTGGAAGAATAAAAAATTCTGCCTGTGGGTTGTACCTTCAGTTTACACCTCAGAGTTCTAGCCTTTGCTTCCTGGTGGCTTGTTCTACTGGTTTCAGACTTGCCGATCCATCCGTCCGTAATTGTCTGAACTAATTTCTTGCAATACGTCCCTGAGTACATACCGTCCGTTGGTTCTATTTATTCTACTGAGATCCTGATTGATGCACATGAAGGTTATAAAGATGCTGTATTGTACCTTCTGTTTAATTTTTAATTGATAAGGAATGTTTTCTTCGAGCTCTAACTTTCTCTACTCCTAATTCAAAGATACATAATATTTCATTTCTTAAAAAGCACTTAGGTTCAAAAGAACCCTAGAGCTAATTTTGTAGCGATGTGAATAATTCCCATCTAAATCATTTGTATTTGAGGCTTAGACGTTTTTATCTGCTGTAGCAAGTGCATCAGTTACCTGTTTCTGCATAGCTTATTACCCCCAAATTGACACACGTATCACAGCACGCCTTTATTATCTCAGAGATTCTGTGGGTCAGGACTCTAGTCATAGCCGGCTGGATTCTGTGCTTCAGGTTCATAGGCTGTAATCAAAATGTCATCAAGGGCTATGGTCTCATCTCAAGACTAAACTGGGGAAATATCCCCTTCTAAGGTCATGTTGTTGGCAGGATTCAGTTCCTCGTTAGCTTTTGGATGGAGGGCCTTCATTCCTTGTTGGCTTTTTTGATACAATCTGGCTCAGATTCATGTCATGTGAGCGTGGCCGCTTGCATCATAAAAGCCACAGAGAGAGAGTCTGCATCTCCTGTGGCCTAATTACAGAGGCGATATCCCACCCCTTCTGCCATGCTGTGCTCAGTCGGAGCAGTTGCTAGATCCAGCCCACACCGAAGGGGAGAGGATAATAGAAGGTGCTCTCAGCAGGTGGGGCTGAGGAGGAGCTATCTTAGTAGAACCGCCCACCATATCGAGTTTTCTAAAAATATGGCACCTTTGAATACCTCACATTCCAGAAAGTCCCAAGATGTACAATGATGGCAAAGAAAAGTCAGTTGTTGAGAAGAGGAAGGTATCACGGACATGAACTTTCAGTTTCCCTCAATGCTTGTATCTTCAGCTGTGGTAAGAGAAACAGAGATCTCAGAATATGTGTGCCCAAGTTTCTCAGCTCTCTCCACATTCCTCTGTCATTCTTAAAAGACATGGCAATAAAACAATATAATAATAATAACCCTCCATCTGTGGTTGAGGCCAGAGCCAAAAGCTGTATTTAAAGGATTGTACCCACACTAGGCAAGCACTTCAGCAAAGTGAGAGACGAGAGAAAGAGGATCAAGGAGTTGAAAATCTGGGTAAATACACAGTAACTCTAAGTAATTAATAAAACCAAATGGTATGTGTTGGCCAAAGGAAAACTGTTCCAGTGATGAGGGGGGAAGCACACCAGAAGGGCTGTGGGTATATTTGCTCCAGGCTCATGGATGTTGCCAAAGCACTATTTCAAAAGGTGCCAACATCAGAGAATTCCTCGGGGGAAATTCTTGTACTGGGAAGAAGGCTGTCTTATTGTTTGTGAAAAACGCCTTCACATTTCAGGTCACAACACAGCAGTTCTGATGCAACTGGTTTGCAGAATGTAATCCTTGTCAACCCACTTCCTTCTTGGAATTACCGAGTCTCAGACTTACAAGGAACTCTAAATATCATAGTTCAGCCTCCAGCCCAGTGCAGATTTTTTTCTACCACGTTGATTAAAGGTCGTCTATATCTGCTTGTGTTCTGTAGTGATAGGGAAGTCACTGAGTTGTGAGGCAGTCCTTTCAATATTAGACCTACCTAGTTGGTGCAATATTTATTTCACATTGAGTTGAAATCTACCCTTCTTGCCATTTCATGACGTGGTCCTGGTTTGGCCCTGCAAGGTGGCACGATACCAGACTATTCCCTATTTGATGTCATGGACTACCAAAAATCAAAGATCATTTTATATAATTTTCAGTCTTCCTCTGTAACCCGCATGTCTCCCATGATGCAGTGTATTTTCTTTAATGATTCTTGCATGTTACAGCTTCCCACACCTCTTCCTTCTCTCCGTAGGAGATTCCTTTTAATAAGCTCTGATTTGTAAAGGTTCATCTTAAAATATGAGCACATCATTTGGAGACATCACACCTGAACATGAAAATCAGCAGAGAACTCTACTTATGAGCTGCAAACAATAATTAATATTAGGTTTGGGGGCAGTAAATATTGTTGGCTCATTTAAATTTTTGAACAATGAAAATCCTTCCTAAGCCTTTTTTTCCTTTTTCCTTTCTTTCTTTTTTTTTTAAAAAAACAAGACTATGAAGTAGGAAAATGAGACAAGAGAATGAACTGACATTATTTTCTGCTGTGTGCTATCTTATTTTATACTTCCTTATGATTTCCATCCTACAGATAAGGAAACTGAGGCTCAGAGAATTTACATAGGTCGCTCCTGTTTACCCAGTCACTAAACATTGGGTTGACATCTGTTGAATCCAGACTGTGTGCTGTCCCCCCACTAATACGCAAAGCTAGACAGTCTTCACACTTGAAATCAGAGTCTGTAGGGGTGTCGGAGGTGACCTATTCAAAGCCCAGGCATATTACAGAATAGAAGGCTGTACGTTCTCTCTCAAGAGCTGATTTGTCTAACTTGACCTAACTTGATGGCAGGGCAAGGACTGGAAAACAGGTTCCTTCCATGCTGCGCCTTCTGTCGCATCATGGCTGTGTTGTTGATGAAAAGAAAAACCTACCCTGGACTTATTTCCAGGTGACTTCCTCCTTGAGGTTTTGATTCATCATCTAGGTCAGTGAACTTGTATTAAAATTGGGTCAGGAATGGTGTTAAGTGGCCTTTTCAGCCAGATTTGTTGTATCATTGTACTGCATTCTGCTATTAAAAAATATATTTTATATAAAGATATGTAATATTATATATAATATATAGTACTATAATGATATATATGTAATATATTTGTCATAACAGCATAACACATGCACACACAGACACTTGCATATACACATTGTATATTTATTTAGTTCAAATCAATAGTAAAGCTGTTGAAAAGCTAGAAGTAGCAGAGCCTTGTAGCAGATTATCAGAAAATTCTTTAACAGAGTGGTAAAAAGTTCTTAGCATTCTTAAGACATAGCTTTTGAGTTGGTTTGGCTACACTTTGCATTAACCAGCTCCTGCTGCCCTATCTATGACTATCTAAAAAAACAATGGCTAAGGCTTTGCCAGAGTCAGTACAAATTATGTAACCATTGTTTCTTCAGACCATACCAGCCTGGGGATATTAATTGGGTCGCATTTACATAAAAATCATGTATGCCGACCTACATACTATATGACCTGTGGTCCCCTGCAAAGCCCTGTATAAACATCCAGTAAATCTCCCTAATTCTTTCCAGGAATCCTTAAGGCTGATCTCACTGGCTTTTGGGCATGAATGATCTTAGCTATTTCACATTAGGTCACCTGGTTCCTCCTTCCCTGACCAGACCCTTCAGGATGTGTGCTGTCCAGGTGTCTGGGGCTCCATAAGCCGTGTCACAGCTCAACCCATTAACACGGCTGCTGTGCCCACAGACACTTCTGCACTTTTCTAGAAGTTCACTTGAGATTCAGGAGCCACCTCGGAGAAAAAATTTACCTGTCAAAGTGCTGATTCTTCTCATGGATCAGTTTCCCCAATACAAAGGTGTAACTCCTGGTCTAGACCACCGTGGAGCTCAAGGTACTGCTAATGTACGGGCTGTGTATACATACTCAGAGTCTCCCAGTAGACAAACAATGCTAGGACCTAATGTAGGGATACTGGCCCCTCTGTGTTACTCTGCACGTCTCTAAGCATCCATCTTTAAGCCCTGGAGTTGCATGTATAACAACTACAACCAGTTAACAGGTAACATTTGAAGTTAAAAGTTGACCTTCTCCTTTGTAAGACTCCAAATGTGGCTCAGAATCTTGCATTAAGAAAAAGTCTTCCCCAGAAGGTACCCATCAGCAGAACCTCCTTTGTCCACAAACAAGTATCTACTTGCTGAACCACTGAATAAAAATTTCCATGCCTCCGATGGTGATACTGATTATTCTGTTTAATAATGGAAAAGGGAGTTTTCACTGGGACAATTTACATCTCGCCTGCTATTGTTATAAATTGATCGTTTCAGCTGGGGGCTTTGGGATGGAGGTGGGAGGGTTTGTGTGAGAGACAGCTGTCATGCTGGGGGGGTAAGTGTACCATCATAGTTCCATGGCCAGCCAGAGGCAAATGAAAGAGGGGCTAGGCGTACACTTCCAGGGAAGTGGCATGGTCAGACATTTTCCTTGTTTTTTGGCCCTGTGATTTTCTTACAGCAGACTGGACCTTTATTAATTCCTATTATGTGGGACACCCTTGTGTTAGCCGCGCTTTGGGGAGCCGAAGTGTGGAGAAGCGACCAAAGGGAGTGGCAATGGCATGGAAAAGTGTCGAGAAGGCTATTGGCTGGGAACCCCAGGACAGACGTCTGGAGTCAAATGCAAAAAGCAACATATAAGCAGCTTTTAGCTACCCTCTGCAGTTCTTGCAAAGGCCCCGCACACACTGAGGTCATATAGGATGGGATGTCAGATTTTTGTTATTTATTTATTAAAAGAAAGTGTGTCCCTGGAAGGCAGAGAACTTAGTGAAAGTTGAGCTATAAAATTTTTCCATTTTTTACGAGTTTCAAGATCCTATCAAAATACAAATCAGTTTAGTCTGGTATGGTGATGACTGAATTGGCTCCCTGTCCCAACATTTCTCTCCTGCTGGCTGATTCACCTCTACCTGTATTTCGTGCACTTATAATTGATGTCACATCCATTTCCAAAGAATATATAAAAGGCATGTAATTAAAAGCATGTATACAATAGAATCGTAAAATTAAAGAGCCAATTAATGAATAGCAATGGTAAATATAGCCATCCCCGAAATAAGGCAATTATTGCTCCGGACCTTAATTTCATCATCTTGTCAGATAAGGCAAAAAAAAAAAAAGAGAAGGATTACATAGCATGTACTCGTTACCAATTAGGTGTCAGTGGATATTGACTAATGTATTAAATGCCTCATTAAGAAGACATGGAGATAAGGTCAGTGTAAGAGGGACTGAAGTCCATTTTTCTTCCTCTACCATTACCACTGCCACCAAAAAAAATAACCTAAGAAAATGTGTTTTGCGTATATTTACTATATGTCTTCTTTATCCCCTCTTCACGGGAGCAGGAAGCTTTAGATTCTTTAGGAGTAGCAATAGATGTTAGATGTTTAGGCTGCTAACTGGCCCTGTGCTTACCAGATCTTCAGACTGATTCGTGGCTATTCCTTGAGCTGTTTCAGATTGTGGATATTGTGACTATTACCTTTCTAAAGCTTCTACATTCATCATTCTGAGTGCGGCCCCAGCGTCCGCAAGACCAGACAATGTTTGTGGCCTCAGCTGAGGTTAAACCGAGGCAAAGATTCTTACAGGCAGTGATGCCAGAGGATGAATCAATAGTCAAACTTAACCCAAGTTCCAGCTTGTTAATACAGAGCATGGTTCAGCTGTACCTTATTCCCCAAGAGATTTTTCAGGGTAAGCTCACCAGTCCAAGTACCCAATATTGCTGCCATCTAATTTCAAAATTTATTTAGTTCAGATGATCAGTTTTATTTAAGAAGTCAGACAGGATTTGTAATTGTCTTTGCACCTCTTTGTAACCCAGAGTCCAAGTGAGAGGGGTCAGTTGAGGTGCTTCCAAACAAATTTAAGTCCTCCCTCTATAATCAGATTAGCATCTATTTACCTCCTCATCAAACTTTAGATCAGATATTAGCTCTGAAACAGAGATCAATATTGTCTGACCTCATTTTGGATGATTTACCTGTGAATTAGCCTAGGTCTACTTTGATAAGTGTAATTATACCATATGGATATTCAGGTTTGAGGCTTATAGTGAGCAAAGAAACATGTCTCTGAATTAGTTTAACATAATATGCCAAACATTAGTCTATAATTCTCTAAAGGCGCTTTATTTTCATCTAGAAAGGGACTTAGAAATTATTTTGCAGAAAGACTTCAAGTAGGAAAACCGTTTGTACATTAGAATTAGGATTCTAAGTTTGGACACAATAATAAAATTATGAAAAAAAAGCAAAAAACCCCACTTATTCATTCAAGTAATAGTTATCAAAGGTCTACTTTGACACAGACATAATGGTAGGGATTAGAGATGCTAGTAAGAATGAAATACATATACCTGGGTCCTTTCTAGAGATGGAATCTAGTCAATGGACATACATAAAGCAAAGCCATTTAAAAGAGTGTGAAAATATTATAATAAAATAATTTTAGGATGCTAAATTTAGATTGCCTAAGAAGGACATCTGAATCTAACCTGAGAGGTTATGGAAGGTTTAGGCTGAACCCTAGAGTTTTGAGTAGGAGTGAGCCTGGTAAAGCGTGAGGCTGGGGAAGCATGAGGGAGTGTGGAAAGGACAAAGGAAATGTAAAGAGTGCTTATAAATGCTGGAAGGCAAGGAGCACGGGGACAGAGAGCCCGCAGGAACCTAACGGTTTCAACACCTGCTTTGGATTCACAGATACTGGTGGTGAAGGTGATGGTGAAAGGCTAGTTGGTGATGATGCCAAGTTTCTGGTTTGGATAAATGGTGAAGGTTTGATTATAAGGATGACAGATTTGATTTTAAACACACTGAATTCCAGGGATATGGTTGACATCCTAGTGGAGACATCCAGTGTTTTCTTGACCAAATGGGTCTTGACCTTGGCAAATGGATGAAGGCCAAATCTAATGTAGAGATGTGGGAATGGCCAAGATGGCATGGGGAGCGTGTGGTTTGATGGTTTACGTGAAACAGGAAGATGCACAGAGAGGGGAGAGCTCAGAGTTACAGCACCACGAGAAGAAAAGGCCGAGGAATTAAAGGTGGGGAGAGAATTGCTGTGTGCCAGAACTTTAGATTTCTAAGCAGAAAATGACTTTTGATATGGGTAGAGTTCTTCAAAATTAACTGTAATTGCACCAAGTGTTTCCCTTTCATTGCCTCTGACCTCTGCATCTCTCTCCTCTCTGTCTCCTTGTGACGTTCTCCTTGTGACATCCTTCCTGCCTTTCCCCTCCTTTCTCTCTTCATACATTTTTATAGGCATTTCAGTTGTTTAGTAAAATTAAAATTGAAGTGTGGCTGGAGCATGAAAAATATGTGTCCAATGTGTCATGTTAGATGGAAATGATTATCCTAAAAATAGTAAGATCCAAAAATCAGCCCTCCCAGTGTGCATGGCTATTCCGTGGCATCTGTTTTCTACTGATAAAAAAAATCCATCTTTGTTGTATAAATCAGTTCATTAGATTATGTATAACTGACCATTTCCATCCTTTCCTAAAGCAAATGTAATGATATGGTTTCATTGTCAGGTAGGTTTGTATTCTGGATGTTCTGTGTTTGTCTTTCCAGATTCACTCTGTATGTTCCCTGTTCCTGCCCTTTAGTTTAGGAGGCTCACTGTACGGACTGCATCAACCATGCCCCCTTCCTGTTGCTTCCAGTTGGGTTTGACCAGAGGGGCTCACAAGAGGCGGGAGGGACGGATGTAGTGAGACAGTTAATTCGCCAGATCCCTTGCTGCTGGCCACAGGTGTTCAGTGGCTGCATTTCCTAAGCTAAGGATACAGCTCCCACTGCATCCCTCTCTCCTACAGCCGTAGGTCTGTCCGTGTGCAATATGTGAACAGCCCTTGTTCCTTCAGTCTTAGCAGTGGTAATGGATGTTAGCTCTTCTACCTACAGGGTGCTTCTCATCCCCTGTTGGTTTCCATTGACCCTTTGTAAATAGTGTCTCCATTAAACTCTTTGCAGTTGTTCTGCTCAAATGTTTCATCTCTTTGCTTCTAGTACCCTGCTGGACAGAGTCTATGCAGGCTGTAGGTAAAGGGTAAGAAGCATACCTTATGTAGTTTACCTTTTTCTTAGTTCCTTAAAAAGGGTCTATAGGAAGTACTTTAAAAGGTTTATTGGGGAATGAAATGAATGAATGCTACCTTGAGGATGAGTTAAGCAGAAGTAACCCAAAGAAGAGGTAAAACAACTTAAAAATAGGCATTGAAAATGTGTGGTCTGACCCTAGTCCAAACTGGTGGCTATTTCTCCTTAAGAAAATTCAGATAAAACCCCTGGAGGGCAAGCACTAACACCAACCCTGAAGCTCGGCTTCCATATTGAAGGAGGCACAGAGAAGTCAGATGAAAAAGCATGGACTCAGGAGGCCACGTTCGAAAGGAATGTAAGCCACAGGACTCCTTCCTTGAGAAGTTAACTCCCTGATTTGAGATTAGCTCCTGTGGTTTGGCTGGTTACAAGGTAGATGTTTAGCAAGCAATAACAGACATTTCCCTTTCTTCCCCAGGCAATACAGTGCCCAAACCAAAAAAGCATTGTTCTATCTAGAAAACAAAATAAAACACAACAAAATGGCACAAGCCCACAGCGAAGCCTGTTGATGCAGTATTTTCCAGTGAGAATCTTAAGGATTAAGCAGAACTATGGCCAGATTAGCATTTCCTTTTCATGGCCTTCTTGCTGTTCGCAAAGTAAAATGTCAACACACAATGAACTGGTTTACCGAAGGAGTTGTGCACGCTGGAGAAGATTTCTGGGCAGTACGGAAGGTGAAGGGGAGAGCTGTACTGTGGTGCCGGCTGAACTGGCCTTTTCCATCTGTGCTGGGAGAAATACCATGGAGACTGGCTGGTTACTAAATCTAAAAGCAAACGGCAGTGATGAATCGGGCAAAGGACCTCAGGGAATAAAGGGCACTCATACGAGGTATTTATATGGTGGTCTGCTGTCATTTTATAATAATGGTCTCACTGTTTGCATGCTTGCCACTACTGTTATTGGTTGCCACTATTCACGCCACTGCTCGTGTCACCAGCACCACCGACAATGCTTTCGTGACCACCACCACAATCAAAACGAATAGTTATGACTAACGTCTCCTGGCTAGGTTCCTTCGGTGCGGCTCCATGAGGAAGGGTACCGTGTAACAGCGGGCTCCTTCCTCAGATTAAAATACATACCACAATGCCACACTCTCTCACTGTGACCGGAGAGTTTAGCAAGTGTTATACTCATGAACAGTAATGAATGCCAACTTGGGACTCTCAGTTGTCCACAAATACACTGTGATTTTTGAGCTACTTAGAAAGTAGGGAAGAAAATTATTGTTAAGTTAGCTTTTGATCAGTATAAGCAAAAGTCTAGAGATTTTTGAAGAGGAATAAAATACTGCTTCACGAAAGACATGAAAGTCACAAAAACTACACACACACACACACACACACACACACACACACACACATATATATATATATATATATATATATATACCAGGGATCTTAATAACTTTGTAATTCAATCTACTTACTTCTTTGAGACTTTATTGAGGTATATTTTATATAAAATGAAATTGGCCTGCTTTCAGTGTATACTGCTATGTTTTATTAAATATAGACAGTCATGAAACCAGCACCAAAATCCTGTTGTGAAATAGTCTCTCCCAATATTCCCTTCATACCCTTTTATGTACTGATGCTGACCCTGGGAAATCACTGACTTGCTTTCTGTCACTAATGTTTTGTCTTTTCTTGAATTTCCTGTAAGTGGAAACATATGATAAATAGACTTCTACCATTTTAATTCATCTATTGAATTTTCACCCATATTTCTTGTTATTATTTTAATGGTTGTTTTATGGTGTGCAGTATGTATGTTTGACTTACGGCAATATGTTTCAAGTTAATATTGAAGTATTTCCAGTTAAGTATGGAATAGCTCACCAAACCTAACTTTATACTATTGTTTTCATATACAGCACATCTATAAACATTGCAAACCCAACAATATTGTTTGCTCTAGTATTTAAAATTAACTTTTTCTTCAGGCAGTCATATGTATTTTAAAGAAATTAAGAAAAGATTAGTGTGTGTGTATATATATATGTATTTACATGTGTGTGTATATATATATATACACATATATATATATATACACACACACCCCAATATTTTATATTTAAACATATATTTCCTCTTGTTTGTTGATCTGGGGTATGGTCTGGTATCATTTATCTTCATTCTGAAGGATTTCCTTTAGTATATCTTGGAGCACAGACCTGCTCATAACAAATGCTTCCAGTTTTTATTTGGACATGCTTTTGTTTTACTTACATTTTTGAAGAACAATTTTGCTCAACGTGGAATTATTGGTTAACATTTTTGTTTTTGTCTTTCAACCCACTTATCCTTCTAGTGTTTTCTGTACGTCATTGTTCCTGCTGAAAGATTACCCATTTTCTTCCTCTGCTTTTCTCTTGCTGCCATCAAGACTTTGTCTCCTTTTCTGCCTTTCAGCAGCTGGATTATGACGTAGCTTCGTATGGTTTCCTTTACGTTTTCCTGATTGGATTTGTCAGGCTTCTTGGATATGAAGGATCATGATTTTAACAAATTTGGGGCAATTTCTCAGGCATTATTTCTTGAAATATCTATCTATTACCCTCTTTCCTCTTCTTCTAATGCCCCCCCAATTACATACGTGTCTTGACAGTGTCTCACAGACTTCTAAGATCTGTACAGTTTTCTTGAAGTTTTTGTCTCTGTTCTTCAGACTTGAGAATCCCCATTGGTCTAGTTTTCAAGTTCAGGGATTCTTTTTTATGCCATCTCAGATATGCTGGTTAGACTCTCTAGTTAATATTTTAAATTTCAGTTACTGCATTTTTAAGCCTTAGAATTTCCATTTCATCCATTTAAAAAAAAGTTTTTATTTCTCCATTGAGATTCCCTGATTGCTCATGCATTAGGATAATTTTGTTTACTTCTTTGAGCATATTTACAATCGTTTTGAAGTCCCTGCTAAATCTGGCATCTAGGCCATTAGGACTAAGTTTCAAATGACTTTTCTCTTCAGTGAGAAAAATTTAAGTTCTACTCTCTTAGCATGTTTCAATTATATGATACCATGTTACCAGCCATAGTCCGCATAAAATCCCCAGGCCTTATTCATCTTCCAGCTAAAAGTTTGTACACTTCTACCAACCTTTCCTTTTTACCCCCACCCCCACCCCCAGCCTCTGGCAATCACTTTCTATTCTGTCTGAGTTTGACTTTTATTTGGATTCCACGTATATAGTGAGACCGTACAGTGTTCGTCTTTCTCTGTCTGACTTATTTCACTTAGCCTAAGGTTCTCAAGGTCCGCTCATGTTGCCAATGGCAAGGTTTCCTCTTTCTTGTGGCGGAATATGATTCTATTATACAGACACACACCACATCTTCTTGATTCAGTCATTTGTCAATGGACGCTTAGGTTGTTTCCAGGCCTTGGGTATTGTGAATAATGCTTCAGTAAACACAAAGGTGCTGATATCTCTTTAATATTGTGTTTTCGTCTCCTTTGGATCCATACCCAAAAGTGGAATTGTGGGATCATATGGTAGTTCTATTTAAACATTTTTAAGGAACCTTCATACTCTCTTCCATAATGGCTGCACCAATTTAGGTTCCCACCAGCAGTGCACAAAGGTTCCTTTTCTTCCCATCTTCACAAAGGGGTGGGTCTAGTAATTTTTGCTTTAAAGGTAGGCATTTTAGATAATGTATTTTAATGACTCTGGGTAATACTATTTTCCCTCTAAGAGTTACAATTTCTATGTTTTAGTAGGCTGTTAACATGCACGGATACACAGTAAAAAATGTGTCTTCCCTTTGGTGTGCAACTACTGTGGTGTATACTATTTGGTTTTTGTTTTTGATGCTTGGTTCTCTCGAAGTCTCCTGTATGTTTGCACCCTTCAGTGGTCAGCCAAGGTTTTGTGCAGAAGCTATACTCAAACTCCTCAAGCTGCTAAGGGTTCTGTCTTCTCCCCTCCAGGCTGTTTGTGGGGGTTGAGGAATACATCCAAATGCACATGACAAGTTTACAAGTCTCCCAGGCTTTTGATTTTTGCCAGACTCTAGTGTCTCCCACATGCACACGTAGTTCAGCACTGAGCCAGGGAGTGAATTATATCAGCCATTCTCTCCTTCTTCTGCTTCCAGAATCTTCTCATTAAATTTCCACTTGCTTTACCACCGACCCACAACTAAGTTCACCACCTCTGGCCGGTACAGTTTTACTGCTAAAACTTGGGAGCAGATAAATTCCCTAGGCAAGAAGCCCAAAAGCTCATTGTTTTTTGTTTTTGTTTTTTTGTCCACAATGCAGTAGTCGCTTTTCATGAACAAGTACTTCTCAAGTTCTTGCTTGCCTTTGGGTGTTTTCCAGTCTTCTGAAAAGGTTGACTTTTAAAATTTTTTTCCGACTTTTTTCACTCTTACTTTTTCTTCAGGAGAGGCAAGTTGAATGACCTAGTGTACCCATTCACAAATGGAGAGTCACCTATTTTGCACATTTTTATATGTGAACGTAGTCTGTTTTCTGGGTTCCTTGACATCTCTGTGCCTCAGCTATACCAAGATTGGAAACACTAATAAACTCAAGCAAGTCCAGTGGGTCTTTGGTGCTCACATAGCACAATGGACCGATTTGTGTCTCTACCAAATTAATATGTTGAAGGCCTAATCACTAATGTGACTATATTTAAGATGTAGGTAGGGCTTTCAGGATGATGTAATGTAGGCCAAATGAGGTTGTAAGGGTAGAGTCCTAACATGACAGGACTGGTGGCCTTGTAAGGAGATAGAGCTCCCCACCACACACACCAAAGGAAGGCCACATGAGTACACAAGAAGAAGGCAGCTACCCGTAAGACAGAAGGAGAGCTCTCACCAGGACCAGCCTGATCTCAGACTTCCAGCCTCCAGAACTACTAGAAGATACATTTCTGTTGTTTAAACCGCCCAGGCTGTGGTTTGTTACAGCAGCCTGAGCTGACTAATATTCAAGCCATTCTCGTTCAGGTAATTTCTTCATTACTGAAAACTCATACAGTTCGATGAGGTTTCAGAAGTTTGCCTACCCCTAGCCCCACCTTTTTTAACAAATAAGAATATTGAGACTTGGTGAGGTAACATCAAAATGTATTCCTCCAAGTACAAATAACTTTATCAATGACAGAACCGCTTGACTTCAGCTGACTTAACATCGCTAGCACAAAAGCTACTAGCGGATTTCATAGCTGTCAAGCTTTAGGTCAGATGTTACTCATGTGGTAATTCATCTTTCCTCCGAGTGTCAGATCCATCGCACTGATGCTACAGTTTTCCATGGAGCAGGCTACTGGGACCGAGGACATGCTGCCCCTTATCAGCTGGCCAGGCCTTCACCTCTGACCTGCAGCCTGCACTGCTCTGCACCTGACCAGCTTTACTCACTGAAATACTGTTTTATATTGTTAGATTCATTTCTTTTCTTCTGGTGACAGTTGAGGTCATTGGATTAAGGAGTTAACCCATCAGTCTGTCGTACTTAACATTTCTAGAAATCTTAAGACTTCTGTCCTCAGTGCTGTCTATTTGCACTCAAACTCCAGATATAAAGCATGCAAAAAGGAGATACATGTAGCCACCAAGGAGAAATGAAGGTATTTTCCCATTTTTAAAGCGTTTTGCTGTCAATTTTACTACTGTTAATTTGTCTCTGTGCCTACTCACTCCAGACCTTCATTTGCCTGTAAAAATTCAATTTATTTCTTTAATTTAGATGAACTCTCCACTATTCCTGGATTGATTCTCAAGTCCAATGCTTTCCTTCATCCGTGGCAGTAGGCCTTGTGTGACATCAGGGAAACTGAGCCATGGCCATGTCTCTAAGATGAATCCACAGTCTCCATTTGCAAATCAGTCTTGTTTCATTTCCTAAAGTATTAAATCTTAGAAAGCTATGGAGTTGGATTTTTCTCTGCGATCTAGATGATGCTCTCTTGTTATATTCTACAAATAATACTGAATGGACTATTCATTCATTCATTCATTCTCTGATTCTGCCCTGGAGCATCTAAAATCAAAATATTAACATAACAAGATTATCATCTGCTGGGTCGTTTTCTCAAACTAGTATTTCTGACTTTCCCACAGGACAGGTCTGTCAATGTTCTCAACCCTGAGTGCTTTTCAGCATGAGTCAGTCCTGCGGTAAAATGTTCCCATTGTTACTCTTACTTTAGGCATTGGGGGGAAAGCCCTTCTGCAGGGGTTGTTTCCAGGATAATAAATTACTAAGAGCTGCCAATCACAGATGGCTGTACAGCACCTTGTGCATGGTAGTCACTAAGCAGTTATTCAAATATCTGTTACCAAAGTAGGCTTCTTGGTCACCCTGTCATTTGCAACAACAAATAAAGAACTAGAATTTCTAATATTAGAATATTTTAAATTAAGTGTATTATGATGCATTCATTCAATGAAATGATTCTTAGATATTAAACATGATGCTTTATTTCCACGATAATTTATTACACAGCGCTTCCTCGATTCACTGTCTTTCCCAGTGATCTTTTTTGTCTCTTGCACTGATCCCCTCCTGTCCCCTAGGTGTAATTAACTTCCAAAATTGTGCTCTTGGCTCTTTTTTAAACTCAATTCCCTCCCCCACCCCCACCTCCCATGGTGGTTCTCTGTATGCACATGATTTTAGCTCTATCCTGCAGACAGTACAAAGGGGTAAGTCATGAGTAGTTGATAAAGGAGTGAAGGACTTGAATTATAAATAGCATTTTGTTAGGTGAAAATAGGGAGAGGGCTATTCCAAGCAGAAGAGAAAGTAAAAGGATAAGAATGATTGGAAGAAAGAGCTAGTCTGTTTGAAGAACAGGTATCACCTTCATGCATGGGGTAAGACATGAAGCTGGATTGGTACTTTATTCTGCAAGGACAGGAAAATTTAGTTTTATAGATAACTGAGGCCTACAGAAGGCTTTTCTCAATGGGAACAAGATGAGTGGGTTCCATGTAAAGAAGATTCTTATGACAACATTGTTAGGGAAGCTCCGACTGGGGAGAGACAAGAAATTAAAGGGGGTAAAGGCAGGGTGATGTGGGTGAGACCAGGGAGAGCTGAGCTGGGGTGTAACAGGAGTTGTGGAAAGAAAGGAACTCAGCTCTGGCTCAGCAGCTTGCACAGTCGTCTGGTGCATCAAATCTGTCTGATGCCTGTTTTTGTAAATAAAGTTTTATTGGAACAAGCTACATGCATTCATTTACATATTGCCTGTGGCTACTTTTGTACAATGCTAGCAGAGTTGAGTGTTGTGACAGAGACTGTATGGCCTACAAAGACTAAATTACGTGCTCTCTGGTACTTTGCAGAAAAAAGACATCCCGACCCGCTCTAACTCAGAGATGCTACTTTGACATAGCCTAAAATTCATAAAACATAGAGGACAGGGCAGAGGAAGAGTCAAAACCAAGTGGGAAGTCTCAGTCTGTGTGACTGGAAGGACAATAGCATCAGAGGACATCACAAAGTTGGGAAGAGAAAGACTACAGGATAAGTAGATGTACGCTTCGTTAGCTAAAAGTTCCCAGAAAATAACAGAGAATTAAAAAATCTTACCATCTCATCTCCAAGTATAAGCAGTTGGTCATCAAGGGGAGTCCTCGTGTTTAATCAGGGTCAAACTAGGGGCCTTTTCTGGGTCAGCAAAACATGCTCAGGCTTTCCTGGTCACCTTCCATTCTTCACTGACAACTGCTCCCCAAACTTTAGTCCTTCCGGTGGGATAACTTAATTCCAGATCCATGGCTTGGTTGTGATGTGATCATTCTGAACCCCCTGAACGACTAGATAGTGAGTCCTTGATCCCTGAAGACATCTTCCATGAGATTTTAGCTCACTTTGTCAGTGTCAAACACGGAGTAAGACAGGCTAGTCTCTTAACTCAAGATTTTCACGAGCACTATCAATCTGTTAGCATTGTACTCAGAAGTTTTAATCACAGCAGTATTTTCCACTCAGCAATTAGAATGACCTCCATATTTGTATCAGAGATAATGTCAGCCTCATGGAGGAAAATTGAATTCCTTTTCTTGACCATTTTAGCTTTAATAAAAGCTGGAGACTAAGTTTAAATTGCATTATCCTAATAACAATGAGTTATGAATTATATTTTTAATATATATAAACCTAAGCAATGTGTCAGTTTTTTAAAACCTGTGTTTGGTTTAGAGAGTGTGACATATAACCAGAAAATTAAGTGGCCATACATATAGTGTGCTCTTTCCAAAGTCATCTTTTATTTTGGTCAGCTGAATATTGGGGAATACTTGTTTCAATGACATCATTAATATTGGCATATCTTGTTCTGTACAGCTCTATTCAGAGGATGCTCCAACCTCAAAAGCAAACATATAATTCTTTGAAATACTAATTAGCCACTAAAAGGAGAAGAGAAGGTTATTATTAGTAGTTTTTATTTATATACTGTGTGTGCATGTGGTAGCAAGCAAAAAGGGAAAAAAGAAAACAGGTACACACACAAAGAAATGAGAACTTAATGTCCTGAATGGTAGCTTCCCTTTCAAGAGTCCTTTCTGAGCTGTTAGGAATGATTTACTTTCTCACTTCTGCAGAAGGAGGGAAAAAAAGATGCAGGAAATGTAAAAGGATAGTTCCAGAACATTAGACCAAGCTGGAATGCTTTGGTGACTTCTTGAATTTGCATATTCATATACTGTTATTACAAAAATATTCTTGTGTATTCAGGCATTATTTAAACTTAAAAAAAAGAGCTTTATTCAGCAGGGAAAACATCTCTGACAGAATAATGTTAAATTAAATAAACAGTGTCTAATGAGATCTGTTATTACCTGCCC
Source organism: Manis javanica (assembly GCF_040802235.1). Taxonomy (NCBI): domain Eukaryota; kingdom Metazoa; phylum Chordata; class Mammalia; order Pholidota; family Manidae; genus Manis; species Manis javanica. The sequence continues at coordinate 174,866,891 of NC_133159.1, read as the reverse complement.
TTCGGTCATGCTTGGGCACGCAGTCTGAAGGCTTGTGTCTCTAAGTGCTATCATAAATCTTTCAGCCTATTTTGCTTCTTAAAATCCTAATAGTTCTCTTCTAATGCTGAAGTCTACATGTTCATTTAAATCTTGAAATCTCACTTAAATCTTCAATGTTGAAGTATTGCGTCTTCGTTAAATCTTACCTTTGGAAAGATAAGAAAGTTTTTTGACCTGATTGTTTATAGTTCATGATGCGTGATCAAAACCGAAAGTTTCTGTGATGACTGCCCTTGCACTGTTCACCATGTAAGAACTTATTCACTATGTAAGAAAGTTTGCATTATAACAGATTATTTTCTAAGAGGGGTTATTCTCACTTGCTTGAAAATGAGTGAGTAGTAAGAAGAGAATTCACACAGAGAAATGAACACTTGAATCTTGGGAATCCTGACATTTTCACTGATTTTTATTAACATCGTTTTCATCATTTCCTCAGGAGTGTCTGTCTAGAGCTTCCTTCACTCAGTGCCATGCTGGGTGAAGGACAGAGAGGATGGGCTTCCAACACATGGCCAGCAGTGTAAATGAGTCGGCCTCGATTGCAAAGTATGTGTGAAGATGTTACGTCACAGGTAGTTATTTCTGTAATATAAGAGAAAGTCTCTCCAAAGAAAAATATAAATTGATAGATAACCTGGTCCCCTGAATATATTACATCAACTCTTGCCTCTATACATATCTCATACCTGTTTTATAAAACTTATTACACAGTTTTATTTCCTGGTCACCTCTCTAGGGAGGAACAGGGCATATAAGAAGACCATACACTACAGTGGTATGTTTGTTGCAACTGATGAACCTAGTTTGACACATCATCATAGCCCAAAGTCCATAATTTACTTTAAGTTTCACTCATGGTCCTTTACTTTCTATGAATTTGGACAAATGTATAATGACAGGTATCTATCATTATACAGAGAGTATTTTCACTGCCTTATAACTTTGAAAAAAAAAAAAAGAAGACCATGCCCTGGAGCCCGGTAGACTCTGATTGGATCCTGGCTGTGATATTTATTAGATGCATGATACCTGAGTTTAGGTGTCCACAGGAACCTCAAACTTATGATATTCAAGTCTGAACTCAGGTCTGTTTTCCCTTAGGATCTATTCCTTCTTTCATATTTCTTATCTCCACCAGCCACTCAGACTCAAATCAGAAGCCTGTAAAACCTGATGGGCTTCTCCTTTCTCACTCCACTGTGAGCTTTCCGCAGTTATAACCTGCCAATTTTCTGAGTTGCTGTGCTTCTCTACTGTCTTAGTTCAGACTCTGCAGTGCTGCAAGATGCCTTCTCACTGGCTGGTCCCTGGGACACCAGATCCACCACCGATCCATCCTTTCTGATGTTCCTCTTGTGGCCTCTCTAAAATACCAACATGGCCATGCTGCATTCCTGAGGGACCCATCTAGTGCCCCCCGCTGCACCCAGGACAGATGCCCACCCCTCAGTATGGCCCACACGCCTTGGGCCTCAGCCCCACGCAGCAGGCTCGGGCCACGCTTGTGTTTGCTGAAGGGGCTGCGATCCGTCAGGCCTACAGCCTTTCTCATACGCTTCCTCTACTATGAATAACACTCCTTGATGATTTTTTTATAGAAATAAAACAAGAAGCCCACAACAAAAATGAAGCAAACACAACAAAACTTTGAGCATTTGGATTTATCACTGAGTCTTCATGAAGATGTTCTGACTCTCTCTCTGTAGATACATATACAGATGCCAATATTATATGATGAAATAATTACGGTAGAAAGCGATGTCTCCCACTTTTTCCTGAAATCTTTGTCCTGGGGCTTAAAGTTGCATGTGCTTTATTTATCTTTGCCCTTGTCTTCTTGTTGCCTAACCCTGCTTTTTACATATTGTTCAGTCCTGGATTTCTCTTACGCCTTGATCGTATCTCGCGGAGTCTGATGCAAAGTCTGGAAGACAGCTACCATCATTTTAGTTCTGAAAGCAGTCACTCCAATAAACACCATTTCTTCATTGAAAACATATGTCACCTCTTTTGTTAAGTATAATTTACACCTACGTTTGCTCCTTATTTACATATAATTGAATGTGATATAACAATATTTGAATGCTCAAATCTCATTGTTTCTGTACTTTAATAGCACACCCTACCATTCCTAATTACCTTTTACTGAGGAAAATATGTCCTGTACACTTGTTTTATACAAACAGGTTGCAAAGCAAACTCCTTTGTGAACTGCAGTAATCGTTTTATGAGGTTTAAGCACCGCATCTGCCTCCCATCTCATTCCTGGTGTGGACATTTTATTTGTGATCATGGGCTGCCTCTGTGAAGGAGGATGCTGCTGATTCACAAAGCACATGTGCTTTGAGTAGCTTGTACACCAGAGGAGACGAGTTGTACTATACATGCTTGCTCACATAACGCAATGACAATTAGGGACATGTTAGCTGAGCAGGACAAGGGCAGTGGAATGTGATCACTGTACAGACCAAATCATGATGCTGTGAAGGAGGTGCAGTCAGGACCCTTACCCAAATTAAAACCCAGTTCTTATCCATGGTTCCCAATTGATCCATTACCAAGAAATGCTTGGTGTGCTGGGATATAATATTGATTCTCTTACCACTAATCACTTTGACCGTGGAAAAAAAGGGTTAAGATGGTTACCACCACAGTGCAGAAAAGGGGGATGTCTGTAGTATGGAATAGAATCAAGAACCGTTTGCACCACTTGCTATTAGGTGGGAGTGGGAAACGCCTTTGCGGATGCCTGGCATTGCTTCCCTCTCCTGTTACGCTGGTGGGTTTCATAAACAGTGTTACAGTAATTATTTGACAGTACAATTCTAATAAATTATTCCATCAGGTTTTTAAACTCACGGTGTTGCACAATGCTGTTTCGTGGAGTCAGGATTGCCAGACAGATCACGAAAGCCATTACCGCTTGGAGATTTCTGAGAGGTTGTGTGATCTGCTAGAATGGATATGCAACAGAAAAGCACAAATCTAGGAACAAAAATATTATTGTATTAATTCAACAACTCAATGATGTCTTTCTCTGACCTTGTAATACTTTTAGTACACCTGAAGCTGCATTGTGATGGTTCAACAAACTATTTGTTGCAGATGAGTCTCTCCCACTCCTATGTGTTATTGGTTAATTTTCCTTGAGCATCCTGAATGACAAATTATCTCTAGGACAAGAACTTGGGTGTAATGTGATCACTGCTACCATCACCATTAGAAATAGCAGTGACAAGAGCACTTGCAGGCACTAAGTATTATGCACCGAGCTAAATACACAGTTGTCGCTGGCTCTCGAATATACCTGTAATAAAATTTCAGCTTATCACCAGGTCTCCTCTAGGGACAAATATGATACCAGTTTCCATTTTGGCTTGTCAGTCAAGTTTGCGGTGAAGCTTTCCTATTGTTCTTTCCTGAATAAGAATAAGGTGTACCGTTCAGGAAGCTGACTGCTCCCTTTGAGAGCAATTCTGTCGGCTAACGTGTGTTTACCGGGTCCCGGATGTCACTCTGTGCTTTTGAGCTTCGCTGGCTTATACTTAAAAGAGAGCCCAGAGTTCCAAGTTTCATTAAGGAGTGAAACTCCCTGTCTGGTGTGGAGCAGAGAGCTCCCTCTGCGTGGCTCCTGCCCTCGTGCCCAGCCAGTGAAGCATTCCGTCTGCCTGTGTCTGTGCGGAGGCGCACACCCTCTGGGGCTGAACCGGTGGGGTCAAATAATGTTCTCACCATTTAGCGTAATTAACTCCAACCACCCGTCTGTTGCAGGCCCTGGTGCAGCCAACACAAGCAAGAGTGGGCCAAGAAGAAATTTCTCCTCATTATTAAACCTAAATCTAAGCACTTGTCTGTCTGTAAAAACAGAGCAAAGGGAGGAAAAGTGAAACCGGTGCACGGGGTCTGAGGTTTCAATAAATGTCAGGGAGCGTCAAGTCTGTTTGGATTGCAAATTATTGCTGGCTGACGGTCTTACCATTTTACAACTAGAGATTGCTGTCATGGGGGTGGATGTGGCAGGGGGGCAGCCTCTCACATCACAGCCAGAGGGGAGCAGAAGTTACCAAATACTATAACAATCATAAAACATGACAAGAGGGACTTGAGCATTTGCTAAATTTAGTCTTTCCTTAATGCACATCTTAAGGAACAACAGCCCACTACACCCCGCTCTTCCCACTGGGTTTGATGAAGTGTTGGATTTTCCAGACATTCAGACCTCATTTTCCTGGTTTACCCATTTAACTCCATGTTGCTCCTCTCCTTTGCCCAGACACTTTGAACATCTGAGAGTGATAAAGACGCCTAAATGTTTCAAGGTGAATTAATACCTTACTACATATCCTGGAGAAACACACACCAATAATTTGGGTGGTGGTTAAGACTGTTTTTCAAATGGATTAAATGAGTGGGCAATTACTGATTAAAATAAACCAAAGGCATGAGCATTCCAGCCCCGTCCATCGATGAGCACAGGTCAGCTGCTTTCCATTGGTGGAAAGGTTCACGTCGGGAAAAGTATGCAAGCTTTCTGTGCTGCTATTGAAGTTTTTTAACAGTTCTTACTCATTTTTCTTCTGATGAGTGCTCGTTGAGGGTCTACTGTGTGCCAACTACTGAGTTAGATGCACTGAAAACCAAGAAAGTGATGGTCCCCATTCTCCCTGAGTGCAGAGTTGAGTGTGCTTATTTTAACCGAGGTTCTTTTGGTTTCATATAACTGAAAAATCCCACAAGTTAACTTAAGACCAAAGGGAGAAAATTATTCTAGGTACTGGGGTGTCTGTAGGTCCAAGAGAAAGAAATGCAGCAGGACCACATGAAAGCTCGGAAAGTAGGTGCTGAGAAGCTGTTAAAAATAAGATTACTTCCTCTGAGTCTCCAGGGGCAGTGTCTCTTCTTTCTCTTATAGGCGGGGTTTGTTCTTTCTGTTGGCTTCCTAGGATTTAGCTTTCTTTTGCAAACTATGCCTAGAATTAAACAGTCTTCCTAGATGAGCTTCCATTTCAGTTGCCCAGTGAAACTTCCCACTTTAATTACTAGCTTTTGTAAGTCCCACCTCAGAATTTACGGAGGAGAGATTTGGGTCGGTCTGTCTTGGGTCAGGTGTGTACCCTTAACAGTTAATGCTGATCACAAGATTGAAGGTCTGACATGTGTGGCTTAATTCCAAACCTATGAAGTAAGGTGAGTCCATGGACACAGTTGATTCATCTGATTCCTGTAAGGATGAGATGACAGGTAGGGATGCCATACAACAGTTTGTGATAACTAAAGAAGACGGAATCAGTGAACTAGTCAACGTCCGAAAAAATATCTAAGACAGAAATCTATGATTTCCATGCCAGTGTCACGTGAACTGTGATTTGATCTCTTGCTAGTAGCATAACAACTTTCTATCATCTATTATTTCTCATAAGGATCTAGGTACTATGCCAGTAACAGCCACAAACCAGCGGCCTCTGCATTCTAGCCCAATGCACAGGTGGCCTTAAAACAGCAGAGAAGGGAATTCCTGTGGGTGAAATTCCTGTGAGTGACAGGTGCCTTCTCTCTTCCTGTCCACATTTCCTAGGAAGGTTGTTGACCTGAAGTCAAGATTTACTCCATTTCCTGGGCCACAGCCAACGGTATGACCGCATGACAAGCACCAGACCACCTTAGCTCGGGTTCCCCAGAACCTAACTCAAGGGTTTGAGTGCAAGTGTTTTATTTGGGGGATGACAGACTACACTCACAGGAGAGTGAGGAAGACAGACAAGGAAGGGAAGGCAGCCAGCCAACGGGGTGTTACTAAGCCAGTTACAAGCATGGATCAATGGAGACGAATCCCACCGGGGAAACTCTAGGACTCACTACAAAGTAGATGACTTGGAGTTCATCTTACAAGAAGAGTGAGGTCATGGGGGAAATTATGGACAAATCTCAGTTTGGGGACTCATGGGGACTCTTCCCAGGGTTTTAAAATATTCCAACAACTCCAGTTTGCTGTGCTATCAGCAAAGACCCCTCCAGAAGCCACAGAGAGCCCTCCGGCAAAGAAGTGCAGCAACGTAGGACATCACTGGGCCGAGTCCCTATGTCCCTCAGGGAGGCCAGAAAATAGGAGGGATGAGCCCTGGCTGGGGCCCCAGGATTCTCACACCCAAGCACCACCTTGGGGAAGCCAGGACCCTTGGGGAGGTAGGCTGTGCTGCAGTTACAGATGAGGCCCACAACCCCAGTCTTTAAAAGGACACATTTCTCAAAGTGCCACAGTTCATGCAGACCATTAGGTTTTAAATTAGGATACTAATTTTCTTGTTTAAATTGCTGTCCCTTTTCTTCACCCTTCATCCACTTCCACCCACCAAAATACTACTCAGCATCCCAAGTCCTAATTAAGTCGTATTCTTCCTTGAAACATCCTGCCCTCCCCATTCCCTTACGGGAATGAACACTCCCTTCTCTTAACCTTGTAAGCTTTGCTTTGTGTATTTTGCATATATTGAGTACTTTAAGTTGTTCTGTTTTATGGTGCCCCCAGCTTTAAACTGCTTGAGGTTGGGGATGCACCTTAAATATCACCTTATCATTCATATAAAAAAACCATATAATAGATGCCAAATATTTATTGTTTAATGACACTCTTATAAAGCTGTTGCCTAATGACCCAGTTTTAATGTCTAGAGTAGATCATATTTATTCCACTATAAACATAGTGATAAGACATAAGAGATGTGTGTATGTGCATAAAACACACGGGCATTTTTTCAAAGGAATGTTGACACCTGTTTGTTGAAATAAGTGGATTTTTCCATCACAACTGCTTCATCTGTCAACAGTACTACATGTCAGATCATGTGTCATTCCATATGACTTTCCCCTAAACCTGTATGTATAGTTTTTATGCCACTAAGAACTAAAAAACGGCAACCTTCATTTTCTTGTTTTTTCATGGTATCATTATTTTATCCTGAAATGCTATGTATGTGTATGTTTTAGTAATGGGTGCTTCTTTTCAGAGAAGTAGGGATCATAGTAAAGACATTTCACAAATTTAATTGCAAAGTAATTTTTTCTGACAAAAGTACTAGAAAATGAAATGATAAGTATATTTCAGGGTTTGTGTATTTATTCACTCACTTAAAAATATGTATTTTTAGGTGTCATGGAAGCAAGGGTGCCTACCCACCACCATGGAACTTACTTTTCATGCAGAAACAGTCGAATGATCACAGAAAGGCAGGGTTACAGTGGTTACGAAAGCTGTGGACGACACACATGCTGTCCTATGATAGTGTAGAGCAGGAAACTGGGTCTTGGTGGGAGAAGCTGAGAGGCTTTCTTGGGAAAACAAGTGGGGATGGGAGGCTTGGTGACAATACAGTCTGGTTCGTGGCTTATAATTTGGTTAAATACGGTAATACAAACTGGTGAGTGCCGTAAAAACTTACAGGGGTTGTGTATAAATCTGGGTGTTCATTCTCTCTAGAGTTGGGGGTCAGCGTCATGAGTACGTAATGTGCTGACTCTTGCAATGTGAGTGTTTGGCAGCTGAAGACCGTGTAGGCTGGGATTAAAGGTCTACACGGGAACGTTGGGTTGGCACAGCAAACATTTCTGTAGGAGCCAAGTGAAGGTTGTGGTCTGGGGCATTCTAGTTTTCTAGCTTTGTTTTGTTTTGGAAGCGATTAAAATAAAACTTCATTGCTTCCCAGTTGGTCTTCTCAGTTGCGGTCTGGTTTTCTGTCCACAGTCACATCGGCTTCATTTAGCAGCTACATAGTCATAGCCATGGTTACAGCCTTATAATGTGTGGGATGATGACCATCACTTTTGCGTGGAAGGGACACAGGAGCACAAGAAAATCAGCGCACTGCACACATGCCCACGGCTGTTGGGAATGCTGGTGCCCACTTGTGGACGTGCAGCATGTGCGTATTTCTAAACACAGCATTTTGTTTGCAAGTGCATTCATTTCTTGTTATTCCATCCTGCAGTGTGTCAAATTCTTTGGAAGCAACACCTCTAATGCTTCCCCACCTCTGGAGCATGCTGCTTACTTTATAAACGACACCAAAAAAAGACAAAGAAGAAGTGTATGTTGGGGTGGAAATATGTCTATGTGACCTAAATACCACTTTATGCACATAAAGTGGTAAATTTTAAAGCTCCAACTAATGATTCCACACCAGTCATCTTCCAGGAAGGCTCTTCTATGTTCCTCTGTGACAAAGAAAAGCAGCCAAGTGTCTCTTGTTCAGTATCTTGAAATGAGCTCAGTTTCGACCCAGGAGTATATAACTGCAATGCTTGTGGAATATTGCTTACCTTGCCAAGCAGTCAAGCACAGCAGGCTGGATTGTACAGCGTGGCAGACTTTCTGGAGGCCTTATGTCAGGAGAGGGACTATTCAGTTTCTTCTTTGACTCCTTCTCTTTTTCTTGTAACCTCCTCTATACTTGAATGTTTGAATGTCTACCGGAAACATTAGTGTACAGATTACTTCTTTCAGATCAGGGAATTTAAAAGTTTCAGCAGAAGAAGATATCTTTGATCCCATTTTATTTGAGGCAGTTTGATCAGAATGAAGAGAGGCAAAGAAAAGGAGAAATGAAACAGAGAAGAAAAGGGAAGAAACAAATATTTATTGAGCAGATACTATATCATACACTGTGATAAGCAGTTTACAGAAGTCGTATCTTACTACTTACAGCTTCTCTGCTAAGTTTCTGTAAATGTTTTAGAAGAGTAAGCTAAGCTCAGGAAGGTTAAGCAAATTAGCCCAATGGTGAGTTGGAATCAACAGTGACTTCATTACCTTTTCACACTCTTGCTGCCCCATTCTATGAGCATTTATGATCTGTTTCAAATCCCGTATTTTACCAGCACAAAAACATTCAGCTGACATACAAAATAACTGGACAAAATGATTGGCACACTGAAGACAAGTAGTTTGCTCGTAGCCTGAATTCTTTACTCCTCATCCAGTGGCTATTGCATTACATACACACATTCAAGGCTTAGCCAGACATTCCAGAGTTATCTTCAGGCAGCTGACTTCTAGCCTTCTCTCCTTCAGTGTCTCTCCAATGGCAGTTCTAGTGCCAAAGCAGGTCAATCAAGTTTTCAAAGGATGCCAAGACTTTTCATTCATTCGATAACCTTTCAGTGAGTGCTGATTGAGTTCTTTATCAGGCAGAGTCCTGGAAGGAAAGAGAGCTCATTGCAGATGGTACAAGTGAAAAGACTTTAATGAAATCCTAAATGCTGTGGTCTACTTAATGATATGTGTTGTGGGCAGGGTTATAAGTAAAGGAACATAGAGAGGATGCAGCATCCGGAGCTTAGGGGCAGCAGGAAGCCATTACACTGCATGGTGGGGTAAGTGTAGGAGAGATCGCTTTGACCAGAGGAACGGAGTGCTGGCAGGGTCTCTGGTTGTGCAAGGATGTGGCCACTGCTGGAGGTGAAGGACTAAAGCAGTGAAGGGGTGGAGGACATCATAATCCCACAGTCTCTCTCTACTCCATCTCCACAGTGCCTCCCATTGCCAAAAGCACCCAGAAGCCAGCTAATGATGGATCAGCTCACAGGAGTTGACCTCCCAGTGCACAGAAGTGCTGAAATGAATCTAGGTCAGTGGGGATGAAGAATTACTTGTCCAAGTGCCAACCCAGTGCTGGCTCTGATCTAAGCACTGGGATAGAGCAGTGGACACCACCGACATGGATTCTGCGCTCATGGAGCTTATATTATCATGCAGGATGGAGACAAAATAGAACAAAGATGGGTGGAATGGAGAGAGAGTGTGTGCCAGGGTGAAGAGCGCTACGGAGAAAATAATAAAGCTGGGAAGGGGATTTTGCAAGGTGTGGAGGGTAGGGTTTTAGATAGGGTGGTCAGAAGTGCCATCCTTGACTGAGAAGGGTTCCCTGTAAAGGTGACGTTGTCAAAAAGACTAATAAAAAGGAGCGACTGAGCCCAACTGGGGGAAGGAACATCACAGGCCAAGAAACAGAAAGTGCGGAGTCCCTGAGGAAGGCAGGAGCCTGGGATGGCACAGTGCTGCTGGAGTGAGTGAGGGAAGAGTCACAGGAGATGAAGTCAGAGCTTGACTCACAACGTCTGCCTGACTTACGGCTTCTTGTTTGTGTTTTGTCTGTGACCACATGCTGTAGCAAGGAGGTAAAATGCTGATAGCAGAGAAAAGGAAGCTGAAAAATGCAAAATGATGCATCCATCACCACCCAGTATGGGCTGATTCTCTTTTGCTAGTCCAGTTAATAGAATCCCTTCCACTTTATGGATTGGCTTTGGTTACCTGTGGTGCATATTCCTATCGCAGGCAACTTTGGGCTGTATATTAGGGTGCATGATAAAGCATGGTGACGGGTGCATAAGATGCTCTTTAGATATTTAGCATTATGCAAGGTTTCCCAGAAGGATCCATGAGATCTGAGTGCACTTGACTTCACTTACCTTGAACCCTGGACCTTTTAGGTATTCTCTACCCTTTACTATAAGAGTTTATATATATAGACTTTTCATGACTAGCCATCACCACCTCTCACTTAGATAATATATTGTGTGTGTATATATGTATACACATATGTGTGTATGTATGTGCTTATCTCTATGTATTTTTAGGTATATGTTTTATAGAGATGGGTAGCTGTTTCTTTATATATATATACATTAAAGTCTTTCCCAACCTTTTTTCCCTGACAAGTTCCTGTTCAGCCATCAAGATTGCACAGCTCAGATATCACTTCTGTGAAACTTTCCCAGATAAACTCAGGAAATCTCAACCAGACTCTTCTTTATAATCCTGCGGCACTCAGCTCTTCCGTATGTTAGAGACCTGTTGAGGCTGGCTTGTGGTCTATCTTTTTGTAAGTTAATATTCCCAACTAGACTGCGAACTCCTTCTGGCTAAAGATCTTTGTCCTCTTCTGGGTCCCTGTCTTCACAGAGGGTTGCATTCATTGCAGTTGTTTAAAGAAGACCATTTTTAAAGACAGATGATTAGATAGATGGATGGATGGATTGATAAATAGATAGGGAAAGACCAACCTTTTTAGGAAATATATATGCCTTGTATCTCATTACATAGATAGTGTGTGTGCCTTATGTTAACATGAGCTAGCAGGCTTGGCATCCTCAGGAGCTCACTATTGAAAGGATATGCCAATTAGATCATAGATAGTGGTATGAAACTGGCACTAAGTTTTTGATTTACTAAACATTCCACAGAACTGATATCTTGAACATAGGTAATTTGTTGTTGACTATGAAGCAAGCACAGAATACCCCAGCTTCTCTCTAATCCAATGATGTTGCCGAACCTGTCACCTGGGAGGTCTTTGTGATTTTATCTTATCTATGTTTGGGAGTCACAAGATGACTAACTAAAATGTGGTTAATAAACCCCAGCTGGGCATTTTCTAGGTGAATAAACACACTCTTTTTTCTACTGTTTTTTCATGTGGAAATGATGAATAGGACTCACAACTCTTGTTTTCATTATAAGTAGAAAAGTAGAAATAATATCAAGTTATGATACTTGAGGTTGTTATAAAGTGCTTTAGAGACACCCTGAAAGTTTCAAATAATCATAGCTCCAGTAAAAACTTTATGGCTGCCTGTGGGTTTTCATGATCAAAGAAAAAGTAAACAGAGAACATTTTTGGGCTGAAAGATATTCAGACCCTTATGACTTTTTTTTTTGCTGACCCCCCTTCTCTTCTTAAAAGAGTGATTAATAGATTCACAATGTAAAAGCACCCACATTTGGGATTAAGTAATTGAATGAAATTAATTCCTGAATCCAATCTTCATGCACCCCACGCATGCTGTATACTATATTATCTTGGTGTTAAAAATACAATGAGCTAGACACAAGAGGTCTTCAGAACTTCTAGTTACCAATTTCATTCCAATCCATTTCATGTATTTCAACTTCTATGTTTTTTATTTTTGCTAAAAAATACATTATTAGTACAAGTAATAGAATTTGAAAAGAGCTACAGATAAGATTTTAGCACTGTCAATATTAGCATCCTGATTTTATAATTGTGCCGTAGTAATACAATAGAATGTCCTTGGTTTTAGGAAGTAACAAATAGTGTGTATGAGTCAAAGGGCAACATGTCTTTTCAAATGGCTCAGAAAAAGGATTATGTGCATACATACAAACATAAATATATGCGTGCATATGCACAGACATATAGGGTGTGTTTGCATGTACACGTGTGTCCATGATTATATACACATCTATATTGTGAAGATATATGCACATCTGTATGCATGCATATATACATGTATACAACATGCATGAATATACATATATGAAAACATAGTGCGTGCACCTGTGTATAGATAGTATACATGCATGTTCATATGAATGCACATACATATGCATATTTTACCCATTTGTGTTTTCATTAAAACATGTCATTTGTTTATGTCGTATGTAAAAATGTTTACATTTGGAGAATCTGAGTGAATAAATAATGTACAATAATTCTTTGCACCATTTGGAAGGTTTTCTATATGTCCTGAAATCACTTTAAAATAAAAAAAAATCAAAACATTTTAAAGCATCCTGAAAAATGCTGCATTATACCAGGAGTTCTGGAACCAGTGGAAGATTGATTCCATATAGGAGTTAACTTTGTGTTGGGGAAAACTGCTTTTGAGACTCCAGTGGCAATTATAGTTCCAGTCAGCAATTGTGTGCAAGGCATGTAAGCAAGAAGAGGAAAGGAAACCTGAGCAACTCCAAATAAGAAACATACATGTAAATACACATATGTGTATATATTTTTAGTACAGTCTATATTACTCTATTATTTATATAATATATGCATTTATTATATTACGTAACATATCATTTACATGTATTTTTTATATAAACATATATAACACACACACACACACACACACAATTCTGACCTAGAGTGGGTCCACTAATATTTTTTAATTGAGGTAAAATTCACAGACCAAAATTAACCATTTCAAAACGTAAAATGCAGTGGTGGTTAAGCACATTTGCAATTTTCTGTGACCATCACACATACATTAAATTTCAAAAACGTTTTCATTAACTCCCCCAACAACCTCCCCCTAAAAAAACACTATTCCCATTAAACTGTCACTTCTTGGTCTGTGGCCACCACCAATCTGCTTTTTGTCTCTGTGCATTAACCTAGCCTGGATGTTTCATATAAATGGACTCATGCAGTCTGTTGCCCTTTTGTGTCTGGCTTCTTTCACTAAGCATGTTTTTGAGGGTCATCCACATCGTAACATGTGTTAGTACTTTGTTCTTTTTTCAAATTTTTTTATTTTTTAATTTTATTTTGGTATCATTAATGTACAATCACATGAGCAACATTATGGTTACTAGACTCCCCTTATTATCAAGTCCCCCCCCACATACCCCATTACAGTCACTGTCCATCAGCGTAGTAAGATGCTATAGAGTCACTACTTGTCTTCTCTCTTCTATACAGCCTTCCCCGTGTCCCCCCCACAACATCATGTGTGCTAATCGTAATGCCCCTTTTCACCCTTATCCCTTCCTTCCCACCCATCTTCCCCAGTCCCTTTCCCTTTGGTAACTGTTAGTCCATTCTTGGGTCTTCGTTCCTGGATAATATTCTGGATAATATTCTGTTGTATATGTAGACCACATTTGGTTTATCTATTCATCCATTGTTGGCTATTTGAGTTGTTTACACTTTTTGGTTATGGTGAATTGTGCTGCTGTTAACATTTGTGTACGAGTATTTGAGAACAGTTTTCAATTCTTTGGTATACATATCCAGGAGTGGAATTGCTGGGTCATGTGGAATTTCTATGTTTCACTGTTTGAGGCACTGCTTGGCTGTTTTCCCATTCATATTTGATGTTTTGGGCAGGACCCATGAACTCATAATGCAGAGAAGAACCCTGATGGTAACAGTTGATTTGTATGTTCAGTAGTTTAGGCTCATGTTTCATACAGACAGTGTGAGCCAAGACCTGGGATGAGTAGACAGAGCTCACTGAAGCCTGGACTAGGCATGCAAGGAATTCTCATTTTAGAAGATTTGGGACAAAATGATAAATTACCTAAAATGTGATCAGGGAACATGGAAATACATCATTGCTTTTGAAGGACACAACAGAACAAAGAAAATGAGTGATCAGAAGTGAAGTGTGAGGGTTCTATATATAATCTAAATGTTTCGCAGATTTGCAAATCTGCTTGCTTCTGAGTCATTTTAAGAGCCCTGTAAGGAAATCAACAGAGGCATCTTATCACATTTCACAGGATTCCCAGTATGGTTTGTTTTTTGTTGCTTTAGAGTTCACTCCAAATGGTATGTGGCTGCCCTCTCAAAGCTCCCCGCCCTCTCATTGAACTATCTCAGCTTCTCCTTCTGACCTCCAAAAAAACAGAGCCTCCATATTTTTTCTCTGAGGAGATAAAAAACGTTTGTCCTACATGTTTGAGCAACAGCCTTCTCAGCTTTCATTTCAGTCTCTTTTGCTGGTGCCCCTGCATCTCCTCAACTTGTATCTGTAAGAGCATCCCAAGATTCATCCGGAGCCTTGTCTCTGTCTACTCAAGCTTGCTGGAAGTCATTACATCTCATGGCTTTGTATATCCCATACGCAGACAACTGCAGACATTATCTGTGTGCATACAGAACTCTTCTACTTGGGTGTCCAGTTGACACTTAAAACTTAACATACCTAACGCTGTGAATGCCTGATTTCCTTCCCAAACGTGCTTCTACCCGTCTTCACTATCTTATCTGATAGACACTCACCTATCGGAGTTTTTGCCAAATACTATGTCGTCTTCTCACACTCCATGTTTCATTTGTTAGCAAATTCTTTTGGCTCTCTGTCCCAATATATTCAGACTCTGACACTTCTTTCTGCAGAGCCCCCTCCTTTGTCCAGACCCCCATCATTTCTCACCCAGATTATTGCAACAACTTTCTAACAGCTCACCCTGCTTGGTTGCTTTTTCAGGTTTCTGATCACACATCTCATCAGGGAGGTATCCCCAAACAACCCTCTTTAAAATAGTATCCCAGGAATCCCAAACTCCACTCCTCATTTTATTTTCTTCTATACATTTTATACCATTAGACCAATTTTGCTGTGTACTTGTTTGTATATTTCATCTCTCCCTGCTTAGACTGTAAGCTTCAAAAGAGCAGATATTTTGTCTTTTTTTCCATTGTTATATCTACAGAACTGAGAATAGTGCCCAACACAAAATAAAGGCTTATTTATAGTATTTCTGAATGTATGAATGAATGGCAGTGTATCTGGAATGCTTGCAAAGCCTTCTTTCTGATAAACAATACTCGCCTTAAATTAAATTAATATCGTTACTAAGAAACCAGTCATGTTTAATGTATTTAAAAAGATTTCAGAGCCAGAAGATCCACAAAAATCAGAAGAACCTTGTATATGAAACATTTTGAGACTGAAAGGTTCCGTTCCTAAGAGATCTGGATTAAAGGGTACCTGCTCAAGTTGATCAGTGCCTTCCACAGTATGATTATAAATCCACTGCTAATCCTTTAGTGAAATATCCCTGGACTTGGTATCCATAATTCAGCACTGTAATTGTGTTTTTGCAACACACCAGTGATGTGATAACTGGGCAAGTTGCTTAATCAGCTTTGAATTTAAACTGTAAATTGGTGATGACAACATAATAAGGACCTCACAAGATTGTGGAGGGGATCAGCTATGATTGGACATGTTTTGTGAAATTTTAAACGTGCTACAAATATAAGGATAAGGACCTTGTTTTTGGGGTAGGAGAAGACATATAAAAATTAGTAAGTTCAATTCTGTGATTCACTTTCCATAGAATTTTTCTCTACTGTCAAATTTATTCAGAACTTAATAAAGCAATTGTTCTAGCCTGTTTGAGAAAATTCTTTAGGTAGTTCAAAAGTATTTTGATAATACTTAGGTTCCAAACATTATTCCCAAATCCTCTTGAGTCATATGAAGGCTACTCCCTTCTTCCTCTGTCCAGGCTTATCTTCCAGTATTAAAAAAAAATAAATTAATCCAGAAAATGCCAAACAAGTGGCTAAAACAAAAACCCTTATAGATGGAATGAAAGTCTTCCGAATATTGATACTGACCTAGACCTCATATCTGATATGGAACTTGAGTTAATGAAAGTGACTCTCCGAACTGATCAACGGGGCTTTATTTCCTTCTTCATTATCATTTCCCCATCACTCATCATCATCTTAGTGCCAAGAATTCTACTCGGCAATTTATATGAGGTATTGCTTTCATGTTTCCTCAAATCTCTATGTGGTAACCAGACTTTAGATTCAAATCCTACTGCAAAAAGTTCATGGTTTTGTGATCATAAAAGTCTCTTTTCTAATAGCCAGACTCCTTCTTTTATAAGCCCACATTCATATGGGCTCCCACTCAAGGCAGAGAATCTCAAAAACCAATGGGAATGGAGGCAAAGAAAATAAAAAACAACGGAAATAAACACAACACAAAGATGAAGACTTGCAAGAGGAGATATTTCTTACCTTGTTATCACAAAATTTTCTTTGGACATAGACATTTTTTCTTACCTAGACTTGAGCTCATTTCATTCATACCTTGGCAGTTGAGTGGGGTCATTCTCCTGGCCTCCTGTGGGTTTAGGGTTTGGTTGGAATATATTAATTACAAGTCCTTGTTACAACTGACTCTAAAGTGTCTACCAAATGTATTATCTAAAAACAAAAAGTATTCTCAGATCCCTAAATATTCAGTAAGTAGATTTAAAGGATATGCTTTTCTTTGTATTTCAGAATCTTGGCAAAACCTTACTGGGATGTCTGCTAGTTTTGCACATACAGTTCAGCTCTGAATCAAAAGAACGTGAAACCCGCATATATCACGGCCCAGCTTCGAGCTGGCCGCTGGCCTTGCTGGTTTTTATTAATGATTCATTTCTTTTGACAGGAGCGGCAACATTTCAGGGCTTCTTGGGTGGAAGAAAGTTGGCAGAGAGAAAGTCCGCAGTGGGCAGTTAAACATTATATGAATTAATAACCCCCATCAATAGTTTAATGGATGAAATGCATTGATTGCTTTGAGAATTATGCTGAGGTCTACAGTAATAATCAAAAATGCCTGATTTGACATCTTTTTTTTTTTAATATGTCTGCAACGTAATCTACTACCAATTACACAACAACCCCACCAAAGGAGTGCTGAGTGGTCCCACTACAGTAGTAACATGTTATAAAAGCTCAAGTTTCAGGACAATTAGCTTCTGGCTGCAGTTTATTACCCCATTTGAGATTTAAAACATTTTTTTTTCCATTGCATTCCAACAATGGTTATGTGTCTGGGGCTAACACTTTAAAACAAGAACGGAATGGCAAATATCTGTCTGGCTGGAGTTTGTTCAAGAAGAAGGGTGTATGAGAGTTAAAAAAAAAAACATCAAGCAAGGCTGAGTGGACAAAACAAAAACAAGCTCTTTAATTTCTCAAAGTGACCAAGGTTGTCATGTTTTACCAAGAAAAAAAAATGCCTTGCATTGTTATTTTGTAAAAAAAAAAAAACCTCAAGAAATACTTCAGAGAATATGACCATCCCTGTTCATTGAAAGGCAATTCCCACATCATGAAAAAGCAGTCCAATGTCTAATTCATATCCATCTTTCTGTTTAGGGACCATCACAAGACGTCTGGTCTGAGATGCATGCATGTCTCCTTGAGCTGCCTTGGACTACATGAAACTGGCAATCAGGGATCTTTTTGATGGTGATGACAGCAGTGGAATACATCGAGAGTCTATTCTGGGACCAGGTACTGTGCTAAACCTTTATCTGGGTGCTCTTATGTAATTCTCCTAAATATCTCTTGACTTGGTACTATTATTTTCCGCATTTTATAGATGAGGAAATTAAGGTTCAGAGGGTCAATTCATTAGAGGGTTTCACGGGTAGCAGTAGTAAATCTAGACTGGTGCTTTGGAGAACTACTCCTGAGGTAGGCTTGCAACACTGTGCAGTACTACATGGGGTCGGTGGTGGCGATGATGAAGATGGTGATGCTGATGAATTTCCTGTCGTTGATAGGGAACTGAGTTGGTTGGGGTGAAATGGGGAGGTGAACCCTTTCTCAGTAATTGTTCATTTGGACAATTCACGTACAGGCCCCCACTTGTCAGGGTGAGGTTATCACTGAGATTGGATACAAAGAGCTTACTCACCTATAGTCAGTCTGCAGTATGGGTTCTGTGACGTCTTCTTCAACTGAGAATTTTTAAACTTCTAGGTCTGGACGGATTCAGGTCTAGAGAGCAACCCACATTAGTGTGATGTTTCTCCATCTAAGTCTGTGATAAAACATGAATTTGGTATTGGGCATGTATTGATACTATTAAAATCACACCTTTTTTTATCCCTTGAAATGAAGAATTTTTTCTGTGAGTTCAAATATTGACATCCAAAAACTTACAAAAAGAACCTATGCAGAAATGAATCAGGCAAATTAAATAAAAAGAGTGAATTAGCAGCTCTTACCTGTTACGTGTTGACCTAGTTTACGGTGTATTACTGACTGTCTACGGCTGCCAGCTCAGGCCAGGCAATTTCCGATCAAGGTGTGTTCCTTTGGCCACAGGGAAGGGTGCATTTCCTTTAAGCAGGTTGCTTTCCTTTGTTCTAATTCTCCGGAGGCTCTTTATAATTCCTGGCGTGTTGGCTTCCCACTCTGCAATTGGAGCTGGACAAGGAACTAATTGTTTCTCTTCAGTATGTGGTAGAAGTGTCCTCCCCTCAAGGTCAGTTTTGGTTCCGTCCTTGTGGCACTTGGTTACATGGGTCCATCATCTCAATGCTGTCAGATGAACTGGCATTCATGTCTTCTCCCTGAAATGCCATTCCTCATCTCGTCTAGTTGGAAAATGCCTACACTTATTCTTCAAGAGGCTGCACTCATGTCATCTATTCCCTGTAGCTTCCCCTCTTCCCCTTTCTTACCCCCAGGTGGAAATCTTTATTGTGTTTTCCTAATACTTTATGTGTCATGTTGCATTAAATATTTGTTTCGTCTTTCTTCTCTCTGAGACTGTACTCACGGGAGACTGCAGCTTACTCATTCCTTCTTTGTATCTACAACACATAGCAAAATGTAAGGTCTATATGAGGTTTATGATAAATGCTTCTTGTCCTGACTTGAGTTTCTATGTCCCTGTGTCCATCTTTCCATCCTAAGTCCCTGTTCCCTCCTTCCTAAGTCATTAAATAATACTTATACATACAACTCCACAGATACTTATCCAGGAGATGTGATGTTGGGTTCTTTGTCATTGTTCTGAAACTACTTGGATATAAATTTTATCATCTTTTAAAGTCACAGCAATGCTTTGGACTTGATTTGCTTTTTATTCATTCATAAATTAGTATGACATATTACCAAGCACCTGCTTTGCCCCAGACATTGGACTAAGTAACTCCTCAAGCATAAAATAACACATTTTTAGATTAAATACTATATATTTTAGTTCAAATACAAAAAGTTGTATTTGTGTAGCCAGTAGAATTAACAATGCTGCTTTTAAGCCATGCTACTGAAAGCACAAACAGACTCCATTCTGAATATAACTAAAACCGAGATAACAATGCTTAATTTCTGAATCACATTTATGCCCCAAACCTCAACTAATCTTAAAAAACTCAGTTCCCCCAGTAATCACAGACCAGAATTTCTGGGTTCCATTTTGGTGTTTGTTTTACCTTCTTAAATCAGTCAGAATTCTGATATAATGTGTATTTTATAAATTTAAGCAGATGTGAAAAAATCTTTGAATGGAAGGAAATCTACGCATTTGTTCAACAGATATTTACTGAGTGCCTTGTATGTGCCTAATGTTGTCACACATACCCAGGAAAAAAAGGGCAACAAAACAGGGCCTCTGTCATTGGGAGGTTTATAGATTTATGGGGAGAAACATGGATGTAAACACGTCAGTGCTGGAAGGGCTCTTATGGAAGAATGCTTAGATGCAGTTACAGCAGACAAGAAGAAATATGATCAGGTTTGGCTGGGGGTAGGGTGGGGACAGGAGGCTTATCAGAAAAAGTCTTCATAGACTCCCCTGGGTTCTAGTCTTGGTGCCTCATATCAGTAGATGGCACATGAGGCGAGTCTCAAGAAATATGTGTTTGCTCCCAGGCAGGCAAACCTAAAAGGAGGGGGAATGTTCCAGGAAGACACAGGATGAACAGCAAATGAATGTGAAATAATATATCACATTTAGCCAACTAGAACTATGGCATATAGTCAGAGCAAAAAAGACAAGCTGTGTTTCAGGGGTACCTGAGGCTGTGGAGTAAACATGGGCAGAAGTAAACATGTGTAGTCTCTTGGCTAAGATGCAAGAACAGCAACTTTATCATGAATGAAGAGGGAAATGCAGGAAGGTTTTATGCAGAAGAGCAAGATTATCACTTTTAAAAACTACTAGAAACAGAAGAAGAGGGGTATTAAGATTAGCATGCATGGGTGGGTGGGAGAAAGGGGAGGGCTGTACAAGACAGAGAAGACAAGTAGTGATTCTACAACATTTTGCTATGCTGATGGACAGTGACTGTAAAGGGGTTTATAAGGGGGACCTGGTATAGGGGAGAGCCTAGTAAACATAATATTCTTCATGTAAGTGTAGATTAAAGATAACAAAAAAAAAAAGAAAGAAAGAGAAGGGGGATTACTTCATGATAGATAAAGCTAACTGTAAATCAATGATTAATGCATGCTTTAAATATCCTTAATTTTGATCACTTAAAGGGTGTCAGATGATCGGCTATGGATGTACACTTTTCTGATAATATTCCTTCCTCTTAAAAAAAAGCAGTTCCTGTGTGGTGACCTCCAATGAGTTCTACACAATGGTATAAAGGGCGTATCAAAGTGTGGGCAAAGGGTCTATTTGTGTTTATACAGAGGATCAAAGCCTAATTTGGCTACCCAGAAAATGAACTAAGATATAATATGAAGAAGAACTTCCAACATCAGCACTCTCTGGAAGACTCATACCAGAAGATGATCATCAAAAAACCTCCACAAAGGTCCAGGTGATGCTGCAGTTGTAGCTGCATTCATCCCACCAGTTCCTGGACTTGCCATTGGAATGAAGAAGGAGATATCTAAGCTGGCCTGTGCATACAGTAAAACAACAAATTTGACTGGATCTATACTGTCGGAACTCAACCAAGAATTAGGAGAAGTGCAAGTTGTAGTGCTCCAAAATATTACAACTATGGACTATCTACTGTTAAAAAACATATGGGATGTGAACAGTTCCCAGGAATGGGTTGTTTTAATTTGTCTGATTTCTCCCAGACTGTTCAAGTACAGTTGGACAATATCCATAATATCATAGACAAATTTTCACAAATGCCTAGGGTGCCTAACTGGTTTGCTTGGCTTCACTGGAGATGGCTGGTAATTATAGATCTGCTTTGGTTATGTAACTGTATTCCTATTATGTTAATGTGTGTGTGCAATTTAATTAGTAGTTTAAAACCTATACATGCTTAAATTACTCTACAAGAAGATATGTCAAAGAAATAATCAATCTTCCCATGTTATCTTCCATCTGCTACCTCTATAGCTTTTCTTCTTCCTTCCTAATTACAACCCTTAAATAGAATTCGTGCCTCATATTAAATTTACCGAGTATCATAACTCCTCCAAGTGGTAAAGATACCTCGAGACAAGTGCTGGGCATAGAAGCCACAGGGCATAAATCTGTAAAGAAGTAAAAAGCTGACCTTTTCAAACAATATGGCTTCTCTCTCACTTACCAACTTTACATCTCCCTGTATGGCCCCGGAAGATGACCGGTTAGCCAGAGACGGGTAAGATTCCTCAAGGGAGGAACAACCTAAGACAGGCACAGTCGCAGGGGGGCCATCAGGTGAGAAATTGGGGATCAACAGAGGTGAGGCTTAGAACCTCACCCCCCCTGCTTTGAGAGAAATCTTCTGCATCCGTGGATGTGTTATTGCCCTTGCCTAGCTTGGATTAGCACATAGTCTACAGGCACACACCTGATCATCTACATTTGCTCTCTTACAGCACTAAACTATGTTTTCTACCTTTATCTTGCATCTACCTACCACTTCCGCATTTTATTTAAAAAAATAATAATAATATTAATAAAGGGAGAAATGTGGGATTCACATATAAATCAAGTATAAAAATTAAACGAATATTCATATTTGACCTGATTATTTATAGTTCATAATGCGTGATCAAAACTGAAAGTTTCTGTGATGACTGCCCTTGTACTGTTCACCATGTAAGAACTTATTCACTATGCAAGAATTTGGTCACCATGTAAGAGCTTGTTCGTTATGCTTCAGAAGATTGGAGACTGACGAGAATTAGGCTTGAGATGGATTAATGATTGTGCATTAAGCATTGACCCCCCTATACAGAATTTTATTGTTGTTAACAACCATTTGATCAATAAATATGAGAGATGCCCTCTCAAAAAAAAAAAACTACTAGAAACAAGTGATAAAAAACAATTACTTATCTTAGAAATCTGAATTTGGAAACTTAGAGATAGTTACTTTTTTCTCTTATAAGCATTTTTATTAAGCTGTTTTTTTTTTCAGTGAATGGGAATTATAATACCCAAATGATATCATACCATGAAAATGAAAATGGTGATGGGATCCTTGATTTGATCAACATCTCCTTCCCATACCCAAAATAAGGTCTATAGTAAATTACTAAATCCTACTTTTTACCTCTAGAGAAATAGAATCCAGTGTTCAAATACCCTCTTAACAGAGGTTAAAACAAAGGCTTGGGTTTTGCTTCTCAGGCTTCAGTTTATGGATCTGAGGGGGAAGAAGAAACAAGATATAAACCATGTAGACTGAGACATTTTTAGTCAAGAAAATAAAAGTTGATCGGCTATATTAGCTTCAGGTGAGAATATATCACTTGATGACTTCTTATATATGCAAAGCCACACCACTTGATCAAGCACAAATTATTTTTTTGCCTAGCAATTATTCAAGGGTTTTTGATAAATCAATAATACACGGGAAACATGGAAACTGAGAGGCTTTCTGAACTAATGCTGTCAACTCTGCGGACCATGGGTCGAGAGATTTTTATCAGGAAAATATTTAGAAAAATGTTGAATCTCTGTCCACGAGTAAAAAAGAAAATTTCATCAAATGCCTTTCAATGGGACAATGTAATGACTTCTTAGTGGTTCGCTACCTCAGTTCTTTACCTGTTCTCATCTATCCATGCTGCATTATCTATGGAGCTCAGCAGTTAAGTCACTCTTACTTCATTTCTCATCTTGGCTCTCCAAGTTTCTCACTGAGTGGCTCTCTGTGTTGCTGTCTGTAAGACTGAAACAACAGTGCCTATTTCAAAAGAACAGAAGGTGTTGTAAGGATGAAATGGAAACTATTAGCTATAGGGTCTTGTGCTTATATTACAGCAGGTCTGCCACACGCATTTATTAAGTGAAACAGTGGCATGCTTTGGTTAATTTTTAAGTTTTCAACTAAGCTTATGAGTTACATTCCTAAGGTAATCGCCCACAAGATAGTTCCAGGTATAAAAGCAATTTCATTTATTAGCTGAATTGTAAAAATCCTCAACTTGTTGTAAGGGAAACACTCTGAATAGCAATATGTTCAGGCCATCCTGGAGCTCTAATGCTTAATGTGTACACATAATTGCTTATGGACAATTTAACTGCTCCCAAAGAGGAAGGCCAAGAGCTGTTCAGAAGTTAGAAGGAAGTACTTGAAACACATGATCACCTCAAGCAGCTGTCAGGATGAACTGGCTTTGTTTCTGATGGATGGCAAGACACATCTGCCTTTTAAAAAACAATATGCAGTTGTTACGAAGAAGCCAAATGGGTAAAGAGAAAAGTGTGATACGCCATTGGGAACTAGGGAGATCAGCTAAAACAAGATCTTAAAAGTCGATTACCTTATTTTAATATTTTACTACTAGTTCCAAGCTGGTTCGGTGATAAACCTGGTAAACCTGAAGCTAGTGCAAAGACCGAGCACCTGGACCTGGACAAACATCCTCCGCTGTGTCCCAGGGAGCAGCGGGGACTGGAGTCTCTGGGTTCCCCAGGGTCTTCTTTTAAGGTCTTTGTTTTATTACTGACAGAGAGAAGAAACAGAAACATACCCTTTTGAAGCAGTGTTCCCCAAACCTTTTGGCCCCAGGCCCCCTTCACACTTAAAAACCATTGAGACCAAAGAGTTTTTTGTTTATTTGGGCAGTATCTATTAATATTGATTATATTAGAAATTAAAGGTGAGAAATTTACAAGTATTTATTAATATACTTATAACAGCAATAGTAAATATTTGCATAGACTAAGCGATATGTTCTTAATGAAAAACATTTTGTTAAGATTATTTTACATTTTTGGAAATCTCTTTTATGTCTGACTTGGGGAAAAACAGCTGAATTCTCACATCTGCTTCTGCAATCATTCTCTTTGTACGTTTTATTTAGGTTGAATTATAGGAAGAAGAATCTGGTCACATAAAGATGTATTTCTGGAAAGAGTAATAATTTAATAAGCGAGTTAGATGATTATGGATATTTTGTCCTTGATAGTACAGCAAAACTCTAGGAAAATTAATGTCTTGAGTTTTAGTTGCAAAGCAGACTGTGAATGAGTTCCAATGAACTTTTTGTTTTCTGTTATACAAAAAAAAAAACCTAGGGAATAGATTTTCTAGCCCTGTGGGAATTTTAAAATTGTTCATTGTCATATGAAGAATATCGGTTCACTAAGTTATGTGACTCTTCTAAACATTGACACATTTCATTATATTAAACAATCAACATCTGTTACTGGGAAACTTTCACGCGGTGCTCATGCTGACGGAAACAAGTTTTCCAAAATGCTCATTTTTGCTTGTGAGCTTACATTTTATCATTGATAACACAGACTGCCTATTGTTTTCCTTGAAGTGACAGGTTCACTTCCTTTATTTTTGCTTTTAAGAACAATGGTGAGAACACTAACCCAAAATCTATACTCTTAGCAGATTTTTAAGCGTACAATATGGTATTGTTATCTGTAGGCACAATGTTGCAGGGCGGATATGTAGAACTTAATTATCTTGTGTAGCTGAAATTTTATAACATTGACTAGCAACTCCCTATTTCCCACCCCCTTCCGAGCTCCGGACAACCTCCATGCTATTCTTTGTTTCTATGCCTCTGACTATTTTAGGTAGTGGTTTCAAGTGGTGTTTTTTTCCCTTCTGTGATGGCTTATTTGTAGCACAATGTTCTGAAGTTTTGTCACATACTGCAGGATTTTCTTTTTCTTTTTAGGATGAGTAGTATCCCATTGTATGTATATACCACATTTTCTTTATCCAGTCATCCATGGATAGACATTTAGGGTGTTTCTACATCTTGGATATTATGAATAGCCATGCAGTGAACATGGGATTGCAAATATCTCTTTGGGATTCCAATTTCAATTCTTTTGGATAAATATTCAGAACTATAGTAGCGGGATCGTATGGTTTTTCTCTTTTCAATTTTTTGAGAAGCCTCCATACTGGTTTTCATTGTGGTGTACCAGTTTACATTCCCAGCAGAAACATTTAGGGGTTCTGCTTTCTCCACATTTTTACCAACACTTGTTATCTTTTGTTTTTGGGTTCTGTTAATAACCATCCTACAGGTGCGGGGGAGAAATCAGACCCTATCTTACACTACACACAAAAATCAACTCAAAATGGATTAAAGACTTAACCATAAGACCTCAAACTTTAAAACTCCAGAAGAATACATAGGGGAAAAGCTTCATGACATTGGTCTTGGCAATGATTTTATGGATATGACACCAAAAGCCTAAGGAACGAAAGCAAAACTAGACAAGTGGGACCACCTCAGACCAAACCCTTTTACACAGCAAAGGAAACAAACAACACAGCAAAAAGGCAGCCTACACAATGGGAAGAAAATATTTTCAAACACTATATATGATAAGGGATTAGTTTCCAAAATGGGTAAGGAATTTCTACCACTCAATAGCAAAAACTTAATAATGTGATTTATAAATGGGCTAAAGATTTGAGTAGACATTTCTCCAAAGAAGACATTCAAATGACCAACAGGCATTTGAAAATTTACTCAGTGTCACTCACCGTCAGGGAAATGCAAATCAAAACCATGTGATATTGCTTCCTTCATTTTTGAAAAATTGCCAAGTACCCAAATTCTGAACAATCCTAATTTCTCAGCCTTTCTTTCAAATCAAAATGGTGTTTAGAAAAATAGTGAGTAGTTCAGCTCACAACTCAGGGAATCATATAGGGTATTTTTTTTCTCCATAGACAATAGAGAAAATGCTTTACCACCTACTTCCCGTTCCATCACACACATTATTAAAAAGACATGTATGCAAAATTCTAGATTTTATAAAGTTAAAAATCTTTATACAAATAATTCTTCAATGAAATTTTTAAATTCTTTATTGTGAGTTCATGGCAATGAAAAATACAAATGAGGAATATAATTTGATGTTTCTGCCTTAATAGTAAGGTGCCAACATTGCTTAGCACTGTCAAAATAAATGTCAACACTGGGAACAAGGCAAATAATGTCTTTATATTAACAAAAGAAATAGTTTTGCTTTCTCGGACAACTCGACATGGTCTTAGGACCCCTCGAACCCTGTGCACCCTAGTTTGAGACCTGCTGTTTTAATTGCAAAAAGCCATTTCGCAGAGCTAAAGGATATTTCAGGGTTTAGTATATTAGGAACTTAAAAATCTTTGCGATAGGAATGAGTAAACTAGACATAACTGAGAGGCGGGTTTGCTGATATCCAGCTCTGTGTTCCTTGTGTTGATGACTTAATTTCCAGATTTGGATGGATACAGGGAATAGAAAGCACCTATTTGAAGTTAGGGGTGAAGGAAGAGCGCCTCAACCTGGTGTCCTCACACTCCCGTCCTCCCCCCAACTCTGAATCAAGTCAATGGTTACCTTGTTACGCTTCAAAACCTTCTGGGGTGATTTCAGCTGAATTGGTTTCATTCTGTATAGACCATCTTCGGGATACCAATTTCTTTACTCCAGAGGGAGAACACAGGCAGCTGTCCTGAGAAAAGAGCTCTTGTCACTTTAAGTGAAGAAGTGTAACTGTTCGAAGAAAGCAGGGGACAAGGATGAGCCAGGGGATCATGGATGGGGCTGACTCAAGTCAGTCGGCTTAGGACACAGACCCTAAGAATCACAGGGGCGTTTCCCAACACTATTCCCAGGAGCGGGCTGTTCACACGAAAACAGAGCGATGCTTGCCAATGGTTGCCTCCAGAGGGAAGCTGAAAGCTTACAAAGTAAATTATCTTCCACTACTGGTTCAGCAACTGCAGAAAACTCAGACTGTGGTAGGGTGACTTGGCGTCTACTTGTTCTGGAACACATGGAAAACTTAAGTTTCCAGGGAAGTGCCTTTGGCAGCTTAAATGAGAACCAAATTCGATAGTGAGTAACAATTCCTATAAAAGCCTATTTTTAGAAGCAAACCTGGTGAAATGGTAATGGTCAGTCGCGGGAAAGACTGGCCCAATGACCTAATTACCACTCAGTGAGAAAAACAAAACCAGCCCTGGAAAATTGCATCAGTATTGTGGCCTTTAATGGGTACCGTTTTAAAAAATACCCATGGCTATCCTAAAAATTTTCCCTTTCTTTATGAGTAACCACATGCTGAAAGCCAGTTTTATTTTGAGAAAACAGGAACAACAACAAAGTTCTTCAAATTTCATGACAGTTTTACCAAAAGCTCTGGTCCTAAG
Organism: Manis javanica; assembly: GCF_040802235.1. NCBI lineage: Eukaryota > Metazoa > Chordata > Mammalia > Pholidota > Manidae > Manis > Manis javanica. The sequence goes on along the minus strand of NC_133159.1, from coordinate 174,838,975 downwards.
AGGTTAGTTCGGTAATTAATTAAATGGGCAATGGTGCTTTTTCTTCTGATACATTTCTTAGACCCATATGCCTATGAACTTCTCATTAATCAACTTAATAAGGAAGTAAGTACCTTCATATTTTAAAATCAGAGCTTTCTTAGAAAGGCAGCTATGTATACTGCTGTATCTGAATGCTCTATAATTGCCTCTTTTTTGATAGATGCCTTTAAATCTCATTTCTTAGCTGAAACAAACATGCTACTGAAAATGGGTCAGAAATCATACAACATACCTACCTTGATTTTAGTGTGCATCTGTGGTCATAGCTCCAGAACCCGAAGGGGAAATTCATCTAATTAAAGGAGATCTAAATATGGAAAACACATGGATTGGCAGTGAAAACTGATGAATCCATTTACTCATTTGCTACATGGTTACATAGTAAATGCCTGCTACATCGTATGTATTGTGAAGATACACTGTGAACAAAACCAGATATAGTCTTGGCTTTCTGAGGGTTTAGGGACTAGAGTCATTCAATAAAGGCTTGTTAATTTGATTTGACTATTCAGTATATTCCAGGTATGAAGTCTTTGGTTGAAAAATACAGATGACAGGGCAAATGTTTTAAGGAAGGTTTAAGTATGAGTACAGTGACTTAAACTCAGTCATTTAGCTACAAATGGAGTCGTTGGATATGACATGTTGGCAGGAAGTAAATTATTCAAGTGAAATGTCCCCTCTGAATCTTCAAACAGTCTGCCTAAATTCTCTTCATCTCTCGCCCAAAGTCCCTCAGTAAGGTAGAGCTTTCATCACCCCTAAGCCTCTATTCACCCTGAGAAAGTGCAGTGTTTATGCCTCCCTGTCTCCCAGGTCTGATTAGAACACACTGGGGCTTCTCAGACATCCTTACACTCCCTTCCAGCTGCTTGTGTTAAACGGGGCCCTACAGCTGTTCACGTGTGTCTTCCCTTTCAGTTGGACGACATCTTTCTGATACGGTTCTCTTTCCTTGACTATCTTACTCTCCCACAAGCCCCAGAATCCCTTTTGTTCGGAGATACGTTTGTCTGGGCATAAAGGCCATGTGCACCATTGTAAGGCATATAGTTTGAAGTAGAAAGGTCCTTTCAGAGTTTTATCAAAGTCCTTATTGTTGTGGTCCGCTTCACAAGCCAACATGGCCTTCTAATTCCTCAGCTATCTGCCTGCAATTGCAACAAATTTTCTGCTGGCCTCTTTGGGTTGTAGAGGCCCAGCTTTGGTTTGGTTCATAGTCCTAGCTTTTTCCTAGTAGCACTTCTATAAAGTTAACAGTAAAGCAGATAATTTCTATGAAATTAAGTGCCTGTAGATCCAGCCTTTTCACATTTAATATCTAAATTTCCAAAGTGTCTCTATTTTACCATAGTTCTTTTCTTCCCATTTATCTCCTAAATGGGTCAAATTTACCAGGTTTTGGCTAGCTGTCTTTTGTGAGGAAAATGGAAAGAAGTAACTTGTTAAATCATATCTTCCAGTGTCTCAGGCAGAGAGGAGAGACCTCTTGGTGTAGGTCACACAAATCCTCCTGACGGTGGGGTACCTTACAGGAGCTTGGGCCCCAGATGCCTCCTTCCTTCATAGAAAATTAAAACCTGTACTTAAAGTTCTTCAAGGCCCTGGGTAATGTTCACGTTGCCCCTGGGTGAGCCTCACCAGGAACTTTAGGTTGAGGCAATCCTAAAACTACCTCTAATGTTACTCAAAGCCAGTATTGCTTGATATGGGACACTTTCCTCTTCATACAGTATTTGTTTCTTGTTACTCCAGACAAAAGTTCAATACGACAATAAAGATAAGAGATCTTCACTCCTCTCCACGCTAGAGAGCAGCCTCGACTTTCTGAAAGATAGAATTCCTAATTCCTTTTTAGGATCGGAGTCACTAAAACAATTCTGAGTGGTCAGTGAGACTGAATCCTTACTCCCTAGAGATTACATTCCAGTAGAGGTCAGCAAATAAACGTGTAAGCAAATGAATACTAAAGTCATTTCAGATGTTGGTAATTTTTAGGAAAAAAAATTAAACCAGATAATGGGATTGAGAGTGAGCCACAGGCTATATGGGTGTGGGTGGGTGAAAGATCTAGACAGACAAGATAGGGAAGCATCTTTGAGGGGCTGACTTTGAGCTGAAAGAGCATTAGATGGTAAGTGGGCACCAAATGTGGGAAATCTGGGGGGAGGAGCATTGTAGGGAGAAGGGTGGAAGACCGAGTCTGGAAGCTAGAAAAGAAGTGGCAGGGGAAAAAAAGTCACTGAATAGCAGTGAAAGAAGTGGAAAGATTTGGCGAAAGAGATAGGAGAGAGGGTGCAGGATTTCTAGACCTAGGATTTGAGATATTTTAGCAAATGTAGTGGGAAACCATTGATCCCTGAAGCACGTAGGAAATCTTGTGATACTTTTCTCCGCATGGTCCTCGGCGTTTTGCTTATAAATTACCTTCTCTGGCTTACTGATTATCAGAAGTGACTCCAGCAGCAAAATGCATCTGCTGGTATGAATCATGCTGTTTTCCCGTAATTCTGTGTCTAGCGTGGGTGGGTTCCTGGTGGATACTGAGTAGTGATACTAGCCTGCCACCCACGTGTTCCAATTTTAATTCTATATAAACCAACATCAAATAACTGAAAGCTTTGGCAAGCTTAGAAACTAGATTTTCACCTGGCAGGTCTTATGAGCTTGCCATTTTGTTGCCCATTTTTCATGGCACAAAAAAAGTTTAGTGCAGATTTTTCATTCGAGAAATTTGAAGATGATCACTTGTGATGCTCAGTTGCTGCCAAGTTGGTGGTATTACCTTCCTGAGTATCTTTTGGTAATGCAGAGTTTATGTCCTTTCTCCAAATATCAGTGACACATGGCTTTGGTGAAAAGCTGATTTCTTGTCCAAAATGGATATTACACTTCTTCGGTAGGATTTTTTGACTGGGAAATTGAGGGGTTCCTAGCTAGCCTCTCCTTTTTACTATGATCACCAAACATTTATTGAGCACTGAATTCTATGTAGAACACTGGATGCTGGGCCCGGAAGGAGATCACATACATCTACAAGGGCATCGAATTCCTAAGCTGTTAGGATGTCAGGAAGACAAGGAGATGATGAGTTCCTTTCCCTGCAGCCTTCAATTCATTAAATGAGCAGGTACAAAAAGACAAAGGATCTTCTCAAATCCTCAGCTAAGCTCCATCTCCCTACAAGCCATCTCTCAGAATCTATGAATAACCAAGGTAGGATCTTTGTCTGTTTTTATTTCATCCAAATTTCACCTCTTCGCTCTTAAAATTTGTTTGGATAAGAAGGCAGCAGCTTATCCTTGGGAACCATGAGGTCTACCATCTAAACTAGAATTTAGAATTTACAATTCACCTTTCTTGCTAACTGTGAAGAGACCTCCAACCCAATTGTTTTAAAAATGTGTTGGGCGTACTTGAAGGAGATTGTCCTATGTATCAGCACCCTGGTATTTTCTCTCTCAATTTGATAATAATATCCCAAGTTGAAAAATAATTCAGTGCCGTTTTCTGCTTACCTCTATAATCTTGGAATGATGATGCCCGTAAACTTTCTCAGATGCAACGATAAACTCCATCTTTAAAGATTTGGAGAAAACAAACAAACAAAAATCACGTCTATTTTGTTGTAAATTAAACCAGTGTTTCTTCACTGCAAGTGATTTTGTGCCCTAGGGGATATTTTGCACCTGATATTCTGTCCCCTGGAGACATTTGGGTTGCCACAGCTTGGGGTGGAGGAGGTGGGTGTCTAGTGGGTAGAGACTGGGGTGACTGCTAGGGTTTTGCAATGCATGAGACCACCCTCCACAACAAGGAATTACTTGGCTCAGAATGGTCTTTGTGCCAGTGTGAGAAACCTTGAGTGAGACTCAGGCTTGGGAATCTTGCAACCAATTTGTCTTTTCCGTATCGATAGTATTAGTGCAGAAAGTATGCTTGTCATTATGTGGACATACTGAAATTTTGTTGGGTGATTAGTTAAGTACCTCTTAAATATTTTAAATATAATAGTCATTAATACTTATATCACTCCATAGTGTTGCTGGTTGCATTGCCAAAGATCTAATTTTGTTTTGCAATAAACATCACGGTGTTTCTGCTAAGACTGCTCAGGATTTGCTGCCAAGTTAATGAAGGAAGCTAGTCTGAATATGTTTGGAAGGTTTAAAGATGCAATCGGTGTTCTCACCAGAACTAAGTTGTAAGTAAACCCGTACTCATCCTCACGCAGATACACATGAGTGCCATACTTCCATCAATAATCTTGCATTAAAAGGTATTTCTAACCATTACGGCTGATGGCAGAGGAACCAGATCAATTGTTGAGATACCTGCACGGGCTGAATTACAAAACAAAGCAAGTAGATAAACAAATGAAAAAAGCTCTCATACTCTGGTTTATCCTAAGCGCATCTGTAACTGTCATCACGTGATAAAGAGGAAGCGCAGTAGAGACTCATCAGCTTGAAACGTACTTTCCCAGGCCTTGTTAATTGGGTTCTTTTCCATTGCTTGTTTTCAGTAAATAAATCAGATTTGAGTATAAAATATCAAGAAGGATTTAGACATCATGTTTAAATTTATATGGATGAGTTTGCGCATGGGTATTTTGTAAGGGCTGTTTACTTTAAAAAATAGAGTTGCCCTTAATGTGTAGCCCCACAAGTAGCCAGAGAACAAAAGACCTCTGACCAGCATGCAAACCTCTTGGCAAATTGCTGGAATACCACAAAAGGTATTATTGTTGATGATTTCTATCTCTTAGCACCATATGATTTGCACCCTCTGAAAAACTGCTGGCCAGTATTGTCAGGACTATGGCTACGCTACCAGAAAGAGCATCATGATGGCGGCCTTCAAAGTTGGTATTTAGAATAAACCATTTCCCCAGAGGCAGCTTCCAACCTCCCATGTGAATCTATGTTCCCAGTGATTCTCTCCCCTCCCTCAATGTATTCTTTGTGCTTGCTGGACTGGTTTGAAGTGTGCAGGTTAGGGAACTGGGTGTGTATGTGGATAGCAGTCCACACCACTACATGGAGCACAGAAAACAGACTTTTATCCCATCTCTGAACGCCATTGCTACCTGGAGGTTGCTGATCACTTGATTGTTATTTTAACATTGAGAATACACCCTATCTCAGGGACTGGAACCTGCACACAGGAAGCAGCCAACCACTATTTCAGGACTGGACTACACAGTATTATGTTTTATGTAATCAGTCAGCCTGTTTCATGTCTTACAATGAGCTACAAGATCAGCTCTTTGAACTGTGCAGTCAATTTCTATACATGACATAGATTTGTATAACAGATCTTTAACAAATTGGACACCTGAATTGACTAAATCCATTCCTAGTTATAAGATGTTTGTATGCTGCCAGCAGAAACAATTGCTTGATCTTTTGGCTTCAGGAATGCTGAAGAGATTAAAAGATAGTCATGGTATTAATGTTATTAGGTTTTTCCCTTTTTTATTTTAGTATCTTCCAACTACAGAAGTATATGTGTGTTTTTGGTGAAATGTCTGAAATCAGTCTTACTCTTTTGATAGCAAAAGTTAATTCAATATAAGCAACATAAATTATCTCACGAAGTTTTACCAGTTACCCATGAGGTGGAGGGTCGGGCCTGATTATCAACTCTCAGTGTTTGTTCAGATATGCTTTGTACATATGATACATGTATATTCTTTTCAGAATTAATTTACTTTGATTTCTAATCTTTTGCGGGGAGAAAAGATACTTTCTCACCCTGTCAGTCCAGATACACTATCTACACTTTTCCTTGATCCCCTTCAATCCTGTCTGCTCCCTTGAACCTCATAACATCAAGCACGTAATAAGCGATGATCAATGTTGAATAATTGCCTCATTAACAACGGGAAGTTAGGGGATAACTAAATGAGTGGGTGAATGAGAGTGCTTGTTTACTAATAAATGGTGGCTTCTTGACTAAACTATCTTTACTAGAATTATTAGATGTTTTACTTTGGTGCAATAGAATTTTATAATTGAAGAAGTCATTGAAAATGTGTAGATATGGATAAAATCTGAGCAAGTTATAATCTACCTCATACCATAAAAAATATCAACAGAAAATACCTCATATGCCATGAGCACACAAAACAGACTTTTATCCCGGCTCTCAACGCCATTGCGAGATTCCTTCACGGATGTCTTGCCTGATGACACACACGTGCAGACAATGCATTAGTAATAGGCAAGGTTAAAATACTTGCAATAAAAAAAAACTGAAAATTTGTAGTGGCGTGTTATAACTGTTTCTGAATTTTGTTAAAAGCTTGCCACTCCTTGATAAGGAAAACTTGATATATGTGACAAAAAGGAAAATACTGGAGAAAATCCACCTGTATCGCTCTGTGTGTGTGTGTGTATGTGTGTGTGTGGGGGGGTGCTTTTAGCACCTCCTAAGATGAATCTATCTTGAATTTAACCACAGCTGGACTTATTAACAAAATATTTTTTCCTCTTACTATTGTTCAGGGACAGATACTCTCCAATACACGAAGGTGAGGGGTGTTTGATGAAATGTACCAAATGTTACTGAATTGGATTCAGAGTCTTTCCCTACTGGTCGAGTTTGTGGAGTGTCCTTGTCACTGTAAATAGGACCTTCAGGAGGCATTCTGGTGTCCACGGAAGGAACAAATGATGAGCATCTATGTTGTTGGGATACATGATCCTTAAAGGGAAACTTGGCATTCCAGTAGCTTCATTGAGCAGTGACAGGAGAGAAGAGAATGGGCCAGCTGCTCTTTATTGGGAAAACTTTCAGGAGGGGGAGCAGACCACAGGGAAATGTCCTGTCTCCTGGGTGGGCCCTGGAGGTGATCTGGAAGCCTGACCTTCTTTACTGCTCTTTCAAATGCTATGAAAATGCAACAACTGATTTGTTATCTGCCTCGGACTGTGTGTCATGAAACCTGACTTGGGAGTAAATTTTGAGAAAGGGTGGGCAGGTAAAAAGATTGGAAGCAGTGATGGGCTCATGCATAAAATAAATGGCCAGCCGGTTTGTTCTGTACCTTAGAAACATACACAGGTGCAAACGTGGGCATTAGACTCATATTAGCTGTATTTCCCAAGTCCTTTATAGGACAGAAGCCTCAAAAACATATTTACCATCAACTTTGTAGCAGTGTCAGTTTGGCAAAACAGCTTCAGGCATAAATTTAAGAATGAGTTTCTCTGGAGCATAAAATTGTAATTGTTTTGCTAGTAAAAGGATAAAATAAATGTCTGTTCAAGCTAATTACTATCCAACTTGTGATTTTTTTTGGTTGCTGTTTAGCATGTAGTAAACCCAACTCATTTTTACTGTGATGGGATATAAAACAGTCCCTCTATAATATTATAGATCCTGTAAAGAATTAAACATCTGTACTTTATCTTTTCCTCCTGGCAATTATGTACATGAACTCAAAACGTCTGTAATCAGTAACAAAAATGAAATTAAATTGGGAAAATGAAAGGTGTTCAGTTCAACACCAGTTTTACATTGCAAATTAAGTAATATTTAGAATGTGGATTTCCAGGTGGTGATGAAAAATGTAAGGACCTCAGAAAATGGAATAATATATTCCCCAGGCTAGAAAGTCATGATTGGAAGGCCTGAAGCCGTAGTTAACTGCTGAGAGGTGCGGGGGGTGGTGACACCAATCCAATGGAACAACTATTTGCCGAATTCTTTCTAGTGCTCCTTTTGACCTGATCAGGCTGGGAGAGTCTTGTAGGGGGAGCATTTCATCCCCGTGTGCCCAGGACTTTCCCAGTTCTAAGGCTGAAAGTCCCATGACTCAGAATTCCTCTCCATCCTGGGAAAACGAGGATGCTATTCCCTCTAACCCTGGGGGAACAGCTCGCTTCTTCCGAAGCAGATCTCCTTGGGACACCCACCTTTCTGCAGTAGAGTCTCTCTGAGGCTAAGAGATGCAGAAGGCACTTCTTGCTTTCAGAATACCAGAATTCCTTTGGTGTCTGAGATTAGTTATTTTGGTGTAGAATACTCCAGAAAGAGTCTATTTGCCTCTCAAATATTCATGCCCTGGTCCTAAAGACTACCTCCTCATCTGAGCTCAAGCTAAGGTTTTGACCTGCACATCTGAAGTATCCTCCGTCAGTCACTTTCTGGGTTACTGTTAAGTGGGATAAGGCTCTGTGTTACCTAGCCAACCCAACTGACAAAGAGCATTTTGTACTCAATGGATGAAACAGATATTCTCACCCCTTTCACAGCCTCTCTTTGCTTTGATGTTGCGGTATCCGTGGAAGGCAGGGGAGACTGGCAAAGTTCATCTCCAGGGAAATAGTTTTTATTTCAGGTGTAGCACATAGTTCTTATTACGTAAGTGTATTATGTTTGCCTGGAACAAAATCCGCTGTCAAGAACCCAGACACCCCCCCAACTTTATGTATCTCGCCTAGAAAGGAAGACACAGGGAGGTCACCAGAGGCAAAGTGCAACGTGCCGTTCCCAAGTCAGCTCCCTGGGGAGATATCCGTGCAATCTGGGGTTACAGCGTGATCCACCGTGTACCAATTATGCCATTAATATGCTTCATTTACTATATACACACATCAGAACTGGAGTTTTTCTCAAGGGCAAAACCCAGATCAGGCCGCCAAAGCCACACATCACGTAAGCCTGACCTAAATGCCCACAGAAAACAGCGCAGCATCCGCCCGTGCCTACGGATATAGATTTGCAAATCAAAAGCTAAAATGATGGCTTTGAAGATAGGGGGAGACCAAGACAGTAAAGAAGACCCCAGACTGGCATCCAGGAAGTATTTGACAGGCACAATTGGAAACTAGAAATGCAGGTCACCCATTCACCCAGCCCAGGGATTTTTTGACAACACTTGGAAGATACTGGTCTTATGCCCTCATGATGTCAGCTTTGAGTTGTGGGTCTTTTTTAAAGAATTGTTTTACTCCTGTCCCTTTATCAGAGCAACCAGTGCCTTTGATTGTCCTTACTCTTTTACTCATGTCATCAAAAGCTTCATTTGTGTCAAGTCTCAAATGACTGAAGACAGCATAAAGTTATATTCCTCACACATGTCAAAACCTGCAAAAAAAGGAAAGAGTTTGGCAAAGTGGAGTTTCAAACATCATTTCAGAGGTGAGGCAGGATTTCTTTGGTCCTGGAGATCTCCAGCGCTTGAAGTCAAATCCCTGAGTCAGTGCCTCATCCCTACACTGTCACCTTCTGAGGGTAAAGTCGCTACCTCTGGGGAAGCTGTGCTGAGGTGCTCAGGTCCCTTTTTAACTGGAGTCAGACACCTTTATTTTTCTAATTGAGTGGAGGAGGTGAGCATAAGGTATTGACTGCAATTATTTTTATCTGATGTTGACCATGTCTCAAGGACAAATTTGATTTCATAGAAGGAAGAAGGAATTGAGAGAGGACATGTGGGGGATATCAATCTCCTTTGTCTTTCCAATCCTTAGTCATAAAGATTTTATCTTTCTTTTATTAAGCAAGCACTGTGGATTCGATAAAACTGCCAAGATAAAAAAATTAAAAAAGTTGTACATAAATAAATTGGCACTGGTGTTACTGAAATGTAAGAAATTCTATACAATTTCCCAGTTCCAAGTAATTGATAGGCACAATTTAAATTGGCTAGGTGAGATTTGTGTGTGTGTTTTCCTAATGGCAACCACTCATATATTTCTCAAATATTCCTCTGTGTGTACTACATATATATACATAGGTACACACACACACATATATATATGTTGGTAATCAATAAATGACACCCAAAAGATTAGAATAAGGAGAATTAGATTTGTCTTTGCAAAAAAAGCTATGCCTTTTTAAGGGTTTCAGAATATCATGTCACAAAATTTGTATCCTTTAGCTAAGGACATATAGCATATGATAGGCATTATGCTAAGTGCTTGACATAAATTGTCTCATTTTATTATTAAAGTAACTGTATGAGAGATGTACCAATATACTTTTTTAATAAATAATAAAGCTGAGCTTTGAGAGGGTATTTCCTCAAATTAGCATTATATTAGTTTTAGTAAGTATAAATATGCAATGATTAGAAGAACATCTATGTTTCTAATGGATGTCTGAGTTGAAAAAAAGATGCAATTTTTTCTATATATGAAGCAGTTATATAAAAGCTGAATTCATCCCAGAAAATTAGGACACTCGCCATTAAAATTAAAATTAAAAAGGTGTGGTTACCTAATAGGAATAGAATTTAAAAATTTTTTTTATTCATGTGACAAAACACACTTTCTTTAAATAACAAAACAGATATTAAAATTACTCTTCCAGTTGACCTGAGAATATAGGGGTCAGCTTTTGATTATAATTGCAAAAGTGGGTCAACACAAAAATACATACACATAGTAGGTACTTTATAAGTATCAGGTGATGAAGCTTTTCAGTTGGCCATTGGGTCTAATCATTCGCAAGTAGATTTTGAACCACATAAATTCAGCTTTTGCAAGAACAGATTAACTTTCAAACTTCACCTATGCCCCTGACCAACAGCTGTGAGCAGAAGGAAGAAGAGAGTTACTACGCCCTCTAGGGGTGCCTTGTAGTAAAACCTCCCGGAGCACAACTACCCTAAAAAAGAGCGTTCCTGCCCAGCCAGCCCAGCAGGAAGGGGCAGGAGGGAACACCTATGCTTGAGAGGGTCCTCCTGCCTCTAGTGTGCGCCTTCACCACCTCATTCCTGGAACTGTTCCATCAGGTCTTAACAGAGATTCTAACGGTACCAAACCCCAGGGATGTTATTATTGAAAGGGAAAGCTTACAGCACGCTGTCAGTTTTCAACTGCACAGTATTTTTTTAGATCTCCACATCCCAGAATAACTGAAAGCATGAACTTCTACCTTAGAGGCAGGCTCCATGCAGCGGTGTCTCCTGATCCGCTTCTGATCTGTGTGATGCCTGAAATGGCCCTGCGAGCTATGGCATGTTTCCTCATGAAGAGCTTGACTTACTGAGAATCAGACCACCTTCTGAAGATAAGTCCTCTGGGAGAAGTGGAGGGCAGGAGAAACTCACCACCACAGCAGCAATCCCTAAACAGTTACTAGTTGTTGGAAAATAAAGCACAGAGCCAGGCCCTGATTAAAAAGATGCATAAGAGAGTTAACACAGTCCGAACCACCTGTCAGGCAGTAAGTAGTACACTAAGCAAACATCATAGTAGCCTATTTAGTTACCCACTATACCCCTAAGAGGTAGTCTTTGTTATCCTTATTTTTTTTACAGAATATAAGAGTAATTCTGAAAAGGTAACATGTTCAGGGTCACACATTTACTAAATGGCAGAGAAAAATCTGACCTCTGGTCCTCTTGACGCCATCTCCTACACGCTCTCCGATCATCACAGCCTCCGCCTTCCAAGAACGTGTGACTGAATTCGTCATATTCGGGGAGAACAGGACGGTGGAAAAGAGGGGAGAGCTAATTTTAAGTTTAGAGCACCATCTAATAAAAGTGGTGACAGAATGAAATATAGACAGAGGTGAGAGCTCCCTGTGTACAGGGAGGGTCAGAGAAGTTTTCAAGGAAAAGGGATAATTCGAATTCACATTTAAAGATGTTTAGGGAAACTAGATAGGAAGAGAGGAAGAAGGAAGACTTCAGGAAAAAGAGAGAGTGAAACAGCAGCGCCAGTCCTGAGTCAACATTTTTCACTAAATACTGCGGGTGAGTTTGACCACATGACCCCTCTCCCTCAATGCTGCAAGGCGGTTTGAAATCCAGTTAGAGGGGAGGGGTGGGAGAAGCAGACGAACTAGCAAGACGTGAAGTCATATTGAAAGAGGACAGCCTCAATAAGGCACGGCGACTAGCAACTCTGACTAGTTAAAGTTATGGGGACTCTGGGAAATGGAAGGAATTAAGTGTGAAAAGAAAGAGTAGCTGAAGCACAAAAATTATTTTTGAGTGGGCTTCAGTCAAATTTGGCCCATTCCCCCATTTTACTTAAGAATATGTTTCCTTGCATGTATGATTTTAACATGTATCCTCATGATAATTTTTTATCTCCCTGGAATGATGGAACAGTAATAAACCAGGGGAAGAACATTTTACAAGGTGTCGGTGGCAGAGCGTATCCTGACGATAAACTCAGGAACGGAAGGCAGCTCCCAGGATAGCCATGCACATTATTAGAAGGCACACGTCGGGCTCGTGTAGTTCATGGCCTGGCCAAGTTACACATGGCTTAGAGGAAACTAGGAGGTGGTTCAGAGTTACCCTCCTACCCTCCTCCAAATGGAAAAAGTAAAAATGTTCATTGGTTCCTTGACAAATTTTAGCTGTCCTTCATGCATGCATGTAAAACCGATATTGTCAGCTGCTGGAGGCAAAGTGCATATGACAGGCTTGGAAAAAGTCTAAGAATGGGGCATAATATACAGCAATAAGGTATGGCAAGAAGTTTCATCTTTAGAAATGGAGGGAAACAGGCTTGTGTTAATATCTGCATAAGTAGATGAGCAAAAATTCTAACTCCAGTTAAGCAAAGAAATTCTCCTTGTCCCACAGTAAGAATAAAAATTCATTTTGCAAGTATATGACATAAAAGGAAACATAAAGATTGGGTTGATTCTTTGGAACTGTCCAGGTAGTGACATAGTCACTTTGACCTTAGAATTCTCATGTCTAGATATCTGAAAGATTATATAATTAAATTCCCGCTTTCCTGTCTTCAAAACTTAGTTTTCCTTCTTTACCAGTTTTGGAGCCTTGATTCCTCTGGATAATGTTCTGAATTCTCCCCTTGGTATTGTCCATAATGACATTGCCTAAGAGAAAAATCAAGTGTCAGGCTTGGGTCATGCTTAAGAAATCACTTTCAACATCTTGATGTGAGCCAGAGGTCTGCCTAACAGCAACAAAGATGAATGAAGAAGGACATGTAGGCTGACGAATACCAGTCCCACCTGTGCTGGTTAATAAGCAAGACTCCAGCCCAGCCAGTAATCCTCTGGTAACTGTCATTTCCATGTATCCAATCGGTTGCCTGGGAATTATCCCAATAAAAAGAATACAGTGTGTCATTTATCAGGCAGCCAATTAAAGGGCCTCTGTAGTATTAGGAGAGCTTGAAGCCAGTTCTCACAAAGGAGACAGGATGGCCAAGTCAGTATGGGCCTTGAGGGAATTCAAGAAAATCAGTTGTGGCTGCATCATGGGGAGACCAGATTTACAAAATATGAGAAGGAGTTGGTACTAGTTCCAATATTTCTCCTTGACAAGAATTCATTTAGGATGATAGGGCATGAAAAGGAAAGCAAGCTAGCTCAAGCTAACCTTATCAAAATGGGGCTTTTCATTTTCCTACCTATGAGATAGTTTTCAGAGTATTTCCCTTGGTCTCCAAGGTCTATTTAGCATTTAAAAATCTTGAAAATATGAAATAAAAATAAGTAGATAGACAGATAAATGAAAATCAAATGGGGACAAACACTCCATGGGTTTATTGTGCACCTCTGATCCTCTCCATAACTGAAGTAGTCAGCAGAATAAGGAAGAGCTCACGGGGACCTTCACATTCTACCTTTCAGGAGATGGAAACAATTCTCTGTCCTTAAAACCATCTAGGACACAGGTTAGGACCCTCGTGATGCCCTTGGCCAGTGAAAGTTCTCTATAATCATTTTTGTAATCCAAGAATATTCAACATTTTGTGATTCCACTTCAGCCATTCAAGCTAATTCACAACCTTGATTCAGTACCTGGACATGTCAGGGAAAAAAAATATGTGTATGTATTTCACAGATTCTGGGACGAGCTTGTTTTTTTACATTTTAATACCTCTGAATTTGGGACAAGTCTAACAATTGATGTAGTTGTAAAAGCATTGTGCAATTAATAATTGTTCATGTTTTAAATTTTTTTAGTCCTAAAAAAATTAATGGTGTGTTAACTTACAATCAATGACATCTGAGATTGGATGGAATATAGGAATGGGTTTTAAGTTAATTGAGTGAAGGGATCCCATACACCAACCAGAAGAAAAAGGTCCTACCTATTTGAAATATATCCCCAATAAGCAAACAAATATATAATGAATACATTAAGCTTAGAGTATCACAGAGTTAAGAAACATAGAGCCTCTGGTGCAGAGAATCAGCACAATTTCCTTGGAAGAGTTTTTTGAATGGTTCCAAAAATATGAATCTGGAGATCTGTGTCTTGGTTTTCATAAGACAGACCTCAAAAGCCAATGTATATAAGAACCTAAAGTAAGTTATTCAATGAGCTCAGTCATTCATTTTCTGACTAACTCACTTAAATCCATCTTAGTATTGAGATAATTTAGCTAAAAGCACTTGAGGTTCCTCTAATCTGTTGCAAACTGTTATCAATTGCCTGTGAATTATTCCAATAAAGGAAACAATTGAGTGTTTTGGGAGGTACCTAATGGCTTAAATATTCAAAACAACTCCCAGTACAGATGATGTTTATAATAGAAATAGTCAAATCAACATTTTTCATAGGTACCTAAGATTTTACCCTTGAAATACGTCTTGCTAGTGTTCCACGTAAGAGCTGAATACTTAATGTGTGCACTGGAACGTACTAGATGCAAGTTTGAGATTTGGATTCAAGTTTAACTGCAGTGTTTTCCAGCCATGTGATCTTGGACTCTTACGTCACTTCTCTGAGATCCAGTTTCTGCTACTTTAAAATGGAGATAATAATTCTGCATCAGGTTTAGTTTCAAACAAACAGGATTCCATTGTGAAGTGCTTAGGAAAGTGCCTGGTACACAATACCCTTTCAATAAATGGCAGCTATAATAATACTTCTGATTACATGTAGCGCTCTACTGTAGGGCAGTACTAACAAGCCTAACTCAGTTAAAGAAGTGGTTTCTCATTTCTTCTGCCCAGAACAAATTAAAGCCTGAGCATTCTAACTCTGTCCTGAGACAGTGTCTAACGTGACTTGGCAAACCACAGATGGGTTCCAATTTTATTAGCTGTACAGGAAATTTCTGATTGATTTAACCTCCAGAAGACAATACCGTGTAATTAACATGTAACAAATGTCAGCTCTTGTTATTGCTGGAACGGACAAACCCTCCAGATCTCCGTCCTGCTCCTGGCTTTACTATGCATCAGTGCAGGTTTTTTTTTTCTTTCTTTCTTTCTTTTCACTTTCCCATAGCGCCCCGGTGTACCCAGTTCCCTTTGAGTGATGTTGGGAACAATTTCAGTCGCAGTTCTTCCTGAAAGTCAGTTATTTTGAAACATAAAGAGACATGAAGAGATAAACACCACCTACCTGCTCTGTTTTGGGTGGCACAGAGCCAGAAATGATGCAACTGGTGTGAAGCTTTATCAATAGGGTGTGTTTTTTTTTTGAGGATCTTTTGTATTTGCATATTTCCGCAATTAAGGATTGTTTTTACCCCCAGAAGCAATTTGTCTAAATCCTTAAAAAACAGCATGACAGAAAAACCCTCCCTTTTAAAGCTGTGATACAATAGAAAAGATTAAAACGGTATGGTTTCAGAAGACGCTGCTGCTTAAAGTTGTGACTCCTTGTTAGTTCTGAATCTACCAATGAGACTCTGGGCCAGCCTCATTACCTCGCAGAGGTTCAAGGTCGTCTTCTCAGCAAAAATATTCTCAGAGGTCCCTTCTAATTTTTATATTCTATGCCTCCACATCATGTTGAGAAATACGCATCGTGGAACAGCAGTGCCAGCAGAACACCCATTTCAGCAGGGTTAACCGTGGGAGAAGTCAGGCCAACTAGGGCACGCATTGCCCCTTCCCTATAAACATGTGGCTTCTAATCTGTGGTACGTAGGAGATGTGATTCAAGCTTTTCCATTAGTAGAGATGCATCACCTGGTAAATAATTGGCTGGAGTTGTGGCTGGAAATGATTTCCTCTCTCATAAGCAAACTTGCTTGCTTTTATCAGCACCAGAGAACTTGGCCATGTTAACACTGAATTCTAGTTGATTGACTCAGACACTGAATGAAGATGACAAATAAAACAGAAGCAGAAAACGACTCCTTTTTAATTATGATTATTTAGTGATTTTAATCTCTGTGCTGTCTCCCCCTTACTGTTATCCAGATTCATTGCCCTAGCCCTGCACAAACCACACACACACACACATACATACATACACACACACACACACACACACACACCCCTCCCTCGCTTTTCCTTTTGTATTTAGAGATAAGCTTTCATTCATTTGTTCATGCGATAGATGCAAACTTTCAGCAAGGAAGGAGATGCTAATGGTTAAGACAAAGGGAAGGAAAAAGCTTCTACTCAATAGGGAGAAATAGGTGGCACACATTAATCACTAAGGTATAAGGTTAAGAAGAGATTATGAAGTAATGTGAGAAAGATAGATCCAAACAGAGATACAGATTCAAGAAAGAGGAAATTACATAAGTGGTTTTAGAAAAGACTTCATGGAGAAGGTGGCACTTACAGAGGTTCCGGAAGAACGGGAGAATTTGGACATAAAAATGTGAGGTGGAGGAAGGAGTCTATTGAGTTAGAATTTTGTAAGAAAGCCCTAAGGCCATGAGCAAAGAGCCCAGTTAGGGCTGGAACCAAGAATTTTATAGAAGCACAGTGGGGGCCGGGGCCGGAGGGGTATGTGAGAGGCAGACCGTGGAGGCCAAGACAGAGAGTTGGAAATACATCTGGTGGGCACTGGGGCATTAAAAATATGATAAGCAGACTCTTTGCAAGTATTGGGTTGGCTGGCTCGGTTTCATGTTCAACTCTCAGGTCAAATGTTCTTTCCTCAGTGGGACCTTCTGCGGGTTCTTAAATTAAGGCAGCCACTCGCCCTTTTCAATTACTTCTATTAAGTACATATTGCTTGGTTTTGTTCTAGCGTTGCCTTGCTCTAGTGTTAATGTAATTATTGTCTGCCAGCACCTTCTAGAATGTGAACTCCAAGCGCAGAGGTGCTCCTCAGCCTGGTCACTGCTGGTACCCAAGACGTGCACATAGTAGGTGCTCCTCAGATAATTCTCCAGTGGGTGAATGAATGAACTTCAACAAATTTAGTATATCCCCAGTTTACAGATATCCTTTGCCTACAGATACATAGTATTTCTTTTCTTTGCAATATCTGGTAAAGGGAGCAAAAATGTTTTTAATAATAAAATTCGGCTGCTGCCAACCTGAATTAGTGGCATTCCCAACTACTGTAAGGATCCCAGTATTTACAGCGCCGCCTCTTCCAGATGTTGTCGGTGCATGTTTTCTCCTTCCAAGTTCAACTCAAACTTCTCGTGTGTTCCAAAACCACATGGAAGTGGAACGTTAAATCTGGGGGTGGGCATGTCTGTGTAATTTCCTTCATTTCTATAAGGTTTCAGTGGCTTTTTTCTCCCCTAGGCCACAGATTAGCTTAACAATTACAAATCGGCGTCAGAGGTTTTCCCTTAAAGAACAAGAAAAAAGAGATAGCGTGTTTGAACAGGCGAGACTTGGTGAAAGTCTCTTTGTTTTACATCCTAAACTGTTCCCTCAGCTTCTCGCTGTCCTCTGTTCTTGGGATCAATTAAAAAGTGTATATATCTCATATATATATGTGAGTGCATATTTGTATGTATACACACACCAACATATATATATATACACACACACATACAAACACATATATATACATATGATATAATATAATATGTAACAATCATCTTTTTCAAGTTGTCACAGGAACAGAGGATGTGATGCTCCTTTCCCTATACTCCCCACCAAGATTGGCCTCTGTGCGCATGTGTGTGTGTGCGCGTGTGTGTGTGTGTGTGTGCGTGTGTGTGTTTTAACACAAATTCCCAAAGGAGGGAGGAAAAGAAGTGTAGTATAAATAAGCAAACAACCAATTGACTTAGCAAATCCTTATTTAGCTGGCCACTGGTTTTATTTTTGAGAACCACTTTCCTTGTTTTGATTCGAAATGATGCCACCAAAACATATTACAGAAACATTGCTCTTTGCAAAACGGAACATGTCAAATGAGCCTCCCCAAGTGTAAACAGAAATCTTGTTTGGATGAACTGTTTTTAAAAATCCAAATTGAACCAAATGGTGTCCTTTTAAAGTACACGTGTGTTTCCCTTAAGTGCTAAAACGATATTACATTCCTGCAATTCTTTCTTTTCCCAAATATTCCAGTTAGGTTGTGGTTTTTAAGCTGTCCTGACTATAAATGGTTTTCATACATTCCGCAAACATGATTCTACAGTCAGTAGTGATGACAGAAAACGTTTATGTGTTATATGTACTTCAGTATCACCAGAGAGCTGATTTTGGTAACATACAACTTGGCAGAAAACAGCTGGGTGCTGCAGTGTGAGTAAAGATGGGCAGGTTCCTAGCATCTGTTTACCAGTAATTAAATCAAGCCCATGTTTTTCCCACCCCAAGTACACTTTACTTAAGTGCCTGTATCATGCCTTCCACATTGTGACTTTTTACTTCTTTGCAAACCATTATTAGTGATGGCGACTAATGTTAAAGTTAGGTTCACTGGGCTGGACATTATTTTCTCATTAACCCTCTGAGAAGGTAAGTTATGGATAACAAGTCCAGGCATGAACATTTTGGAAAAAAAGCCCACTTTGTCTTCTATGCATTGATTCAAAATGGAGATAGGGTTTTGTTTTCAGTGTGCTATCAAATCAGATTGTGTCTTGAAAGTCAAAGGAATAGGATAGTCTATTTTATAGAAGTTCATGCTAGCAGTGGTCTCTGCTTCTTTACTTCACACTTGGAAAATAAGTTGACTTGCTTACTGCCCATGAGACTGACCCTCAAAATGAAATAAAGAGAAACTATCATCACTTTCCTTCTACCCCCCTTCCCATTCTTCCACCCCCCCGGCACCACAACACACACCAACAAGCGCAGAGTCCTTAGCATAGTTTCCTTAAGCAGAGCTCAATGCATGGAGACCTACAGAAGTGACCAGTGGATTTCAGATGGCTTTTCTCCGTGATATGTTTCGTTCCAGCTAACTTTACCTCCCACCCATCTGAAGCTAGTTTAATGTTGAGCAGAGAGGCCAGAAGACTAAGAAACAATTTCTGGCTGTTTTACAGATGGCTACTAGTGAGGGTGTCTCATTGGTTTGTTCCTCTTATTTGTCTTTTGGGGACAATATAGTATGAAAAGAGACATGAGACAAGACTAGGAGGTAAATAAATCTAGTTATTTTAACATAGCAAGTTGCACATCCCCATGGGTGTTCTCACCTTTGATCCGGTTCTTTGGAAAGTTTATACAGTTATTCATAAGCATCTTGGTCATCCTTATTTCAGAATTGCTCTGCTAGAGCCTGAAGCACATGCCTTGAATGTTTAAATATCTGAGGGTACATTTGATTTTGGCCGCAGCCAGTTATCTTCCACAGCCCCAGCCAGGGAATCCCATTTGGATCCCCGCACTGTCACTGCAACTGGAAAATAATAGGGCCAAATTGCAATAATAAAATGTTTCTAAAAATTCAGGGAGGTTGTGAATGCGGATGTATGAATATGCTTTTTTTTTTTTCAATTGGCATCACTGACATCAGTGGCTTCTCTATGTGATTCATCTGGGAGCTGAATGTGCATCAGACGGGTGCCTGTCAGCTCAAGTCAGCTATGCAAAGATCCAGTTCTGTGTAGGGGTTGAAATCAGCAGCCCTGGTAGTACAGCGTCTGCCTTGTATTCCTAAACAGCGCCAATGGAGGTTACGATGGATACGAGGAAAGGAAAACAACACAAAGGAGAAAATGGAGGGTAGGAAACAGAGAGCTTTGCTCACGGAATGGTGGGAAGGGATGCAGAGAGCCTCAGCAACAGTTCTTTGGCAGTTACTCCCGCCCTTCCCTAAGCAGTCCTTCCCTGATTAATCGTGTGTGGTGATTAATCACGCGTCCCCTTGGCTGGGTCACGGCCGGGCTCTTGCATTTGGTAAGATACAATTCTGGATGTCTCTGTGAGGGTACTTCAGGATGAGTTTAACATTGAAATTGATAGAGTGAGTAAAGCAGATTGCCCTGCCTGATGTGGTGACCCTCATCCAATGAGTTGAAGGCCTGAACAGACCAGAAAGGCTGACCGTCCCCTGAATAAGAGGGGACTCCTCTTAGCTGAGAGCGCTTAAGCTGGGACATCTTTTATTTCCTGCCTTTGGACTCAAACTGAAACAGCGGCTCTTCCTGGGTTTTGAGCCTACTGGCCTTCAGACTGGCACATAACAACCGTCAGTCCCCCTGGTTCTTGGGCCTTCCTGCTTGGGCTGGAACTACACCACCCAAGCTCCTCCGCTTGCAGACTTGTCAGCGTCCATAGTCATGTGAGCCAGTTCCTTATAATAAAAATCCTTTTATAGAGATGGGGATAGAGATAGATAGGTATCCTGTTGTTTCTGTCTCTGCAGAACTCTGACTAATACACTTGGGTGGCTCATAATGACCTTGTAGGCTGGAGTTCTGCTGACCTTGCCTTTCCTAAATCTGCATCACCATATTAATGAATCATGACAGATGAGAATCTCTAATCTCCATCAGCAGTGGGGTGGGGGCGGTGGGGGAGTGGGGGAAACCACCAGGACTGGCACCAGCTTTCCGTGGCTGCGTGTCTGTGCCCAGGGCCCCCGGGATCAGCGCAATCAGCAGGTGGCTGGGGAAGGACATCTGAACCGGAAGAATCCCCTCCTTCCTCACTCTCACCCCCTGCACCTCTATTCTGTGGGGGAATCATTACGGATTTTTTAACTCTAACTGTGGAAACGAACGCAGCTGCTCTTTGTAATTGTTTGTGAAACTGAGTTAAAGGGAGGTTGTTCTGGTACTGCAGGTGCGATCATTAGACACGTCTATGCTGTGTAATTAACCTCATTTCCATGTGAATGTCCGGGGTTTATGCGCTGCTTAGGGAACGGACGCCGATCATTACGCTTACAGTCAATCCAATTAGACAAAGGTTCCCACACTTAGAGGAGGATCGGGACAAACCGCAAGGGTAGGCCTCTCTCAAGAAGGTCTCTAGTTAAATGTCTCAAAATAAACAACTGTGGCCTAATTAATTGTATGGCAGGCGAAAGGAACACACCAAGGAGCTACTGACGTGTCTCCAGTCCTAGGGAGCTGCTTAATAGAATCTCTCTTTGTCCACACTCGCAGTAGCTTAGAAATGTGTACAAATGGGGGAAGGAGGTCTGATGGCTACACTCCACCCCCCTCTCTTATCACAAACTCTGTTTGCCCAATAAGATACCCAGTATCTTTATTTTGATTTATTTTACCCCCCTTTGTGTTCTCAGAACAATTAGAAAACAAACAAACAAACAAAAATCCATGCATTTCTCAAAGGAAGCTGGTCAAGCTGGCAAGGTTTTCCACAATATTGTTTCAGAGCCACAGCTAGAGGACACCATCGAAGGATATTTTCCCCACACGTCCCAGATTTATATTGGCTTCCTTTTCTTCTAAAACTCATGAGTGCTGCTGACCAGACACCTCGTTCTAAACATTTTGTCCTAACGTATGTGCTATGAGTGTCCATTCTTTTTCCGTAGGTTCGTAGTTCGTTCCTTGAAGGCGAAGAACCTATTTTAGGATTCTGTTATGTCCCCAGGACTACCTAGCACCACGCTAATAACTTCAGGGGAGCCCAGAAGTGCTTGAGAGTAACAGATAAGATGGGAAGAACCACCTGCTTGTCAGGGACCCCCAGGAGTCTGTACAGGCCTTCTATGCCACAGCACACTCCCGGGACTGCGTAAGCCTCCAAAAAGGCGGACTACAGATAAAGGAAGTTAGGAAAGAAGGCAAAAAAAAAAAAAAAAAAAAAAGACGTCATAAACTATAGCCCCTGAAAGAACGGAAGCTCACATTATTTTTGTGCATGACTTTAGAACCTGGCTCCTGAAAGTATGATCCGTGGGCCAACAGCCTCATAATCTCCCGGATTTTGTTTTCGAAATCTCAGACCCCACCCCAAACCTCCTGAGTGAAAATCAACATTGTTCAAAGGCCCTCCATGCTTCTGGCTCACATGGAGGTCCGCGAAGCACTGCCCCAAAGGCTGGGGGCGCTGTCAGGGCAGCGCTGAGTGACGCACAGGGAGCCCCAGAGCGTCCAGGAGCTGCACAGCGCTTCTTAACTGGCCTTTTGTTTTCCCCATCCTCTGCCACCACTCCGTAAATTTCTATCTCAACATTTTTTAAGAACCTGATTTCATATATTAATCAATTTATTATCTCCTCCTGCCCTCCATTGCTTTCCTGTGTCTATACCCTCTTAATTGTACCCCTGAATCAACCTTGGAGGGCACTTCTAGGAAGTAACTCCCAAGCCTTCCAGGCTGCTTTGGTGCCATTGTTGTTTCCATTGCATTTCTAGTCCTTACCAGATACTGTATTTATTTACTTATTTAAATGTCTACCTTCCTCAATAGATTTAGAAAACACAACAATTAGTATAGCACCTGGCATATATAAATAATTGCACGGTAAGTTAACTATGAAGAAAGATCTCTGATTTCTAGCCTGGGATGCTTTGCATGCCACAAATTAGTGTTTGGGATTTTCTGATTGGCTGTGGTATTTTCTTTCCTTTTATTTTTCATGTATTTAAATGTTTACTGTAGGAAAGATGCATTAAGTCTCTGTGCTCAAGGAAATCAAAATGTGATAGTGAGGTCCCAAGTTCATTATACTCTATAGAGTTGGCAGTGTTTCTCAAAGCCAGCTGACTACATAATGAAATCATGTGTAGATCTTTTAAAAAATCCTGATTCCTGGGTCCCATCCCAGAACTATTAAAACAGAATCTTTATAGGTCAGGCCCAGGTACAGGTATTTCTTAAAGTGCTCTAGGTGATTCCAAAATGCTCTTAGGGTGGAAATTCACTAATTGAGTAGATTAGTGGAAGTTAAACTATTGCAATTAAAATAAGCTTGGGCAGCGATTTTTGATATGTGCACCTCAGAGTTTTAGGGTTCCCTGGATGTGTCTCCCAGCTTGGTTTCATGGGGTGGGCTTGGGAGGAAGCTGAATTGGCTCTGGGCTCCCCACCCCAACTTTAACTTGAGCAACTTCATTTCTACTGTCTTTATATACCCAATTTCTATGAAAGATTTCTTTGAAGAAGGGATTTTGCTGCTGTTTGGAAAAAGAAAAAAAAAAAGCTCCTAAATCCTAATTTAGGGAATAGGTAAAGATGATATTACATAAATTGATTTATCACTTCTATTTCTGTTGGTCTCCTTTGTTACTCTTTTGATTCAGTGATGTTACACGTTCTTTAAAGAACAACTGTTTGGCCCATCACTCAGCTCAGCTCAGCTCTGAAGAGCTTATGGAAGGTTTAAAGACCCTTTCTCAGCCCATGGTTTGAGCAAAAAGAATGTGAGGGACTGATGAGTTGATGCCAAACCAACAAAATGGTGCAGTATAAAAATGGATAATTAAAAAATAATAATAGCACAAGGTAGTTCATAAACTATTTTACTTTTTTTCTGTCAACAGTAATTATTAAGCATCCCTTCTGTATAAGATGCTAAGCTGGCTTTAAGCAATTTAATCTTGCACATAATATTGCATAACTGAAATTATATATAGCATATATGTATATGCAATGCATATATTTATGTTATATGTGCACAATCTAAGCACAATTGCCTAGAAATGAGGCTCCACCTGAGGGAGAGGAGGTGTTTCCAAGAATCGTGCCGAAAGTCCATGTTTCTTTAAGATTTTTTTTCAAGAATATTCTTGAGATATCCTACACAAATATGGCAGGAAGGTTCATACTTTCAAAATCTTGGCAGTTGGTAAAAATGTGTTGCATAATTTTCTAGATAGTTAAAATATTACAATAGATGTAAATAACAAAATGAGAGCAAGCAAAGAAAACGACATTGTTAAAAAAAAAAATTTACAATCAGACCAGCTATGTTATCCCTCTGATATGGTGACTGTCAGTTTCTGGCTGACTGAAAGTCTGTAACCTGCCGTTGACCCTCTCCGGTTGTTCTGTCTGTGGGAATATTTTTTCGGAGGGACAAGCCAAGGCAAGTCTCGAGTGATTCTTGTAGAAAAGGTGAGGACTGACTATAATACAGGAAAGTCCAAACTCCCAGCCAGGCACTTGTAGTATGTAGGAGGTGTGAGGCGTGGGGTGTGATGGGTATGTAACATGCCACCCTGGTCCTCCCTCCCTTATGACCCAGAAGGCAGCCCCCGTAATGAATTTCAACAACTTGAACATTCTGACCTCTAGAAACTTACTAATGCAGAAATGCAAGTATCCTATTAAATCTGATCATTCTTGCTGGAGGAATGTTTCCCTGTGAAGCCTCAAGGATATTCTGGGGCAATACCTGTACTTGGGACTTGCACCCTAGAGAGTGTGAGGTCCAATTACTGAAAGTACTAATTACCTTCATAAAATAGCTGGGGTTGGGGAAAAAAGACGTAAGAGTAGATATAAGGTAGTTTCTTTCCATTGGCCCATATAAGGCCCAACCTGAGAAAATATCACTTAGGTACCAGGTCTCAGTAGGTCCTAACATTTCTTTGCTGATCCATAATTGCTAATTCACTTAAGTAAAAACAATATTTGGTCTCACAGGTGCCAACCCAAGTAAGCCGTTGTTTTCCTTGGAGTGGCTGAAAAAATACAATTACATTATGTTTATGAACATTCCTCATCCCTGAAAAAATGTAATTAACATGTGGAAAAAAAATCGCTGGTGGGTAATCTCAGTTTTCTAGCTCTAGAAAAACAAAAATACGAATAACAAGCCATACTTTTATTAAAGCACAGAACTGTATCGCATAGAGACATGGTCTTGATATGAAAAACAATCAGTATTCATTACAGCTTTTGCCTTTTTTTAACTGAAAAGTCCTAATACCTCCTATTGGAATAAGCTGTGGATACATTGTGTCTGCTTGTCTACTCCATCCACAGAAACATCCACTCTCTTAGGGAATAAATTTCCCCAAACAGCTGCTGCTTCCATCAGTGATCTTAGGGTAGAAAGGTATGGTATCCCATTTAGTAAATGTCACTCCACCCTTTATATAATAATTTGATCATAAGTAAGTTGGAACAGTAACCCTAGTAAGAGTTCCTGGTAAGAAAGCCATTTCAGAATTGGCATTCGTGGAGAGAAGGCCAGTATTTTAAAATAAGAATATTCAAACAAGCTTTAAGGCTCTATTTTTAGACTAATATATTTATGTCTGTATTAAAACTCTGCATCTCTAATTATGAAATAAATTGGGTATGAATTATGCATATAGAAAGTCCTTAAAAGCAATTAATTAGGAGAAAACAGACATTTCAGTTGAAGAATGGCCACATGAACATATATATTTTTTCTAACCACAGGTATGTTTTCTCCTTGCTGGCTCTATGTCCAAGTTTGTCTAGTCCATGCCTATATTTGTACTAATAGGTAAAAATATATATATTATTGCGAAACTAAAATCAGCTTCATGAGTTGGAGGGGGGCAAGTGATGAATTTCTGACTCCTTGTAATTACTTCATTATGTTCGGCCAGACAGAGCCAGCCTTCCACAGCAAATTCAAGTTCTGAATAAAATCGGAATAATTTACTATATTAAGTCACTCTGTCTGAAGTACATTTCATCCTTAGCAAATCTGACACAAATGTTCAAAGCACATGGGCCAATTTCTTAACAAAGAATAATTACAGCATTATTTAAACAAGGCTCTGGGTAGATGTGGACAAGCAAAGAATAAAAAATGTCATCACCTTTATCCTGCATTGCAGACCAAGTGCATGTCTTTCTATGCATGAGCATATATATATGTATATATATATATATATGTGATTGCTGGCTAATGTGTGAATATTCACATTTGTTCATTTGACTGAGAGTAGATCTAGATGAGAAATGAAAAATTAACACAATCAAAAAATATCTGATAAGTAGACTCATTTAGATATTAACTGCCGTAAAGACAGGGTGAGAGCCTTGTACTCTAAAAATCTGTGAGAATGACTTGGGCAAAAAAAAAAAATAGCTTAAGGACTTTTGTAAAAAGTTTGTTTCAGTGATTTTTCAAATTTATTTTTGATGAAGCATTGTGGACCTAATTCCAATCATCCTATCATTTTGCTTTAAAATACCTCAGTATTGTACACATGTTTTTCAGGGCATTTAGTGCCATGGCAAAATACTTACAAGAGAATTCTAATGTATTATTTTAACAAAGTATGGATTCTAATACCTATGAAATGATGGCACGTGGAAGTTGGGAGAATTTACTATTTGAATGGCACAGAAGGATAGGTTCCTTTGGCCGGGGGTGGGAAAACTAATCTTTATGATGTAGAAAACCTTATAGGACACTTCCTATTTAGCAAACATCTCCAGGTGCGACACACAAAAATCTAGTATTTTTGTTTTTGTGAACTTCGATTGTTAATTTAAACTGTGCCTTTCTAGTTTCCAAGAAGCATTAAGAATAGCCTAGAATTGTTCACATGAATTATCAAATAACCAATTACCATAGTTTTGGATTATCTCCATCAATGTATTATGAATTCATTCACTTAATATTTCTGAACATTTTTGCTGAAGAGAACTATGTTAGGATCTAAGGATACAAAATGAACAAAATGTGGTTTTTGATCTAAGGAAGGACTTGACAATATAGTGGTTATCGGAAGTATATAAGGAAATTATTACACTGTAGGCTTAGTTCAGTTTTATTGATCATTTTAGAAACAAGGTAGTAACATACAAGCCAGGACTATCAACTCTTTCTGGAAAGGCGAATCCAGGAAAATCTTCCTAGAGAGATGTCATAGTTGATTTCAAATGCAAAGTGTAACGCCTTCCACATAGTGCAGAGACACTAAGTACTTGTGGAATTGATACTTTTCTAGAGTAATATAAAAAAATGTATAAATTACATGTTATAACAAAGTCCATATGCAAGATTTGCCTGGTTCAACATTTAAAAAATGTATTTTAGGGTCAGTAGCTTTGCAAATGGTTCCATGGGGTTTTCTCAGCATACGTAATTTTAAATAAAGATGTAATCAGATTTTACTGTTAAAAGTATATTGGCTTTGGGGTAGCAGGCTAGCCACCTGAAGATATACTTTGAAGGCAGTGTTTTATAAATCCAACCAAAGGACATGTGATTATTTTTGGACAATGAAGAGCTCTATGTTGATTAGTCCTAAACTCTAGACCTGGGGGCATTATGTGTTCTCATTTTGGTATCCTGGGGTTATCCTGATAAGCTTATTTTTCTGCAGAGGGAGTTTGTAGCAGTGCTATTATTTCTCCACAAGAAAGAGCAACTGCTGAACCTCATCATAACCCTGTGTTTTGTGTGTCGATTCTTGGATTAGCGACATGACATTTATTTGCTTGCTGAGCTTTTACCTGCAAGGTTAACAAGGTCAGTGCGTGTCAAAAGCAGTTATTTTCATTTGAGATTTATTTCCCTATGGATAGCCTTAAGATATTCAAGTTACTAATGAGGGCATTGGAGTTAGGGCTTAAGTATATTATTAGGAGAAACAGAAGTACCTGGAGAATAGCCATGATACATACTTCAGCCACATCAAATATCTTTAGGAAAGCAGGAGTCACAGTATGTGGACGTGTGTGTGTGAGAGAGACAGTGAGAGAACATGCACGTGTGTATGTGTTCATGAACACAGAACCACACATCTGCCTTTTTGATCGGTTGCTCTTTCCACACGATAGAATTTAATATTTTTTACCCTATTCTAATACTAACTTTAATCTGTTTACAATTATAAAATAATTTTATTCAATCTGTTAGGTTTGGTCTTCATAGGTCTATCTACCTCTCTAGACTATACAATCCTCAGAGAAGAAAATGTCACTCTGTAATATTTATATCCCTTAGTTTAGCTCTTTGCACCCCATTTTCTGCCTTTCAGATAGTCTTGACTTGCATTTTGGGAACATTCAAATTTAAACATTGCAAGCAATGTTTCCCAAACTTTATGTGTATACTGATTACCTGGAAATCTTGGTGATATGCTCATTTAGACTCAGTAAACCTGATCAGGGGGGTGTCTGTTTAGAACAGGCTTACATTGATGTCGTTTCTCTATGGATCACTTTTTGAGTAGCAAAGGTCTACAGTGGACCCCATCCTGGGTTCCCCAGTTAGCACAGACCGATTTCTATCACAACAAGAAGTCATTCTTGCGAGGGAATGTAATTGTTTGGGGTAAGATTTGGATTTATTAAGCTTGGGTGTTACTACGACTTAAAAATGATGATATAGGATTCCCTATGAATATTAGTGTTGTTCTCTCAAAACAATTACCAGCTGCTTTTCCAGTATGCCAGCTCCACTTTCGAAAGTGTCTGTAAAAAATCATCGATGAGAAATCACTCATAATACGATTCAACAAATGTTTACCAAGTGCCCCTAAAATCCTAAGCACTTCATTAGATTTTTAGGGACACAATGATAAATAAGTGTGTTGCCCCAAGTGCTCAAGGAGGTCAAAGAGGAGACAAGTAGTAAACAAATAATGTTTCAATATAATAAATAAGAATGTGTGTGCTTTGCAGATACATGTTTTCTTAAACCAAAGAAAAGTCATTGAGCTTAAAACTGGTGTTGAAGTTTCTGATCGAAAAAAAGGTGTAGCTATCAGGGAATGAAACTTGTTCTTGAATCTCTTACAACTGCAAGCACTTAGAGTTGTAGCAGGAATGGCATTTTGGGGGGTTTGTGCATAGTGCCCCAAAATAGCTTCCTTGAAGAAACCTATCCATAAGCAGCAGTATGATTGTGGCATAATTTACTCTTTTATTTCTTATTTAATTATATGTATCTCACAAGTTATAGATTTGGATGTGCATACACACACACACACACACACACACACACACACACAAATGTCATTTACCAGATTCAATAATATTTAATAGTTCACTCAGTGTGTAGTTACTGGTTAGTACAAATAAAAAACTAAACTTCATGAATTCTTAACCTTCACCTCATATATAGCTTAAAGGTGGGTGACCATATAATTTATTATCCAAACTGAGACCCTTTGAGAGTGAAAGGCAGCACTATTAATAGTTACCCCAGGATAACAGGCATAAATGGGAGCTATTTTGGGAAAACAAAGACATAAGATCACCTCACAGAAAGGCCAAAAAAAAAAAAAACATTAAAGAACGATATTCTCTTATCTGGTCTTTCAGTCTTTTAGAATTAAGTTCTTAAAACATTATATTGTGTTCAGAATAAATTATATTTGATAAATTTCTATGTACATTTCAGAAGATGATGCTAGTGGGCAGTTCTGGATATTATTTCTCTCTCCTGGCATCAGTCCTAAGCAATGGGTTTGTCACAAACCAGGGACACTGAGGTTTCTGTGCACAAACCTGCTTTTCTGGAAACAATAAAAAGGTTTGGTGGAGGGAAAAATCTCCTGCATTTAATAATTGTTCTTTTAATTTAGCAGTCATTCTTCAGAGTATGAGCACTGGTTTAAAAGGGATTTTTAGGGTAAAATCCGGTTTTTCAAAGTATATGTGTATATATATGTGCTTAAGCATTCTTACCATATATATATATTTGATGGCTTAAGCAACCTTTCTGGAAGACTCATTTGATCAGTGGTTATATTCTTTATATTTATGTGTGAACTGTTTTATGAATGCAGGGCATTATTTTATAATTTACAGCTGCATTTGGCCAGACATTCTTGTAAAGGGGTGGGGTATAGATTGTACAGCTCTTTCATTAAATTGTGAAAAAATTATATTGAAATGCACTGAAAGAAAGAAAAAAAAAAAGAACTCACTTGGGCTTAATAGCTTATTTCTCTGGGTATAGAAAGAAAAAATAATGTTGAAGCCAGTTTTCCCCAGATGCTGAATGCACAATAGAAGGAAACCTGTATTTTCAATTGAAATTAAAATTCGACTTAAAAGTTGTTTTGCTTTTAGCTTCTAAGCCAGTGGTTTCCTCTAAGGCCTGGCCTTACCCTTCACAACCTTCTGTTTGAATCTAATTTTTCATAAAATTATATTTTCCCACTTATTTGAATTTTCTGTTTGTCTCTCTGCTGTAATGGGGCTATGACACTTTAAAAGGTTATTTTTCACTTTTACTTTTGAAAAAGTACCAACCTTACGTAGTTCCTCTGTTTAAAATAAAATACCTTAAATAAATGATTAAAGAGAAATACCAACACATAATTAACATCAGAAAGACTTTACTGATGGATGTAATGTTTAATTTTTATTTGAAAAATTTCAGTTCAATTTCTCTTAATATTATTATAGTGCTTTTTTCTTTTCAAATATAAATCTTAGTCTGATTTTTGGGTCTGTATTTTCCTTTTATCCTTTTTTTATCCTTCATCTTTCAGACTGCCATCTGTCCCTTGGAAATATAAATTTCTTTAACAAATGCAGATGGTTGATTTCTTTGTTTCATTGCTTACTTTTACCTTTGTCATCTTTGAAATTCTTTACAGTTGTTTTTAAACAATAGATTTGTAGATAGTACATATTACATTCATATTTGGGACACATAGGAAAATAATAAAGTACAGCTAGTTCAGGATCTGTATTGCAGAAACTCTAGTTTAAAATTAGTTTGAACCTAAGAAAACTTGAACTGTGTGACTAAACGATGATTTTTTTCAATTGAGAGAAGAGTAAAAATAACATTTTGGGTTCGTGCCTCATATCGAATTTACCGAGTATCATAATTCCTCCAGGTGGTAAAGATACCTGGAGACAAGTGCTGGGCATAGAAGCCACAGGGCATAAATCTGCAAAGAAGTAAAAAGCTAACCTTTTCAAACAATATGGCTTCTCTCTCACTTACCAACTTTACATGTCCCTGTATGGCCCCGGAAGATGACTGGTTAGCCAGAGACGGGTAAGATTCCTCAAGGGAGGAACAACCTAAGACAGGCACAGTCGCAGGGGGGCCATCAGGTGAGAATTTGGGGATCAACAGAGGTGAGGCTCAGAACCTCACCCCCCCTGCTTTGAGAGAAATCTGCATCCGTGGATGTCTTGCTGCCCTTGTCTAGCCTGGATTAATACTTAGTCCATAGGCACACACCTGATCATCTGATCATCTACATTTGCCCTCTTACAGCACTAAACTATGTTCTCTACCTTTATCTTGCATCTACCTACCACTTCAGCATTTTATTAAAAATAAAAATTATAATAATAATAAAGGGAGAAATGTGGGATCAACATATAAATCAAGCACAAAAAAAAAAATAACATTCTGGGAAGGCCTATATCTACGATCCCAAGGTTTGTACGATTTGGATAGAAAGATACATGTTCATCTGTAGATTATTATTTTGTTCATCAGTAGATGACAAGCATTATAAGTTCTCTGAATTATTAACTTTGCTCTGTCAGACCCTTTCACCTCATTTTCAGTATCTGTTTTTTATTTACATTCTGGTGAGATGATGCAGTGGGTTATCACAATTTTTCTGCCTTTTTTGCCCTTTGCAGAAAAACTTACATACCTTATGAGGATATAATGAAATGTTTTTTATCTAAGAGGGTCTTTGGATCCTTGAACTGGAAAGAGTTTGTTTATTTTTTTACATAAAAAATTTAAAAACGGTTTTTGATGCATGGACAGAGAAATAGCTCTTCATGTTTTACTAAGTTGTTGAGATTTGTCCAGAAGCCCCTGGGAGAGAAGACACTATGTTAGCCTATAAAAGTTAAACTTGATTTGTGTTTGTTTATTACGTCATTGCAATCACCCCAAAGATGATTCCTCAGCATGTATTCTTGAAAGTTGACTAGTTTTATGTAATTTGACCTTGGAATATGATTTTTTGGTTAACAAAGATTCTATTTTGAAAAAGAGAGTCTCCCTCTTGAAACCTCCACATGCATCCACTTTAATAGACGCTATGGTTTTCTGGGCACCACAGAGATAAACAACAAAACCCTCACTTGGCCAATGCAGAGCAACTCCTAAAGAAGGCAGCGTTTGTCCCCATCACCATCCCTCTTATTCTGACACTGCACCTTCCAAATCACACCCCTGTTCTGCAGTCCAATCAGGAAAAATATTGTTCACAGTTTCCCAATCCCTGAAACTATTTTTCACCTCTTTTATTCTGCTTTCAAATTCTCATGATCTCAGTGTCCTTTATGCAGAGAACTGATGGCAGTTTGCTAAATGTTTTTCATCACTACCTATATCCCTCATCAACATCACTTATAAGATGTCCCAAGTCATGATTTCATTTTGACCACACAGTTGGAAGAGATAACCTGTCTGTCCCCGCCTCCGGTGTTACAGTGATGTTCAGAAGACCACCTAAAAATCTCTTTATGAACTGCATTCATAAAACAGTCCACACATAAATATAGTTGAGAGATTTTAACTTCATTGGTATTTTATTTTGATTATTTTACTACTCTATGTGGTAACCAACTTCATGTATAATCTCTTTCCTCATCATTAATCAAACAGTCAATGGAGCCTAAATTAAGGGATCCATTTACTTAGATAACAAAGATACTAAATTGCATAATAAATTTTTTATGTTGCCAGAAAATGGATTTATTCTCCAGACTATAATGCTAATGTCAATAAATGTGTATTTTATACATCTACCACATGCTAGCTTTCATCCACAGAGCTTTATAAACAGATTGCCTTTCCAGACGCTCAGAAAACAACTTTATGCCTATTATAGGTGTGTTGGATATGCCTTTATAATAAATTAATTTCTGAATATTAAATACAATACACAGGAAATTCATGGGTCAAATTCTGGAGCCACTGCACTTACTATATGTTATGCATTGCGACCTGTGCTTTCTGTATATAAACTTTGTAATCAACTCTAAATCGTATATAATCAACTCTAAATATATATAATCATCACCATCTTACAAAAAAGGAAACCAAGAAAGAGAACTTAATCAACACAAAGTCAACAAACAGAAGTAAATTTCAAATCCTGATCTGTCTGAATCCAAATGACACAGTTAGCCAATCTGAGTCATTGTTAAATCATTTTTAGAAAATACTATTTCCCCATTCTTATATATATAAATGCACACACACACACACACACACACACACACACACACACATGCATTTATAAAACTTATGCTTACACGACTGCCTCTCATTGTTATTCTTTTCTTTTACCTTCATTTTGCCCCTTTGCTCTTGTCTGACTCTCTCCCTCTTCATCTTGATTCGTTACCTCTTTGCCCACGGCTCACAGTTGCTGAAGGCATGCGGTGACAGTCCTAAGTACCCATCATGCTTATTCTTGGTACTTCTGGCTTTAAGTACCCATCATGCTTATTCTTGGTACTTCTGGCTTAAGTACATTGATAAAATTCATGCTAAATTAACTATGTCTCATTGCTGCTTTTTCCCACAATGCATAAAAAATAGGGTCTAAATATGTTGTATTCATGAAGCCCAACATCTTCCCAGAGACTTCTCAGTGACTTTGATTTAAACACACACACACGGACACACACACATATACCACCTTTGTCAGGAGACTTTGGTCTGAGTTCTGTGAAATTTGGACATCCTTTGGGGCTTCCCCATTTATCTGGGGAGAAGGGAATAAAAGGAAAGGAATCTTAGAGGCTGAAAGGGGAAAATGGTACCAGGAATTCTTCCTAGGACAATAGTCTGGGTGCTTTAAGAGGTTCCTCTCAGTTTTGAACGTGCATGAGTATTACCTTGGGATCTTATTAAGAAGCAGATTTTGGCAGAAGAGGTCCATGGTGGTACCTGATCCGCTTTTCTAACAGGCTCTCTGAAGATGTGGTTGCTGCTAGACAGTAGAGTCAAGCCTTCCTATCCACAAACTTATTCTGACTTTCCAACTTCAGCACATGCATCTAACTTTCACTATAGCCACTAACAATGTGCTAGTAGTTTTAGGGATTCAAGGATAACAATACGTGCTTGTTGTTAGGTATTCAAGTCAAGGTGAAGCTCTGTGCATATGCCTAAGTAATTTCAGCAAATTTTATCAGTTGACCTGGAAAGAAGACACTGTTTTTTGTTCCTGCATGGTTCTTCAGGCTGAATACTGCATCTTAGACAGAAAACAGCATTTTGCTTGTTCAAAGTGAGGGCATATTTATTACCATTTCTTAAATTGCTTTCTGGATTCTAGTGCTCTATTTGCTGGACCAGTTAGATGCCAACATTCCCTCTAAACAAGGCTGTATGGTGGAGAAAATATTCAAGATGAGCTTAACAAGAATATTTGAAGGAAAAAAATCTAATTTTCATGGCAATCATGGACAACAACAGGTAGCTGTTGGATAGAAGGAGGCGTTGCTTTGAGGGGTGTGAGGGTTGTGGATGGATACAGGCACCAGTACCTTCACCTTAGTAAATGATAAAGTGCTTGCCATGGTTGATTATATGTGTCAGTTTGGCCGGGCTCTGGTGCCAGGCTGTTTGGTCAAACAGTAGTCTCAGAGTTGCTGTGAAGGTATTTTATAGCTGTAATTAACATTTATAGTCAGCTGTCTTTCAGAAAAGGAGATGACCCTTGATAATGTGGGTGGACCTTATCCAATCAGTTGAAGGCCTTAAGAGCAAAAACTAAGGTTTCCCCAAGAAGAAGAAATTCTGCCTCAAGACTGTGACATAGAAACCCTGCTTGAGTTTCCAGCCTTCTGGGGTGCCCTGTGGATTTCCGATTCAAGACTGCAACACCAGCTCTTGCCTTGGTTTCTAGCCTGCCATCCTACGCTACAGATTTCAGACTTGCCAGCCCATGCAATTACTCTGTAAAAATAAGTCAGTCTCTCATATATATGTATATGTGTGTGGTGTGTGTGTGTGTGTGTGCGCGTGTGTGTAGTGTGTGTGATATATATCCTATTCGTTCTGTTTCTCTAGAGAACTCTGGCTGATCCAGTGCCCACCCCTATTTAATCTCTTAGGCTTCCTCTCCCATCATTTTAATGTGTGACTAGACTGGTTTCATTAAAATAAGTTGATTGAGATAATAATATTTAGGTTCACTAAGAAATGTATGCTGCATCATTTTTCAAGTATGGTACCGTTACTTTCCATCGGTGATTACTGGTCCCCAAACATTCCAGAGAGGTGTAAATCCTCAGGGCATATTCAGTAATTTTGGGAATGAGATGCATGCATCTGAAAAGATATAATAATACGCAAGATTAAATAATAAAGGGTAAAGAATATAACCAAGTGGATAATATCAGTTGTAAGTGCTGTAACTGTTGAATTAGGGAAGGAGAAATATAGAGGCATGCTAGACAGGATGACTGACTTGAGACATAAAACTGGAACGGTTAGAGTTTAGAGACATAGGAGATGGTAGGGATTGAGATGTTGAAAGCACAGTGGTATGAGTCGACGAGTAGAGGTAAAAATGAGATGTTACTGATAAAAAGGAAATTCAGACTAATCAGACAATCATGCCCTTCTTTCCTCAGGCAGTATACACTGGATCTGAGCATGTGTTACCTGTATAGTTACATCTTTGTGACTATGCAGAGAAAATGTTTCATGACAGTTGGGCCTTTCAGGAGAGCGTGATTTTAACATTTCACATGAAGGTCAGATTCAGCAGGTTTTGTTTCATGGTAACTCAGCACAGAATAAAGTGGTGGAAATCACCACCTCAAAATGTGTGTGTGTGTGTGTGTGTGTGTGTGTGTGTGTGTGTGTGTGTGTGTGTGTAAAACACAGCCCCAACTAACTGGGCTTTTTAAAACCTCTGCTTCCTGCATCTGATGACTAAGTGTGGTTAATTAAGCCAAGATCACTTTTTCCACTCCACCCGTGCTTCATAAAAACCTGTTGTAATTTTTTCTTGATTTACTTGTTCTTTTGTATTTTTCTTTTGCAATTTGCAAAATCAGTAACAATTTCAAATGAAAATACTTTCATATCAATAGGTGACCCAGTGATTTACTGATCCTTTTAAGACTGTGAGAAGAGAAATCCATTACATGCTGGGGAAAAACACAGAAAAGGAGGGCTCCCGACCGTGTTGTTCTATATTTATAGCTTTGGGCTTTTGGCCCCATAAGAGATTATGGGGAGTGGGGTGGGCAGGAGTAAATGATACTCACTTGTAAGTATCAGCCATATTCACCAAGAAAAATGAAAAATTGATTTGTGGAATCCATTAAGATATAAGCATGAATAATAACCTGAGAGTTAGCAGGGAGGGACTTTAAAGGGTACCTGAGTTTTAAAATGCGTTACATTTTGCAGTTTCCAAAGCATGGGTTCCAAATGGTGAAATGCATGCCCAAATCTGGCCCATGAAATAAAACATTCAAACCAGAAATCTTATTTACTTTGACTTAGTCTTGGTCTTTTTCTTTCATTTACCAATGAATCAATGAACTAGCATTTTTAGGGAGTCTACGATGGGCCTGAGAGGCTGGTAAGAGGAATATGGAAAAAGCAAGCAATATATACATGTGTAAACCGAAAAAAAACCTTTGGTATTCAGCCCAACTCTGTCAGGATCAACCCTTCTCTTTCCATTTGCTTCTCCAAATATCTCCTGACTCAATAACTACTTCTTAGCTAGCGTTGCCAGATTTCGCAAATACAAGGACAGGACACCTGCATTTATCTGGCAGTTCACCCATCCACGTAATCCTCATCATCAACACTTTCCGCAAGCTTCTACTGTAGAATAGATCACTATAAAATATTAGCAAATGCCCTGGTAACTCTTAAGTATATAGGTGATGTCTGCGTATTACTATAAACATTATGTAGCCTTGGAGCTAAAGTCAGAGCTTACCCAACAATTGTAGTGGTAAGGGCCAGGAAAATGGAGAATGCTTACTCTGTTTACCCTCCTCTTTCTTTCTCTTCTTGTGACCCTATTTCTATAAACTCAAAGAGATCTTTCCTTTAACACTAATGAAAATAGAGATTTTAGGCACTGTCCTAGTGTAAACCATTCAAGCTTCCCCAAACCAAATCCAGTCCTTGCTACCTACTGCCATGTGGTCTACGCAGAAGCCAGCGCTTTGAGAGATTCATTGATATTCAGTAATAAAGAAAGTGCCATGTCTTTTTCGCTTCTCTTTTTCATGGCAAATAACCTTGTGCTCAGCTCCCTGGCACTCTGGCCCATGTATGGTTACAATCCCAGACGGTGGCAACAACAATTGCTGTTTTTTACAGAAAATCACAGAGCTCTTAGAGTATTGGTTGTTTGGGGCTATGAATTAGTCTTGAACCAAATTTTCAAAAGCATATGTTTTTGTAAAGGTGAAATCATATTTTTACAAATCAGAATATAATTTTTATTATCTGACAACCTACATCTCTCCCCTGCCCCTTTGTCCTGTCCTCCGCCCCTGCTCCTGGAAGTGCTGGCCAGCCAGGACCTGCTTAGACAGGGAAAGCATTCGCTCTCCCGGGTATTACCATCACGGCTCTGCTGCCAGCCCAGTACCAAGGCCAAGGAAGTCTAGAGTTTCACTGGAGCTTGCAAACCTTTTAGGACATGTAGGCCAAACCGTGAGTTCAGAAGAAATGGTGTGATATGTGCTCATTTGTGCCTCCCAACCATGCAAAGCCTGGAAACATGGTTGGTGTTTAGCTTTGCGCTGGACTCGGGGCACAGGGGGGCTGCGTAGAGAATGAAGTGCTGGCACAGTACTGCCAAGGACCTTCATGTGAGCCGGGCATCTTGGCCGTGGCCACCTCTCCTTCCAGGCCAAGAGGGTATTTGTCATCTTCTTCCAAATAGCAGAGCATTTGTGTTTTCAATTTTTCCCTCCCTAAAAGGAACCTTCATCTCCTGGGCTCAGGATCTTATTGTCTCTCCAGTAGCACAGAATTTTGGCTTTAGAGAATGGCAAGTTCCAAGAGAATGTCATGCGCACAGCAATTTCAGTGTTTTCTGTGGGTGTTTCTGGCTACATGCAGCATGTAGGGACTAAGGTACTGGCCAAAGCTATGTGGAATAAAAATTAAAAATAAATAGCTTTGGTGTTTCTCTAAATTGCTGAGAATTTAACTGCCCACTCTGTCACCACTCAATAACAGGATTTGATTTAACATTCTTAGATGGTGATAGTATGGCAGTTGTCTTAAGGACTAATAAGCATTTGAATCTGGAGTCTCCATTCTGGAAAATGGGTTTAGGCATTTTTCTCAGTTGCTAAATGGGTCACTCATTTCTCTGCCTTGCCCAGTAACTAATGTCAGGGCTCTAAAGTAAAGACTTACTTTCAAGCTTAGAAATGGCTTTAGGATTTCTATCTAGGTCAGAATAATCAGAGGGGTAGTTTTAAGTATGAGTGCCAATCAGAACCATTCCTTTTCTCACGATTTCTAAATATGAACAATGAGCAGAGAGTGATTCATCAATTTCTCTTCTTAGGGAGACACCTCCCTCCATGAAGACTGAGCTAACAGCCCTTGATACTCTATCCCAAGGGAAAAGGAGATTTCCTAAATATGTAGAATGATTTTTTGTTTGTTTGTTTCCATCCTGAAACACAGCATATAAATACCTGCAGAATTACCTTGGATGTTACAGAGGGTGGGGTATCTTGATTCTAAATGTCCCAAATCATAGGGTTGAAAAACTTTATTATAGACTATTTTTGTTAATTGGGGGTGTTGTCCCCGATGATTTCCTATGTCAGAGGTTTAAGAAATACAAAGACTAAGGGGATAGGGACTGTTATTGTAAGAGGTGGTGGTTTGTGATGGGATCCCAGGCCTGGGTGTGGTTTTTCAAGTACTACCTCCAGACAGCAGTAGGGTGCCAGGCTGAAACTAGCATGGAACTGGCACGGTAGGATAAACAAAGCAGACTAGTTCAGTGTGTGTGTTTTCAATGAGTCTTGGCTGGTTTCCTTCTCCTTCTCCTTAATCCACCAGATTCTGACTTCTCCATGAGAAAGACCTTTCCATTCTTCTCATAGAGACAAGCACCTTGCTGGTGGACAGGGATGTGGAGAAACCACACATGGCTGGGAAAGGAAAGCAAATTCTCTTGTGTGAGTGCTGCATGACAGATTTTACTTTACATATGTAAATTCATACAATCTTCCTAAAAATACGAGAGGCAGGCATTCTAGCTGAAACTTAGAGAAGTTAGTTGATGAGCTCAAATCACAGTGGCTAAAAAGTGGGGTTAGGTTCCAGATCAAGGTCTTTTTACAACCCATCTACAAAGTCACATCTAATTGTAATATAAAAAATGGCATTTTACAAGTTTTAACTTAAGGGTATATATGTAAACTTTTCATACAATTCGTTGCTTCATTGTCCTATTGTTTTCTGAAAGACATAATTTTGAAGTTGCTAGAAAGATAAGAAGCAAAAGGTTTTGATATGGTCTGTTTTTAAGTCCTGAAGCAAATTCTCGCTGTGGGGTGGTGGGAGGGATGGATGAAAATTTGAATCAATGATAAGCTGTGGCTGTTTCCTACACCCAGGGAGATAATGACGGTGATCATAAATACCAGTAATGGAGTGATCACAGCATGTCAGGCATTATGCTGTGTTCTTTACACTCATGGTCCCATTTAATCCTCACAACAACCTTATGAGGTCTCTACCACTAAGTAATTAATAATTAAGGGAGGTGAACTAATTTATTCATGGGTACATAGGCACATGGGTCTCTCTGAATCCATGTTTTTACCCTTCACCACTATGTGCTGGATTATGCTCTTTACATTTGAATGACAATGATAAAGTGCTGCTTAATTTATCAATGGTGTATGATTTCAGATAGATCTCCATGAACACTCGATAATTTCTGTACATTGTGGCACTGCTTTCAAAATCAGCAGTTATAGTCATATGCCTTGACCTTAAGAGATGCCAGGTCTTACCTAAGAAAATATGTGTTAACAGAAAATCAGCAATTTGGTTTAGAATGAATTGACTCATCTTAGCCATTCCTTTTGCTTGCCATTTTATGGATGGATAGATAGATAGATAGATAGATAGATAGATAGATAGATAGATAGATAGATAGATAGAAAGAAGATAGATAAATAGGAGATAGATAGGGAAAGGGAGAGAAAGATAGGGAGAGAGAGAGAAAACTGGCTGATTATGTGTGTTTTTTTCTTTTGTTTTGCTTTTTGCTTTTTGTATGCTGAATGTTTCCTTTTATTAGTGATACCAAAAGAAGGGCATTATAGGGGAAGTAGGGATATATAATTGGGGAGGCAGGGATGAGTAACACAATGGTTGGGTGAAATGTTTGTTGGCAGAAAGATTTTTGTACTTGTCTCCGAGGACGAGTTAAAAGAACATAAACCAAGTTCTAAAATTCATATGGAACCACAAAAGATCCCAAATAGCCAAAGCAATCCTGAGAAGGAAGAATAAAGTTGGAGAGGGGGTGGATATCGCTTCCCAACTCCAAGCTCTACTATAACGCCACAGTAATCAAGACAATTTGGCACTGGCACAAGAACAGACCCACAGACCAGTGGAACAGAAAAGAGAGCCCAGATATAAACCCAAGCATATATGGTCAATTAATATATGATAAAGGAGCCATGGATATACAATGGGGAAATGACAGCCTCTTCAACAGCTGGTGTTGGCAAAACTGGACATCTATATGTAAGAGAATGAAACCAGATTATTGTTTAACCCCATACACAAAAGTAAACTCAAAATAGATCAAGGACCTGAATGTAAGTCATGAAACCATAAAACTCTTAGGAAAAAACATAGGCAAAACTCTCTTTAATATAAATATGAGCAATTTTTTCCAGAACATATCTCCTTCATCAAGGGAAACAAAAGCAAAAATGAACAAGTGGGACTATATCAAACTAAAAAGCTTCTGTACAGCAAAGGACACCATCAGTAGAACAAAAAGGCATCCTACAGTATGGGAGAATATATTCATAAATGACATATCTGATAAGAGGTTAACATTCAAAATATACAAACAGCTCATACACCTCAACAAACAAAAAGCAATTAATTCAATTAAAAATGGGCAGAGGATCTGAACAGACACTTCTCCAAAGAAGAAATTCAGATGGCCAGCAAGCACATGAAAAGATGCTCTACATCGCTAATCATCAGAGAAATGCAAATTAAAAGCACATTAAGATATCACCTCACACCAGTTAGGATGGCCACCATGCAAAAGACAAACAACAACAAATGTTGGCGAGGATGTGGAGAAAGGGGAACCCTCCTCCACTGCTGGTGACAATGTAAATTAGTTCAACTATTAGGGAAAGCAGTATGGAGGTTCCTCAAAAAACTAAAAATAGAAATACCATTTGATCCAAGCATTCCAGTCCTAGGAATTTACCCTAAGAATGCAGGAGCCCAGTTTGAAAAAGACATATGCACCCCTATGTTTATCGCAGCACTATTATCTAATAGCCAAGATATGGAAACAACCTAAGTGTTCATCAGTAGATGAATGGATAAAGAAGATGTGGTACATATACAGAATGGAATATTATTCAGCCATAAGAAGTAAACAAATCCTACCATTTGCAACAACATGGATGGAGCTAGAGGGTATTACGCTCAGTGAAATAAGCCAGGTGGAGAAAGATAAGTATCAAGTGATTTCACTCATCTGTGGAGTATAAAAACAAAGAAAAACTGAAGGAATAGAACAACAGCAGACTCACAGAACCCAAAATGGACTAATAATTACCAAAGAGAAAGGGACTGGGGAGAATGGGTGGGAAGGGAGGGATAAGGGGAAAAAGGGGCATATGATTAGCACACATAATTTAAAGAGGGGTCACGGGGAATTATGGAATTATATATTAATGATACCAAAAAAAAGCAAAAAAATAAAATAAAATAAAAGAACATAGACCAATTCACTCAAAGTGTAGAATTTCAAACTGAGAAGTAGAGGGCAGAAGAGATTGGGATTTCTTAAGGTTCTGCTATATTATGTCTACTTTAAATACATACTTTGTCATATTTTCAATACTTTTAGCAGGCTGACATTGTTTTACTCACTTTGTAGTCACAAATATTGAAAGTAAAGTCAAAGCCACTTGCCTAATGTCACACTGTTATTACGGTATGTCAGATTCAAAAGCATGGTCTCACCAGCTCAAAGATGCACAATTGATTCCACTCCATGTTGCAGTCATTTTTCAGCAAACATTTCAAAGTGTGTCTTGTATGTAAGAGGTTGCATGTAAGGTGCTGCATTTTGGAGGAAATTACCTATCATCAGAAAAAGTTTAAAATCAGTGTTCAATTGATCTGGGAGATTTCAGTGCCCATATGTCGAAGGGAGGGGACTGTAAAAAAATGACATCTGTAGAGAACTGTTAGACCTCTAAGGGCTGTGATTCTGATTGGGAATCTAATAATGAGACTAGAAGGAAGAGGGGCTTAACGAAAAGTTCGTTTCTGTAAAATGAAAGCGGTCTGGAGGTAGGCAGTTGAGAGGTCAGGTTGTCCTCAGAGATCCAGGTTCCTCCCCTTTTATCTCAAGCTCCTGAAAGCTTGAGGGTTCCATAATTAAGTTCATCACTCACTCTGAGATGACTGCTGAAGTTCTGACCTGTGGGTCCTCACTCTAGGCAGGTCACAGAAGGAAGGCTGAGGACGACGAAAGGGAAAATGCCAACCCTCTGCCCCTCTCCTAAGGAGCTTTCTCAAAAGTCTCACACCCCAACTTCAAATGACATCTTATGGACCACCCTTAACCACAATTGATTTTGCAAATGAAGTCTTTTGGCTGGGCACACGGCTACACACACCGATTACATGTGAGGTTCTATTACTGGGAAAGAATGGAATAATGCATATTGGATAAGCT
Organism: Manis javanica; assembly: GCF_040802235.1. Classification (NCBI taxonomy): domain Eukaryota; kingdom Metazoa; phylum Chordata; class Mammalia; order Pholidota; family Manidae; genus Manis; species Manis javanica. The sequence goes on along the minus strand of NC_133159.1, from coordinate 174,796,076 downwards.
ACTTGAGGTATTAGCCACAATCAGCTGACCAGGTAGTCACTCCCAGTGGCAGGTCTTCCAATATAAATGATTAAAATAACATCCTCATTACCATGTGTGGTCTGGGATCATTAACAAATAATTGGGTCAACTGCCCACTCTAGGGTAGGATTTGAAAAATGTGTGTTTGAACCCATGAAGTCTGAGGATTGTCCTACAGATTGGGAGAAGAAATGACTCACAAAAGTTAATAGAGCTTAGTCATTGCCCTTCTAGATCCGCATAAACTATACATGAATCGACCAGAAGAAAGACAGCTATGCAAAGCCGTATTCTCCACTGGCTCCAAAGCAGATAGACATCCTTCCACCTCATTTATAAGTATTGCATTGAAAATTATTTATTTTATAATGAAAAAATAACCACGTGGTTATAGGACTAAAAGGAACTCAGGGTTATTTTCTACTGGAAGCAGGGCTACATCTGTTTTCAGGCAGCTTTCCAAAGTAGGTGTTCAGTCAGTCACCCTCCAAACTCCAAAAGTTTGGACTTATTAAGCTATTTAAGAGTTTTATCCATCTACCCTTGAGTTAGTTTTAACAATCCCAGAGATTTTTCTGTCTTTCTCGTCCCGACTCTTACTTCCTTCCAAGGTTTGTGACAGTCTAGCTCCAGGCCGAGGCGTGGCTTAAATTTCCATCATACGGCCTCCCCTCCAATCAGCCATGTCATGGTGGAATTTTTATTGGTCGTAAATTTTTTTACTGGCTAGATTAATGTGATTGAAAGCATCACACCCAGTAAATACCGTCTGCTATTTGCTTTAGCAATACCTGTGGAAAAGGGCAACTTGGGACCCAGGCACCATGGAGCTGGTGAAACCATTGGCTGTGCACAACTCGTTGGGGGCCCCTTTGACTGATGACCAGAAGTTGCTCTTAGAGGGAGGTCCACCCAGCAAGAGACTGCATTGGTGCATGCCGTTGCCATGTGTAGCCATGATTCACTTCACTGACTATCAAAGCTTTCTACAACTTTGCTTGCTGACTTTTGACCAGAGGTTCCCTTTCAACACGCGGAAAATCTGCCTAGAGAGAGAAAGAGAGAAAGCACATTACGGGGAAATAAATGGCAGCGTGTTCTGGCGTTCTTGGTTTTATTGCCCAAGGAGCTTTGGCTTGAGCCTGCCCTGCAGCGTTGCCCAGTGGACGTGTATCATGGCATTTTATGGAGCATGGTTTATATCAGCATGGATTATTATAACAACAACAAGGGGGATATTCAATAAAACCTTGTTTGATGGCAAATGCTCCCACACAAAACCCTTCTCAAAGGCCCAAGAAATGAGTGCAGTGTTTATAAAAGCACTACCCTCAGAAATCTCTTTCACAGAAAATGGCTTTCTGAAACAGGTTTCGAAAGAAGGTGTGGGATGTGGGAGCCTGCGGTCCCCATCTGTTTTCTCCCCTCTGACCCTTGGTTGTGTGACTGCGCGGTCATGACCCGACCCTGAGTGAGCCAGATGGCCTGTGAAGATGTTCGCTCAGCTTCGTCTTCGTGCCTCCCAGCAGAGCCTGAAGCGCCCCTGCTCCTTCCTTCTGGGCAAAGACGCCAGAATTTCACTTCAAAAAAAAAAAAAAAAAGTCTTAGAAAAGAGGAACGCCAACAGTGAATGTGCCAGATTGCTAAGGGGATCAAAGATTGAAACAGCCTCAAAAGGCGCATGCACATAGAGAAACCCCCAACACTTTCCCTAAACCCAACCCGGAACTGGCCATGGTTATGTTCGATGGTAGCTGGGGGAAATTCTCCTTATGAATTCAGTTCCCTGGGTAGGTGGGCTGGCGAGGCTGCAGTATCCCTTTGGGGACAACTCCAAAGTACCAGAATGTCTTCCCTGGGCTGCAATCCTACGCATCAGGGTTTAGATATGCAAGATGGGAAGAGAAAGCGAACCTTGAAGAAGGGACGATGGGAAGAAAGGTTAAAGAGAGGAAAGAAGAAGACAGGGGCATGAAAGATTTTTTAAAAAATGAAAGAAAAAGTGGTTACAGAATAGAAGGAATTAGGGAGGAAGGAAATGATAGAACAATCAAGAGCAGGTCTCTGGAAAACATATCTAAAAATCAAGAACATCTTCTGGGTGAAATCATGAAATTGATTTCATAAGGGCTCCTGATAGTTTTGAACTATCTGGCTCATGTTTTTCCCTCTTTCTTCTTCCCTTGTCATGGACCAAGCCCTACCTAGCACCGCAGATAGTGTGAGAGCTCAGCTTGTGTTCGTGAACGACAAGTGCCAGACAATGGTAATGTGAAATTCTAGGATATCGATAGTGGGGAAAGGTCTTGATGAATAACAGAAACAGCCTTTTAGATGAAACACCATCTAGTTCACTACCAGCTAGTGGCTCTAATCTCAGCCGAATGTGCAGTGTTTATTTTTCCAAGAATGGGGCCTTCCATGACTCATGGTACTCAGATGCTACTTACTAATGGACCCTTGTACAAGTCAAGAATGTGACACACGGCGAGACATGCAGCTTAACAATCACAAACAACAGCACAGTTAATGGGGGGTGAAGCTTCAGTGACATGTGTCACACCAAAGAGCCGACTCCTTATGTTCCCTGAGGCCACAGATGAAGGGTCTCTGGATTGTGTAATAATGATAAAATATTGCCATCTGTTGGCATCCTGTGTAAGCAGGCTTTGACATTCATAGCACTGATGTTTTTCCAGACTGCCTCTCACATTTCTCCAGGGACAGGATGTGTGAAAAGCATTGGGAAAAGAGCAGAACATGGCAACCTGACCTTATAAGAATAGAAAAATAACAATATTCTTCAAGTTCAAACCTGGAAGAGAATGGGCTACAGCGCATTGGTCCAATCTCTTACCTCTGGGCAGGACAGTAGCTAAACCTACCCAACTGGTACTCAATTTGATGAGCTCTAGGACTTTGCTTCAGATATGCTGGCAAATGATCCTGGAAAACAAGCACTCCTCCCCAAAATGAGAACAGTTTTTAATCCAGGGAGACTTTTATTTTTATCAAGCAATAAAGGCAAAGATATTGAACTATAAAAATCACACTTTTGTGGGCAAGGTGATAAATTATAATAATCTGAAATATCCTGCAACACAATCATCCATAAATTCTGGATAAATGTGACAAAAGGGCCTTTAGGTTCTGTTTTTTGTTGAGTTTGCAAAATATAGAAGAACATTGTCTAGTTGCAATAATAATATGGAAACTGAAAACCAGTAAAATGATCACATGATGTTTCAGAAGCCCAGAGAGGTGTTTATCAATAAACTTGGGTTATTGTATCCATTGAGACACCATACAATGCGATGAATGAGAACTAAGCACTTGTATGTATAGCTGAGATCTGTGAAGAGCAGCAACTTCAGAGGTGAGAAAAAAAATAAAACTTGAAAAACAAGGACACTTGTCTTCATTTGCCAGGGGTTTGGCCAAAACAAACAAGCAAACAGAAAAAAAGAAACTCCTCTGACAAAACCACACTAGAAATCCTAAGAATGTCACAGGTCTGAAGTTTATATTTACATAATTCTCACATTTAATGAGCTCCCAAACCAAAAAAATTACGGGAACACTGTTATCAGGGTCAATGGCCACTGGTATAATATCACTGTGGTGTGTTCCAACACTGAACCCCAACTGTTGTACAATGATTTTCCCACAAGTCAGCCCACACAAAAATCCTACAAAAGAGAGAAATCTAAGTTCCAGTGAAGAACTCTCAATATGTTATGAAACGCATGAGGAAGAAAATTTCCTCCATGAGCAATGTTGAAAGAAACAATAGCACAGAATTTTCCATAATTGATGTATATGTGCTACTCAGATTCAAAAACAGTGAGTTCAGAAATTTAGTTGAAAATTAATTGACCTGTAGGCACGCTGCAGTGAATAAGGAACACCAAAGACAAATGTTAAGTCTTCAGTGCAATCAGAGGGAAAAGAAGACCATCTACACATGAACAACAATTGGGAAGCCACACTTCTTACACAGGCAAGATATTAAATAAACACATTAGGTTATTTTCCAGTTATTTGTAAGAAATATAAAATCTTGATAATATAAATAAAAAATATGACATGTTTATGTAATAATGTATATAAATCTGTTAAATAATAATTTGGCTAAGTCCCATTCATTTTGTTTTATTGTATATCCCTTCCCTGAGCTATAGTAGTTCTCACTGTTTCAAATCTCATTCACTACAAAAAGATACATACAAATATGGAAGTCCTCACTTGTAAAACAATGACACAATTTGTACCAGAAATAGGTGCCAACAAAATGTAAATTATGATTTGTAGATATAAAATATGGTTTTGTAATGGTGTATAAATTGAAATAATGTTTTCTTCCCTCTTTGTTTTTTCTGGGAAATCCTGTTTTTCTTAGAATCTTATTAACCTAACCATTCATTTCCTAGCCATTCACTTCACTGTGGTTTTCTTTTTCTTACTAATGTGAAGTTGAAGACTAAAAGGTGGTTCATCAATAGCCAAAAGAAATTATTTTTTGTAAGTGCCTTTTAAGAATTAGGGCGTATTGATGTCATTGCACTAGGCCTAAACCTACATTATTACACACTATACTGTTTTTTCTTCAATATGTGGTTTATTCTCCTGTTGAAAATATTTGCTCTTAAAGATTTGCATGTGTACATCCTAGGCCAGTCGACTAAAGATCTAACCAGTTGTGTCACTGCATAAAGAAACATTAAAGGGCTTTATGTATATTATCTCTATAACTGTATTTTCCCTCATCTAAAACTGCCACTAAGCTTGACTTCCCTTACATGTTGAATACTCTCTCATTTATTCTTGCTTCTTTCGTATGGAGTGCTTTCTTATAGCCCAGATTGAAGGCAGATATTGTAAATGCATTTGATTTTGATGAAAAGGTCGGCTCCAGGTAATTGCAGTGTCTGTAACAGAACCAGTCAGTTTGGTGGGTTCCAACTTGATTTTTCCCTTGCAGTTTTTCTTTTCCACCAAGTAATTGTCCTGGTCTTCCTCTCTCTCTTCTGAAATAACAGAATAAAATGTGGCGTTGCCAAACCTCATCTACTCTACATTATTTAACTTAGGTGCCTTGAGTAGGGCACTAATAAGTATAAAATTTTAAGTCTGATCCCCAGTGAGTTGGTTTCGTGTGCCCTGCCTTGTGGCTAAGTATTGTATCCCCAAACCATCCAGTTAAAAAGCGGTGAAACCATCAAGGAAAATAGGTCAGTTGGACTCCAGATATGTATACATTAAAACTAAAATTTTTCACATGTGTGCTTTGATACACAGTGGCTGCTTTGGAATGTCTGAGCACAAGCCTTTTAACAAAATTGGGAGAATATTGGAAATTATAAGCTGTAAACATCGTTTGGCCATTTTGGCTTGTGTTACAACTCTGAGCTGTAAGGCTATTTGGTTTCATTTCTGAAATGTACTTAGATCGTAGCTGAATGAATGGCTACTTTCTGAACGGGCATCTCCACGATACATTGTGCCTCTAATGTATATGAATTCATCACTGGCACACCTAGGATCTTTAACATTTAGTGGATTAAAAGAAACAAAGCAAGTGCTGCAGTGCACCAACAATGTTCTAATCAGGGCCCGTGCTTCGTATCACCTTCCTAAATGGAGGCTGCGCTCAGAATGTTTGTTCTGGTACAATTAATCACATGCTTTTCAAATGTCAACATAATTTTCATGGTCTGCTAAAAAGTAGTATTCATAATAGAGAAAAATAATAGAGTTACCATTAAAAATTGATCTGTCACTGTTCATTTTAAAATCGTTGGCTCTGCCTGAACAAATTGTAAGGAATTTTAAAAGTTTCCATCCAATGTATCCCCACATGACTGCTGGGAAAACTTACCTGGCTTCCTGCTTTCTGCCCAGGCTTCTCCACTATGCAGTGCAATGTTTAAATGAAAATATGACGAAGGCAATGCAGTAACTTGATTCTTTCTGAAAGTTACATCTCAATGCCTGAGCGCCGTACACATCGTAGGTGATATGACAATATCTGCCATTTGTTGATATTTGAAGTATGAGTGACTCGTGGTGAAGAAAAACATCAGAACTTTATGAGTTCTGTGGTTTTCCCAACCTTGCCAGAAATAAGGATTTCTGATAGAGGAACAATTGCTACTGTATTCGAGAACACTTTTAAAAGAGGGTACCATGAACTAACCATGTGCTCAGGTGTCTTTACTGTAAATTTTTAATCAGTTGTCAATTTTCTAAACATAAATGCACACCTAATTGGAAAATCCCTCATAGAAACCACTTCCTTTCTTGGTTAAAATGTTAATAACCTTAAAGCTAAGCTGTTATTTGTTACAGTAACTTTAAGTCATACATAACTTTAAGTAACCTGGTCTCTGAGGTTCCTTTAACAAGAAATGAAAAATTGTGGTTATTATGATCATAGTTTTCTTATGTAAGCTTTGGATCTCTACATACTTAAATAATTAGTGTTAGCATGTACTTGGGGCCCAAATTATAGGTTTAAACAATAAATTTTACTTTAGAAAAGAAAGTAAAAAGTTCAAAAGATATAGAAGAAAATCAGACTAAATATGCAGCTGATTCTATTGTCTTCGTATTTCAGTTATTAGGTATCACATATAGTTAATGAATATATCAGTGCAGTTTGGGCACTAGTACCCCTTATTACTTTTATATATATATTTGTAAAATTGAGAATTTTGCAAAATAGGAGAAAAGTCGCATATGGAAGGTTTGACACTTTTATGTACAGACAAATCAAGTTACTACCAGGAGAGCATACATTTTAGTTCTTGCAACCCAGGACTCTTGATAGACATGTTAATTCCACGCACCCACTTTACATTCTCTTCCTTGATTCCCTCACATTGCAGAAATGGTCTGAATCTGGGTATTAAGTGTGTAGCAGATTTGCTGAGGAAACTAACCTGGCCCGTGTAGAAATGAAACTTACATTCATTCAGACATCAAATCACTTCCTCTCCAATGGATTAGCCCAGTTCCAGCCAATAACAATAAAAATCTCTTCAAAATGAAGTTCCCACAAAATTTGTCACAGATTGTCTTTTAGATGCATTACGTGTAAATTAAAAATAACTAGCTACCGAATTTCAGACTTTCAGCGGCTGACAGTGAAATTCAACAAAATTATTGCTCTGAAGCTCTGTCTTCAATGCTGGCTCTCTCAGAAGAGCCTCATTGCCTGTGCCATGCCATTCTGCAGCCCCCTTCACTTTCAGCAAAGCAAGCCAGATGCTCTTGGAGGCACCCTTGCCGGGTGACAAGTGACCTGGCATTGAAACTTTCTGCATTTCACATTTTCCAAAAAAAAAAGTAGCATGAATAAAATCATGAATCTGCAATCCTGGATTTCATGTTGGATAGAGGAACACTCCATAAGGGTTAAAAATGCTGAAAATGAATGGAATATCTATGGATAAGAGAGGACAGGTAGTTTCCAAACATAAAGCTCAACTGTTTCATGTTGAGTGCTTGGGACTGACCATCTCTCAAAGATCCTGTTAAACTGTTTGATAATAGGGCTAATATTTATTGCTTCCAAAATATTAAAATGATAAAATCAAGGGTGTTAATAAGATCAAGAGCTGAATGATACAAATCCATTAGTCACGATGACTAAGTGTTACGTGGCCATTTTATTTTGTTTTATGCTATGGGGGTTGTAATCCCCAAAGTCTAAGTGCCTAGGATCTAAAGAGGTTTTAAAAACCACTCTGACTGAAATGATCTATAAGAGCACTTTGTGTTGGAGGTGTATCAGGAGGGCATGTGTGTGTATGCATGTGTGTGTGTGTAACTGTACTAGAGAAAACTGGATAGAATCTGAAATTAGAGGTTTTCATCAGAGATCTTTGATACAAGAAAGATAGAACAGACTCTCAGCAACATACTCCTTCAATTTGACTTCTCTCTTACCTAATACGCCAAAAGACTATCTCCGAGTGTTAGACATACGGGGATTTCCAGTTACCTCCTAGACCTTCTCACACAGCATCATGCTGAAGCTTGTAAGAGAGGAAGGCAAGTATCCTAAACTTCCACCTACGCTCATGTTCCCAAAATACCACCTGCACCTCCAGCCAGCATGGCTGTCTTGCTGCAGGCTTTGGATTATTTTCCCAAAATAAAAGACACCCAACCCTCCAAGGAATTTTTACTCATTTTATTCCTGTGGGGATGATTCATCATATGGAATTAGGTAAACATATAGGAAAAAAAACTTACACATGCACAAATGTCCATACATGTCATTTGGATAACCAGACTGGGACTGAACCACTTTGCAATGGTATGTGTTATACTTCCCTCCCATTGCCTGTTTAATGTGTAACGACCTTGAACTTTGTCAATCTATTTTCTGCCTTTCAGGAGCAGGAGCAATAACTTGAATGTGTCACCATCTCCTCTTGGCACAGGAACTGGATTTTAAGCCATGTGGCACAAGTAAATGAGTTTGCGCAGCAGTCATCTCAATAGAAAATCTAAAGCAGTGATTTGTCCTTACTGGCCTCTGGAAGCCCTAACACAGGGCTTCTCTGAGATTCTGTTTTCTCATCTTCAAGTGCTTTCTCACTTGAGTCCGTGGGGGGTTTAAATGTTCATATCATGACATCACACACGAGAGTAATTAATATCTAATTATTTTACCCATGCATAATATATGTGTTATACCATATGATATTACTAAATAATAACAATGATCGGCCTCAAATAAATTTCAGAGTGGAAGGACCTTTCAGTGTATTCCATTCAAATTTATTTTTTCATGGAAAAAGAAACCAATATCCAAGAGATGGTGGGAATTGCTCGGGTCACTTATGTAGTTGATGGCAAAATAGTAGTATTAAGATCACAGGCCCTCTAATTTCCAGTCCAGACCTTTTTGTGCTGTATCAAGCACTCTAATACCAGAATTTTAAAAAAGACACATATTTGCACAGAAACTAGAAAAGAAAAATTTCTATTCATTCTTTTATCTCTGGAAATGTTATGGTTTGTTAATTTTCTTACAATGAGCAATCATTATTTTAGAAGCACATACCAGCAAAAATAACTTTAGGCATATATTGGTATTATATCACCTTGTAGCTGTTCGGAAATTTCTTGAAAATAGGAAACAAGAATAAGAAAGAAGATGTAAAAATACAATTATGCTGGAATCCGAGGCCAAGGCTTTTTTTGGTTTGTTTTGTTTATTTTGTTTTATGCCATCCCTTCAGATGCATTCTGTACCTTTTTTTAATTACTGGCTCTTGATGCCTAGGAAACCAAGTCATACATTCTCCTGGGTAATGTTCTTAAACAAAAATAAGAGAGAAAAATTTTGCCTCATTGCTTGTTCGGTTCAGCTCATGCCTAGTTGGTTTTTAACTGGTCATATGGTAGGCATTAAAAACCTGTTGAAATATCCTCCTTTCTTTCGCATGCTCAAAATCAGAGGGAGTCCAACCATTAACCTTCACAGATGTGTCCCTGTTAATGGCATTATACACAGAGGACATTTCTGCCGATTTTTTTCACCACATTTTATTTTAGAGTAGAAATTTTAAAAGACACAAACAGGAAGTTTGCTCTCATTTTTATTTTTGAGAACGAAAGTGTTTTAAAAAAATTTATTTAAGTCCCAAACATACCAAGGCAGGTTTTAGGGAGCTGGATTCCCTTGATGAATTGGGATGAATCCAAACAGTGAAGTCTTCAGTCATCTGCTTATCATTCATTTCTTGTCAAAGGTACTGATTGCAAATCTTCACATTTTTTGATCCAGGACATGGATTTCATGTAAAGATGCAAGAATGCAGCCACTGTGTTTAATAAATGCTCAACAACTTTCGAAACGGTTGAGAAGAATTTACTTTTCTCCTATGTCTTCATCTTTTGTGACCATAAAAGGAAGCAGTGGAAAAGTAGAGAGGGACGCAGACCTCTGAGGGTGTCAGTGTGTGTAGGTTTCAGTATCCACTCTGTTGTTAGTTAATGGGATGATTTTTCTGAGCAGTTTAACCCACGGCATGTTTATTGAATGGACAGCAGTCTCCCTGGATTTCAGCTCCTTAGTTGAGGAAGGGAGGTTCAATTCCATGTACAGGAGAAGGGGATGTCTTGGAAGTACTCAGGACTGGAAGAAGTGAAGTTTGTTTTTGGTGAATTCATAGGAGGGTCACTCTGCTGACTTCTGCTATTACAGGAGCTCTACTCAGATCAGGTGTAAATATCAGACTTCTAAGTAGAATTTTCCTTGATTAGGGGTTTGGCTGATTAAGTAAGGAATTGGGAGACCACTTAGTCTGTGAATTTTATGGTTTTTCCGAGCTCTAGGAGTATATGGTTCTGGTTATTAAAATAGGAATTAAACTTCACAATCAGTATACATAAATGTTCTTATTTAAATATATAATTTAAAATATATTCTGTAGCCTAGTGTGATGATTTTTTAACTTCTTCAAAGAGGAAGTATACACATCTTCTCATTTTAACTTTTAACATCTCCAGTCCATAGATGAGTCTAATGAAATAAAGAGAAGTTAAGTTGGTTGTCCGAGATCCCATAGTGAGTTATATTAGTTCCTGGCATTAGGATCTAACTTCCAATTTCTGATCCAGCTTTGATTCCACTAACTTATCTGGAAATTTAAAAACTTGTGCGAGTCCAAGCTATCATTGCTTAAGGGTTGAAGAATTTATATAACAGTTGTAGAATTCTGGGATCGGAAAAGTTGTTAAAGATCTAGTCTGGCTCTGCAGCCGTAAGAAGCCGCTACTGTAAATTATTGTTGGTTGGTCCCATGTATGCCAGTTTACTCCATGACCAATCATAAAGCTTTCTGGCTTCACAATGATTCAGGGTAAGACTATAAATATTTGATTAAGCAGGATGAAAATTCAATAAAACCTAACTACGTGGGACAAAATAACAGCTAAATTTGTCAAATCTCTCAAGGATTTATCAGTGAAGTTACTTGATATGTTAGGAGTTGCTGATTGGTTAAATTCTTTAATTGTACCCAAGTCTTTTGTACACAGGTCAAGAGACATGTTCATGAAGTCAAAATATTTAATCTGTTTGCAAAGACCACAACAATGGAATGGGATGTCAAGTTAGGGTAAGTTGAATAGTGTTGAAGAATTACTTACCTAGCTCTGTCCCTAACTATGCCTTCTAATGCTTCTAGGGAATCCTCAGGGAGTACCTCATAGGTGCTGGCTGTAAAGTTTACCCAACCCCTGTTATTCTTCTATTGAGCTTATTTCCCTCTGTGGCTCCTTTAATAATATGCCTGTTGGTTCCCACCCTAATATCCAGTAATTCTGCCACCCGATACTACTCAAAAGATATATTTTATTGTGCTTCTCTAGGTCAAAATGATGCTCGTATAGCACTCTACTTTAGCTGACATGAATATTTTGCCATCTAAAATGGAGGACATTGGTTTAACCATCACTTAATCTCCAAAGCTACAATGCAATGAGGTTTTGGCCTCTTCATATCTTTCAAAGATTTTATAAAATTAGAATTTTAAGTTTTTTCTACCACTTTATTCCAAAGTACTCTTACCAGACAAAGCCATGGAGTCCCGAATATCTGTGAAATTTCCCTTCCCTTTGACCCTAAAATTGACCAAAACCAAACTTAATGGACCTCAACTCTCCTTCCCTGTGTGTGTTTTTTTAAGGTCTTTCAGTCTTTTTTCAGATAAAGCCTATTCCGACTGCCCCACGGAAGAGACCAAAATACAAGGCAGTGTCCCACTTAGCTTATCAAGTCGCGACCCCATTACATACAGAATCTGTGGATAGTTGTGCAAGATTTCCACTGTGAATATCCACATAACCTCACAAAATATTTTGTGATCATCTGTAATAACTGCAAGTTGTTTTCAGAGGCAGGATAATATGCACAGTCGCTCACATTTAGAGCAACTCACAGAATGGCTGTAGACGTAGTACATAGTTGATGTTCTCTAAGGGAACAACTTAAGGTACAGCTCTTGCCCAGTTTAATCTCAGTGCCAATGTACCCACAGGCTGGATCTTTGAAATATCCCTGCCCAAGTAGTTAAAATAAATTAAGAGGTCTGCCTATTCCAGGAATGGTCCCTAAAATGACAATTTTTTTCTTCATGCCCAGTGATTATTTTTTCAAAAAGGCACTTTTAAAAACCACCTTTTTGCTAATGAAATGCATAATCTGTCCAAAAACAAGGTTGTGGTTTAGCAGGTTGTTCTACTCAGCTCTCCAGATGAAAGTAAACAGGATGCTTTGCTTAATTTTCCCCATTTTTCTTCACTTACAGTCATGCCATACCGTCTCCTCCCTAATAGCCCAAGGCAGGTTCAGATGGAGCCACATCAGTGTGGTAACACCAAGAAAAAAACATTTCTCCTCCTTCAGTTTAGCACCGAATTCAAAACGAGGAAGAATTAAGGAAGCCTACTAGCGTATGCTGGACCTTTGCCTGTGGAAAAACATAAAGGCGACCCTGAGGACAGATTCGGGGAAAGTGGTGAAGCAGAGAACATAGGTTACGGAAAAATTCCGGTGTGAAAAATCCAGAGTAGAGCGCAGACGAAATCTGAGTGCCATTTGAATGTTGGTGGTTAGTATTCACAAGAACCGTTAGCACAATTGTGAGATACATTTGTGTTATTACAGAAATGAAGTAATTTCTCATTTGAGAAATTATGAGCATTGGTGTAGGAACACCTTTAGTGTACCTGTTTCTTAGATATCATATACTGGTGGAAATGTATACTGATGAGATTTTGCTAAAGCAAAATGCACCATCACTGTCTTATTTTTAATGTCTTACAAATAAGCGTATCAGTAGAAGCATAATTTAATCTTTCCTTAATTAGATACATCCCTTAATGAAATAACATTTTTATTTGTTCTTACGCTTTTTGCACACGCATACAACTCACGGCTGAAAAACAATTACAATGGACTATTTCCTAAACAGTGTGGTGGGAGAATGCATCATTGTTATACCCTAAAAATATTTCGTTAAGTGTTATTTTTAAATTACTCTGCCTAATATTTAATATAAATTCTAAAGCTAACCAAGATAATGACAATGCCTGCAACAGTCTCTTTTCCTCAAGTTGTAATTTCTTTGTTCTTTCATCAAGTTCTGCAACTTAAATTCATATTCTGCAACTTTGGTTTTCATTGGCAGGAATGAAACTCATGGTGAATGTTGTCTTAGGGTCGTACGTCAAGGTGCTGACCACTGTTTGGTTGGGGCCAATATGATGCCTCTTGACTGTCAGCCTGCCTGTTCATTTCACCCCCAGTGAATGTCTACAAACTTGTCCTGAATATATTAAAATAAAAAAATGATTTTTGAATGGAGTTGCTCATAAGAACCAAAGGGTTTAGAAGCTTTAAATCCTGGTCTTAAGCCAAGCCTCTTCTTTGCTTGGGAAAAAATGTTTGATGAAAAAAAAAATTAGGAAAGTTGTGTAAACAGTTGTGCTGTGGACAAATCTAGCCATACTCAAACGCATTTCCGGAGGTATAGATCTAATCCAGTGGCCACATGTCAGCTGTCATTAAGAACATTTTCATCAGAAATAATCATTTCACTTGCAAAGTTTTGGGCTTTGGGGGTTGCTCAGCACCTTAAGCCCTGGGTGAACATAAGAGTAGGCCAGTGATTTGAACCCTTTCAAATGAAAAAATGAAAAGCAAAGCATCTTGATTCTTTAAACTATGGCTCAAGCTCTGGGCTTTGAGATCAAGTCCCTAGCCTAACCTTTTGCACAATGTTCCTATGTGGTTGACTAAATCCAAAAAGTGTCTAGTTTCTCATAATGCTTTAGGCGTCCAGGTCTGGGTAGATTAACTTTCCATTCAAGAAATGTTTCATTCAGGTATTCAGGAATCGTGCAGGAAAAATAAATGAAAACTTAGTATGTATTTGCATCGAATCATTTTACCATCAAGAACCTGGACTTACTGGAAAATTAGAAAGATAAACTATAAAGTTGTTTACATTCTTTGCAGAAATATGCTATCCATACTTAGCAGCCCTGTTCATGTAGTAAAATGACTGTATGCCTTCTGTTTAATGTATGCCTTCTACCATAACGAGACTAAAACCTGCCCGTCATGTTTAGATACATAACGGTTAGTTTAACTTAAATATTATCCCTATTTCAGTTGTATCTTTTTAGCTACAAGTACAAAGAGAAATTTTTCTTGTGGTCCTTCAATTACCATCTGCAATGACCCATTTTCTCTTATGGTATTTTACCTTATTTCTTGGCCAACTTAGTTTCTTGTGATGTATGTGTTCTGGCTGAACTTTCTTTCAATTAGGGGAGAGGTTTCACTCCTAATATAATAATCTCTAAATTCATGTTGCCCAAGTAAGTGACTATTTAAAAAAACCCGTTGCTATTGTTATTTTTACACCAGGGAAAAACCCAAACTCTCAGTGTTTAGGAAAAGGGTGGATTTATTACTACCAGTTAGTATGATTAGTTTTTATAGTTAGTATTATTAGTTTGCTAATTTTGGCATTAATAAGCATTCATTGAGCCTTAACTGTATGTAGATATCTGAAGGAAAACTTCTGCATGGATATGAGAAAAATGAGAAATGCAAGAATTCCCTAAAAGAAGGAAAGCTTGAGCATGAAATGATTAAAACATCTGATGATATTTGAGTAGATGTCATATAAACTGGCTCTGCCCACATGCATTTAGGCTGAGCCGTTCATCGCCCCTTCTTACGTCATTACAGTTGTACCAACTTAATTGGTTTCAGAACAATGCTCAGTTGGGTTTTTGCTAAGCTTTGCTTCCGAGTGTTGCTATGTAATTGCACATTCTTTCATGAAAATGCTCAGGACATTACTTTACTCTCAGGACATCTTGGTCTGCAAAGAAGTGCCATCATTAAGAGTCCTGGAAGCCACTGTTGAGGTAGTAACCTAATCCTCATCCCAGTCCTAAAATTTCATTGATGAGAAATAGGATGTTCAATCTGTGGGCATTGATTTCATGTCACCAATGCACCCCTGGCTCCTAGAATAGTATGTCTTCAAAAGAGCTCTTTTTTTTTTTTTAAGATGGAAACAAGAACTCTTAATGATTAGGAACTGTTAGGTCCGAAGAAAAAAAATAGACTGTTTATTTCAACTTTAGATATTTAATATCCACCTTAGAGAACATGGAAACTGGAAGCTTTATGAAAGTTCACTCTTTTGCATTTAAGGATGGCTGTAATTAGGAGTTCTCTCCTACCTTCCTACTTCAGATTGAAAACAATCTAATTTGTCTAAATCAGTATTTATTTCTTCATAACCTCCTATTTATTTTGTTATTTAAAAAACCATTGAGCATTATACTAGTGAATAGATTTTGAAAAGAACCTAGTCCAAAAATGGGATTTAAGTATAGTCATAACCTCTCATGGAGCTAAACTAGATTGAAATATCAACAGTTGCTTTATCGGAGTCAGATATGAAATTATCCCACAGAAACTTCTCTGTTGCTCATAGTGTTATGGCCTTAGTCCCGTCCTGCCTCAGCCTGCATGTAAGAGACAAATTGTTGCTGCGTTTGGTCCACTAGCTCCATCTTGGATAGAGCAGCTGATCTCCCAGAATCCATCATAAAGCATTGGCACACGGTCCTGCATGTCTGGAGGCATCATGCATGCTCCATGCCCTTTCTCTCTCTTAAGAATAGTGAAAGGTTTTAGGCTTCAAGTTTTGAATTGCCTGTGAAAAGGGCACTGGAAATGTAAACACTAACGGCTGCTGCCGGAGCCTAGTTCGTCCAGGAAGCATTTAATTTGCTGACACCGGCTTGTTGGCGGTCAACCTGCAGAAAGTGGATATTCTCCTTCAGAATGTCACCGTGCAGACTGGCTGACAGTTTTTTGTCGGTCAATCCAATCATCTAAATCACTTCTTTGTATCCGAACCTGGGAAAAAATAGCAGTGAGGGAACTCGGAGGATGTGGTTATCATGAGATAATCAACCCCCTGGGGAAATCAGACACACCTGTGCTGTTCTGTCTTCTGCCCCGGGAGAGTGATTAAGGCAGAAAAACTGCTCCGTGTGTCCTTCACCCCTATTATATACTTTGCTACAGCATTAACCACCAGCCTATAAATATATCTCCTGATAAAATCAGCTCACCTTTGCACACATGACTGTCGTCCACAGGGAGAAGTGGCAAACAGCGCAAGAAGCTATATACTGTTCTTATTTTATTTTCTTGGCAAAGATTCACACAGATAGAAATCGATTGCAAGGGCAGTCAGTGTCTGCTGAGAATGAGGGGCAGTCGGGGTCTTCTGGGATTTACCCTGTAAATCGTACCTGCGCCGCCGGGGGCAGGCCACCTTGGGGAAGGCTGCTGGGGACCACATCCTCCTCTCCATCAGTGGGTTCGTGCGTGTGAAATCACTCTGCCTAACAGGAAAGACAAGAGCGCTCTTTCTTTGCTTTGGGTCCAAACCTGTTTTGCCTATGAGCCTTCGGTCACGAACAACTTTTTCTGCCAGGTGAAATGGAGTGTTTACAGGCATGGAAAAAAAAATTTTTTTTTTAAAGAAGACGGCATTTTTTATTTCCTTCCTCTACACGAAATGCATTTCATTACAGCAGACTTCTCGGGCTCTGTGCCAGAAGTCTCACATTTGAAGGAAAACCAGTTAAAATAAAACAAAACTGATCCCACCCATTTTGATTTCAGTGTGGAAAATCTCTTGCCACGTGGGTCGGTTATAAAATAGAAGTTCAGAGTCACACCAGCTGAACCCGATGTATGCAGAGGATTTGGGGGATTCACACACACACACACATTGCCTTCTTCCTGTGGAGAAGGTGGTATTTTGCAAGCTGTTCGGTCACCAGCCGAAGTGAGTGGGCCACTGAGGTCTGTGTATCGCGCGTGATAATTGATCTATGGATTTATGCTTACATCTGAAATACATTTCCACAAGTTCAAAAGCCAGTCAGTGCAATAAAAGAGTATAGGGAAATGTGTATCCATCCTTTCATGAATTGTGTGGTTGCATCATAATTTTTAAATCATTTTGATGCCCAGTCTGGATGGAGATGGGGGTTTGAAAGGCAAATAAGTTACAGATGGACTTTAAAAAATATCCTCTGAAAGGAGTGAGGTGACTCCTCAGTAGGTCTGGGGACACATGTGAAACCAAGGGACGTTAGGGGCACAGAAGATTCAGGGTGGGATAAAAACAAATTGGTCTTTTAGTGAATTCCCCTCAGAGTGATAAGTACATGAATGCTATCATTTCTCCATCTTTTATCAGACCTTTAATTTATTTGATTTTTACAAATCTGACAAGTGTGAAGTGATATCCTACTTTGCATTTTCCTCATCATTAGCGTGTATGAACATTTTCTTATATGTCTCTTTCTTTGTCATTTAGATTTCCTCTTTGGTGAATTAACTTATTACAATATTTTGCCCATTTTCTACTGAGTTTTTTACTTAATTTTTAAAGAATATGTGTATGTAAATTGTCCCACTAACCTTGGTTCAGTGGCTCATCCTGTCTTCCATAATGTATAATAACTCATTTGTATCTATATATCTACAGTTCATGTCATTAATATTCATTTAATTTCATTAGTATGTAGATCATAGTCTTATATTTTCCTTTTTAGTCAACAAATTTTTATTTCATTAGTATTTTTCCCCTTAATTTTGTTACCATGTGTTCTTTTTATTTTGATGAGGAAATATTTTCTGTCCCACTGTCCCATTTCTGCTTCTTTGGAATTTATTAAGGTTTTACTGGGGCTTCCTACACTGTCCGTTTGGGATACTGTCCGGGCGCTTGTAAAGGCTTATTTTCTTTTTCCTGATTCTGGAGTTTAATACACACACGTCATCTCCCTTATTCGTTTTTATCTAAAGTTTTAAATTTTTGTACCCATTTCTTATCCACTATCTATCGTGAGTAGAAGAGGCACATTGAAATTGACTATTACTGCGATTCTGTGTACTTTTTGTTTTCTTTATTGTTTTTGCCTTAAGAAATTTGTCAGTGTGTTTCCTGGTGCACAGTCATCCGTATCTATTAGATATGCATGTGGATTGAGAATTTTCATGTTCCCTACCACAGCCTTTTTTCATGCTTTTTCCTTGAATTCAACCTTACTTATATTAAGATTAGAATCTCTCTACCTTTTTTTTTTTTTTTTTTTGATTACTCATTTGCTTATTGTTCCTTGGTCCACATTTTTATTTTCAGCCACATCCAGCCTGCGCTCCACCTCCTCCGTCAGGTCCCTCCGCGTTGACGTCCCCGTCGTGGGACAGAGTTGCGAGGCTGTGTAGAGTTCTGCAGCGCAGAGCTGCTGACTAGTCCGGGAGGTGCATTTTTGTTTTCTTTCTGGCCTTCACACTTTTCTACAGTTTACATTTACTGATAAAATCTAAGAGTAGAAGACATGATTTCTGTTATTTGTTCGATATCTACTAACAGCCACTGTGTCTTTTGCTTCTTACTTAGGCAACTGTGTCTGTTTTTTCCTGGCTCCGCTGTGTGTTGTGTGGCTCCCTCTCATTAGCGGAAAGTCTCAACTGCTATTTTTCATTTTGCAGTTTCTGCCGTCAGAACTTAGGCATTCCATTCCACGCACTCTTCCCAAGAGCATCTATTCACTGAGCGACTAAACCATATCTTTGCTGTTCTTTTCACTTCACCTGCTTTTTCATCCTGTACGTCGTTACCAGAATTTATTTAATTGATTAAATTATTTTTGTAGCTCCTTTAGTGCTTGTATTTATGCTTCTAAGTATAATTTCATGTTACTTGTTTTGTATTCTTTAAATTGTGTCTTTTAAACTCTGGGTATTAAAAAATCTGCCTATTACAGTATCTCATAACTTCTATCCCTGTTCTCTGAATTTTGATTTTATTTGTCCTGATTATATACATATACATACATATCTATGCATATCCTCATATGGTATATGTGACACTATGTATAGTGTGTATGTGTGTATATATATGTATCACACAATATGTCATATACCACATATATAGATTGATATAACATTTATATTATGTAAAGTATATGACATTCTCTTCTTTAACTATAAACCCATAGTTGTTTCAGACCTGTGGCTAAATGGAGTTGATACTCATGGGTAA
Source organism: Manis javanica (assembly GCF_040802235.1). NCBI lineage: Eukaryota > Metazoa > Chordata > Mammalia > Pholidota > Manidae > Manis > Manis javanica. The sequence continues at coordinate 174,776,871 of NC_133159.1, read as the reverse complement.
TATTTTTGCCCAGATTTTTCCATTCATCCCTTGGGTGGTGAGTCCTCCTCTAGCCATTTCTTCAAAGACAGGCTTTAGGGAAATACTTCTCCTGAGTTCCTTCATATACAGCAGCATCTGTCCATTTATTTTACATCAAACAGCAGTCTTCAGTATACACAGACAGACAGTTCTGGTTGCCTTTCGATTATTATATATTATCTCTGTATATTGTGAATTGTCCATGGATCATTTATTACCGGAAGAGTATTAGAGGCAGTGGGGAAGAGCATGGCTGTGTTCTCTTGTAGAAGGAATTCTCACTGACGGGTAGTAAAGCTCCTTATGACCCTGTGTGTATGCGTGTGTGTGAGAGAGACAGACAGACAGACAGACAGAGACAGAGAGAAGGGAAGTCGGGGAGAGGCTGCTCACAATTCAAAGTCTCTCCCCCCTCCCCTTCCTTGTTTACTGGCTGCTTCCTGCAAATATGGGGCACCTGTCTGTTTCTCCACTTGTTCTAACCACCTTACTGTTTCATTTCGCCAGACAGGTCCAAGGAGATCTCATTGCCAATCTGACTACCCAGTTTTAATCGTTCCAAACAACAGATAAGGGTTAGTCCTTCCAACGTGCCATGTATTTCGGAAAACCAGGTCCTTCTGGCGTTGCCAGAGGTAATACAGTTACAACGTGCTCTTCCCATCCCTCGGTTGATAATCAGGGCAGCTGGCAGCCCTTGAACGTTTATTGTGGTTGAGGTGACAGATGCCTCTTTGTTTTCTTGAGGATGACATGTGCATTCTTTTCTTTCTTACTCTAGTTTTTGGTGACTTCAAGAAGTGAAAGTAGCCTACTTGTCTCTACCCCAATATCTTGTAACTGAATTTTCGTTCTGCTAGTTTTGGCTTGAGGTATCTTAATCATTCAGTTTTAAGTATTTTGCAACATATAATTTTTTTAATGTGTTCATGATTTGTATAAAAGTTTGGTTTTTAGGTTCTAAACGTGAATCATTCCTACAAAAGGCCTTGAATTGGCAGGTTCTCCTACTGAGAAATAGTATTCCTTCAGAGCCTTCTCTGATGCACTCTTGCTCATCAGTCAACTCAAATGCTACCTTTTTACTTTTTGTAGTAAATACAGAGTGGTCTATATTTATATTAGCGGTGTAGAGCTCTGTTATTTTAGTGTCATCTTCATGGGAGGTTTAACTAGGTAAAATTGTTTTTTCTCTTTTTTAAAAATATAAATCAATTTCTATGAGGATAAGGGTCTTGTACCTCACTTCTTGCACATATATACCCTCAACAAAGATTTGTTGAATGAATGATAGAATGGAGTTAGACAGTCTTGGGTTCAAATATGAGCTTGACCACTTACTGAGTCATAAAAAATTAGGAAACATTCTTACCTTTTTTTGAGTCTTGGTCGATTTCTCATTAAAAGACAATAAATGGTAAGCATAGGATTTGGCCCGTAGCTTATGCTTCCTATGCTGTAGGTATTATTACTAATGTTAGGACTAGGTGTGGAAGAATTGTCACCAAGACAAATGCATGAAACTTACACAGTGTCATCTTTTGGGAAAAGTTGCTCAGTAGCTACCTCAGAAGGTGCAGTTTGCATTGTTCTTCTTTCATGGATATTTCATCTGCTGAACATAGTGAAATCGTGTCACCTCTATTTTGAGAGTGCCCTTAGAGACTCGCATCATTCTTTGTCTAAAAATTTACATTAGACTTCCATCAAATGTATAAAAACCTAAGATCTCTCTCTTTCACACACACACACACACACACCCTCAAGGCTGCCGTTAAGAAAAACATAAACAAGATGGCCTCAGGTGGCTATTCAAAAGCACGGAAAATATGAACTGTTTGGAAAAATTCAGCAGTAAAGGAAGGTCTTACACAATATTGAATCCAAAACCATCTAAACGTATTTAATCTATAGATTCTCTTCTGTTCCTTTTACCTATTTTCTTACTTGGGTCTAAGGTTTAAGGAAATGAAGACCTAAAATAGTTCCCAAGATTCTGCAAATCGCAAATGAAGAGAAAGTGAAAAGGCACTAAGCTGAACTTCACGCAGCCCACCTTGAACTTGGGTGATCATAACCCATATCCAGTGCTCTTTAAGACTAAAATCCAAACCAAAGCAGAGCAGAGATGACAACTCCTAGAAGCCTTGGCTTTGTGAGATGCAGCAATACTGCACCTTGACCAGAGCAGAGACCTCACCATCACAGGGCTTGGGGGTAGGATTTTTGCTGAAAAGCCTTAAGGTATAAATTAACCTACCAAGACTTCATTGTAAGGGCAGGAGATCAAGACTTAGAAAGAGAGTTGTAGGCTAAGGTAAGGAAATATCTTCCCCCTTGGGACAAGAAGTGTGTTTAGCCTAGAGTAGAGGTGTAGATGGCAGAAGGACCTCCCATTTAAGGGGGGCAGCTGGCTTTGGTCTTGTGTGCGAAGTAACTAGGGGACCAAACCAAGAAGACCAGACAGACCTTACGCCCAAGTCCAAAACGTGAGAGCAAGACCAGGGATGAGACCAGGCCCAGAGCGTCAGCATCCAAGACCACATGGAATTGGAGATGAGCAGAAACGGAAGCCGCCCAGGACTTCTGCTTCCAACTGGGACTTGGGTTTACTGGTACCTGAGTGAGTCAGCCTGAGTTTCAGGCATAGGTTTAGGGTAAATAATATCCAGATAACATCAACCCTGACTCAGTGGAAACCTAGTCTTGTTCACACCTATACAGGTTAAAAAATACAAATTTTAAATACTCTGCTTATGATGCCTGCATATTATTCCTATATGATATCATCGCTTAGCTTTTGTTTCTTTAATTTAAATGAAGACAACTGCTTTAAACTTTGCTCTGAAGAAGTCATACAATTGTTCTTGCATATTTGTAAGGTTTTCAGACTTGAAAATTTGATGACATTTCCTAGCTGCTCATCCCTTAATAACAATAGTCTCCCAGCTTGCTTGACAATTTTAGAACTTTAACATTTTATTCTTGAAAGAACTGAAAGTATTTAGTTTTTTCTAAATTTTCTCTTTCCTCTGCTGCTTGCCCAGATTAGAAAAAATAAAAATAAAAGACAAATACTGCCAGTAAGAAAATTTCATTTTGGGATCATTCAATTTCTGACCCTAATTTCCAGAGAAATTATGAGCTCAGTCATTTGGTAAGTGCAATACTAAGGATATCTCCCAGATGCCATGGGCTGTGTATCTTGCTTTAGGATTGAATGGAAATTTACTTGGAGAACTCCTGGTGACAAGATTACCCCGTCCCCCCATCCTGTTTCCAAAGTAGCCTCTGATGTTAGACTTTTTTTTTACTGATAAGTTTTAATGTGCTAACTTATTTGCTGTTTCAAAATTCATCAAGTCTGTAGGTTTCTCAGCATCCCTAGAGGACAGATTGGCTTGGATAAAGGAAAAGAAGAATCATTCAACAAATCTTTGTTGAGGGTATGTATGTGCAAGAAGTGAGGTACAAGACCCTTATCCTCATAGAAATTGATTTATATTTTTAAAAAAGAGAAAATGTCAAGAGACTTGCCAAAAAATACTATCATCTCACGTAGGGTGATAAGTTAGACATATATTCTATAATTACATATTCCTTAGACTCACACACTTGGCTCTTTCTAAAAAGTCTGTTAGAGTCTAGAAAACATGGGAAAAGGAAAAGAATATAGAATGATATGCGATATTGGTTTCTTGAAGTGATAAAACCCTATGTTGTCTCCTCCAAGACAGAACAAAATCAAGCCCAAACTGCTATTTTGATGACATATCCCAATGGGCATTCGAAAGAACTGTTGGGGCTGCTATCCAACTATGTTTCTGAAGGGATATAGAGAGGTTTCCCCACGTGCAGACTCAAGTCCAGAGGAAATTGTAGGCACCAAAAAACTCTGCATAATCTCTCTTACTATTTTCTGTAGACCTGTGACATATTCTCCTAGATTAAGTTTGCTAACTGGACACCCTAAACTAAATCTGGTCCACATATGTAACATGTATAGCCCACTTCTGTGGAACATATGACTTATAAAAATGTATATAAAACATATGTACAGTTTAAACATAAATATCAAAATGAGCATCGATTACCTGCCAGGCAACTTACTAAATAAGATATCACCTTAAAAGTGCCCCAAGTCACCCATTTGACCTTTCCAGATTGCATCCTCTTCTGTGGAAAGGAGAATAATGACCATCCCCACTCAAAGACGTACAGGTCCTAATCCCAGCAACCTGTGATTATGTCAACGTACGTGATAAAAAATGGACTTTGCAGATGTGATTAAGTGCAGAGCCTTGAGATAGGACGATTATCCTGGATTTTCCAGGGAGGCTCAGTGTAATCGCAGGGTCCCTCTAAAAGGGATGCAGGAAGACTACGAATCGGTCAGAAGAAGAAGATGTGACAGTGACCAGAGGCTAGGATGATGCCCCACTATCCAAGGGATAGAGGCAGCCTCTAGCAGCTCAGAGAGGGGGAGGAATGGGTTCTCCCCTGGAGCCTCCAGAAGGAATGGAGCCCTGCCACCATCTTGGCTGAGCCTGACCTCTAGAACTAAAGGAAGAATGATTCCATGTTTTAAGTCAGTAAGTTCATGGTAATTTGTCATATCAGCCATAGGAAACTAACATACCCTCTCTTCCCTCCCTTTATATGTAGACAGGTTCCCCCACCTACAGACGCAAGTCCAGAGGAAATTGGAGGCACCAAGAAACTTTTCATCATCTTTCTTATTATTTATTGTAGACCTGTGACATATTCTCCTAGATTAAGTTTGCTAACTGGACACCCTAAACTAAATCTGGTCCACATATGGAACATGCACAGCCATCTGCACATATAACATGCACAGTGTCATCAAAAGCCACTATCCTGCCTTTTGTGATAAGTATTCACTTGCTTGTATATTTGATTTTAAAGTTGTACCACCTATGCGTGTGTCCTTAAATGATGCACTGTTAAGTTTGTAATTCTGAATAGCAAGCCCAATTCTTGCTGGGTAAGGACAGGGCAGTATTGCCAAAAAATATACAAGAAGGCCACGGAACAAAACAACTAGGCAGCAGGTCTGGTTTTAGTTCCCTGAGAGTTTGACAAATATCCTCCTGGGGAAATTCATAGGCGAGTTGATGAGTAAGGCTTGAGTCACCTAGGACTCACCAAGCTGGTGTACCTGGTGTGGCTATAGTGTGAGCTTGGGACTAAATAAATATCTAAATGGGAAATAGGAATGCTAGGTCCCTCTCTGAAGGTTTGTTTTTTTCCTTTATAGTCTCTCTTCTATCTTGCTTGGTTTCTTCTGGTCCCCTCCCCAACACAGTAGAGGCTTTTGAGTTATCTGTTGATTCTTGGCTGTCAGCTTGATGAAGAACAGTAGAGACTACACACTGGTTAGAATGATGCTGCTGGGACTACTGCTGGTATTACTGTAGGATGATCTAGACGGGCCACTGCCTTAGGATTCCTTGATCCCTTAGGATCCTGAAAGAATACTGGCCAGATCCCCAAGAGAACATTTTCCCAGTTTCTTGTCTGAGGGTTAAGGTCAGGCTACCAGTATGTTTGGAGCCAAATGAGAGAAGAGGGCCGGGGTGAAGGGTGTCTTCTTTGGAGATTCATCATGCAGGCTCCTTGATTCCCCTGTTGTGACTCATTACACACCCACATGCTCATCCTTGCCTGGCATCCCCCAATCTGCAGACACTCTATTTTACACTGGCCACAGGACAAGCGTATTAATTATTGGAAGTGTGGGAGAGGAACAGCTGCTCAGAGTGTGTTAGAGTGAGCAAGTGGGAATCCAAGTGCTTCTCAGCCCACTTCTCAGCCCTTCTGGTGTTAACCGTCTTGAATTCTTCCTCATTTCAGGGGCATTGGGTGCCGCTTACAGAGCTTTCTTAAAATTCTGATAGAAAATACCTTTCCTTATTCCAAGCCTGAGACTTGACTTTCTTGGGCCAGTTAAGTCAGTTACCACTGGCCGATCCCCTTACCCAGCTTCCTGAATTTTATTGCTGTCGCCTCTCTCCAGTTTTTCACAACTTTGATGTCTACACCTTTCTGTTAATCACTTTAGTATAATTTTTAACAAGATGAGAAAAAGGAAATTTAATGGGTCTATTTAATCTACCATATATGTATATAGGTGTGTGTGTGTGTATGTATGTAAATATAATGGAAATGTTTGTCAATATGTAAAAATAAGGATATAATAAAATATTGCAGATCAAAATCCAGTTTCATGGCTTCTCTTAACCAAAAGAAGGCTCATGACAGTAGGTAGTTGTATCTACTTTGTAACTGCCTTCTTTAAAGAAAGCATGCACTATTTTGTTAAACACAGTCCCCACCACTCCCTATTGTCTTACACCCAGAGCATTTCATTCATTCCTAGGGCTTGCTTGGCCTCCATAGGATTTTTAAGTTTGTAGCTCCTTTAATTCAAATAAAATAAGTGATAGTTGCTGATGGGAGGAATAATAATTATGCAGGGGCTGGTTTTGATAACTCTGAATAAAGCCACTTGTTATATTTCTAAATGCAAAATACTTGAAGGGCCATTAGAGGTGGTTCATTAAAAATTTGTGATATCAAAGCAGCCTTACCCTTTCTCTTTACTCTCTCTAGAGGTAGTAGACATTCTTCTCGATACATCCTGTGAATTAAAGCCAAGTGTAGGAAAACCATACTTGAGTCACACAAACAAGCAATACCCCCATTTTTTAATATCATGAGGAGGATATCCAAGTGTACTTTTTTCCATTTCTCACTTTGTAGTCCTGTAATTTGTATTTCTAGTATGACACCACATGCTGCCTTATATTTAAAAATGTATGTATCATATTTGCCGTGGTAGGCTGCAAGTTCACCAGTGGAAGGGCTTCTGTTTTGTTAGCTGCTGTATTCCCAGGACACAGGAAGTAGTGGGTACTAAAAGACTTGTTGAACAAATGGATGTATATATATAAATTATTTTAATGAATGTGTTTAATATTCTAGAACAGCGTTTCCTAAATTGTTTCTTGGGAAGATTAGTTCTATGTAATATTAATATTTTATACAAGGAGAATGTTCCGTGATCATTACGAATTTGGAAAATGGATGAATCTCTTTACTACAGGACTTTCTGAGCCTTCATTAATTTCATTTGTCAGCAATATTTATACACGTTTACCATTTGTTCTTCACTATAGTCTTCACTATGCTTTAAAGATAAACAATATCTACATTGATACTGCTATTGTGGACCCTAAAATCTGACCATGTGAAAACAAGAGGGGGAATCGGTGGACTGTTCCCCTTCTAATTTATTTAAACAACAAATCCCTTTCTGAAGAGTATCTCATGGTGCTCGTATTTCATGGAACACCCTTTGGGAAACCTAGCTCTTGCCATAAAAGTAACTATTTTAATTCTGAAACTAGTTGAGAATTTTTATGTGCAATTAATTCCAGGCCCTGTAGTAAATGGGGACTAGTAGATTATAAATAGCACCAGATATGGTACTCTAAACCCAATCAAACTTTTCCAACTCCATTTAAGAAAACGTAGTGGAAAAACTAGTTCCCACTGGAGATATAAATCAATTCCAAGGGGAACTAATGACTTCACTTGCCACTCAGCTTTTGAAGCCAATCTCAGAAGGTGAAAAGTATAATAATCGATACAGAATATCGCCCCAACAGGACCCAGACACTTACTGGTGCCATGCCGGAATTGGCACAGTTTTGAAAGTCATTTTTATGGTGCCGAAGATGCTTCTGTGTCTTCCCAGTGAGCGGTGTTTAATGGCAAGACCCATCATGACAGATGTTTTTCACATACCAACCAACCTGAATTACCCAATCTCAAATACCTTAAACTCAGAGAGTATGTTTTGGAGGAAGGCCAGATTCTATTAATTAACTTTTATCTCTCTCTCGGTCATTTTCTCTCTCTCTCACACACACACACACTTACCCTTTTTTAAAAAAAATAAGGGCAATAAAGTTTCAGTAAACCTCAGGAATCTAATGTTTACTTTAATTAGCAATAAGCCTTTGAACAGGGAAACACACCGAGGTGTATTGTATCAGTACATTGAACTCCATCCCTACAAGATAAGTGCTGACGTTGTCATCCACTGATATTCATTATTTTTATAATTTATCTGTATTTGTATTTTTTGCAAATTACAGTTCCCATGTGAGGTTAAACTGTAAATAGAGGACACTTTAAAGGTTATGGACCCTATTGTGATATGACTCAAAGATTCCTAATTAGACTGATTAGATTCCTAATGACTCCATAAGATGTGATTATACCCCCCAAGTATATCAATAAAGCTTCACAGAGGTCTCCTAAGACTGTAGTCATTCCTAACGCGATGAAGAAGTGAGGGAGCACACAAAGTGCAATACACCTAGCTCTTGCCCTCGAGGGGTTTGCATTCTAATTTAAATAAGACAGAGTAAGGAAACAGATAATTAACCATACTAAACCATATTAAGTCATATTCCATATTCTTAAGTTGGCATGAGAGGGGAAAGGGAAATACAGAACTGGGTTGCTTTGCTTTAATTTATTTTCATATATTCTATTTTATAAGTGCAAACGAATCTTTTTTTTTTAATGGAAACCATAGAGTTGAGAATGAAGACAATTCAATAGTTATGAGCTTGTGGGGAAATAACAGTAATGACATGAAGAAATAATAGACATTTACTGAGTGCCTACTTTGTGTCAAGCAGTTCATATTCATCTTCTGCCAACTTGGCAATGGCCCAAAAGGAGCTGTTTTTACTATTTTATTAATGAGCAAAATGTGATTCCATGGTATTTAGGTAAATTGCTCAATATTTAGTTGAATACAGAATGTGCATTGAAGAGCATCCCAGTCTCACCCCAAAGTTCTGATCCTACCACATCAATTTCCTCCTAAGAAATGGACATATTCACATCTTTGGCTGCCCAGTGTAATTTGTTGACACCCCAAGATGCATCTGCAAGATTTTATGCTGGGAGTGCAAGGACCACTGCCCAGATGCTACCTCTAGGTTAGAACCTAGATCTGAGAATCATTAGCAAGGTGCTAACGCTGGCATGGGAGACCATACCTTCTTTGGCATGAAAGAGAAGCCTTAAAAAAAAAATCTAAACATTTGATTATGGTCAGAAATAACCATCTCTAAGGAGACTGCTGCCAATTTCTACGCCAGAGCCAGGGTCCAGCTGCCAAGAAGCCAGCACCCGATTATGACAATGTCATTTTCCTGCATAGTTGTGCGGACCTGACAAGATCATCCCAGCATATGACAAGACACCTGCACAGGCTTGTCTCAGAATCAGTTGCTAGGGCTGCTAAAAGGCCTGAACAGGTTGAGCCAGGGAGGTGGATGCAGAAGTAATTAAAACACACACACATTCACGTGCATGTGCTCCAGTGCACACACAGGTGCGTGCGCACGCGCACACACACACACACACACACACACACACACACACACACACACACACCACTACCACCAACCCACTCAAACACCTGTAGCTTCATTTGCAATTAATAAATTAATTAAAATGTTCTCGTGGGAAAACGGCTTAGTGAAACCCTACGTTTACTGTAATGAAACCGAGCCTCAAGAACTGCACTGTAATAATACCGATCACACCAGAAAGTGAGGTTATTGGTTGGTCTTTTACATACAGAGAGGGGAATAATACATTTAACTACTCAGTTTTTCCCTCCCTCTTTGTGCTTTTCGGTTGACTAATGTCTGCTGAGGATATGGCCTCAACTTAATTAAAGGAGAGGGAAAGAGACAGAGTCCAACAGCAAAGGCTATATTAATTTCAACAGACTCTGTATTATGGCTGTTTTCCCCTTAGAATCAAAGCTGAAGCCAAAGTGCACATTAAAAGGTATAGGTTTGAAAGAAGTTTTTTTTAAAAAAAAAGAAGAAGAAGAAAATAAAATAACAAGTATTGGAAACTTTCAATGATATACGTCATCATATATTTTTTAACTTAAAAATATATTATCTGCCCAAGCTACCATGGTGAGATGAAGGAGTATTAGGTGGGTGTATGTTTCCCTTCATCTTTCGTTAGATTAACTTTCACTGGATGTTATGATGTGCAATACTTGTGCATGTCAATTAAGATGTACAGGCACAGCTCATTTTATTGAGCTTCATTTGATGGTGCTTCACAAGTACTGCACTTCTTACAGGTTGAAGGTGTGCAGCAACCCTGTGTCAGGCAAGCTGATCGGCGCTATTTTTCCAGTAGCATTTGTTTACTTCATGTCCCTTTGTCCCATTTTGGTAATTCTCACAATATTTCGAGCTTTTTCATTATTGTTATGGTTGTTATAGTGATCTGTAATCGGCGATCTATGAGGTTATTTTTGTAATTGTTTTAGGGCGCCATGAACCATGCCCATTCAAGACAGTGAACTTAATCGATAAGTGGTGTGTGTATTCTGACTCTTCCTCCAACCAGCTGTTCGCTTCTCTCTCCCCCAGGCGTCCCTATTTCTTCAGATACAATGATATTGAAATTAGGCCAGTTAATAATCCTAACAATGGCTTCTAAGGGTTCGAGTGAGAGGAAGAGCTGCGTGTCTCTCACTTTAAATCAAAAGCTAGACATGATTATGCTTAGTGAGGATGGCACATCAAAAGCCAAGGCAGGCTGAAAGCTAGGCCTCTTGTGCCAAACAGTGAGCCAAGCTGTGAGTGCAAAGGGAAAGTTCTGGAAGGAGGAAAAACATGCTACTTCAGTGAACACATGGACACTAAGAAAGTGTAACAGCTCTATTGCTGATATGGAGAAAGTTGTGGTCTGGATAGAAGATCAAACCAGTCACAGTGTTCCTTTAAGCCAAAGCCTAGTCCAGAGCAAGACCCTAACTCTATTCAAGGCTGGGAGGGCTGAGAGGTGAGGGAGCTGCAAAGAAAAGTCAGAAGCTAGCAGAGGTTGGTTCATGAGGTTTAAGGGCAGAAGCCGTCTCCGTAACAGAAAAGTGCAGGTGAAGCAGCAGGTGCTGATGGAGCAGCTGCAGCAAGTTACCCAGAAGATCCAGCCGAGGTAATGAATGATGGCAGCTACGCTCACGGACAGATTGTCAATGTAGATGAAACAGCCTTATACTGGAAGATGATGCCATCCGGGACTTTCATAGCTAAAGAGGAAAAGTCTATGGCTGACTTCAAAGCTTAAAAGGACATGCTGATGCTCTTATTAGGGGCTAATGCAGCTGGTGATTTTAAGTTGAAGCCAATTCTCATTTACCATTCCAAAAATCTTAGGGTCTGTAAGAACCTTGCTAAATCTACTCGGCTCTATCAATGGAACAACAAAACCTAGATGATGGTATTTCTGTTCTCAGTATGGTTTGCTGAATGTTTGAGCCCACTTTCGAGACCTACTGCTCAGGAAAAAAAATTCTTTTCAAAATATTACTATTCATTGACAATGTACTTGGCCACCCAGGAGATCTGATGGAGATGTGCAAGGAGATTAATGTTGTTCTCATGCCTGGTAACACAACATCTATTCTGCAGCCCATGGATCAAGGAGTTGTTTTGACTTTCAAGTCTTATTATCTAAGAAATACATTCAATGAGGCTAGAGTTGCCATAGTGATTCCACTGATGGATCTGGGCAGAGTAAATTGAAAAGTTTTTGAAAAAGATTCACCATTCTAGATGCCATTAAGAGTATTTGTGGTTCATGGAAAGAGGTCAAAATAACACCATTACCAGGAGTTTGGAGGAAGTGAGGGATTCAAAATTTGAGTGGATGAAGTCACTGCAGATCTGGTGGAAATCGCAAGAAAATTAGAATTAGAAGGGGAGCCTGAAAATGTGGTTGAATTGCTGCAATGTCATGATAAAACTTGAATGGATTAGGAATTACTTCTTGTAGATGAGCAAAAAAAGTGGTTTCTTGAGATGGAATCTACTTCTGTTGACGATGCTGTGAAGATTGTTGCAATGACAACAAAAGATCTGGAATATTACATAAACTTAGTTGATAAAGTAGGGGCAGGGTTTAAGAGGATTGACTCCAAGTTTAAAAGATTCCTACTCTTGGTAAAATGCTATCAAACAGCACGGCATGCTACAGCGAAAGTGTTCACCAAAGGCAGAGTCAGTCCACATAACCAGCTCCACTGTAGTCTCATTTTTTTTTACACCTCTTGAAAAATTTTATTGATACATTAGTGGATAAACAAAATACTTATTTTAAAGAATTGTTACAGCCACCCCAACCTCAGCAGCCAACACCCCAATCAGTCAGCAGCCATCAACATCAAAGCAAGACCCTCCACCAGCAAAAAGATTGTGACTCACTGAAAGCTCAGATGATGGTTAGCATTTTTTAGCAATAAATTATTCTTTAGTCAAGGTATGCACATTGCTCTTTTAGACATAATGCTATTGCCTATTTGGAGAGTTTAGTGCAAACATGACTTTCATATGCATTGGGAAAGCAAAAAATTAATTTGACTTGCTTTATTGCAATATTTGCTTTGTGCATTAACCTGGAACCAAATGTGCAATATCTCTCAGGTAAGCTTGGGTACAATTACCCACCAAAATACAATTTAAGACCATTTTTCCTTGTCTCAGTGCTGCCACAAGATGTAGTCATTTAATAATCTGATCACAGGTTCATTTCTTACTGTTTCTTTCATTTATTCATTCACTTATTCATTCCTTTATTCACAAGCACTCAAGTTCTTTTCATAGTCCTTCTCCTCAAGGAGTCACAGCTTCAGGCAGGGTCTCTCTGCATGGTTGACATTTTGAACTGGATCAGTCTTTGCTTGGGGCTGGGGGCTGTCCTGTGCATCACAGAATGTGTAACTGTATCTCTGCGTCTCACCTGAAAACGTCAGTAGCGCTCCCCATCCGACATGGTGACATTCACAGATAACAAACCCAGAAGTTAGATGTCCCCTGAGATGGCAGAGTTACCCTGAGTTGACAACTGTTGCTCTTAGGGACTTGGTACCTCTTTGTAAATCCTTGAAGTTTCCTATCTGTATTCCTTCTCCACTATTCTCTAAACATAAAACCCTGCCTCTCTCCAAAAGAAACAAAAGGAGCTCCTTAAGTCCATGCTTCATTGCACGCATTATTAGTCCCTCACTGAGTTGATTGGCCATTGTTCTTCCAGTGGCTGAGGCACAGATGTCAAACCCATAAGACAAAACCCCATCAGGCTAGGAATTTCGGAAATCTTAAGTCTCACATATCAAGAAGGTAATACTTATTGCCTACAGTGCAGGACTGGTACAAGGGATGGTTAAAGAACACCTGGTCTGGCAGGAAAGGAGCACGCAGCTACAGCTTCATCCCCTTCATCTCAGCTAACAGGAGACGAATAAGGCCCCACATTTTGTTTTTGGACAATTTTGTGGTTGTTTCCTAGTTTCCTTACCTAGACATTTTTAACATTTGTGAAACGTGGGATGCCCTACCTCTTGTAGGTGTTTCATCAGAGACTCAAGTTCTATCTCTGAAAAAGGTAAATGATGGTATTTGGTGATCAGGCCAGTGAATCGGAGCTGACTTGCCCGGCTTTTCTCACCAGGTGCCTGCTGGAGCCACTGCATCAGGCAGCCGTTCACCATGCCTTCTGTGGATTTGTGCCTCCTGATTGCTCCATTTAACTGGAAAGGAGCCCTGTAGGGATGGGGGTCTAAGTATTTGGTGCTTTTAATATCTTGGAAAATAGATCCAGCCACAAACGCTTTCACTGTGCAAACCTTTTCTTCTTCCTCCTTAAGGAGTCCAAAATGCTTCAACTCAGAATTAAGACATTAGCAACTAAAGATATCCTTGGTGCATCTTTGAAATTTGGTCTTCTTGAAATCATAAAATGACTTTTTGTGAAAGTATGGAATTATTTGAGTAAATGACTGAAAAGTTGGAGCCTCACAACATGAAAAGAGACTTTTAATGAAGAACAAAAGAATGGTCGTCTGGTCTCAGAATAGCTCTCTGCTTCTTAGAGTTGCCACAATGAATGCTTTGATTCAGAATATGGTGTTTGTTCCCTATGATAAGAACCTCAAAATTAACTAGATGCCCTCTAAACATATTTAGCATTTTTTGTGTTGTACTATATTTAGGCTTAGAAGTGGTTTAGTTTCATGCATTTCATTTCTCCTACACATTTTCCACTGGTTCTACTCACAACTCTTATCCTCTCTTCCTCACTTCATTGCAACTTATTTTTACTGTCATCTGTATCATGAAATGAAGACAAGAGTGTAGGGAGGGTGAATTGAAAAAATTAAAAATAAATTAACACCTCCTGGGAACAAAATTTAAATGTTTTAGAGGTATTATCTCATTTAATTTTTATAATAACCTGGGAAGGGAAATATTATTATCCCCTCTAAATTTAAAAAAAAAATGAGGAAACTGAAGTTTGAAGAAATTAACATTCCAAAACTAACAGAAGTGTTGAGTGATGGAGCTGCCATTCAAAGTTAAATGATAAAACCCATATGCTTTGTCTTTGACCCTCTTACCTACTAGATGTGTCTCTAACACATTCTCTCCAGGCCCCGTTTCAAGTGTATCAGAGACTGAGCTATCCAGGTGGGGTCTCCAGCTTGTCTCCTGACTTCGTCTCAGTGAACCCTCTCAGATTTCTGAGACCAGCCATTCTGAATCAAGGCTGCTGCCCCTGCTCACTTCAAGTCTTATTCTTGGTGTACACAGGATTTGGGGATGTTTTGACATCTTCCTTTATCCCACCAGCAGCTGGGTAACATCTTATACCAGAAACAGCAGCAAGTGAGAGTTTATGTTGTCCTGGGCTTACTGAGGAGCAGGCCTGTGTGCAGGGCTTTGCTTGTGTTCCAAGCTTGTAGGAACCCCGTGAGATCAGGGATACTCATGTTCAGATGCGGAAGCCGAGGATTCGGCAGGAGACTGGAAGATCGAAGTGACTTGCCCAAGGTTGCACAGCGGAGCTGGGAGTCAAATCCCAGCTGATCCACGGCAGCTCTTCTGTACCAGGTGGCCGAACTACCCAGAGACCTGACTCCGGAGCTGCTGACTGGGTGGGCTGCAGAGATAGTATTTCCTTCCATCTGCCCAGCACTGGATTTTGTGTGCAGTAAGAGGGAGCACCAGGGCCAAGAAAACACCCTGTGCTCGGCACCACTTTGGTTTACTCAAGTACGTAAGTGCTCGAGGCCATCACTTGCTGGAGGCGGGTCTCTTCAGCTCAGATAAGAGAACGGTTGTGCAGGGCGAAAACAGCTGACAGTTCTCAAGGAGAGCCCAGATTTTGGCTGTTGTATCCCTTGATGTTTACATGAATTTAGAGGGCCAGGTTTAATTTGACAGTATCTTTGGGAAATCTAATTAGCAAATCATAGGGTTTCCGTCGGCTGATTCTCCAGATAGCAATTTGTGCATACCATAAACACAAGCCAGAAGAGAACAGCAGAGGAGCCTCTGAGGGTACAGGCAGGTCCCGGGGCAGGAGTGCTGACTCAGCCCAGGTGAGTCAGATGTGCAGCAGGTCCTGGCTGCACACGTCTCAGCTTCCTTCTGCTCACAGGTCTGAAAGCCCACAGAGGAAAGGAAACAAGCAGTGTTTGGATGTATTTGGTAAAAAGGAGCCCAGTTGTCCTTCTTACTAAAGATCTTGAGGGGCTGAGATAGAAATCGAGATTTTTCTCTTCGGGTAGTGACTATTGAGTCAAATCTTCTTTCTTCGCACCTTTGCATGATTGTTTCAAATATGGCATTGATAAAAAATAGTTTTTGCAAACAGCCCCGTTGAGAACATCATAGCAGGCTTTGAGTTAAATAAGCCCTGTGTCAAACTTAGCAGCACCACCATCTAGATATGTAAATGATTTAACATCCATGAATCTCGGCTTCCTCATCTGAAAATGTGGGATTAAAAATAGCCTTTCTCACTAAAGAATCCTGTGGAACACCTCTCTCTAAGCAAATCATGTAGCACATAGTAAGTGTTCATTGACTGCTGTCAGCATCATTTATTATGGGGACATTGAGCATATGCTAGTTTTAAAATTGGCAGCTATTGTGTGTTATATGCCTGTTCTAGATCAGATGCTTCACACACATTATTTTTATGCTACACAAAAATAAGATATGGTTGAAGAAATGGTCAAATTTCAGTCTTTTTTTTTTTTTAACAGCTGGATCCCTCGGACCATTTTAAAACCTAATGTCCTAAGTGGAATGTAGGATCTAAGAGGGAGTCACATAAATATGCCTGACCATAAGACAGTTTTATTGACAAAACCATCCATCAAAAAAAAAAAGACTCACCTTAAATTTCAATCTTTAAGAAGCCTCTCCTATTATAGGATACTCTTTTAGTTAGCTATTTTGAAATGCAATTAGTAGTTTAGAAAGACAGATTAACTTGTAGGTATATCAATCAATATTAGTTTTTAATGCATATAGGATTACTTGAGAGTGTAAGTTTTTAAAAAAAGTTAAAAATCATGTCCTTGTAAATTAGGATTAGGCATTTACAGATCACTTTAAAAATGAAGTCTGGTATGATGGTCACAAATATACCTGCAATCAACTGAACCAAACAAATATCTATTCCAAATGGGGATTATGGCTTGTGATAAAACTTCCAGTAACAACATATTCATGAATGCATAAAGGACAGAGTCACAAATACTTCGAAAGAGGTAAAAGTCACTTGCTTTGAAAAAAGTATTATAAATGGCTCAAAAAGTTTTGTTTCTTAAAAAAATTCTGTTCAAATTTTTGAAAAAAAATGGTTTTATGAAATATGAATGGGAAGTGAATTATTCTAAATTAATCTCATTTAATATACTACAGAGTTATCAATAAGTTACTATGTTAATAAGTTATTTTTCTCCTTGTAAGTTTTATTTTCATGTAGGCAAAAAAAAAACCAAACAACCCTCTGTTTAAGAACATTAATTAACATATTTTAGGAGATGCACAGTAGTATTGAATAGTATTGCTGATAGCGAGTTACTATGCTCATTGTATTCTAATCAGATACCAGTGCTAACTTCAAGGAATTCACCGAATGGGAGGGAAGATATGGCATATTTTAAAAATAGCTATTATATGTGATAGGAAGTGACAAAGCCATGACAGAAGTTACAAGTAAACTATTTTAGGAATTCACTGAGATTTCAAAATCAACCACAAGTATGAGGTCTAATAGGTTTCTTTCTATGTGTTTGTTTTTGTTTTGCTTTTGTCTGTTTCTTTGGTGGCTTGAGGTTGGAGGTTTAGTGAGAGGAGTAAGTAGGGGTGACATATCCATGATGTGAAGCATATCCACGCCATATTTGACTGTGTCAAAGATGTCCATTGGATTAGATTCAGGTTTAAGTGCATAACCACTGCCATCGCCTATCCGCAAAATCAAGTTATGATGGCTGATATCATATCAGTTATCATTCTAAGGGTGTCAAATAATCCTGCTATACCTTAATTATTCTTGAATAAAGTAAAAAAAAATGATTACCAAAAAGGAATGTGGGTGTCAATCTCCAAGCCAGGGAATAAAGGTGATTCTGAAAGTATAGAGTATTAAGACCAGTAAGAAAATCATTCCATATCTTTGTGTGTTCAAAAATATATTCATGTCATCTCCATACATCGCCTTAGTATTTTGGCATCCTATGAAGTCATGTACAGGTGATATTTTATAGCCTCATCCTCGGAAAAATAACCTCATCCTCTGTAGCTTTGGAGAGGCCACTGACCCATCTGAACATCCTCAGGGACTCAAATTTACATTTAATAGTGTATCTGCTTCCTCTCTTGGTTCATTATGGTGATAAACTACTGTTTCCCTTAAACTGAATTTAGGTTTTTTTAAAATATAAATATGCTTGTTTATTTAAATTCTTCCTTCCAAAGCATTACAGAATATACATATGCGTGGTCATATTTAAAGCATATTATCTAAGAAACCACTAGAAAAGTGGGGAAATCAACCTAGAGTTACAGCCTTACTTTTACTCTGCAAAGTAACTTTGCACAAAGGAAAAAAAAAGTTCCCACAAACACATGAATTGGTACACAATTCTAAATCCAAGACTACACATGCGTGAAAAAGTCAGTTTATTACTTAAAGCCCAGATCCAAAGAACTAGTTTGAATTTTTTCACTACCACCCACCCAACTATTTGGAGTAACAGAGGTGCTGTCTGGAGTTCTAATGGCTCTATCAAGCTGCTTTACTCTTCACCTATAACTAACCTCAGATAGAATTTCATTTCTCTCTTGGCTGTGAACTCTCATGATGAATCAAGGCTGTAATGGATTTGCAATTGTCTTTTTTTTTCCTGAAGCATTATTATTTTCATTGGATGCGAAGAGATCTCTTTTCTTTTCTCCCAAGCAAATGTATGACATCTGGCTCTTTTCCCCCCTGTCGAAAAGGCATTCTGCCGTGGCTGGGCCATGATTGCACAGTTGTTAAACAGCAGGGATTACCAGGCAGGACAGTATTAAGTGGTATTTAACAGCAAGACCAAAGTTCTCTGTCAAATGCCTGACTTAGGGCTCCTTGACTGTTAGCATCTCAGCCCCGAGACCTTTTGCACGGAACCATTTTTCATTCTGACAACAAACTACTGTGGCTATCCGGGGTTGCTTTGCTGGAGCTGACAGCCAAGCATTTCTGTGGCAGAAATATTGCCACAGAGTACGGGATCAGGCATGGAGGGGAGACGTTTTTATCCCCTTTCACTTGAAGCGCAATGGCATTCCAAGCAGTAGGTGTCCTGAGTCAATGACTGGTTAATCTATTCAGTATGATCCCTTGTCTAGTCATAACAATAGGGAGGTGGGGGACAGGGGAGTGTGGAATATTGGCCTCCCAATGTGATTGTCTCAAGTGCACATTACCTTGTCCATCTCTTCTAGGCACATTCTCATTGACGTAGGCTGGGGAGGGTGACCACTGAGACTGTCAATTTAAGAACCATTCTCTAAAAGGTTTTTTATTTGAGGGAAGAGGGAGAGAGAGAGGTGTTTGACAGTTCCCTAAAGTTTAAGCCCAGCCATTTTATGACCACAGTAAGACATCAGTTATGGAACTTATGATATGATGGGTGCAGAGGCAGGAAATAAAAGAAAGAACTTAATGAAAGTTTAATCTTCTGGGGAGTTTGTGCCCCACAGAGGCATAAATTGAGTGACCTAAAACTAAATTTCCCTGTCAAAGGCTGGCATCGAGTTCATGCACATTTTACAGCTATACTAGAAAGGAATATATATATTTTAAAAATAACTGTTTCTATTCTTAAGTGAGTACCTGGAATTGCTGATGGAGGCTAAGAAGTGCTCACAGGAGATTTATTAGAGAGGTTATTGCTTCTGTGTGCACCGTGCCTTCTAGAGGAGTTCTCTGTACAGTTGTCTGGTCCAGATTTTAGCCAACCACAGCTGGTATTTGACTGGCTGAGAAGCTGAAAAAAACTCTTTGGAGCTGTCACATCAGGCTGCCCTGTCTGGGATCTGGGCTGCTAAGTCGGTGTCACAGCTGTGCATCAGAACTAGTAACACTGGTTCCTGGGTGATACGTGGTTCCCTGTCTGTGTTACGTTACATGTAAGGCATGCAGTTGGAGGTCACGTGGCCAAGCCTGGCCTGACTTTCCCAGATCTCCGGTGTTTTTGGTCCTAGAGAGTGAGCAGAAAAGCTGACTAAGACATGAAGAAGGGTCATATCAGGTGATAAGATGACACCTAAAAGATGTCATGGTTACCATCTCCTTTTTCTGACAACAGCTGCACTTGGGTAAAACCTGTGCTCACATAAGTCAGGAAAGCCTGGCTGCTCAGTCTTAATATCGTGCCTCGCATTAAACCTAGCACACCTGCTCCTTGATCAGAAATGACAGTGGGAAACCTCACACGTCATGGGTAGACCTTTTCCGATTGATTAGATCACTTCCATAACAAGTCATGACCAAGACTCTTCAAACACGTGGTGTGTTTTGGTTGGTACAATAAGCATTCTGTCTGGAATATGTGACACATTTGCAGGAGGATAAGAAATTATGTAAGAGAGGCAAGCACAATCTCTGATATACATGATGAAAATAAACATATAATAAGAATCAACATTTAATTGTTGGAAGAGGACTAGTAGAGGTTGCATTCAACATTAGTAATAGTCGCTTCCAGACTGAGTTCATAGGAATATACCTTCAATGCAAAGGGTGTTCTGTATTCAGGCCTGTTTTCATGTGTTAGGGTTTTGTTACATTGCAACAAAAGAAAGTTAAAGGAAACATCAAATGAAATATTTTTTTGTAAAACTCAATTTAGGAACCGGTTTGATGGTAGTAATACAAACACACACACAAAAATATTGTTTGTGACACTAGATTGATTACTTATGATTATAAAATGATCTGATTTAAGGCTTCCAAGTCATTGAACCATTTTTTTTACTAGAAGAAAGAGTATTGATTGTGGATTCAAATCCTTTCTTTACTATTTCTAAGCAACTTTATTTTTTAGTTATTAAATATGATTAGACCTTTCAGGGGGCTTGGCATATAGTAATTGTTAAATACATATGAGCTCTTTTTTGTGACAGCAGATGTACTACGAGTTACTTGAATGTCAAAAGTGAAGAAATTAACTTTAAATAGGAAAAAACGTGGTAGAATAATTAATACTTAGTTAGTTTTGTATCTACAACACAGTAAATGTTTACTTAAATTGCAAAATTCTAGCTGACTGTGAAATGGAGGGAATGTCTTCAGTTATTTTCAATTGCTAATTGAGTTTAAAGTGGGCTCATCTTCTAGGCATTTGAGGCCCTCTGATTATAGCTTCCAAACTGGATTTTCAGCCTTTTTCACACTTCAATATATACTTAGACATGCACCAAACACTCGTTTTGGCCAAGTGCCACATGGCCTAGCACTTTAACCAATATCTGTCCAAACCTCAGATAGAAGCTGAAATTCAAGATCACTACCATAGAAATGATTGCTGGGATATGAAGATATATATGACATTTTATTAAGAAATCCCATTAATTTCACATTTTTATCATTAAAATTATTATTGTCAAACACATGTGCATTAACACTCTACTGTAAGAGCAATTCTTTCATGGAAGAATCGGCCCCTAGATCTTTTTTTTTTGAAGCCTGTTTTAAAAAAACTTATTTCCACCCCACCAAAAAAGAAAACTGCAGACCAATATCCCTGATGAACGTAGATGCAAAAATACTCAACAAAATATTAGCAAACCAAATTCAAAAATACATCAAAAGGATCAGACACCACGACCAAGTGGGGTTCATCCCAGGGATGCAAGGATGGCACAACATTCGAAAGTCCATCAACATCATCCACATCCACAAAAAGAAAGACAAAAACCACATGATCATCTCCATAGATGCTGAAAAAGCATTTGACAAAGTTCAACATCCATTCATGATAAAAACTCTCAGCAAAATGGGCATAGAGGGCAAGTACCTCAACATAATAAAGGCCATTTATGATAAACCCACAGCCAACATTATATTGAACAGCGAGAAGCTGAAAGCTTTTCCTCTGAGATCGGGAACCAGACAGGGATGCCCACTCTCCCCACTGTTATTTAACATAGTACTGGAGGTCCTAGCCATGGCAGTCAGACAAAACAAAGAAATACAAGGAATCCAGATTGGTAAAGAAGAAGTTAAACTGTCACTATTTGCAGATGACATGATACTGTACATAAAAAAAAAACCCTAAAGACTCCACCCCAAAACTACTAGAACTGATATCGGAATACAGCAAAGTTGCAGGATACAAAATTAACACACAGAAATCTGTGACTTTCCTATACACTAACAATGAACCAACAGAAAGAGAAATCAGGAAAACAACTCCATTCACAATTGCATCCAAAAAAAAAAAATACCTAGGAATAAACCTAACCAAAGAAGTGAAAGACTTATACTCTGAAAACTACAAGTCACTCTTAAGAGAAATTAAAGGGGACACTAACAGATGGAAACTCATCCCATGCTCGTGGCTAGGAAGAATTAATATCGTCAAAATGGCCATCCTGCCCGAAGCAATATACAGATTTGATGCAATCCCTCTCAAATTACCAGCAACATTCTTCAATGAATTGGAACAAATAATTCAAAAATTCATATGGAAACACCAAAGACCCCGAATAGCCAAAGCAATCCTGAGAAAGAAGAATAAAGTAGGGGGGATCTCACTCCCCAACTTCAAGCTCTACTATAAAGCCATAGTAATCAAGACAATTTGGTACTGGCACAAGAACAGAGCCACAGACCAATGGAACAGACTAGAGAATCCAGATATTAACCCAGACATATATGGTCAATTAATATTTGATAAAGGAGCCATGGACATACAATGGCAAAATGACAGTCTCTTCAACAGATGTTGCTGGCAAAACTGGACAGCTACATGAAGGAGAATGAAACTGGACCATTGTCTAACCCCATATACAAAAGTAAACTCAAAATGGATTAAAGACCTGAATGTAAGTCATGAAACCATTAAACTCTTGGAAAAAAACATAGGCAAAAACCTCTTAGACATAAACATGAGTGACCTCTTCTTGAACATATCTCCCCAGGCAAGGAAAACAACAGCAAAAATGAACAAGTGGGACTATATTAAGTTGAAAAGCTTCTGTACAGCGAAAGACACCATCAATAGAACAAAAAGGAACCCTACAGTATGGGAGAATATATTTGAAAATGACAGATCCGATAAAGGCTTGATGTCCAGAATATATAAAGAGCTCACACGCCTCAACAAACAAAAAACAAATAACCCAATTAAAAAATGGGCAGAGGAACTGAACAGACAGTTCTCTAAAAAGAAATACAGATGGCCAACAGACACATGAAAAGATGCTCCACATCACTAATTATCAGAGAAATGCAAATTAAAACTACAATGAGGTATCACCTCACACCAGTAGGGATGGCTGCCATCCAAAAGACAAACAACAACAAATGTTGGCAAGGCTGTGGAGAAAGGGGAACCCTCCTACACTGCTGGTGAGAATGTAAATTAGTTCAACCATTGTGGAAAGCAGTATGGAGGTGCATCAAAATGCTCAAAACAGACCTACCATTTGACCCAGGAATTCCACTCCTAGGAATTTGCCCTAAGAATGCAACAATCAAGTTTGAGAAAGACAGATGCACCCTTATGTTTATCGCAGCACTGTTTACAATAGCCAAGAATTGGAAGCAACCTAAATGTCCATCGGTAGATGAATGGATAAAGGAGATGTGGTACATATACACAATGGAATACTACTCAGCCATAAGAAGAGGGCAAATCCTACCATTTGCAGCAACATGGATGGAGCTGGAGGGTATTATGCTCAGTGAAATAAGCCAAGCGGAGAAAGAGAAATACCAAATGATTTCACTCATCTGTGGAGTATAAGAACAAAGGAAAAACTGAAGGAACAAAATAGCAGCAGAATCACAGAACTCATGAATGGACTAACAGGTACCAAAGGGAAAGGGACTGGGGAGGATGGGTGGGTAGGTAGGGATAAGGGGGGGAGAAGAAAGGGGGTATTAAGATTAGCATGCATGGGGGAGGTGGGAGAAAGGGGAGGGCTGTACAACACAGAAGACAAGTAGTGATTCTACAACATTTTGCTAAGTGGATGGACAGTGACTCTAAGGGGTTTATAGGGGAGACCTGGTATAGGGGAGAGCCTAGTAAACATAATATTCTTCATGTAAGTGTAGATTAATGATAACAACAAAAAAAAAGCAGTTCCTGTGTGGTGACCTCCAGTGAGTTCTATGCAATGGTATAAAGGGCATATAAAAGTGTAGGCAAAGGGTCTGTTTGTGTTTATACAGAGGATCAAAGCCTAAGTTGGCTACCCAGAAAATGAACTAAGATACGATATGAAGAAGAACTTCCAACATCAGCGCTCTCGGGAAGACTCATGCCAGAAGATGGTCATCAAGAAACCCCAACAAAGATCCACACGTTGCTACAGCTGTAGCTGCACTCATCCCACCGGTTCCTGGACTTGCCATGGGAATGAAGAAGGAGTTATCTAAGCTGGCCTGTGCATACAGTAAAACAACAAATTTGACTGGATCTATACTGTTGGAACTCAGCCAAGAATTAGGAGAAGTGCAAGTTGTAGCGCTCCAAAATCTTACAACTACAGACTATCTACTGTTAAAAGAACTTATGGGATGTGAACAGTTCCCAGGAATGGGTTGTTTTAATTTGTCTGATTTCTCTCAGACTGTTCAAGTTCGGTTGGACAATATCCACCATATCACAGATAAGTTTTCGCAAATGCCTAGGGTGCCTAACTGGTTTTCTTGGTTTCACTGGAGATGGCCGGTAATTATAGGTCTGCTTTGGTTATGTAACTGTACTCCTATTATGTTAATGTGTGTGCGCAATTTAATTAGTAGTTTAAAACCTATACATGCTGAAGTTACTCTACAAGAAGATATGTCAAAGAAATGATCAATCTTCCCATGTTTTCTTCCGCCTGCTACTTCTATAGCTTTTCTTCTTCCTTCCTAATTACAACCCTTAAATAGAATTCGTGCCTCATATCGAATTTACCGAGTATCATAATTCTTCCAAGTGGTAAAGACACCTCAAGACAAATGCTGGGCATAGAAGCCACAGGGCATAAATCTGCAAAGAAGTAGAAAGCTAACCTTTTCAAACAATAAGGCTTCTCTCTCACTTACCAACTTTACATCTCCCTGTATGGCCCCGGAAGATGACCGGTTAGCCAGAGACGGGTAAGATTCCTCAAGGGAGGAACAACCTAAGACAGGCACAGTCGCAGGGGGGCCATCAGGTGAGAAACTGGGGATCAACAGAGGTGAGGCTTAGAACCTCACCCCCCCTGTTCTGAGAGAAATCTTCTGCATCCGTGGATGTTTTGCTGCCCTTGTCTAGCTTGGATTAGCACATAGTCTACAGGCACACACCTGATCATCTACATTTGCCCTCTTACAGCACTAAACTATGTTTTTTACCTTTATCTTGCATCTACCTACCACTTCAGCATTTTATTAAAAATAATAATAATAAAGAGAGAAATGTGGTATCCACATATAAATCAAGTATAAAAATCAAACGAATATTCATATTTGGACTGATTGTTTAGAGTTCATAATGCATAATCAAAACCGAAAGTTTCTGTGATGACTGCCCTTGTACTGTTCACCATGTAACTCATTCACTGTGTAAAAATTTGTTCTCCATCTAAGAACTTGTTTGTTATGCTTCAGAAGATTGGAGACTGACAAAAATTAGGCTTGGGGTGGATTAAAGATTGTGCATTGAGCATTGACTCCCCTATACAGAATTTTATTGTTGTTAACAACCATTTGATCAATAAATATGAGAGATGCCTTCTCAAAAAAAAAAAAAAGTACAGACTTCCAATTGTAAAATAAATAAGTAACCGGGATGTAATGTATAGCATAAGGAATATAGTCAAAATATTGTAACAACTTTGTATGGTGATAGCTGGTAGCTAGAATTATCATGTATATAAATGTTGAATCACTGTGTTGTACACCTGAAACTAATGTAATACTGTGTGTCAACTACCCTTCAATAAAAAATAATAAAAAATAAAAATAAAATACTAATTTCCAGTACTAGATGCATTGTTATTTTCAAATAGTATATTTAAAATGTTGGTAACTGTTTTGATAGCTGGGAATATAACACAAGTCTTCACTAGCATGTTCTCTTGAAGGAACTTTGTTCTTAGGATTTATGACTCAACATAAATATCAAAAACCTTTTCTCATCAACACTGAATATAGTTGTCAGTCTATAAGCAATCATTTCAGCATATTTTGTTTAAAAATGTAACCAACAAAGATTCAAAACTATACAGAATTATCTCCTTCAAGTATTTTTGTAAAATCTGTGATTTTGAGTAATTGAAGCAAAATGTGTCTGAGTACCTCTCTTTTCTCTAACCTTTTCTGCCTTTTTCATATTCTTTATATTGTTGACTATATCTGGATGGAAGATGATTTATTTTGGATATTGTAAGGGGCTCGTTGTGTTGTTGGTTTCTTTTTGGCTTTCCCCCATTTGTTGTATTTGTTTTTGGACTTTAGTTTATCCTTGCATGAAATTTTTAAGGGGAAAAGTTGATGTATATTTGTAGATAGTTCTTGCAAGATGTCAAGAAATTCCAAATGTAAATTTTTTATAAAAAATTATAGACTACATTTAGTTAATTCACTGTAAGTTAATTGCACATTCGAGGGTATTTTGTTTGATGTTAGGGATGCTACTATAGCAAGTAATTATGATAGGGTAGAATTCCTATTATTTTGCCTTATATTATTGTTTAATTTTTATAAACATTTGATAGCACCATAAGAAAATAATGTTTCATTACATTTTCTAATTAGTGCTCCTTCTTAATATTTATATAAAATATTAATATAAAATATTAAAAATATTAAGTATTTATACAAATATATTAATATTTATATTAAACAACAATTTATTATTTGTGCTTTTATATATTATTTTTCAACTAGTTGAAAGTCTTAATTCCTTTAGGACATTATATTAATAACTATCACAATCATTAAATAATATACCACTTTTTCATCATAATAAATATACGATGATACTCTATCTGAGCAAATTATTGAACTTCCACATATAAAATACTTAAGGGGATCTTCCCTTCCATTTACATTTAGAATGAACTCTCTAGTTAGTGATTTTCAACTGAGTAATCGGTCTCTTCTAAGTGTTCCTGAATTAATTAGTCTATTTTATTTGCAACAACAGACTCATTCAAGTTACCTTGAGGAAGAGAGATGTCCTGGAAGTATATATAGGTATGAGGACACAGGGAAACACAAACAGCAATGGTCTGCAAATGGCCCAGGAAGGCACAAGAGCAGAAGGTCCATGCAGCGTCCTAGGCAGCTCTGGACACTCCCGCTACTGGCGTTTGTGGAGCCCTGATTGATCTCCACTGTTACTGTGATTCTGCTGCTCTGTGTGGATTTTCACGCTTTTCTTCTTTCACACTCAACCGATTTATTCTTTCCTTTTATTGCACACTTGTTTTCTCTACCTGATAGTTTCTGTGTGTTCATGGTCTACGCTCCATTGACACAGTAGCTTATAATCAGTTCTGTCCCTAGAATAGAAAGAGAGGGCCCTTCCCAGCACCACACGTCTTAGAGAGAGATCCTCCTTTGCTCACATCATTTCCCAGGAGGCAAGGAGTCTTCTAGGCAAAGCAGACAAGCTCCCTCAGAGCCTGTGCTCTGCCTCCTCTGAACCACATTTAGTAACAAGCGTCCCTGAAAGGGATCCAGAACCTTCCAGAGAGGTGGCCAAAAGACAGCTGTTTGTGCAAATATAGTTAGAGTTTGGACATGCGTGATTTCCGTGTGGATGAGTGCAAGGTCTCCAATGATGTGGGAAGGAAACGGGATAGAAACAGGAAAGCAGGTGCCAATCCAGGAGTGGTCCCTGCCTCTCCCCGCACAGCAACATTCTGGCATGAAAAGTCCAAGGATTCTGAGAATCCCAAGTTTTAACAGAGCATTCCAGGACTCTGCAAAGGCATATTTGTCAAATTCGGAAGGTGGTCCATTTTTATTACACAGCCTATTATCTTGATTTATAATTTTTAAATAAATGTATATAACATACTTCGGTATGTGACATTTTCATTCTCTGGATTCTTGTCCAGGTCCCCCATACTTTGGATGGGTATGTGTGTATAGACATCAGGCTTCCTTATAATTTCCCTAAGGCTTAGAAACCAAAGTACCCAGTTACTGTTACTGCAACAGGCCACTTCATCAGGTAGCCCAGTAAGTCCTCAGCTGGTGGTGGAGACTTCCTCCCACCCCAGAGATGACTGGAGAAGGGGAACATGGACTCTGGTGGACAAAGGACAAGGGGTATCATCTGTCCTGTAACGTATGAGACAGTCACACGCAGTGAAGTGCTGTCTTGGCCAAAATGTCAATAATGTGCAATAGAGAAACACAGGGCTAGTCAGTGGACCCATATATCTGCTCCAGTCAGGTGTGGATTTGTACAGGCTGCTCTCAGTGTCTTATCTTTACAGTCGTGCTTAGGGATCCTTTCCCCTAAGGACAATGGTTAGAGAAGTTCTCCCTGTAAGGGTCTGTGGATATGTAAGACATATTGGCATAACAGAGCATAATGACAGAGGCAGAATTCAAGTCCAGATTTCATGAATAGAGCTCTCATAAAATTTTAAAGCTTTCACAAAATTTTAGTAATAAGAAATAAGGCACCTGCCTTATTAGGCATCCTGTCAAGGTTTTTATATATCGGTTTTAGTGTGTAGTTTTCTTTGCAATACTGTCAACAATGCATTCTTTTAATCAATACCTTAAGGATGCCTAGCTAACCAGTGAAGCACTTTAATTTGCAATACAGACCCTAGGAGCTGTTAGTATGTGAAAGGCACTAATTATGAGTGCTCTTTCCCCAGACAGCTTTTAAAAGGCTTCAACTATTTAACCTACATCAACATTAGAGGGCTCACTGAGCAGCTTATATTACAAGTAACTTTGCGGGGGTGAAATGAATCTTAACATCTGAGGGTGCGGATTGGTACTGCCTTTGTGTACAGAGGGAGTCAGAATCTGGTGAGTCCAGGGGATGTCACGTAACTGAGAACTGCCCAATCAGGCTAGAAGGTTACTTGGGTCCTGCTGTCTCATCTCCTTGAGAAAACCTTCAGGCAAAATATTGCACATGTCAGACTACCTAAAGGAAAGAGCTTTTACCAGAACAGACAGGATGACAATATCTGAGTCTGCTCACTAACATTCAAAGGCTTGGATATCTGGAAGAATTTAGTCTGATTATTTTCCCGGAAACATACTACCTGATCATGAGGTTGTGGAGGAAGAGACCTCTAAGCCTTACCACTGTCACCATAGAAATCAACCAATTCCTAAAAAAGACCATGAATAAATCAGCTCACATTAGTATGACTTCCTATGGCGTGGTAGATGGTAAGCTTTTGGAGGGCAGTAGTAGTTTCTTATATATTTTTCATTCAGTTAACATCCTTTAAGTGTCGACAATATGCCTGATATTGTGCTTGCTCTCTTCCACCCACTATCTAATTCAACCCTACAGATAATAGAAGTGGATAGCATATACACCTTTTACAGCTGAGGAGAACAACATTGAAAAAGGTGAAGTTGGCCTGAAGTCGCATAGTGCCAGAGGTAGAATTTAAGTCAAGATTTCTTGAACAAAAAACATCCTGCTGTTCAAAAAACAAACCAACAAAAAAACCTCCAAAACTGTATTCATGGAACTCAAAGTCCAGCACAGAGGCTTGTATGTAGGTGGTTCACACAGGCTTTAATAAAGCTTATCTTCTAACTATCGGTTTTACTTCTCAGTGCACAGAAAGACTCGAGCACCCAGCTGGCCATCATGAGTCAGAGCAGTTTTGCTATGTAGGTACCTTGGTGGCTGGGGACTTGTGTCTTATGGGTAAACCTGTGGACTAGCGGCTTGTAAGCTTCATGTGAGGCAGCGGTGCTTCCCGAGCACCCGGAGAAGGGCACGGAGAAGTCATCTGGGCGCGAGTCTGTGGCCACAGACCGTCTCACGACAGTTTCAACTTGAGTATCTTTCTTTAGCTTGTAAAAAATGCCGATATATAAAAAACACTCCATTTTGGAGAACAGATTCCCAGCTTTAACAAATCAGAAAACATTCAGTTAGATGACTGATCGTTTTACCTTTGATCTGAACAATTTGGTGCTGAGTAAAAATCACCTGTCACAAAGAGATTCATCTATTTTGACTGAGTTTAAGGTAGAATTATCAAAGAATGGTAACACTAATTTTTTCACAGATAAAATGCCTTTATTATATACACCCACATTTCACATCTTGACTCAAGATGGTCTTTAGAGCACCTGGTGGAATAAAAATTTATATACAAGCTGACATGCTTGGGGAGGAGAGATAAAAAATGCAAATCATGAAATAAAACTCTCAGGAGCTGAAGGAGAGACTTAAAAGTAGTGCTAGAGATGGGCCAGGAAGTCAGCTTATTCGGGAAGTGATTAGCACAGATATTATCATTTTCTTGGGGGACGCCATGCATCTGGCCAGCCAAAGCTCTATAAATCAGCAGTGTAACCAGAGTTGGGAATTCCATTAGCCGCTGATGTCAAGGAGGTTAACTTTTTTAAAACGGAGCTAAAATACATGTGAAAAACAATCCTCTCTGAAGTGTGTGTGCATGCACATGAAGTCGTGCATTAAGGAAGTGAACGCTGCTACAATCCCTTGACAGCACATGTGGCAGAGACATCAGTGGCTGCTTCTGCTGCTAATAGCCACGCACTCAGGTTTACCTGCGACAAGACTCCTGACAGTTCTTTTGAACTAACTTCAACTCTTCCTCCCTTTTTTGTCAGAAAAAGTCAGACTTGAAACCTTGCATACCCTGTAGGGTGGAGGGAATCCCTAAACTAGAGAAATACGGGTATTTTTTCCAACCCCCTTTTCCCCCAGGCAAGGGTGCCTTTATCCAATGTACAGAAAAGACTGAAGTTTCCTGTCTGCTCCACCGTTCTTGATATGTGTGCCCAAACTCTAGAGAGAATTTCAGATTTTTAATTTGTTTGACAGCCTGATTCTAAAATTAAAAGCATTTGGATATATCCTACTGGCCAACATGGAATCTCTCTCTTATTTCCTCTTTCAGAAGAAGTTCAATATATTCCAGGAGACACAATTTATAATATGGGCTATTTTGGTAATTTGTCAGTTATTGAAATGAGTTCCATTTGGCTTGGCTTGATTTTACAAAAATAAGTTGTAACAGGGTCTGCAGAATCAAAATGGGGCCCTGTCTTTCTTTGAAATTCTCTTGATGAGATTTTTTTAGGGCACCAAAGTTCAGAATGTGAAGGATAGTGTGAAATAGCAAAGAAAGGAGTTAAACAGGGAAAAGAAAAAGGAAAGACATCAAAACTCACTTAAGGAATGCATGTAATTGCCTTAGAATTTTCTAAAATACTAAAAATTATGAGCATCACTGTTATGAAAGCTCTTTACCTTAATGTTTAGTAAATGGCCTTCTAAGAAAGATTCGTTTTCTGAACATTTTGCCGAGTCCAGTGGGCATTTTGTAAGTGCTATGTTTTGAAATTCAGAGAATTCAGGCATTACTCCAAATAGAAATCAAAAGTTTTGACGTGTGGATTTGGGTGGAAGTTACCTCAGATTCCCAGAAAATGTTTTTGGGGTCATAGCTGGTTTGTTTCAGTCAATTCCTAATTAGATCATCAGGTAAGAAGGATGTTCCATTTGAATGTGTCCACAGAGCGTCAGAATCCCCTCCTGAAAATGAAAAAAATTGTTAACTATTTACATTAAATGATTCTGTTTCTTTAGCTATTTCCAAGGTCCCATTTGGCATTTTGATTTTATATATAATAGCCATTTGTCAACTAGAAATTCATATATATATATATAAATTTGTATGGTTATTCAAATCAAAACATCAAACGGAATCTTGGGACACACACAGAAGAACAACAACGAAGAGGACTTTGGTCTTCGAGGGTGTGGATCTCCTGTAGGACTGATTTTAATGAGGTGCAGAGAGAAGTCTTTAGGTTATATTCCATTCTGTTGCATTGCTCCTAAAGAAATTCACTATTACCATTTTTATAGTCTCCAAATACCAGGTTTCCAAATGAAAACGCAGTGATCCCTGCCCCTGCTGGTCTTAGTTTGCTGCAGTACTTTTGTACACTCATAACAGGAAGCCTGGGTGGAGTTACAAGCAAGGCATGTAGATGCGACTTCTCTATTTTGATCATTACCTGTCGCAGAAGCTGAAAACCCTTTTTAGGTATGTAGTCTTTGCCTTCCAAAGAAGAAAAACAGCACGTAAGACCTAGGTGAACACCTCAGATCCAGTCCTGGTTTGGTCTGACCTCCTAGTTTATCTGGAACGATAGCTCTGTACCCTGTGTATGCAGCTCCCACATCAGCGCAGCGCAGCTTGGGATTGTGTGTCCCATGTAACCTGGTAGGTGAGCACCTAAGCATCAGAGCTCAAAGACATGAACTTGAAATTTGGTTCCACCACTTAGAGCTGTGAAACTGGCATGATCTTTGAATGAATGAAGCCATTACAGGCTATTATTTTTATTATAAGTTACATTTTATAACATACACATTATTTTTAGTGGTATTTCTATTTTTTAAAAAGCCTAAAATAACTTGATACCCAGATATTAATTTAAGGATGTGTCCAATGTGGAAAAAGTTAAGAAATGAACAACTGTCTAGCTAGTTAGATTAGTGTAAGATTACTGATCTAGAAAATTCAGGTTTAAAGTCCCTAATTGGCATTTTCCCCTAGCTTATGGAATTTAAAGAAGAGGTTAAATTATCAGTCAGTGATGAACCGTTATTCACTGAGTCTCATTACAGCCACTCTCTTTTTTGTACTGGGAGAAATAAATATGAGGACAAAACTATAGTAATTGCTTCATTCTGTTAGGGGGAGTCTCTTTGTGAATATCACGGTACCTAATAGGAGTGGCCACAACTCATTCACCAAGATCTTTCCTCAAACTGGGTGAAAAAGAAAAGCCTTCCAGATCGAAAGTCTTGTGTGCTACCCCCAGACCTGCACTGACGGTGTCCTGGGTTGGTTTGGTTCAGAATAGGAGCCACCATGTTAGCTGGAAATGAATTTTCCAAACTCTCTACAGAAAGGAAATCAAGAATAAACTGGGACTAACAGGCTAGATCGCAGTGAGCCTGCTGCCCTATGATCCCGGGATGGCCTGTTTGGGAGAAAACAAAGGGCTTTTCCCTGATCGTGCTACATGAAAGCCCATTCATAAAACTGTCACAGTGAAATCACAAATGCTCTGTAGATTGGCCTGATGATCCAGATACTGGGCATCTGGAAGCAAATTAGACCGCTTATTTTCTGAACTATGAAAATACTCAACATTTTGCAACAATGTGTGTGCATTATTCTGTAAGTGGCCTAAGTATGCATGGACACATTCAGACTTGTAGGCAGGTAATACATATAATAGAAAATATATTGCTTTCTGACTCCCTTAACAACTATTCCATCATTGATACTTAGTGAGCACCTTCCTTTAGGAAAACCTTAGTGTATTCCTAAAGGACGTTTATAGCTTGAACAGGGTCTGATTGGAAAATCTGGTTTTTGTCTGTTTCTTGAGTCGTCTAGAATCATTTTCAGATAAGACCATCCATATCCCAGCTATAATCCATCTGTGGCACAGCTAACTCTTACAAGTTACTGCAGTCATATTCCACAGCTATTGCCAGAGTCCTAAACATTTTCTCAACATCTCAAGCCTTTCTTTTTTTTTTTTTTTTCTTTTCTACTAGGCAGCTGCATGCTTGGAAAGTTCCCAGCATCAGTTGTGCTGGAGTCAAAAATCACCTAACACCCACAAAAAGATTTTTTTTCCTCCTTTATGAATTAGGCTTTAAATCTTTACCTTGGTTTAGTGAGAAAATAAAATTGGGCAATAGTCAATGTCTCATTTGTATATATTTGTATGAATTCTGTAACCTGGAGGATATCTCCAATCCAAGGAAATGTAACCATTAACCCACAGCTAAACAGTTTCCAAAGAAGCCTTTTCAAGGAATAGCTTTTAATGCCCAAGCAGCTCAATCTAACGGCAGAGATATTTGAAATATACACAAACATACAAGCCTTTTAGATAAACACATTTTCAGGGAGCTTTTGATGAAAGTGATAAGTTACATTCTGTACAACTACACACACCGTATTTTATTACCCTTCAGTAGACACTTATCAGCTATAAATGTTGGGTGGTTTAGGCTGGGAATCAACCCTGAAGGAAACAGTGGGAGGACTCTGGGACTCACAGTTCTGTAGATCAACATAAACCTGAGACTCAATTTTATTTTCATTTATTAAAAAGGCCTGTGGTCCGCTTCTGCAATTTCAAATCCATTAGCTTCCTGCCCCTTTTAAGAAAAAAAAGAAGGTAACTGCAGATTTTATGGCCTGATTGCTGATGGCTAGGCTACTGCTCTCTATTGGTTTTGAGTGGAGAGTCCATTATAGATACATTATCCATAAACCATGTTTCCAGTGGACCCCATAGCTTCCAGTCTGACTGGGGAATGAGTGGAGTTGGCGTGGTCAAAAAGAGGCTGGGGAAAGGGTCAGGTCTCTTGGAAGCTCGCACAGGGTCGGCACCAGTATAAATTACAAGGTTTCTTCCTACTTCCACGTAATTATGTCTCAAATGTGCAGCGGTTGGATTTCGTTAACCAGCCACCAGATGAACTTGGAAATCATATCGACAGTAGATTAGAGTGGGAGTTTTCAGCCTTTCTCCCTGCCATGTATGTTCAAACAATATATTTGTCTGTCTCTGAAACTCCCTGCTTCTCGCCACACATATTCAACAGCGGACTGTGCCCATATGGTTTTTCCCTAGTTTTTCAATGAAAACGCAGAAACATTTTTAATGGCAGTAAAACAAATGAAAATATGGTTTGATATTTTCCCTCTGTAACCCTAAATCTTTGATTTCCAAAAAAAAAAAAGTTAAACATCTCCTGTGTGATTGTTTGAGTTTCCAATTCAATAACTCCTGTATTTGTAGAAGGAGACAGAAGAATAATTAGAAGAGTACAATGTACATTCATATGAGAGGAGACCCTCTTTGAGGAAAAGACTCATTTATCTTTGAATTCCAGTACCCTACAGACTTCATGCTTGGCACATAGTAGTAGATCACCAATGAATTTGTCAAACTGGGCTAGTTTTTTTTTTAAGTGTAGTTCATTTCATGAAACTAGTATAGTCATTCTTAAAATAGGAAGATATTTCCTTTCCATTATTAATGCTAAGGCTGTGTTCACTTAGGCAAAGCACATGGAGAATGTGGATCTTTTATTCTGGTGGTTTTAGTTAACGTGGTCCTTATCAGTTTACCACCTATACACTTTTTCCCTGCACAGCCTCAAGTTTCTACTTAGATTTACCCATGTATCTCCAAGATGTAAACAATGTATCACAGGATGGATTTTCTATACCTCTTATATCTGGGTTTTGTCTAAACGGTGCAGTCATATAGCCTACTCAAAGTATATATATATATATTTTTTTTTCTTTATTTTTTAGAGCAATTTTCGGTTTATAGCACAATGGAGAGGCAGGCACAGAGATGTCCCACAGGCCTCCTGCTCCTGCACAGGGATAGCCTTCCTCATCATCAGTATCCTGCACCACAGTGATATTTGTGACACTTGATGAACCTCTATCAACACATAATCACCCAAAGTCCACAGTTGGCCTAGGGTTCACTCTTTGCCTTGTACATTCCATAGGTTTGCTATGTAAGAACATGTATCCATCATTATAGTCTCTTAGAGTAATTCACTGCCCTAGAACTCCTGTGTGCTCTGCCTATGTCTATCGTGATTTAATAGCACATTTCATCTGTTCATCAGTTAGTCCTGTTCACCAGGCTCTCATTTCTGACAATTATTTTAATACGTTTGCTTTCTAGTAAATGAAGAGCTAGGTGTTAACTGCATGTCTTTAACAAACAACCTTGCCCGATCTGACTTTTGCTTTAGAATTTTGCTGGGTATGTCAAATTAAATTATATTGAAATGTTTAAATCAGATGTTGACTTTAAATCTCTGTGACGTTAGCATTATAGTTATGATTGTCATCTAGCAGTTGCAGCTACGCATTTGGTTAGAGCTAAAAAGACTTTGAATACGGAGCCTCCTCACCCTCCCCATCTCCTTTAATCCCTTTTGCACATCCTGCCTGGATGGGAGATTCTGTCAGTTCTCATCAGCACAGTGTTGTCCATCATCAGTCCGAGATGCCCCACCAAAAAGCGTGGGGACACACGCTGGCAGGTCTGCTAACAGAAGCTGTTAACAAAGATCTGCTGACCCTGTGCTCTTTAAAGATGTTTTAAATTCCATCCTTTGATGCCCTTTGCTCTCTGACAGGAAGGTGTCAGCCCCTCATCTCAAGTCACTGGTCTGGAATAGTTAATCCAACTGGAGTAGAATTGCTCTGCCTTGGTGGAGATAGGTTTCGAAACAATCTTAACATTAAAGACAAAAAAATCTTTGAAAATACCATTTTCTCCATCCACACTGAATCCTCAGAACTTGCTGATTTCCATGCTCATCTTTGTCACTTGTCAAAAGAAGTTCCAGATATGGTCTTTTCCAGCTATAATCTGTAACAAAGTGGGAGAAGTTCAAGCAGGTGGGATTAGCTCCAAGAAGTCAAACCTTTTATCTTGCACCCACAACTATAATATAGTAAGTAGGATTAAGGAAAATAATAAAGAACTTTCAGAATGGGAGGCCCCAGAACCGTTATTGTCTGTCGTCACGTTAGCCCTCAATAAGACCACAAAACCAGACAGTAAAAGCTGGGAGCCTGCGGTTCCCCCCTAACCAAGAGGGACAAGAAAACACAGGGAGTGACTGTTTTCTTTTTGCTGTGTTAGGGAACTCCTCATGAAGTCAGCCTTTCCCTGCTCAGCTCCAGTTCTCACCACTGCACAGAGATGGTTCTGTCTTCTCCACATATCGTGTGCTTTGTCACGGACACCATACTCTTACTGTGGTTAACCTTCTCAGTCACCCTCCTAAAAGAAGAGTCATTTCAGGGTGGAGAGTGTGTGAGAGAGAAAAAGTGGAAGAGAGGCAGACACAGAGAGCAGCAGGTGGAGTCCTTTGCTGCAGGTTGAATGCCCATGGCTGGTGCCACTTAAGCACGTATTGTGCGTGACTCATATGTACAAGGCAATCCAAGTTTCCAAGGCCGTGATTAGCATCACCCATCATCACTTACACTTCCATCTTAAGGGAGCACACTTCTTGTGAAAATGAAATGGCAAAGAGGATGCTTTCATTATCACCACCATGAAAATTGTTTTTGCACAAATTAATCTCAAACTGAAGCAGTGATGTTTCTTGCTCATGGTGGCGTTGTCTTTAGCCCAGAGCTCATGCTTTGCCGGGTGAACAGAATCAAAACCTGTCCAAACAGGCCAAGAATCACAGAGATAGAACTGACCTTAGATACTTTCTTCCAGCCATTTCATTTCACAGATAAAGGAACTGTGTCTCAGTGAGGTTTAACTTACTAAGGTTCACCCGGCTGATGCATGGCTGAACAGCAAGCGAAAGCTAGGTCTCCTGATTCCCATCTTTCAAGAGCTTCTTCTAATTCACGACCTCATTAATAATCCTCTGCAAATTGTCCAGAAGGGGTTGAGTGATGCCCTGGATCACTGACCTAGGAATTAATTGCTTTTCTCAATAGCATTGAATACCCAGTGATGTTCTATTTTGCCTGATAGAGCATTTAACTCAAATGGTGTGCAAACCAACCGCACTCAAGTGAGAGAGAACCTACATGCATGTTCAGTGATGAGAGGACAACAGTTTGGAGATGGAAATATTATTGTGTAAAATTCACAGGGTGGATATACTCTGCTTTTATTTACAATATGGTTCTGTCAATTGTTCGGGTACCCCTCCTTGTGGGGTGACTAGTTTTCACTGAGGAAGCATGAACAGTGCTCTTTTTAGAGATGAAAAAAATGAAAAAAAAAAAAGGTGTGTAGGTGATTACAATGCAAATGAGAAGCAAATGAGAGAAAGATCTAGGCATCCCATTCAGCCTCCTTTGTGGTTCCCTGGCAGTGCTGCTGCCATCCCCATTGCTTCGCACATAATTAGCCTTGATATTGGAAGCCCACGTTTGTAGATCTCACTTACCACATTTCCTGTATATTACTAAACATTTCAAACCGAGACAGAGAGAAAGCAGGAGAAAGTGATTTCCACTGACCAAAAGGCTCACATTTCTTCTGTCTTGTAAAACAAAAGAGGAAAAATAACAGTAAATTGCTTTTAGGATGACTTCTTTTCTCAAACTGCCCCCACTCCTTCCTCATCCTATTTTAAATAAAACCTGATGATGCAAAGGACTCTTTGGCTTCTGACTCTGCAGTCCATCAGCTTGCAATGGAAATGTTTTCTTATTTTTATTCTATTTTTTTTAAATGGCTGCATATTAAAAGCAAACCAGTCTTTGCCAGCTTTGGATAAAAGGCTATTTATTTTCAACCAATTTGATAGCTGCAGTTTTCAGTAATTGAATTTTCTGTGGTCAGAGAAGCAGTAATCTTAGAAACCAAATAAATATTTTTTAATAAAATGGAACACTGAGAAACCCTATAATAATGTCAAAAATGTAGCCACTTATGGATGGATAAATATTTTAAGAAATTTACATTTCACCCAACGCTTTATGCTTCTAGCTTCCCTGGAGATTCCAGAGAGCGTAACATTTTGCTTTGGGAATGGAACAATGTGGGGCTTAGATGAAATATACACACCCTATAGAAACCTTTCTGGTTGTTAGAGTCTCACAAGCTGGTTAGCTTTATCGATGCTTCTAGCAAATAGTCTACATCAGGGTTTCTGTATCTTTGCATATTGACATTTGGGGCCAGATATTTCTTTGTCATGGGGGTCTGTCTCTTTATTGTAGGATGTTTAACCATATCTCTGGCCTTTACCCTTCCCCACCTGTCCAGCTGTGACAACTAGAAGTGTGTCCAGACATCACCGACTGTCACCTGGTCTGGGGTGCAAAATAAGCCCCCGTTGAGAACCACGAGTCCAGTGAAAGGCTTAACTAAGTTTGGTACATAGTTTGGTGAACCTTATATACATGCAAAATGTTGGCTTCTTTCATTAATTTGTCATTTGATGGCTTGTATCACTTTGAGCGTGAACAGAAGCCCTCTAGAGCTGTAGGAAGAACTATGTAGAAGAAAGGTTTTAAATAGCTTATAAGCATGAGTTGATAGTGGAAGCCTCATTCAGAAAGTTTTATGTTTCGCTGTAATGTTACATTTTCTTTAGAAGTATTCAGATTCCCATCCTGGCTCTACCATAACCTCTGTGACAGACTTCAGGCAGCTATTGACTTTAGACAATTATCTTTATTGTTCTGGTTTTTTCAACCATAGAATAGAGATAATATAATAGATATGTTCAGATTTCTCACTGCCTACATTGTGTCGTAGGACCAGCGGGATGCAATGCTTATATGTAAACCGAATCATTTCATATATTTTTTGTTACAAAAACACAAAACTAGGGACATTTGGGGATCACATTTCTTCATCTCCCACTTTCCACTTGGGATTTTTCCTAAACCACTGAGAGTGGATTTTGTGTCATCTGTACTTTTAAAGTCTTGGTGGGAGGAAGGACAGCAGATCATTGAGGAGTTGAAAATGGAATAGAAGGTTCAAAGAGTGGTTGTGCCACACAATTTTTCTCCCCTAAATACGAGTCTTCTAAATACAAGTGGTCAGGACAGCAGATGCTGTCATACTGCTCTACAGTCTTTGGGTCCCGTGCTGTGAATGAGATTTCAAGTGAGTGCAAGTCAGAGACCAAGAGGTCAAACTGTGAGCCTTGGTTCATGAAGAAAGTTAAAAATTCCTCTGCAAATACACCACAAGATCAAAAGGCCCCTTCGCAAACCCTAGATAGACCCCGTCTGGTGATGTGAAGGCAGGACATAGCAATTCTCGCCTACTTTCCCATGCAGTTGGAATGATAACATCAGGATTCAAAATAAAAAACAAAAACCCCCGAATTCCCAGCATAGGCCAAGATGTGGATTCTGTCCCCGTTACCATTTCTAATTACGTTTAACAATGTGATTGTCTGTCACTATGCATTTGGGTAGTTCTCTAGGCCAAATGTGACAATGGCTCACCTTGGTGAGTGTGTTTTTAATCTAAAATGGCATATAACATAATATATACAGTATTAATTTAAAATTCAGTGCATAGGTAAGCATGTTGTAGACCTGGTTTCACATGTCCCAACTTAAAAAGTGTAGCTTTGCCCTAACGGTTGCTTCTTTGGTGCTTCTTGGAACTTTCCTGAAGGCAGTGGGCACTTTCTTAGAGTAATTCCTTATGTGTACATTTGGTGAGGGGAAGGGGAAGGAACAGTCACATTTTGATTAGTGGATCCAGACCTATCCATTGGCCTGGAAATTTCCTTTATCCTTGTACATATGCATTTGTTTTTTGCTGATTCAATCCATTACTCAGTTAAATTAGTCCCAGTTTAATAATAACGGCCTCCCTCCAGCCTATCCCTTTAATGTTAGTGAAAACGAAAACCCAGGTGGTTTTCAACATGACACTAGGTGGAAATCAGTTATGAAATTACCTGTTTATTAATGATGTGTCAGGAGACTGACATGCTAACGGCGGGCACTGGCTGGAGCAGCGCTAATGTAGAAATAACAAGACCATATTATGTGCAATATGTATTCTATAGAACTATAACTTTCAATCCCTGGGGACACTGTTGAAATCCAGATGTTTTATCTCAAGATTTTAATTCCAGAGAGTAAAGATTTTAAAGTGAAATCAAGCACACTCAAAAGTCACTGTTTGGCCATACTTCCTCACTGGGGAACCGGTGTGAACAAACATTTAGTACCAGATGTGCAAAGGATTAGTGTCGTATCAGTTAATTAGCCAGACAGGGAAAGAAGTCATTTTGCAACTGCAAAAGTGGATTGAAAGCATGACTTTAAAATGCATGTTGAAGACTGGTCTATTGATTAGTGTCAATGAAATTTTCAAGGTTTAGTGGTTATGGAGCAAAATAAGAGCTCATCTGAGTTGGAGAGAAAAGAATAAGTTTTATTTAAAATAAGGAATTTTTACAGGAAGGTTTTACATTTTTATCATAAGGAGATCTGGTCACAACACTATAAATAATATACTGGATAGATTCATACAGGCCACTTTTCTTTTTTTTTTAAGCAGGCAAAAATGTGCTATAAAGTTGATATTAGTAACAGGTAAAATAAACCAATGACCTTCACAACTTGGGTGGGGAGAGAGAGGGTTTTTTTCTTTTTTTCTTTTTTCCTTAGAGTGTTTTATGAAGTAACTCACACCACAGATGGAGTGGAGAAATAGCAATGATCTGATGATTCTCTATTAGTGCAAATCCCACTATATAACAAGTAACAGAATAATTTGTTCAAAAACATGCCCTCAAACATGATACACATCAATAGCGGCATTTGTACCAATGAGTGTGTTGTGCCCCATTTTTCTCTCACCTTTACTGAATGCGAGTGTGTTATCTCCCAGAGTAATTTCTTATCCTGGAGGCCGGTCCAAGTGGAGTGTATGTAACGACCAGCAACTTTGGGGTCTGTATGTGGAAAGTAACCTGAAGCCATAAACATCTTTAAGTCACCTAACTTCTGGATGTTAAATTGCCATGCTATAATACCAAATGGCAAGACTTTTAAGAACACATCGGTATGCTTTTACAAAAGAGAGAAAAAAATAATACCTCTTTTACTCACTTGGACTTCAAACTGGATTTTGGCAATTTCCCTGCACTTCGGAAACCTTCCCCTTACACAGAATAGAGGGCTGAATGCTTAACTGGTGGGGTGGTCCAGTGGGGAGATCTGGCCAGGGTAGATAATCTGGGTAATTCATGAAACATTGGCTTCTGTGCCAGGAAAATCAAGCAATAGAATCATCCATTGCTGATTACCAGGAATTTAATTCTAAGTATGTAATGAGGTGGTGAAGGAATCTTCAGA
This sequence comes from Manis javanica, assembly GCF_040802235.1. Taxonomy (NCBI): domain Eukaryota; kingdom Metazoa; phylum Chordata; class Mammalia; order Pholidota; family Manidae; genus Manis; species Manis javanica. The sequence goes on along the minus strand of NC_133159.1, from coordinate 174,735,067 downwards.
TTTGGGCTCTGGTAACATCTTCCCTGTCTTCCCTCACCTCTTATTATGCTTCTGATGCTTTTCTAGAATCTTTGCTTGCCCCCGTGCTGGGCTAGCCCTCATTGCATGACACTCTTGAGCTATTTTCCCCTCCAGACTATTTGTTCTCTGTTTCCTGTGTTTCTACCTTTGGGCCAAAGTCCAGGTCCTTCATCAATGTTTCGTGTTTATCAAACATTGAATATTCTACAAAAAGTGGTCATTGGCAATTCATTTTCTTGTGCATTTTCTTATTTGATGTTTACAACACTCCTCTGAGGTAGGCATAATGAGTGTCAGCAATCTGTACTTTCTAGAGAGTCATTGAGGGTCAGAGAAATAATTCAACTTGCTGCATACCACACAGGCAGATAGGAAGGGCAGAAAGATTTGAACTCCAACCCTGGACTTCAGCCCTTGTATTCTTTCGGCTGCCCTATGCCAGCACACTGCTCTGTGAACAGGAAACAAAATACCTTAGCTACCAGACGCAGTAGGAAAATGTCAATTGGTTAGTGCTGCCGTAAAAACAAAACCATAATCTCAGAATTTAAAAGCCAAGTTCTTGAAAGGAAAGGGCATCCCTTTGTAAACAAATGTTTGATTATTAAAGCCAGCTTCTCATCTTGAAAATACTTTTTCAATTTAGGCCCAATTTAATAGGAACCCCAGGATTGATAACTCCTCAAAAAAAGAAAAGTTTCCACAGGCACGGTGGGGATTTGGAATATTCGTTGGAGCCTAAGGGATGTATAAAATCTACATGGTTATTTACATAAATTTCTTACAATTTCTATCACAAATATACCCTTGCTGTTTTCCCAGATCTTTATTTAATAATGATTGTAATAAAATTAAGTTTATCTTCACCGCCTTGCTCTTGATGCCAAGCAGCCAAAGTCAGCAATCCCCCCTTCTTTTTTTCTTTTCAGTTAAAGTCCCAGAATAGAAATAACATATGACTGTGTGATGCTTCTATTCATGGTGGTTCATGAGCACTAACTCCCAAGTGGAAATAAATGTGGATAATTATGAGCAGACTTGAGTTATTCTCTCAGTTCCGGCAAGCAATGGCCCCTTCTGGGGTCCCCTGATTTACAGGGATTTGAAACCCCACAGGAACAAGTTATCCCAGGGCAGTGTTTTCTTGCATAGTTAGTTCCTACAAAGATTTGTTCCCCCAAGAAATACCAGATTTAGAAACCAAAGGTTAGAAGGGAGCATGCATATAACTTAGCCCAGGGAGCGCTTAGCGGCAGTTTCATGCTTAGAACCCCAGTGAGGATGACCCTAGGCAAAAACCATAAAATGAGGGAATTCAGTGACCAGTGACTTTTCTAATGAAATGACACTTCCTGAATACCATGCCTGCCTTTATTAGCTAAAGAGCTTGCTGTACTTTGGGGATGAATGTTCACTTGTATTTTCTCTGTCATAGATGCCTGGGCAGAACATGATTCAATTAACCTAATAAAAACAAAAACAAAACTGAAAACACCACCACCAAAAATCCCTAAGATGTAGTTTTAATTTTCTCTACTCTCGCCTCCCCAGTATAGTCAATCTCCAAGTCCTATTGAGAGTGAGAAAAATATATTCATATTCATGATTAGTAATTATTGATTTCTTACCATTTGCCCGAATCTGCACTAAGAGCTTTACAGACATTGCTTACTCTTTAAATTTCTTGGATTATGGTCTTTGACTTCACATGAGCAAACTGCAGGCCTCTTCCTCTTGGATGTGGACCCTAGTCCGTGTGCCCTGTGTTCTCACCAGCAAGAAGCAGGTGGTAACCCCAACTTTGAACCACTCACTGAAACTAGAAGGATGGGATTCCTTGTTTTGCTAAAATCAATCAGGACCCAATTCTAAAATTGAGACCAAGATCAATTCCATCCAAATCAGATGCACTGAGGGTTCAGGGGTAATAGGGATGTTTTTCTCAATAAACAGTGAGAAGAGGTAAGTGGATGCTGACATTTGAAAGCAACCTGTCCACTCATCATTTGCTTCCATCTGTATGGGAAGTATTATCACTGATGGTTTATGTTCCTCCCTCTCCATTCAGACTGTAGCTTTCTCTGATTAGGAGCCAGGTCCTATTCTATAGCAGCAAGCCCAGAAACTTTAGCATAGTAAGAATTTCATGAGACATGTGTCCAACTGAAATACAAGTATTTGGAAGAGATGGTCAAAGCAGGTAGGCCTCGTGCACCTAGGCATTTGCCTGACATACCTGTGTCTTGGCTTTTGGACTTCAGTTTGTGGATTATTATCTTCCTTTGTTTTCCCCCTCCAGGATGAGACTTGGTATGTCGTCCCACCTTGAATTTCTAAAGTGATGAAAATATCCCCGAGACTGCTGGACAGAGGAACATTTTAAGCATGCCTACAGCAGCCAAGACCATGCCAGGAGTGGGTGCTTCCAGCTGAATAAGGTAGGAGACATGAGAGGAGAGGAATCCTTGCCAAACCAGCTGTTCGTGTGCAGAGAAGACAGTATTGGCACCATGACAACCTATCAAAAATGTCTAGAGTCCAACCAGAAAATATTTGGTTTGGGTTTGGGAGACTCAAATGCAGCTGGTTGGGATTTCCTGGTCGGTGTTTTATCCATTGCAATTGCTACTGAAAACACTTCGCAATTCATCTGAGGATTCTTTACATAGGCCCTGAAGTATATGTGGCATTTAATTGAAAAACCACCAAATAAAGACTTCCGGGCCATGTAAAGGGGCTGCCTTTGGTGCCAACACTGAGCTACAGGCCTCCGTGGCTTTGCCGTAAGTGGATTTGGATACACGGAGATTCCCATTATCCTTGCCTCCATTCCGGAAGAGGTACTTCAAGCCTCTGCTGGCTCCAGGGGTCGTAAAGGCAGACAGTTCCTGCTCTCATATTGTCCCCACTAAGCCTTCAGTTTAGGAGACGAACTCACTTCTAAAATCAGGTATCAAGCGCATCAGGAAGAACAGAAGGTGAGGGCAGAAGAGTCTCCTCCCTTGTTTAAAAGAAATAATTGAAGAACCAAAGGAAGAAAGGAAAGAAGGGGGTAGGGAGAGAGGGAGGTAAGAAGGAAGAGTGTGTCCTTGCTTGTCTACAATCTGTTTGCATTTATCAAGCTGCACGATGGGAAGGCATGTCTCAAAACCCTACTGAAAAGATCTAAAGATTTAACTCTACCACAACACGTGTATTAGAAGCTCCGCCAACCCCTATCCCATGCCCACCACCAAAACTTTTTAAAAGAAGAAGGCAAACCGTTCCCTTCCCAAAGCAAATGTGTTTACTGCTACTAGATAGATAATCCCAGGGGGCCCCGCTACTCTGGGTCCACAGGAGCATGTCCGTTGCTTCAGCCGCTGAGACAGATCGTATTTGGTGGTAATGCAGGCACCCAGGATGGCAAAGGACAGTGCCCTCTCCTGCCCCAAATGTAGGGCTTGCTTTTCAATTTCTTCTTAGGGACAAAAACTGTCTGTATCATGGTGAGAAGTAGGGGGAGGTTTGAGGGAGGAGGCTGGAAAAAACTAGCAAAGGGAAAGAAAAAAAATTGGAGAGCCAGCCTGGCACCAAAAATATAATTTAGTGTGCAGGTATTTGATTTGATAGAAAACCTGCATTGATTTAAAAAAATAGGTTCCTGACAAGGTCGTAATTCATTGAGAGAGGCCAAGCCCGCAGCTTAAGTTTGACATCCCCCTCCAACCTAAACCATAACTGGTTTTAGGTGATCCCCTGTGAGGGTAGCATGTTGCAGCTGGCAAAAAAATAAACACTCCTGAGCCCTGTGCTAACAGAATTTTTTTTTCTTTCTTTCTTTCTTTCTTTTTTTTTTTTTTTTTTGATTTATGCCACGAGCTAAGGAAAACAGTTACATATTTGTGAGTCCGGGTTTTGTTTGGCCTTTGCAGGCTCGCAGGGTTGGTGTCCTGCTGAGGGAGAGGGATGCTGCGAAAGCTGTAACAGGCAGGAACAGGGCAGGCAGAGTGGAAAAGGCAGGGGGCAGGGAAAAGGCGGTGGGGTTTGGAGGGAGAGGCGCAGTAGTTGAAACGTTTGATTTGATTCGCCTGGCCTCTCCTCCAGGCAGGGCCCCCCACCTTTCTTTGTGCCACAAAGCCATTCCCATCTCAAGCAGGTTCCTTCAGAGCCGAAGCCTGGCGAATGCTTCGCTGCCCTCGTTTTCCCAGGCGGCGACATCCTTTGCCTAGAGCTTGACAGATGGGTGGTTTCTCTCTTTCACTCTTTCCTGAATGGCAGAGTCCACTGCAGTTGGACAAATGCAGGACTCAGGGGCCAATGAGGAGGGCTTCCATGGTCTCTTTTCCTTGGAGTTGTCTTGGTAGCAGGAACTCTGTTTCAGGCAGGCAGGGCCAAGGAAGTAAAGGCAGCGTCTCACCAGTGTCCTTCCCTGCCTGATACTGGCGTGCTTGCTCCACATTTTGCAAAGAATGAGCTTGTAGGGAATTTAGAAGCTCAGCAAGGTGAAATAGTAGAGGGTCACCCAGCTCCTTAGTGACAGGTCTAGGGTGCGGGTCCTGGCTGCCCAACCCAGTGGGCCCTACACTCTCCCACATGCCCTGACTCCATTTAAAGAATTACAGAGTCTAAATACAATGAAATATCTTGGATCCTGGACCAGAAAGAGGACGTGAATGGAAAAACTGCTGAGATCTAGATAAAGACTGAGGTTTAATGAACAGGAATGTACCACTGTTAGTTTCTTAGTTTTGACAAATTTCATAGTAATGTAATAACTTTAAAGTGCACTGGGGCAAGATCTGTCTGTAAAATATTTTCAGCTTTTTTTGTGAACCTAACATTATTCCAAAATAAAAATTGACTTCCTAAAAGAAAACAATTGCAGAAAAAACAAAGGCATTTCTGCTACTTGAATCCAGATCGGTTTTGGAACGCATCCCCAAAGTAGGCTCTACAGAGATCACACACTTTGCTACATACTCTTCAGCAACTGAAATGATTTTGATTCTGCCAAGCATGAATGGGGAGGTCCGCACAAGGGGATTCTGTCAATGCTGGAGAGACCTTTCAGCAGGCCGGCGGGCAGCGCTGCCTTTTGCATCTTCACTTCTTCATTGTCATCTTTTGGGAAGAAACTTTACACTTTATAACAGAATCCCAATTTATACATGAAGAAATTGAAAGCACACCTACCTGTCCTTATTTCTCACAGAACCGGAAGATTAGCAACTCTTAGCCTTGAGTGAATCCTGTCTAGACCCTCACATTTCTTGAAAAAACATGAACAACACAAGATCTCTCTCCAGGAGCAGGCAGCCCAACTTTTGAAAGTCAACGGTAGTCATAGCTTACCACCCAGAAACTTGCCTGAACCTCTAAATTACTTACATTATTACATCATCCTTCTTTGTGTATGTACTTGTCGCATTGCATAAATAGACCCTCTCTAGCTTGCTTCTTTAATCTGTTCTAGCCACAGAATATATCACTATATAAATGACTTCACAGAAGACAAATTATTCTATAATAACGTGCTGAATCATTTGAAACACATTCAGTCTCCATGACAATATGAAAATATAAATGTCTGGTGCACAGAAAGGATAAAAAAAAACCCTGTGTCTTGGTGGTATAAAGAATGAAGTTAATTTAATGCTTAAACCAGTCTTTTTTTTTTACCACTTTGTTATCATAAGGGCATGATGCAACTGCCCTGCCTTTTAAAATGCACACACAGACTGAGAAATGGATATTTTTTTCCATCCTATTTGTCTCCTTTTCAGACACAACCACTGATTCACCAGTTGCTGGACAGGGAACAGCAGCGGCAGAGACGCCTGCGAACTTGAGTATAATAAAATTCTAGTGTAACAGCATGTTGAATGTTTGCTTTGGCTAGGCTGCCCTCTCAAATCCCCCTTTTCAACTAATATTTTAAAATGTGGAAGGACATTAAAATGGAGATAAATTCAAGGCTCCTTCTGAAAGCAGGCATCTCTTACGCTGAGAATTCTGCATTTTGTCCATGCAGCCACGTCCAAATTGCCTTCGTTCTGATAAGTATTATGATGTGAAAGTTCAAGTCACTGCCTGCCTTTTGGCAACTAGCAATTTTACTCTAAAGGACAGGAGCAAACAGGGATCAGATATGCTTTTATAACTGCTCCCATTTCATCGCTGTCATTTGTAATTGGTCCTAAGGAAACTAGAATTAATTGGAGTTGATCATTGGTGTTTCATGGAGTGTCATTATGAAGAGCTCTTGAGTCAGGCAGTGATGTGAATGAATTCCCAGGCTGCTCATTACTAGCTATGTTATTGGAGCAAATCTGACCTTTCTCATTTTGTTTCTTTTTATGTATAACAGGGATAGTAATAGCCCTCATTTAATAGCAGAATTAAATTAGATAATGTATAAAAAGTACCCAGCTTAGAGGCCCACAGATGATATGTGCAAAGTGGGTTCACCATGTGGTTAATTGTTAATGCCCCTGTGATTAAGATCTCTTTAGTCCTGTAAGGTGTAGCCACTCCATGCCAGCTGATGTTCTCAGTAGAGAATAAAACAAAGTCCCTAATCTCGTGGAGTTTATATTCTAGTGGCAGGAGGACAATGAAGTCAAGGGAGAGGAGTGTGAGGAACTGGTGGACCCTGGCAGAGACCTCGAACCATACTGCGAGTGGGAGGACAGAAGCCGGCCGAGGGTTTGAGCGCTGGAGTGACGATCTTATCACTGCATTTTAAAAGTGTAAGTCTGTGCAGGGAATCAAGTGTAGGGAGGTGGAGAAGTGGAGAGAAGTGTCTTTGGCGTTAGTCTTGGAAACAGGTGATCAAAGCTTGCTCTAGGGATCAGCAGAGGAGTTAGTGAGAAATGATTTTTTCTTGAAGGTAGAAACCACAGATTTTGTCTGTGAATTGGATGCTTAACCTTCTACTTGTCTGCATTATTTTTTTTTTTGCATGTCCAACCTCAGTCAATGAATGTTTTTAGATGACTTAAGATAATCTTATATTTTCCTGGAACCACCCTACAGTAAAAAGCACAGGAAGTCCTTTCCAGAGTACGGATGCTACTCATGGTGGGTGTCAGGTAGGATCGGTGGGTGCCAAGTTTGGGTGTCTGCTTTGACTCTCAGTAGCACAGGGACCCTGGTGAATTAGATGAGGATAATCATACTGCAAAATCCGGACAGCACTTAGTATTCATCAGGCACTTTTCTAAGCCTCTTTCTTTTATTAACTTTTATTATGATTCTCACAATACAGTAAAAATAAGTACTAAATGAATTGTCCCCGTGTTACAGATACAGAAGCCAAAGTACAGGGTTTGAGTTACCTGTCTGGCCCAAAGTAAATGGCACATAACAAGCGGCAGAGCTGCAATTTGTATGGGGCTCCATCTTTCACAATCTTAGTAATCTGCTTTACTGCCCCTCGGCCCACATATTTCTCTTCAAAGAGCATAAAAAAAAACACTCATGCACACAAATAAACCATTGCAAAGTGTGATAAATGCCGTGAAGGAAAGAGGGTTGTAGCCACAGTGAACATGAACCTGTGGGAAGAACATACAAGATATGTCTAGCCTGACCAGGTAGTACCCCCCTGGGAGCTGACATTTAAACTCAGAACTGAAAGATAAGGGGGTTCTGACTATTTCCCAGAGTGGAGGAATGGATATTATGCAGGCATGGAGTCATGAAGAATGTGCAGCATGTTTGGGGAACCAGAAAGGGAACAATGTGGCTGGGCAGAGTGAGCCAAGGGACACTGGCAGGTAAAGAGTCAGCAAAATAAGAAGGAAGGGTTAGGCAATGTACCCTATATGCAATGTATAGGGTAATAGGCATCTTTATTGTCCAAAGTGGGACGCTTCTGAAGTGAAGCAACTGTCAGGACACGAAGGCACAAGTTGGCAGGAAGTGTGCCCGCTCAAAGGTCTTTGGGTTTTCCTGGCGTGTAATAGAAAATCATGACTATGTTTTCTGTACCCTTCCAACAAACGTCATGCTGTAGCCATCCAACAAAAACTCTTGCGTTTGTATGTCGAAAGAAGCGCACTAGAATGTACGCGGTAGCACTATTCATCGCAACTCCAAGTTGAAAGCTACCAAAATGCTTTAAGAGTAAAATGAATATATAATTTCTGGAGCCTCCATGCGATGGAGTACTGCACAGAGTGAACAAATTACAGCCACTTGGCAATCATGTGGATAAATCTCAAAGATGTAATATTTAAGCAAGAAAGCAGTTACAAAAAATACTTTGTATATAATGCCATGTTTATAAAGTAAATGCATCAAAAAATCTATGTTGTTTCAGATCAGGAAAAGTGGGCAATTTTAGGGAAGGTTATAACTGGAGTCCTTTTAATATGCTAACTTTTGATCCAAGTGTTACTTGCATGGGTGTATTTAGTGTGTGAGAACTCTGAGTTGTTCACTTACGATATATGCACTGTTTTCTGTATTACACTTGGAAGAGGTAAGCTCTGCTTCCTACTGGATGGAGAATGGGGTGGAATAGGTTGCCACAGTTTTTTACCCACTTACTGTAACTTCTTTCTGGGATGTGTCCTTGGTATACAAGAAACATTTTATGCAATGGCATGGTTTCTCAACCTGGGCGCTCATGGTATTTATGTTGGATAATTCTTCTTAGAGATGGAGATGAGGGGCCATCCCAGGCATTGTAAGGTGTTTGATCTGGCTTCCACCCACTAGATGCTAGGGCATCAACTCCCAACTCCAACTCCAGTCCTGACAATCAAATATGTCTCCTAACATTGCATGTGTTCCCAGGGGTGGGTGGGTAAAATCTCCCCCAGTTGAGAACCACTGAACTCTGCTGATTGCAATCTCTAACATTCACTGAATGCATTCAGAAGAGAAAGTCTTTACATTTATAAGCTCATTTATTTGACCAACAGAGTTAAAGAGGTGTTATCATTTTCTTTGTTTTCCAGCAGAGGAACCTGAGGTACAAATGTTTTAGGCATCTTTCCCAAAACACTGTAACTAGCTAAGAGGTGACCAGGATTTACACCCAGACAGTCCCACTACAGAGCATGTGCTCTTGGCCACCCTGCTTACCTGCCTCTCGACTCCTAACACACGGTCGGTGTTGCATGGGTTCTGTTCAGATCAAGAGGAATATGCCAGGACCTTCTGTTTTCTAGAAGGCTGTCTCTTCCAACCTTTCCGTTCTTTAAAATGACACAAAGTTAGGATTCATATTTTTAAAAAGTACTGTACGATACAAGCTGAATAACCAAGTAATAGTGTGACTCATGAGTTACACCTTAATAAAACTTCAAGAGCTCACAGAGACCAATGCGATTATGGAACAAATTATTCCATTTATTTAAACAGAGGGGCAATATACTTGTATTTTACAATTGCCTTGAGTTATATATAAAACTAGCTCCTGGCCCTTTAATTATACACAAAGGCAGAACCGCGAAGAGAGGCTCATGAATCAAGAAGGTGCCATCCTCACCTGAAAAGGTATTTCCGCGGGTTCCAGACTCAATGGAAGGCTTTCCCTTTGAAGCCCATTCCCTCCCTGGTTCTTTAAGAACAGAAGTATTTTTCTCTGTTGCTAATTAAATATGATCAGGAAAGCAAGGCAATTAAATATCAAAAAGCTTACTTTAAATAAGCAGCATAAATAGAATGGCCAAGAACTAATATTAATCACAAGCTCACTTCATCTAGGGAAATCTGGTTATGTGTTTCACTTACTGTGTGTGCCTCTGTGGTCCCCCTGTGTGCCCGCAAGTAATCCACGCTGGCATATGCCACCTGTACCGTGGGGGCCACACCTGTGCGCTCGTCTCCTCTAGGCAGATGAATTGTTTTTGAAAAGTTGAAAAGTTGCTTACACTTGAAATACGTAGTCAGATGGATATCTTACTATAAATGCTGTTTAGAGTCCCAGGCTAACCACTCAAAGCATCAGAAAGTAAATAAATAAGTAAATAGAGGGCAGGAGAAGTAAATATGTCATGAGCTATTGGCACAATTTGTTCTAGTAAGCATGTGTGTGTACATATATACATATGAAGATACTACTTATATGTATGCATATGTCCATATATGTGCGTGCATACACACACACACACACACATATCTCCTTATTGAGATTCTGTGATTTAAAATTCTTGAAAGCTGTAAATGTGGAAGAACTACATTTTCAAGTTTTTGATTATGGAGTTTTTAATGATGGCAGCATTTCTGATTTTTCTTCTGGCTACAGAAGTTTAAATTCATCATCAAGGAAACATACACCTTTGCATTTAGAAAAGACACCTAAGGACTCCTTTGACTCTGCCTTGGCAAAGCACACATTTTATTCAGAAGGGAAGATGGGAAATAATGAGGACTTACACTCTTCTCGTAGTTATATAAAATGTGTCTTTCTTGGAGGGAAACTTACAATTCTGCCAAGCATTTCATTTTAGAGACTGGCACTTCTTCCTGTGGGATCAAGGGAATTAGGAGAAGAGGCCTGCTCACGTACACCTCCCATCCGAGGGGAGTCCTTTGGTGGTGGACCAGAAGATGTGGGGGAAAGCTGGGGTCCTCAGACCAGTATCCCGGCATCACCTGGAACCTGTTAGAATTGCACTCGGGCCTCACTCGGCCGTCACAAGATGTCCAAGGACACGTATGCATGTAGTTTAAGAAAACTGCTACAAAGAATCTCCCATGGGGGAGAGCCTGGCCTGTAGAGGTCATACTTACAATTCTGTTTTAAGATATTTTGGTTTTACTTTGTAAATATTCTTTGTTCTGTTATTTTATTTTTTAGTCTTCAGCTCCACAGGGAGTTAAGAGGACGCACTTTCTGTGCTTATAAAAAAGGTGCTTCTAGTAAATATTGTTTCCATATATCACCTATTTTCAGATTTTTACACTCATCCTCCCAGTTTTATCTTTGTTCACTTCTCTTCCTCACAGACAGCACGCTTGGGTGAAACGGAGCTCAAGAGGTGGGTTCTGGTTGGTTCAGCCTGTCAGGATATATTATTCCATGGCCACAGCTTTTGGTTCAAGATTGGGTATTATCTTGGTCGGTCTAGGCTCTTTGCACAGAACGTCGTAGCCTGGGAGGCTTCGGCACAGCAGAAATGGGTTCTCGCAGTTCTGGAGGCTGGGAAGCCCACGATGCAGCTCTGGCACGTGCAGAGCCCGGTGAGGGCCTGCTCCCTGCGTGGCTGATGGCTGTCTTCTTGCCTTGTCCTCCCCTGACAGAAGTGAGGAGTGAGCCATCCAGGGCCCCTTTTATGAGGCCACTAATCCCATCTGTGACTCGGCTCCCAAAGGCCCCACCTCCAGGTACCATCACAGTGGTGACTAGGTTTCAACACATGGAATTCCGGGGGGACACAAGTGTTCGCTCTGTAGCAGGTATGCAACGTAAGCCGACGTAAGTCAGGGGGCGTCTCGGTGCTGTTCTTCGGAATGCTGGGCCCCGCACACAAGAATGAGGAAACGTGGCCTTATTACTACTGGCAGGTTTCCATGGCCATAGGGTACTGGGGAGCGTGAATGGAGGACAGTTAGACCTAGGGAGAAGCTGACACCCTGAAGGCAGAGGAAAGCAGTAGAAGAAACGTGTATTTGATGACACTTTGAAGCCGCTGGTGCACCAGTGCTGCAGCCCTCCCTCTAGATGGGCTTCCTGTACGGAAGCTGGTAAATCCTTTTTATTGTGCAAGCCAATCTGAAAGGTGCTTTCTGTGACCTGCAGCCCAGGGAGCCTTAAGAGGTACAGCTTTGCAGAGGGAGTGGCATTAGCACGGTAGAAGGCAGGCTTGAAATGCACTAAGAGCACCCTAAAAAGTACAAACTTGTTACCTGAGTCTGGGAAGCCCACGATGCAGCTCTGGCACGTGCAGACTGATTTGGGCAATGAATGAGCATTTCTTAGTGAGAGTTATCAGGAGGATTTTGGCAGGGGGTGGGAGGGGTAGGCAACTCGGTAAAAACCAACTTCCTGTATTTGAGCAGAAAGGAAATCCAGAATTGTTTTAAATCACTAAGAGGATGTGTGATCCTTGAAGACTGGAGATATCTGGGAGAGTTAGGTCATATAATACATGTGTTACCTTGATTATGGACTACTTGGCACATGCAAGGGAATGAATCAGACTTAAATTCATCTCCTCCCCCAGATCCCATACCCCATTACAGCCTCAGCAAGGCTGGAAAAAGAAGTGTTAGTGAGATTAACTACAGTCCCCACTCCTGCAGTTGGTCCCAAAGGCAGTAAGTGATTCTCATCTCTCCTCCATTACTCTTTCTAGGCTTCTTTCTCCTCCTCTGGCATTTCTGCGGGTCTGGGTGGGCTGGTCCCCCTAGTGGGGTGACACGGATTCTCATCCTTGAGGAAGCTGAGCCCTTGAGTTTGTTTGCTGTCATTGTTGATTTAGTTGCTTAATCGTTTCTAGTTAAAACTGGATGCGAGGATAGCAAAAGATGTCCGGTGGCAAACATATTCCTCTCTGACCCTATTTTGTAGCTGTGGTCCTACCTCCTCAGGGTCATGACTTCCTGTGCCTGTTGTTTACTGTCATGAAAACCCCCAAATCATATGTGACAGCATGAGCTGTCTTTCATTTTAGTGGGATGCTTACTGCGCCCCCTGCTGGCAGCATCGTCTCCGAAACCCGGGACGTCTAGATCAGGGAGCCTACATTTGCGTGGGCGGGAGGCACACAGTGTCTACGTGGGTCATCAGGCATGTGAATGGGGCCATCCTGCTTCTAACCCTGATTCCCAAACGCATGCATTCCACCCCCTGGGAACACAGCAGCATGCATGAGAAACTGCTTTCACATGGGTGCTGCATCCTGCAGGGTGGTGCCTCATCTCCAACCAGGTGCCCGGGCTCAGGTTTGAAGAGGCCAAGCTCCTTTGATGCAGTAGCTTCTGGTGGGTGTGGCAGACGGGAGGACCTGTGGATCCCGTGGTCATGTGCCCATTGCCACACTTTGTGTGATGTAAATCAGGTCCCTGTGTCTGATGGGATGTCATGTAGGATCCGAGGCTAGTAGATGAGACACTCTATAAGAACTGGTAGAGTGGTGATAGCTGAACTATTATGTGCAAAAATGGCAAACCCATATCCACAACGTGAGTGAACCCAAGGCAAAATGAAATACCACCCTTTCCAACTTGTCACAAATGGCTGGCTGGAGGAACTGGACTCTAGTAGGGAGGGTGGGCCATAGCCTTGGTCCCTGTTGCTGTTAGGTCAGCCATCCACCAGTGGTAGCTGTGTTAGTGTTGGTGAGAGGCAACCCTTGCTGTTGAGCGTATGTATAACTGGCTTCTCTTCTGTGGTGGGCATTGCTCTTTGCTCAACATGAACGTGAGATACAAAGATTCTCACTCTTTGCGTTCATCCCCATTGGGTCATCCACATGCCTCTTTCCCAGCACTTCTGTCCCCAGTCTTCCAATATTTCCAAGTTCCAACCATTTACCATTGGCCATGAGACTATGTCTATTCTTATTTCTGGCCATTTTTCTGTACATATAAAATGGATAACCAGGTACACTAGCCAAAATTCTGCCCACTCGGAGGTCCTTCCTTCACTGCTGACCTTTAGGGCCTCCTCTGAGGGAGGCTGTAGTCCATTTTTTATTGGCACGGACATACTTAGCCAATGTTTCTGCTGTTGCTCATGTCTGTGACTTCATTCACAGAGGCTTGCCTTTTTACGAACTTGGTGATGTTGATCGTGAGCTCCTTGGTAGATCTTAATCTGTATGATATCTGAAGGTCTGAATTGGGTATGTTTTCTGCAGAGAAGGCTTGCTTTTGCTGGAATCCAGAAGTCTCTGATGAATTGCAGAGCCTCTAGATGGAGCTCTCTGCCTTCTGGAGTGGGCTCCTGCTCAGTGTTCCAATGGGGCCACTGTCCTTCACGTTCACTTTTGGCGTGACTCCCCTGTCTCCTGTTCCAGAATTAGAGTGGCCATCAGTGTCTCTGAGGGTGAGTCTTAGTATCTAAAATCTAGTTGTTCTGAGGTGAGAGGATCCCTCAGAGAATCCCAGTTAGCACAGTGGCAGAAGGAGGAGTGAATTAAGTGTTTAGAGCATAATTCTGATTGCCATTAAAATAAAGGAGATTTCTCATTGAGCAGAAATCCCAGGATGTTTAGGACTGATGGTGGTTACTGATGTCTTCGTCATGACGCAATCGTAGTTCATCTTGTATGCTTTGCATATGTTTTCTCCTTTAACCCTCAAAGACGCCTACAAGGTAGCTGCTATGACTGCCCCTCATTCTAGTCGAGGAAATGTCACTGGCTAAGTGTCAGCCAACTAGAATATGGTGAACCTGGGCTTATTAAACTCAGGTATTCTGGCTTCAGAGACCAGGCCAACCCTCTGTGTTACACTGGCTTCCTAGGGCCAGGATATGAAAAGATGCATCAGAAAAGACCACAAAGCCCAAGTGGCCTTGACTGGCGGTGATATTATTATGGGCTATTCATTTAAACAGCTTGATATTTGAGCTGCTGCTATAGGAAGTTCACTTTGACCATTCATCCATTGCTCCTAGAATGTCTACAGGAGCCTTTTCTCACTATTTGATTTCTGAGGTCACTTTCAACAACAGACATATTATTGATGTCAAATGTACTTAACCGCATCCCATTTATCTGGCATTCTTACTACAACTTATTCACAGAACAGCAGTGTCTTTACTTTCAATCTGTATTTCAAACTCTAAAAAGTATAGCTGTAAGGAAAAGAGACAAGGAAAAAGTATGAAGTGAAGAAAACAATCGATTCAACAAGAAATTATTTCAAATAGGGATACTATAATGCAAAGATAAACAATGCTAGGACTTTGTTCAAAAGAATAATTTTGGATATGACGTCCATGCCAAAGAAACAGCACATACAACTCTGTTGCCTTTTTCTGAAATAATCAAGAAAACAGTGCTGGGAAATACTTGACTCTCTCTTTGCTAGGCTGGTATATCAGTTTTAATTGATGCCCCGTGCCAAAAAAATGTTTTTGGCAATGTTTCACCCTCATTCTATGCCAAGAAACTGCTCCTTGGTGGATAACAATGAAAGGAGGCAGTGTATGATATAAAGTTCACTATGAAAGGAAAGTTAATAAGAAGTAAAATACGTTTAGTGTACTTGGCGGAAGGAGCAGAGGGTTGAGCTACAGGAAATCTTCCGTAGTGATTTTATAATGTCTGTAGTCTGAAATAAAATTGCTCATGAAATATCTACCAAAGACACAGCATTCCCACCTTCAGCCACAGGAGGACAGGAGCATTTGCATTTCCTCGGTGGGACACTTTTCCTGACATTTTGATTCCTTGGCTGGTATTTGTATGCTACACCGTGAGCTTTCAACATGATTGTATAGAAGCAGTGGACAGCTGGGGACCAGGTGGATGGAACAACACAAACAATTGTTAGACCACCGCGACTGCACGACTGAAAGAGTGAAACACCCCCAGGAGTAACCAGACCCAAACACGTGGCAAGTACTTGCCAGCAATATGTACCCCTTCCCCTGGAAGAATAACTTCCAGAAATCAGTAATTTAAAGTGACACGGCTTCGTGAAGCTTAATGTAGATTTGAGTTGCAAAGCTATTGCCATGTCCAAAATGATGCCAAAAAAAAAAAAAAGCAGCAAGTGAAAAATCTCAGCAGGGATCATTTTAGGCATTCCCTTGAAATTGTGTGAACATGGACAAACCCAAAAATACAAGTCTAGAAAGTGAAGTGATGGCAGTTACAGAACGGTGTTTGCATTCTCCAGGCTGAATAGCACTGTACACAGTCTCTCTCTCACACACACACACACACACACACACGTGCAGTCCCATAATAATGGGATAAACTACATACACAGAGGACCATATCAGCCACTACTTGGGGAACTTCATGCTTCAGCAATCGAAGGTGTGATATAAACAACTTGGAGGGAGGACTTGATATTTGACTTGGGGTCCTTTGAAAGCAAAAGCATTTTTAAAAGGTTCTATGTGCAGATAATTGGTCATAAAGGTATTAGGGTATTTTTGTCATCTATTTCTTCTTCAGGAAACCATAGCAAGCATGACTGAACAAAGAATAAACTTCAAAGTCTTGCTGTTTGGTAGGAAGTGCTTTCGAACAAAAATCATAAACTTTCGTCAATGAGGCCTTTGTGAGAAATGATGAGCGCCTTTCCCCACCCCTTGTCAAAGTCATTAAAGTGAAAGGAGGTTTCTCCACCTTACAAAAGAATACCTCAGTCAGGGGAAGAGTCGTGTTCTAACAAACCTTCCCTTGGCCCCGAGCATCATCCTGGCACTCGGCTGAGAAGGGATTTTGTAACTTATCACAAATAAGGAAACATGGGGCTGCACTTTCTCCCCCTTTTCTTTCTTTTATTTATTTATTCATTGTAATCTGTGCCATCCTGTCCTCTAACAGATCTTCGGGGGAATTTCTAAGGCAAGGTATTGTAACGAACACCTGACAGTTGGAAAATCAAAATAGGTTCACATAAGACAATTGCATCGGTCCAGGCCGGTCCCCTGTTTGTTCAGCTGTGTTACACGGAACTGGAGAAGAAATTTATATTTTGGGACTTGGAAAAAGCATCTCTTGCCACCTTTCCGATCCCAGTTTGAATACCTTCCTGCACAAATCAGATTGGTTAAAGAAGGACCGGACTAGGAGTAGAAACATTCTATTTTGTGGTAGACAGTGGGCTATTTCTGTCACTTCCAAAGTCAGCCTCTCTAGGGCTATATTTGAGGGTTAGAAGAAATAGTCCAGACCAGAAAGGTTTGGCATCCGTCTCTTCATGAAAAGTAGAGAAGGTTATGTGTAAGGAGTTTTGGTTGGGTAGCGATCATTTTAAGTAAAACTGTAACTTGAAAGTGTTTGTAATGAGGCCGCTGAATTCACCTGAACCTGTGGCCCACCTAATGATCACTTCTGATTCACTCCTCCTTGTGATATTTCACGCTGATCCATTTTCCTTCAGTTATGGGTTCTTTTTGACTCTGCTGATGCAAACAAGGTTCTGCATTTCACCCCTGACTTGTCAAAACAAAGGAAATGGTATTTGGCAATTATCAGTCATGTTTTACCTAGATTTTTAGCAACGTGTTATGCAAAGATTGCACATAGAACACCAATCCTACTTTCTGTGCTGTGGACTAAAGAGTTTCTCATGCAGGGGAGTGGGGAAGAGGGTTACTCATGCTAAAACAGGTGCAGTGATTTAGGTTTGGACTGACTGAAAAATGAGAAGGAAACTTACAAGGTCCTATTTGACAATTGGCCACCCCGGTAGGGTAAGTTCTTATAAAGGAGGGACCATCCTCTGCCCCCTCACACCCACTCAGCTGTAGGCAAGCATGGGAGATAGGAATTAGACACCTGTAATAACAGAGGACCACAGTGAACCCTTTATGGAAGAATTAGGCCCAACACAGACTATTCTGTTTAAGCTACTGCTACAAGGCTTTTAATTTTCCAAATTATAATGTCACCATCAAAAGAGACTTTCTTAAAGAAAGCTCATTACTTTGCTTTCCATCATTTTCACTTCAGACTTGTTGCGATCTCATTGTACTGAGAACATTCCAGAAACAGGAATAAAAAGAGGAAATCGTGGAAATTAAAAGCTGACGGGTAGCATCCTGACTCACTCCGTAATACTGTGCAATGTGTAACTGCCGTCTTGTATGCAGTGAGACCCCAAGACTCTCCGTTTCCTGTACCTCCTTTCTCATCCCAGTTTTGAAGAGGTCCAACAATATGTGAGCGCTTGACAAAAGGAAGCTTTCCCCTCCATCATCTTGGTATTGAGGGAGAAAGTCTCAACTTGTAAGATACCTCATTCTGCTTAGAGCAGCCTTAAATTGTCTTCATTTCAGTAAGTGAAAGTGCACAACTATATAGTCTGACTGAAGAAGGATCTAGTCCAATGCTATGAGTTCATCTTCCTCCATTTGAAAAGATTAAGATGTTTCAAAGTTTCAACTCTATTATTAGACCATATGTAGCCAGGGATAAGGAGATTTATGGTGCCCGATTTTCTTAATCTCCCATGTTTAGTAAGATACTGAAAAAAGGCCAAGGCATTTAATCATCATATATTGACTTAAGCCTCAGAGTATTCTTCTAAGAGGGCTTTAGTTCAAAAAGTCTACCTTAAGCATAGGTCTAGACTGGGTAACGTGTTTGGCTGAGAAAATTGAGTTTGCTGTGTCAATCCTTAGCTCTGACATTCAAAAGCCTACTTCCTATCTCTACCCCAAACTTTTCCCACCTGTACTAAGCAAGCAATAAATACAAGCAAGAAGCATGTTCTTATCTATTGGGTATATTTTAAATGTAACTCAACCCTACTAAAATCTTTTAATCTGATAGTTTATTATTAAATGTCATTTAATAATGAAATGCAAAGACCCGAAAGCATTTGAAAAATTAAAGTGAATTGTTTTCTCCTGCACAAGTCGATCTTTAGTTTTGGCAGATCACTTGTTAACAGTGATTTTTAAAAAATTAAACGGGAGTGGAAATACTGATGTTTTGCACATTCTGGCAACATGTTTCACATCAATAACAACACAACAAAATAGCTATGAATATGTGGCACTGAAAGTATGTGGCATGAGAAATAGAGTATTTAGTGTGTACCTGTCCAGAGTTTGAAGGCTACCCGTGTTGCCTCACATCTGTAGGGCCTAAGACAAGTTCCTCAACCTTTGAGTCTCAGCTTCCTTTTCCAAAAAACCCCTTGTTGCTGTAAAGGTTAGATGGTGCAGTAGATGTGAATCACCTAAGTTACTTTTGACACCCATGTATTAATTACAATTAATAAGTTTAAATCATTCTCTCTCTAAATTATGTGAGACACTGCACTACCAGGTTTTTGAACGGCTGAGCTTGTTATTCTAGTTAGCTATGATTTAATGTTGGTGAATAAGGCACCAAATACTCATGCTTCTCCTGAATCTAATTATTCAAAATAATTGAAATTGTGGTCCGGAAGAGATATTAGTCCTCCCACTTCATTGCAGTGTCATTCACAGGCCAAGATATAGAAACACCGAATGTCCATTGATGGAAAAATGGATACAGAAATGCAGTGGAATATTACTCAGCCAGGAAAAAGGAATCTTGCAATATGCAATGACATAGATGAGCCTGGAGGACATTACACTAAGTGAAATAAGCCAATCACAAATACTTCATGACTGTACTTACACAAAGTGTCTGAAGTAGTCAAAGAAACAAAGAAGGGGATGGTGGTTGCCAGGGGGAGGGAAAAATGAGGAGTTGCTAATCAACATGTATAACATTTCAGTTATGCAATAAGAATAAACTCTAGAGATCTGCTGTACAACATTGTGCCTACAGATAATGATGTTGTATTGTATACTTAAAATTCTACTAAGAGAGTAGGTCTCATGTTAAATATTCTTTTTATTTTAAATTAAAAATTTTAAAAATTCACAATTAAAAAAAAAAGGGAGAAATCTGGAATGTTCTCTAATGTGGAAAAATCCAAGTACTTTCTTAAAACAAAAGCTGTGCATGTGTTTAAGTATAAATTTTTTAAAAAATTAAAATATAGAAAAACAAAGTTTAGAAGTCTATTTCTTGAGCATTTCATATTCATAAGAGTTTAGCCATTACCTAATATAAGTCTCTCATCTTATATATGAATAAATAGATGTCCAGAGATATTAGAGGCTTTCTCAAGGTCAGACATTGGTGAATGATTTCATAACAAGAAGAGGGTCTCCTCCTTGCCACCTAGCCAGAAAGATTAGCATGAAAAGGAAAGATATTTTCATAGCAGGAGATCAAATTCAACTTTCCCTATATAGGAAAGGCAGCTGGAATGTCTAAAGATCAGATATCTTTTCAGCCTGTTTTGGCACCTATTCATTCTGAAATCTGTACAACTAAATACATAATGGGTTTTACATAGCTGGCTCCTGTTCTTCTTGCTAATTTTTTCATCTGTAGGCAAACAGAATATAAGAGGCCTGGTATAAAATGAAGACTTCAAGCAGGTTCCTGGATTCAAACCTAAGTTCTAACCCAGTCTATTATTTTCAGAAATGGACAGAGTGATGTTTCCCTTGCTCCTTTCCCATGTTTACTAGGATACAATGTTGTTACAGTTGATTGCATCAGAAAATATGGGAAGAGTTCTAGAAATTGACTCTACCACATGATCTCAGAAGACTGCTCTGTCACCAGGGAGTTCACCAGCACAAACAAGCTCAAAGACAGAATGGGCTGCCACTAAGGACTGCAGAAAACTGAACCCATTCCTAAATTGAGATGAGAAGGTTTTGATTATGTTTCAATGAATGTATATATGAATATATATGAATACATCAACTGCAACATCGTATCCTCTTTTATCTGTTCCTGTGGAAAGTATTGGTTTCAGAAAGGCTTGGTATCAGCAGAAGCATCTCCCACTTCACTTAGTACCTCTGAGACATCCGGTAGGGAGGTGGGATTTGTCTTGGCACCCTCCCTCCTCTCTCAGTGCTTCTCTTTCCCCTTCCTGGGTATTTCGTTCCTCACCCCATCAGGTTTTAATCTGACTCCCCTTTAGGTGTTTGTGATAATGGTTTAAAGCCTTCTGGCTCCCAAGAGGAATTAGTACCAAGGTTTTAGCATTTTGCTGTGGAGCCCAAAAACCTGGAAAGCCTTCAGAAAAGAAATCACTGGATGACCCCGGGACAGAGCAGTGGGTGGCAAGAAATCTATGGGTAGGCAGCCTTTGTGGGCTCAGGTACCCACCAGGTCATAAAAGCGATGTCTACCAGTTCATAAGTTTGGTCCTGGCTTCATATTGTAGCCTTGAAAATGTCTGGGGGCCCTGTGAATGAGGGCTACCCCAAAAGGAATGGAGACAACACTGACAGGGCAGAAAAGAGCTGAAAAGAAAAATCTGAGATAGCCTTGTTTAGAACACAAAGCTCAAATACATAAAAGCATTCCTCCACCCATAAGTGCTGCTCCCTTTCTCAGCTGCTTTCTTCCTTCCTTCCTTCCTCCCTTCTTCCTTCTCTCTCTCTTCCTTCCTCCTTTCCTTCTTCCCTTCCATTTTCCTCTATTTCTTTCTTTCATTTTCCTAACTAATATAAACGACCATTTCCTTTATTGTAAACACTTGATACAATTCTGAAAAAACCTTCCCCAGCCATAAATACAGCCTGTTTGACGTAGATCAGAATGCAAATGAGTGAAGTAAATGCTGAGCCTCTGAGTCTGTGTTTTTGCATCTTGTGACTAGCTACAAGCTTGTAACAGTCAGCTATGAGCAGACCTACATGGGAATTGCCTTTCATTTTGTCTTCTTATTTAAAATTTAGTCTTATTTAGTGTAACTCCGGGGGGAAAATATGTCCCCAGCCTGAGACAAATAACCTTTGAAGCCAAAATCAAAGGGAGAAATAA
This sequence comes from Manis javanica, assembly GCF_040802235.1. Lineage (NCBI taxonomy): Eukaryota > Metazoa > Chordata > Mammalia > Pholidota > Manidae > Manis > Manis javanica. Next base: position 174,713,585 of record NC_133159.1, on the reverse strand, counting down.
AGTGGGAGAAACCCATTTATTGCCAACAAGCAGTCATCTACTTCTGTTCGCCTGTGTCTCTTGCGACCTGGCTGCAAAAGGACGCCCCCCAACCCCCCGCAAATCTCCCAGGTCCAGATATACCCTCGCTCTTCCCACCCCCTTGTAATCACCTCCTGATACGGAGATGGACTACTTCTCCCCACCCCTTGGAAACACCCATTGATACGGAGATGCACTAAGGCTGGGTGAGAGATTCTGGAAATACTACAATTTTACCCACATTTAGTAAAAACATCTTAGCTATCTACTCAGTGCCAGGCCCCATTCTAGGTGGTGGAGGCACATCAGCAAAGCAGCTGGAGAAGCTGCTCCTCTCCATGGAAAATGACAGAAATAAAGAGTTGCAGTCATGATGAGAGACACACTGATAATTTATTAGAGACTAGGTAGGTTCTGAAAATGTGGATATTTAGGGAAAGTCTATTGAGATCATAGTTTGGCAGTGATATTGATGCCAGGGTTCTTGTTTGCAGAGTCAAAGAATTAACTTAGCAGACACCCAAGGACAAAGAGCCAGGGAGAGGCTTTTATTGAGAGATACAGTGAGGGGACAGAGCTCCTGGCTCCCGTCAGGAGGGTACAAGAGAGCCCATAGTGGTGCGTTGTCTAGGGGTTTTATAGTCGGCTGAGGATTTTCAGGAATGTCGGTAAGGCTAGGGGTGCAGACTTGTACCACCTGCCCTTTCCCCAAGGTGGGCTGGGTTTTTGTCTGTTTGCTATTTATAGTTGAGAGAGAGTGAAGTCACAGGTTCTGCTGAGATACCCTTGCAGAACACTCAGACATTCCAGGCCAAGTTGCTCCTGGCCTTTTGAGCTTTAACTGATCTCACTGAAGATGTCTATATTCCTAGTCTGATATCTTCACCCTAGAGAATTAGTGTGACCTTTACTTTGCATAATGCTTACCATAGAGTTTCTAAAGGGACTTCTTTACACATTGTTACATTGCTCTGACTGTAAATATCCTGCCTTGCTTTTTCTGGAGGCCCTCACCCTACTCTGACTACACTCATGGTCCCTGTCTCAATATGAATGTCCAGAAGTCATCAGTGTAGAAGATTATGGGACCAGCTGCTGCAATCCTCCTAAAATAGAAAACAATTTGATGTGTTTCAGGCACATGTGCTCCAATGTAGTGGGGAAGGAGAGATTGGTACAAAATGAGCTACAGACACAGCTCTGTGAGCTTTGTAAAGGAGAGAATCACCTTTGCTCGATTTTAATTGTTGAGAGAAGCACCTGTTGGGTTTTGAGAAGAGGCACAAGCCAGTCTGGCTTGTGTGTCTTAAACATCCTCTGACTGTAATGAGCAGAGACTCAGTTGCAGAAGAACAAGAGAGAAAGAAAGGAGGTCATTTCAGAAGTCCAGGTAAAATCTGATGGTGGCTCTAGCTAGTGGTATGGTAGGGAAGATGGGGAGAAAATGACTAGATTTTTGTCTGCCTTTGAAGGTAGAGGGTGAACTGGATGGGGAGTGAGCAAAATAAATAAAGATAATTCCTACATATTTGGCTTCAACAATAAGGAGGGTGATGCTGTGGTTCATTCTGGTAGGGAAAAAAATATGTGATCAGATAGAGTTGCAGGAAAACACCAATAGTTTGATTAATATGCATTTAATTGTACTTATTAGGCATCAATATCAATATCAAGAAGGCAGTTGGAATTCTGAGTAGAAGTGAGGACTGGAGCCACTTCAGGAATCTTTGGCAATTATACTGAGATTAAAGTGAAGGGATTCGATGAGTGAGCTTTCTGAAAAGTGTGTAGATAGAAGGGAGGCTGTTCTCATAGTTAGAGGTCTGATGGAAAAGGAAGGAGCTATACAGAAGTCTCTAAGGGTGGTCTGTAAAGTAAGATTAAAATAGAGAATGTGCTATTATGGAAGCCAAGCGAAGAATAATTCAAACAAGAGAGGAGTCCCCCAGTGCTGCTGAGAGATTCAGTAAAATAAGGAAACGAGAAATGATCAGTGGGTGTGGGCCTATGGAGGTTGTTTATGATCTTGAAGAATACTTGCAGGGTAACAGTGGATTATAAACCCACACTAAATTGCACTGTGGTGATCATGTAAAGAGAGGAAGGTTCCGAAGTCACTGTAGTGTTCATGGTTTGAAATAATTCCATGATCAGCAATTCAGCTCTTAGACGATCCTCGGCCTTAGGGTCCCTTACCTTTTGGTGATCTGCGATCTTTGAAATTCATGCACAATGAAGCTGGTACTCAGACGTAAAGCAAAAATTGAAAGTAGTGTTTCCATCATGAAAACCATGGCTATTAAAGGCTAGTGTGAGGTCTGTAAGTATAATTTCTCACCAGAAGTTAAATAGAGAATTTTCCTTTCTCCACCCATCCCTCCTTCAAATCAAATCTCTCACACTGCAATGAACTTTAGAGGAAAAAAAAAAAATCAATCTGCATTAGATGGAACTGCAAAGATGGAAATTTAGCTCTGCAGAAATGTTGGGAAAGAAAGGACTCTAGATAGAAAGTCTTGGATTTTCATAATCTTTATTTCTAAATGGAAACTTTTTATGAGTGGGAAATCAGACAAATGTGTTAAAGGGATAAATGTAGAAATGCTGGCAATCAGGGTCTCAAATGAAGAAATAAAAGATGGTTACAGAGAGGAGAGAAAAATTGGGGTTTCTTTTCACCCATTTGTTTATCTTTAAACTGGTTAGATACAAAAAACAATGGAAGTGGTCTTAATGTTCCTTGAATCCTAAATCTTCTACACCTTCTGCGGGAGGCCTGAGGGACACCAAGAATGCCTCCATTTCCGGTGTTAATCTTACTATGGAACAGGATGGCTATATTTTAATTGATAATTACAAGTCTCTTCTAATTGTTGATTCTAATTGTTATTTTAAACTTCTCTGAGTTTCTTGCTACAAAGTCACATAAAACACATAATATTTTGACCTGATATAGGACTGCTGGTTCTTTAATTTTTTTAAATATCTTGGAAGCTATTTTCCTTAAAATCTCCAAAGTTATAACCCAGTAGGTGGCTGATGAAACAATTTGTGAAATAATTTGTTTCTACCTAGTTTTAAACCTTCATCCTTATTTTTTTACCATCTGCTTTGTCTGGTAAACAGGGTAACCTTGCATTTCAATGATAGCGTCAGTGACAAGATAATACCCGTTGGCTTGGTCCAATGTCAGTTCAAAAGGCCTAAAAATTGGACCTTTATCGTACCTTGGACTTAAACATTGCTTTTCGTGGAAGGCTCTAAGGAGAAATAGAAGTCACTTTAAGAAAATAACAAGAGGTGAATTATCAAAGGAACTTACAGGGTGTCCCTAGTTCTCCAGAAAGGGGATTCTCTTCTTTACCTTTTAATTATCTCATCTTCTTTCTTTCTTTTTTATTGCTGCAACTCACTTGATTCATTAGAAAGTCATGAATGCTTTTGCATTTTCTGAAAATAGTAGTTGCAGAAGAACACTTTCTGACAGAAGAGACATTACTCATTTTCTCAGGGGAAAAATAGCAACCACTCATTAAACCATGACATCAAATCTAGGCTGTCAATGGGATTATTGAAAGCCATACGATACTTCTCAGTCATTCCTATTTCTATTATTACTGCAATTATTTTTCATTCACAGCTGAATGATAATAGTGAAATATGTCTGGAATCCTCCATGACAAAAGAAAAAAGTAATAAAACCTTGGTAACAGCAGTTTTAAGAGCATGGGCCCTGCATTAGAGTGCATTCTCATGAGTAACCAGGCAAAACCTACGTGAACCTAAAAAATAAAACCACCATACATTTTACCAGTCAAATGGATGTATCTGGGAATAGTAGAGAATGGCAATTCACACATGCACACTATGGCGAAACCATAGGCAAATTCAGCAAAGGAGAGGAAGGTTCTTTTATGGAGAAGGAGAAAGTTGGGAGGGGTGGTTCTGAACAAAAGTTCATTGGAGGTGAGTAAGAATTTAGGGTGATGATGGTCTCTCATGGGCTGAGTTTCAGGGTAATCAGTCTCTTGTAGGCGATGTAGCTACATTTTCCCTACCGGGCATGTACTTGTATTGAGTGTTCATCTGTTGGGTTCGGCAACGGACATCAAGTGGTATAACTGCCCCTGAAAGGCTTCCGATTGCTGCGAGGTTTCTTGTTACGGATTTCACACCTTAACTATCTCATGTCAAATGAGGACCATGTTCCCAAGCATATGTTCTAATAAGATGCCAAAACAAAGACCTCTGTTTAACTTCTGAATTTGGATTATTAGGATGAAAGAGGTAAAAAGAGTCCTTAGAAGTAGATGTTTCCAGAAACCCAAGGATAGAAATGATCCAAAAGAAAGATACAGGTAGCTTTTTAAGACCGCCATGGTGGAAACATCTTCGTTTGTCTCCTTTATTGTTTGCTCTCCAAAGGACTGTCTGAAATTTCCTTCTGATAGGAGTAGCCATTTAAATTTGTGTTTGAAGTTTCTTACTTATTTGACAGTACGATATATTTGAAATAAATTAAAATGAAAATGTGAAAACTTCTTTCACATATGTGTGAGAATTGCTCTATCACTTCATTTATGGACTGTATATTCAACAGCTAAGTATTGTGACATCTGTAGTTGAGGGTCCGGTGTGCCTCGGTTGGGCCTGTGTACATCAGTGGGACTGTTCAGGTAGATTTTCCCTCCTAGCCCCCGTCATGTGGATTCAGTTGCTGTAATCGGCAGCATCCCTCTTGGTCCTGCTCTGATTCCTGCTCGGGGTGGGGCTGTGTCCCGAAAGCCTGCCTAACTCTGACTCATCATTTCTCGCTGGAATTATCCTCTGTACACATATTTCCAGAAAGTGGTTGGGGTTTCTTGCTTCTGCCCAGAGAGCTGTTTGCTAGAACCATGACCCCCCCATATCAACTAAATATAAAGTAGTGCTATTTGCTAAAGGGAAGCCATGCATGTGAATAATCACCAGTCAATTACGACACCCCAGTCACCTGGTCACAGGGCAGGGGGGCAGCCTCAGAAGCTTTCTCTAACACCCTTAGGCAGCCACCATGTATCAGTTAGACTTGGCATATGGAAAGAAACATAGTTTTTGTCCTAGTTTAAAGACCCCTGGTGCTGTATCCTACCCCCAGATTCCTGCCCTTGTCATTGAAAGGCCTGAAATACACCCACAGCTTCCACTTCCATGATTTTTGACTGCAGGGAATCCCTGCAGGGAACCATCCCCCAATATTCTTTCATTCCTGGACCTGCTTATTCCAAAGTTACTTTCCTTTCTGTAAAAACATATAGCTGAGGGCTTTTGTATGAACTATACTGAATCCCCTACTAGTATGTATGATGTAGATAATACATCATTGGTCACTACTTAAGTTTTTCAGAAACCCAAGCCCATTGCCTGTGGAGTATTTAATTTCTGAGCAATCTGCCTTTTGTGAGAGTTAGGCAAATGTCTGCTGTGGTCATTGCTCAGGTCCCCAGTGACTACCTGAAACTGGGTATCGGATGAAATGTTACTCCCAAGTCCTGCTCTGCTGGTGGACAGGAGGTGCTACATGTAAGAATCCACCTTCTCTACATTGGCTCATACCTGCCAGGCACCAGCTGAGCAAAGCTGGACAGAGTGAAAACTGATGTTGTCAGGCATTCAGAATTCCTATATTAATCCTATAAAGTGCTGATGTCTAGGCTATAATTGAAATAATGAATTTTTTGGAGACTGGTATGAGACTTGACATTTGTCACTAACAAGCTTTTTCATGATATTATGGCCTATTGAAATAATGTTGAATCTTGACTTCAGTATTTATTATTCCTGACTTCATTATATGCAAGAGGCAGGAAGGCATCATGATTGATGACACAGACTCTGGCGCCAGATGATCTGGACTCATAGCTCAGATCCAAAAGTATTAGCTGTGTGACTTCAGATGAGCTATTTAACCTCTCTGTTCCTCAGTATCCCCTTCAATGGTTATGGCAATAATGTTTTGTGAAGACTAGACAATGGGAAAAAAAAGCAAAGAACATAGTTAAGTGCTGAATACATAGAAGAATTCTTACTATTAATTAGCTACCTATACAACAATTTAACTTATTTAAAATTTAATAAATGTGCTCTTCCTGAAGGTTTTTTTAAATTAATTTTGTTTAAAAAAAAAAACTTTTAAAATGACCTGCAGGACAGAATTTGCATTGTTTACTACATTTAGACCCTTTTACTTGGATGTTTCTGGTTGACACTCCTGAAAGTCTTCCAGATACAAATTTGCCTAATAATATCATCCTGTATAAATGTCTCCACCTTATGAATCATGCTAGCATGGAAAACTACAAATATTTTGCTGAATAAAACTGCTCTGTGTGTATTTCACCTGATGTATATTTTTATTTCATTAAAATGTAAAAGAAAGTTTCTTCATGTGATTTATTCTTTGGGACCCACATTAACCTCTAGCGTTGATCACACATTTTCTGTCTATGAGGCATTTGTTTGACAGTGTGTTCCAGAATGTCTGAATCTAGACACAGACCTTCTGATTTTAGTCTGCTTTTATCAGAAATTATCTAATATCTGTCTTTGAAGTCAATATAGATCTTACTTGTCTCTTGGTTTTCATGAGTGTAAAGATTTCTGACATTCGCCTTGAGATAATTTCTTTCTATGTTATAGTTACCTAGTTCCAGATATTCTAGAAGTCACTGATAGAAATAATTATTCAGTTTCTATTTTCGAACTGGAATATGAGCTCCGAAAGGGGACAAATTTGCCTCCATTTGAGAACTGATATAAGTTATGCTTGCATGCAAGTAGGAAGTTCCTGGAAAATATATAAGAAACTAAGGGATTGCTTCTTTGGAATAGGGGCAGGGATTAAGAGTAACTTTTGTGCTATTGGAAGATTTTACTCAGTTTATGTATGATTATAATAGAATCATAAGCATTTATAATCTAGATTCTGCAGTCACTCTGGTCTTTAAGGACTCTGACAACGTTCTTCCACAGTTTCATGAATTTTTCTAGTTGTCTTTGGTTACATCTCACTCCTACTTGGTTGTAAACCCTTTTTAATCTTGAGAGAGAAAACTCAGCATTGCCACATTGATTTCTTTGGTTCCCATGTTACCCAGCATTGCTGGGATTGGTTACTACATGATAAGGGTTTCTTTCTTCATCCAGACTCCCTGGGAATCTATAGTTCTCTGTGTATCTCTTCAATTATTGCTCATTTATTCAGGCTCTGAATCTGGAAGTCTACCCATATTTTCACAAAGCTTTCCAAATCGACTTTTCTAAAGCTTGCATTACTCATTCGAATGTGCTTCTTGCAGCTCTAGACCTCATATGGTTTAACCAAAATGCCACTTAATTTGGGCACAGTGGAGCTCCCAGCTGGCGACAGTCAGAAAATAGCAGTTTCTACTTAGAAGAGAACCTGGCAGCTCAGGAATCCCAGAGTAGCAATCCTCTTTCTAAAAATGGTTCTGATATTCCATTTAAAACATACAGTATATTTTTATTTAGAAAATATTTATTTAGTTGTCAGAAACACTTCAACTAATCACTACTCTTTAAAAGGGCTGGAATCTGGTTACACCCTCAGACATCAGAGCCCTGGGTTTTTCATAAACGGGATATAATGAACTATAGTTGAAGAACCCTTTCTAGTTTTTCCATGTGGAATTTTCTTGTCACCTACTGTATACACAACACAAATACCTAAATCTTTTGCATCTGCTGAGGTCCTGTTCTTGCCTTGTCTGCAGCCCCTTATCTTGCCTGGTAAACAGAGACACGCCTTCGATAAGGGGAAGTAGAGAAGATCAAGGGGTCTCAGTGACTCAACTTAATCTCCTTATGTACCCAGTCTGAGAGATTTCAGCAACTACAGAGTCAGACATCTCTTAATGGAGGAAATTAAAGCCCTGATAAGATAAGTGAGAGGAGGTGGTAACTGATTAGCTGTAAGGGCCTCGGGAACAGACTGACCATGAGAAAAATCAATGGACATTTTTTTTTTCCTGTTTCTAAAGCACGTGGCATCTGAGAGGCAGCGTTGGAATCAAAGCTGAATCGATAGCCTAGGAAGCGAGAGCTAGGTTCAGGGGAATCCATACTTGTCCAAGCAAAGCCAAACTATGACCTTGCTAATTTTCCTTTTTCTTCTTTGCTCTGTCTTCTTTCCTCCTCTCCTGGGTGTTAACTCCATCTTAGAAATTATGTCTTCCAGAATGATTGTACCTATAATTGCTATAATATACACGCATGTATTATTCTCTGTATTATTATATGGCCACACACATACACACACACACTTCTTTTCATCACTTGATGAGAAGGACAGACATAAATTCTTGTGTCCTTTGAGAATTTATTTAATTTGATGGTCTCCAAGGGTTCCTAATTCATGTGCATGTTCTAAATACTGAATCTATTTCCCTTCTGCTCTCCTGCCATCCAATGCCCCTCACCCACTGCTCTTCACCCTCCCCTACAAGCCCTCTGTTCTGCCAGTATGTGTGTTCACATACGCTTACTCATGCCACAGTCGGTGCAGGATTCTGCACATGCAATACACTTGAAACATTTATGACCTCCTGACATTTCTGGACACCTTTGGGCAAATAATAAAGATGAAAATCCCAGAGCTTGTGCTCTCCCTAAATCCTATGGGATAAATCGCCCCGTCTTCCTTATCCACAATCTCCTCCAGTATATCCCCTCATACATATCAACTATCTTACACAAAATTTCTGCAAACCTGACACCTACAATGGAATAAGAAGGAGCAATATGCTTACTTATGTTTATGTGAGAGCATGGAAGTAAAATATAAATTTGGTTTTCATGGAAAATGAAGAACCTTAAGGATTCAGGTCCCGGAAGGACTTAGCTTATAGTGCATCTAACCTTATCCTTTGATTCAGGTCAATGGGATTATCATTTTGCATGTGGCACATTCATATGCTGAACAATGTTGGTATTATTTTGGAATTCCCAGGGAAAAAAGTGAGTTCACCTATCTCAGCAGAGAAATCTATATTATTTATGTTTGTTTGTTATTGTCAAAGATTTGTTAACATATCATGCATGCCGGTGCAATGGGTCAGTCTAGGTAAAAGCTTCTGAAGAAGGGGCGCTTTGACGTTTGCAAAACTCGGTTTCCATGATGCTCCAGTTATGCTCACACACTGAGCTGATGTGAAACTGGTTGATAGAAGAAATGCTGTCTAGATCCTTTCTTAGCTCGGCCCTCCTCAGAGCAGGACTAATCTGCTCTAGTCCCTGGGAAATATTTCTTCCCTCTTCTGTCTTTCAAAGAAATACTAAGTTGACTGAAGCTGTTGGTGATGAAACTAGTCATCTAGTTTATCTAGTTTATTCTGCCTGTATTGACTACTTTGAAGTATTATATAACTCTCTGGTGATCTGGAAAAGGGATACAAAGAGAAATGTTGGCTAGCCAATGTTAATATTTGCTCAAAACAGTGAATCATAAAACCTGGGATTTCCTCTTTGGGCTGCTGCTTACTGGCATGCTGTCTGCGTCTCAGTGTAATTTGCTGTCTTAACCCTGGTTTAGAACGTGGAAGGAGGCCTTGTTCAGGTTGGCGGGAGACCCCTGTTTGTCTGGATATTCCTGTTGGGGAGGTCACTTTGGTTGCGGCTGGAGGAGTAAGTAATGCCATCAGTGGTTGCCTGGTAAGGCCACTTGTTTTTCTTCTTCCGTCTCAGTGACATGTGTCCACATACTGGCTCATCTGCAATTCTTCTACGAAACGGTTATCTGCCTTTTCTCATACATCTAAGTCGGAAGAAAGTTCAGAAAGTGACCTTCAGTTCAAAACAGCTCAGGTGCTAACAGAATCAAGCCTAGGATAATCTACCATGTAAAAATAAACAACAATTCATCATTTCCTTTCCTACAGGGAAAATACGAGTTCTGCTTCCTTGGACTTAACCTTTCGCGATGCCAAGGGTTCTTTGGTTTCTAGAGATGACGATGTATTATCTTGCCATCTGCTTATAAGACAAAACTGTTGGCAAGGCAAGCCACAGATAGATAGCTGGGCCACACTTCTCCTCTCTGACAACCCCATAAAGGTGATCTAGGAAGGAACCGAGTGAGGTGGATGAGAGCATGGGCGATGGAGTCAAGCTGATCTGAACTCAAGTCTGGGCTTTGCAACTGAACTAATGTATCCTTTCAGGCAACTCTCCTCTCCTGTACACTGAGGATAAAAGACAAGCCTGTCTCATAAGACAATGGAATGTGATAAGTCAGGCACCTAAGCAAAAGACCTGACACAGAGAAAATGAATCACACACATTTGTGATTGTTACCACATAGTTAAAAGTCCATGTGCTACTGTGGAAAACAGTGTGGCGGTTCCTCACAATTTTTAAATGTGGAATTACCATGTGAGCTAGTAATTTCACCTCTAGATACATGCTAAAAAGAAATGGCGGCAGGTTTCAGATAGATATTTGTATACATAGTCAGAGCCTCATTATTCACAGTAACCAAGAAGCAAAAATAACCCAAATGTCCATCAAGGGATGAATAGACAAACCGAAAGTAGTGTAAACATGTTATGTGATATTATTCAGCCTCAAGAAGGAATGCAACTCTGACATACGTGACAACACGAACGAACTTTGAAGACGTTATGCTAAGTGAAACAAGGCTGGAATAAAAGGGCAAATATCGTGTGTAGTAGAAGTCAGAGTCAGAAGGTGGAATGGGGGTTTCCAGGGTCTGGAGGGAGGAGAAATGGGGGGTTAGTGTTTAATGGGTATAGAGTTTCTGTTTGGAAAAATGAAAAAATTATGGAGATGGATGGTAGGAAATATAACAATGTGAATGTACTTAAGGCCACTGAACTGTCCACTAAAAACAGATTAAATGGTACATTTTATGTTATATATATTTTATCACAATAAAAAATTATTCTCAACTGTCCATTTGCTGGTCATCTGTAGCCAAAAGAAAAAAACAACCCTTATTCTTCTAACTTAAAAGAGGTCCTTGCATATCCCATCCTCTTCATCGTGATTATGGTGATGAAGTGCTTGATTACTAACTTTTTGAAATTTCTCCTTTGCAGAGCTTGCAGGAGTACCTTCTTGGGGGCGTGGGTGGGGAGGGACGGTGCGTTCCGGTCGGCTGGGGCTGCCTTCACAGTACGCCAAGGCTGGGCGGCGTAAATTACAGAAATGTACTTTCTCATGGCTCTGGAAGCTGGAAGCCCAGGATCAGGGTTGGCTTCTCCTGCGGGCCGGAAGGGAAGGAGGTGCCTCGGGCCGCGCTCCTCGCTTGCAGACGGCCATCCTGCTGCTCCCGCCTCACCTGGGTGCCCCTCCGTGTGCGCACGTCTGCGCTTTCTCTCCACGTGTCTGAGCTCTTCCTCCTAAAAGGACACCGGTCAAACTGGATTAGGGCCCACTTTTACGGCCGCATTTTAAATTAATCACTTCTTTGAAGGTCCTCTCTTCAAGTGAGGTCACACTCTAAAGCACGGGAGGTTAGGGTTTCCACGTCTGAATTTTGGTGCACGGCACGCAATTCAGTCCAGAGCAGGCAGCAGTAAAAGGCACAGACATTTTGCTATGACTTGTGCTTAAGAACAATCTAATTACTCAGTTCCGTACATTGACTCGTTGATTTTTTTCAAAAAGAGTGTTTGAGAGTCTACTGTGTCCCAGGCATTCTTCTGATTGCTCAGACCGCGGTGGTGAACAAGGAGAACCACGACTATGTAGTGAGGAAGGAACATGCAACCAACCAACGAATCCATGAATACAAAATATAATTCTATGTGGTGATCATTGGTATGAGAACAGCTAATGAAGGGTCATGTGATCATCATGGGCTGGCACGAGGGTGATAATTAGATAATGCCATCTAGTGAGATCCCTCTGATAGAGTGATACGTTAGCAGACCTAAAAGGAATGAGGCTTCTCATTTGCAAATATCTAAAGGAAGAAAACTCCAGAGTTGAGGAACACCAAGGCGAAAGTCCCTCAGGAAGGACTAAGCTTGACGTATTCAAAGAATGTCAGGAAGGACCACGTGGCTGAAAAAGTCATCAAGAGGGAAGGTGCTTAGAGGGGAGGTGGCAGAGTTCAGCAGGGGTCAGATTGGGTAAAGCGTTGAAGGATGTGAGATAGATCTAATGTGGATTTTATTATAAGTGCAATGGAAGAAATTTATATCTTAGTCTAAATACAATGAAAGGCATTGGAGGGCATTACAGAGGAGACAAATCATCTGTTTTATATTTTTAGTAGATCACCCAACTGGATTTCTGGACATGCGTGACTGGTAACAAAGTCAAATGCCCTTATGTATTATTCCCACCATCTCTTTAAAATGTATTCAGTGGGGATCATCTTGCCTTGGTGATGCATGAAAACTCTGGCAGGTCCACCACATTTCTGCTCCCTCTTTCGTCATCAACAGCTTGATAAGGACTCGAAATGGCAAACAGAGTTTGAGTTCAGGAGAGTGTCCAGCCCTGTGTAACAATCCAAACCCTGAAATTGATGTAGTGTTCATTTCTCTCCTTTCTCCCAGTCAGGCTGGACCTCTGTGGGAAGCCTGCATGCACTGGGAAGGGGTGGCTTTGACGTCTCTCCCACCCGGCAGGGCCTCTCTGCACTCGCCTTGCAGGCGGGGGTGAGACCTGGCTGTGTTCCTCAGAGACAGTGTTGTGGGCCCAGGTTTCCTGTAGTTCCTCGGACCTGGGTTCTTTTTGTCTCTTTAATATTGACCACTAAACATTTTTGCTAGGCTGCTGAGCATTCCAGGCCTTTCTATCGCAAGTTCCATGTCTTCCTGGAAGCTCTACAGGACAGGAGGCAATGACTATGCCTTTACCCAGCATCTTCCCAAATCCCCTTCCTGCCGGGCTCTTTCTTGATTGGCTGGAAGAAGTCAATACGCTTTCTACCAGTTGTTGGGGATTTTTTTTGAAAACCTGCATGGGAGGATTTGCTGGACACATGCTTTGGTACCTGATATTGATGTTTTGGTGAAACTAGGGCAAGGAGAGCATTTCTTAGAGCGCGTTCATGACTCCAGCCACTGTGTAAAGAATGCATTGCTTAGGAAAAAGGGAAGAGAGACTGGGTGGGCAATAGTAGCAGTCCCAGGGAGACTCAATGACTGCTTTCAAGGAAGGTGGTGATGACTAGGGTGTTTTGAAGATAGAACTTCAAAAACTGAACAATGGATTTGGCTATTGGAGGTAGTGAGGGATAAAGGTAGACTTAGAATGTTTGGCCCAAACCCATGAACAAAGAGAGATGCCATTCTCTCAGATACATGAGACTGAAGGTTATTGCATCTAGGGTCTAGATGGGGTATGTGAAAAGGATTTATGAATGAGTTGTTCTATATATTTTAAGTTTTAGAGTTGGATTTATGAGTTTAGAGTTCAGGGAGGGTTCAGGACTCAAGCTATGAATTTCAAACTTATCAGCAGATGGAGGATTTTAAACCCACCAGATTGGATGAGATTACTTACGGAACAAAGTATGTGTCATGAAGAGTAGGTTTTCTATGACTGAGTCCTTTTGGATTCTGAAGTTTAGAGTTGGGTATGAGGTAGAGCAATGAGGGACCCCGAATGAGGTGGTGTGTTCAGAGGGATGCATGGCGTTACAGGGGAGTGTGGCACACGGAAGCTGCCCTAGTAGCCACATGGTTGGTTTCTGGATTTGGCAATAAGGAGTCGGTGATCTTGACAAGAGTAGTTTCTCTGGAGTGGTGGAAGCCAAAGGGTGCTGGGAGTGACCTGAAGAGTTGAGAGAGAGAGAAAGAAAAGGAGAGGAAGAAATGGAGATCATGGTGTACACGGTGCGCTTGGTTGCAAGTTTTCTGATTTTTTTCTCTCTATTTTCATCAATACTCCTGATAAAAATGTTAAATAAGAAAGGTCCAAAATATGACTCCACGGTCTGTTTGAGACTGTGCCCCTGGGTGGCAGGAAATGGAGTTTCATCGTATTATCAATACTTCGGCATCAATACTTTCACAATACTTGGTGAAAACAAGAAGTATGGAGAAAGAAACTTGGCAAAATGATTTCAAGTCATTACTGAAGTAGGAGTTTTTTTGTTTTTGTTCTTTTCCTTAAAAAAAAAAAAATTAGTAGTGCTACACACCTATGAGAATAGTGAAAATCCAAAACACTGACACAACTGAAACCTGTTGAGGATGTGGGGCAGATGGGACTCTCTTTCATTGCTGTTGGGAATGCAAAATGCTGCAGCCACTTTGGAAGGCAGTTTCAAAGATTCTTGCAAGACGGAGCACATTCTTACCATATGATCCAGTAACTGCCCTCCTTGATCTGGACCCAAATGAGCTGAAAATATGTCCAAGAAAAAAATCTGCCTGTGGATGTTTATAGCAACTTCATTAATAATTTCCAAAGCTTCAGTAGATGAATGGATACACTACAGAACATCTAGACAGTTGAATATTATTCAGTGCTGAAAGGAAATGAGCTATCAAGTCATGAAACACATGGTCAAAATATAAGTGCCTAATATTAAGTGAAAGAGGTCAGTCTGAAAAGGCTACATACTCTATGATTCTAACTGTATAGTATTCTGTGAAAAGTAAAACTACGGAAGCAATGAAAAAGACCCATGGTTGCCAGGGGTTATGGAGGAGGGAGGGATCAACAGGCAGGACACTGAGGATGCTTAGGGCACTGAGGCTGTTCTGTATGATACTCTAACGGTGGATACATGTCATTATATGTTGATTAAAATCCATAGAAGGCACAACACCAAGAGCGAGCCCTAATGTAAACTATGGACTATGGGTGATGACGATGTATCAGGGTAGGCTCATTGGCTGTAACAAACGTACCACTGTGGTGTGAGATGTTTGTAGTAGAGGAGGCCGTGTGTTGGGGGTGGCAGTAGGGGGTCAATGGAAACTCTGTACTCTCCTTTCAGTTTTGTTGTGGACCCTAAAACTGCTCTAAAAAATAGTTTATTAAAAATAATTAGTATTTAAATAATAACTGGGTTTAACAGATACTGAGATTTATGAAATTTAATTCCATTCATTTTGGCACTGTCAGATGTTCGAGGTGAAAGGCCTGTGCTCCGTTCCAATAATTTCATTAAAGTGATTCATTTCTTTTAACTTAAATTCAGTGACTCAAATATATATTAAACCCTAGTACAGAAAACCTTTTCCTTTTTAAAGAGCTTTCTCCATCATCCAGCAGTGACCCAATTGCCACAGTTAATTACTTAGACACGGCACGTTTGCAGTTATTAGAAATGACAGTGATGGGGAATCTTTTGAACTGTGGAAAAGAACATTAAGCAGAAACATACAGAAGCTAAATGAATAATTGTGTAAAGGTACAAAAATGGACAATAATTTGCATAAAAATAAATATAATCCTCGATAATAGGAGTGATGAGATCTTTTATTTTCCTTCTCTGTCCCCAGACAATTAACTTTGTTATGTGGAATTTTTCTAATGGATTTTTTTTCAGTGACAGGTCTTATTCTGTTGCACTTAGTTTATTTTGTTTCCATTAGAAAGTAGTTTTAGTCATTTTCTGGTTAGAAAGAAGTGCATCGCTGTGAAAAATGTGAAATATCTATATGTTGTTTTCACTGCACTAGGCACCCATTCCCTCTTTTGGCTTCTTTGTGGTACCTCAGACATCTCCGTTAAGATAAACTGTTTACTAACTAATCCTGTTTATTTCTACAGAACAGAGAAGCTATGATGTAAAGCTTGTGTGCAGTGACTCAAAGATTGGCTTAAGCATTGTATGGCATGTTTTCTTTCTGGGAATGGAGAATATATCCAAAGTGCTTTGGGGAAATCCACTTGGGAAAGGAGAAAGAAAAGGATTATGCAGATGAAAATTTAAGTCCTTTGTGTGTTATCTAGATCTCTGTAGTGCTTTTCCCATCCCCCTCTCTCAGAATTACACGCTTCTGTTTCCTCCATTTTCTCTGCTCTAACTATACAAAGAAGCTTTACTTTCCTCAGTCATGTCTCATGTCTTGTCCTTAAGCCCTCGATGCTGTTCCAGGTGCCGGGAAGACTCCCCAGCCAGCTGTTGCGTTGATGAGCATTTACTCAACGTTCAGTCTTCGGGTAAAAACCAACCTTTTAAATAAGTTTTTCCAGAGGCATTAGAGTCAATTAATTTCTGTCATTTTTAATATCTGTCTTTAGATTTAAGCTCTCTGTGGGCTGGTATTCTGTTGTTTTGTGTGGCACTGCATCCCAAGTGCTTTGCATAATGCCTGGTATATAGTAGGTGCTCAAAAATATTTGTTGTATGAATAGCCAGCAAAACTCAGAAATGCTCCCTAGAGAGACCACAGCAGGAGAATTGATCTCATCACCATTGTATCCCCTTGTTTTTGTACAGGATTCTCTTTTAAGCTGTACTCAGTCATACATGCATTGATAATTAATTTTCTTAGCACTTGCTGTTTGAAATCAAGAGGCGAACTTACACTTCACCGAAGTTCCTCTTTTGAAAAGTTGTTTTCCCACTAGAATCATCTCCATGAATTGTCCATTGCTGAATCTAATAAAAATAATTTATCTGTTTTGGAGTTCAGCTTATAAAAGTTCTTAGAATCCAACAGATTTTAGCTATTTCTTGAACGGTACAGATGTCTTGCTTAAAAAAAAAAATTAAAACACCATATGTTCTCTGTTCCCATGAGTAGATTTCAGGGAAGTTTTAATACTTAAGGTTGGTTTTTTCTTTCTTTTGAAACGTGTGGATTTAGTGCTTATTAAAGTGAGAGACTGAGTATAGTGGTTTGATTTAGGATTAGAAAAAGGAGCTAGACAAAAAGCTTAGTTCTGGGGCTATGCCAGGAGCCCTCCCTTGAACAACCCTCCTACTTCCTGCAGATTGCTGAGATAGCCCTTGGATGTAATGTTGTCCATCTTTTACCATTTAGTCACTTAGACACATGGAAGCTCAGACCATTAGTCCCCTTTAGGAAGGTTGTGTTCAAATGCTATGCCAAATAAGGGCCTATTGAAAGATGGGTATGTTTACTATTTAATTTCTTCATTCTCTCTCTTCATGACACAAAGCCTCTGAAACTACCAACCATGAGCCTTTAATTTTTAAAAATCCACACTGTGTGGCAGAGTACACCCACCTATTACTACACATAAACCGAGTAGCCACAGACATGCCGTTGTACAAACAAACCAATGTGTGAAGTCTGACACTGCTCAGCCACTCCGTGCAGCTAAAACAGTATCCTCTGGAAAATGCTCAAAGGCAGTCTCTGTTAAGGGAAATAGTAAACTAATTATTTTTCATGACATGAGCAGTTATTAGCCAGAGATAAAATATGTTCCCATGGCTTTAAAAAATGTATTCAGAGAGAACACTAAAAATAGTATTTGACACCCGATCTTCTGATACCATTGGGCACAACTATCTAAGGATACAGTATCTCAACAAGACTTGGCAGAGGCCATGGCTGTGCAGCTACAGTGACAACCTGGTCTGTGGGATGTGCTTAACTCCTTGCCTTTGCATGACTGAAGGATGGTGAAGGTTCAGAAGAACCCAGTACCAGAATCACACGATGCATCATTCCAAACCAGGGGTTGGCAAGCTGGGTGCCTGGGGGCAAATCTGGCCTTTCCTGTGTTTGTGAATCATTTTATTAGAACATCACCCTACTCCTGCACTTAGGAATTGTGTAAGGCTATTTTTTGCACTGCAGTGGCAGCGTTTAGTAGTGACAGAGATGACATGGCCTCTAAAGCCAAAACTATTTTGTACGTGAACCTTTACAGAAAAAGTTTATTGACGTATGTTGTAGACCAAAAAGAGCCAGTCTTTGAAACTGTGATCTCAGGTCATTGAATGCTAGTTTCCTTGTTATGGGAGTTAAAAAAAAAAAAAGGTAGCTCACATAGGGTAGAGTGGGGATGAGGAAGTCTTTTAAAATGTATGAAAGTGAGAAACAGAGGTATGGAGATGGTGGTAATCATTCCAGAAGATTCCAAGACTTGTCCACAGATCATATCTGGTATATAATAACCATCAACAAAGAGGCTAAGGTGGTTGGTATATTGCATAGGAATTGTGAGAAAAATGAGACAAGGTTAGTGAGTAAAGACAGCTGCTCACCACCCAACCTTTTGACTGAACTTTAGTCTTGGACTGAGACTGTTTGCCAACCAATCAGGATTCATCTTCATTACCATGCTAACAATTTGGGGGCCATTGCTTTTCAGAGTTATTGTAATTCCCTGCTACATTGTATCACAGGCATTTTGCCTTCTGGAACTTCACCACTTGAGGGATGTCTAGGATTTACATAATAATCTAGGAGTCCTTTCTGTTTATATGTGTGTATGCATGTATATATTTTTGTATCTCTCTGTCTATACAAACTATTTTTCAATAGTCTGTTTTTACTAATCAATGATATATTTTATTGATCATTCATAAATATTCCTATATGAATATATTTTGGGTATCCAACATCTAAATTAATCCCCTTCATAATTTGTGTTAACTCACAAAAATCTATATGGTTTCATAGGAAATTTTTCTATATATAAGAGACTCTCAGTTTTGTACTTATAATCCAAAAAGATATTTAACAGTATTTCTAATATCTTTAAATGGGTGGAAAGTCTTACTACTTAGTACTAATGACGAATGATCAAAGATGGTAAAAATGAGGCTGCCACTTACTGATTATAGATAAACTGGTCTTCTCTAGTCTCAGTTTCCCCATATGTAAAATGGGAGTACCAACAGTAACTAACTCAGCTTTGGCATGGCAAATCAATGAAATAATTCAAATACCATGCTTGGAACATACCAAGCTAGCTATTTTTATTATAATTATTAGGTGACCTTCACAACTCTCTCAAGTTCAGCTCTATGACAAGAAAAGAACATCAGGACATTTGGCACGTAATTGCGTGTCAGTCTAAGTGGGACATTTCCCACCGAAAGTGAAAATAGCCCAGTCTGTCATTTCTCTGGGTTGGGAAGGGAAAAAAACAATCATTTGTCAAAGACACTATTTTATGAGGATTTAACCCGGCAATTTGAATCTGTGGCTTGGCCAAGGAGAGAAAGTATTGCATAACATCTCAAAGGGCAGCGATACCCACATTGCCATTGGTAGTATTTTAAAAATGATAACATTATGCTACCACATACCTCTGAGAAAATGGTCAATATTTAAGGAACAATAGGCTAAATTTCCCTAGGGTATTCATTTCTCTTTCTGAATGACCAGAAGCATGTTAACTGTTTCACAGTGCATACGGGAAATTCTTTCTCTATAAAATTAAATGGCACACATCAACAAAACTGTGATTTTTTTACCCCCTGCTTCGGATTTGAAGCCTTAGTGATCCTCTCAAATGCTTTTTTTCCAATTTCGGATCAACTGGTTTTAAATAAAGATATCTTCCTTGTCAAAAGCAACACACCCAGTAAAGTTCAATAATTAAAATGAGCATATTATCTTTCATATATTTTATAAATTATGTTAACACGAGAAAAACATATATAACTTTTTGAAGAGATTCATTGCTATTTCTATTATTAGTGAAATGAATACAACTTGGGTCAAAATGGAATAAAACCTTATAATCATTCTAGTCAAGTTCAAATGAAGGTTGCTCATGGAAATGACATTTTAGGAGGATCTTAATTTACTGGAACGAGTTTCCCCAATGCTTTTGTTCTCATGATATTTAGTGTATGGTTAATTCATAGTGATTGGACAATATAATGTTTTGAAATAGTCCATCACACTCACATGTACCAGGATATAATTGGAATGCATAAGACACTTCCTAAGAAAAAATCAAAAGATGTTTTGTACAGGCCACATCTGACTACCTGTCAATTTTTATACTTACGCAACTATATCCAACAACATTGCATAATTTTTACTGAGCACTTGAAGACTTATTTTTCCTTTTTCTTTTTAAAGCATAAAATAATGCTTTAAACATTCAAATATATAAGTAATTTTGCCTGTGTTCTTTCTGCCTCATTCAAAGGAGAAAGCTTCCTGTATGCTTTGAGAGAATTCTCTAAGTGGGTACCAGGAGCTCAGTCAGTAATCACTGTAAAAGTAAGATTGTGATATCCCCATTCATGAATCTCTTGCAATGTCCCAGTTAACTTTCAAAGTCAGTATATTTCTATTCTGTGCTATTTGTTCTTTGGCATTAAAACTCTTTATTGTCATTAAATGGAAATAGATTAGATTTATGTGGGATTTCTTCAAATCAGTTTACAGATTGTGGTTTACAGATAATAGAAAGCAATGATTACACTGGTTTGACTGTTGATATTAAGAACATACATCTGTGTTAGTGTTACAATAGGAAAACTTCACTGTCTATTGAAAGATTTTTCTTTCTTTTGTGGGTGCAGTTGACCCTTGAACAACATAGGGGTTAGGGGTGCCAACTACCTGCACAATCAAATATCCTTGTATAACTTTTGACTACCCAAACACTTAACTACTAATATCTACTGTTCACTAGGATACTTAGTGATAATATGAACAGCTGATTAACACATATTTTGTATGCTATATGTATTATATGCCATATTTTTACAGTAAGCTAGAGAAAAGAAAGTGATATTTTCAAATTGTCACAAATTGCCAAAAACTTGTCCAATCTATTTAGTGAAAAAAATCCATATAAGTGAACTTGTGCAGTTCAAGCCAGTGTTGTTCAAGGGTCAATTATATAGTGAAAAAGAAGTCAAAAGTTTTAGAAGATTTGAAGGCTCCTGGAACTTTTCTTTAATTGAAAAAATGACCTGGGAATTTCTTAAAAAGTTAAATATAAATTCATAAACATACCACAAGACCAGTCAGTTCCCCTTCTAAGTATAAACAAAAGAGAAATGAAAACATATGTCTACCCAAAGACTTGTGCATAGTTCATAGCAACATTATTCAAAATAGCCCCAAACTAGAAGAAGTCCAAGTGTCCATCAACTGCTGACATGTTCATATGTTGAAATATTATTCAGTAATAAAGATGAACAAGCTGCTGATACTAGTAACAGCATGGATGAACCTCAAAATCATGCTAAATGAAAAAGCCTTCTAAGATCAGGAACAAAATAAGGGTGCCAACTCTTGCCACTTCTACTAACATACACTGACAATCCTAACAAGAGCAATTAGACAAGAAAACATAAATAAAAGTCATCTAAGTTGAAAAGGGAGAAGTAAAATTAGCTCTGTTTGCAGTTGACTTGATCTTATGCGTAGAAAACTCTAAAGTTCCACCAAAAATGTTGTTAGAACTGATAGGTGAATTCAGTAATGCTGCAAGATATAAAATCAACATACAAAAATCAGTAGTGTTTCTATACACTAAAAATAAACTGAAAATGAAATGAAGAAATCAATCTCATTTACAGTAACATCAAAAGAATAAAATACATAAGACTAGATTTGACCAAAGAGATGAAAGATCTGCACTAAAAATTATAAACACTGATGAAAGAAATTGAAGAAAACACAAATAGGAAGATATCCCATGTTCATGGATCAGAAAAATTATTATTGTTCAAATGCCCATATTACTCAAAAGGATCTACAGATTCAATGCAATTTCTGTCAGAATTACAATGATATTTTCCATAGAAATAGAAAAAACAATCCTAAAATTTGTATGGAACTACAAAAGGCTCCCAAACAGCTAAAGTAATCTTGAGAAAGAAGAGCAAAGCTGGAGCACACTTTCTGATTTCAAATGAATTTCAAAGCTATAATAATCAAAATAGCTTGGTACTGGCATGAATACAGACACATAGATCAATGGAATGCAAAGTGAGCTCAGAAATAAACCCAGGTGTATATGATCAACTAATTTTGATGAAGGTGCCAAAAATACCTAATGGGGAAAGGGCAGTCTCTTCAATAAATGGTCTTGAGAAAACAACATGGAAGGGATGTTCTTCCAAGCTTGCTTGGTTATTGGAAGAATTGAATTCTTCCAGAGATGCTGGAGTAAGAGCCTCAGCCACCCCTATTCCTTAGATGGGGCCCTCTCTAACATGGCAGCTTGCTTTGTCAAATACGAAAGCCAATAGAATGTACTAGCAAGGAAAGGTGCAATCTTATATAACCTAAATCCAGTAATAACATCTTAATCGGTTTTGCCCCCTACTGATCAGAAATAAGCCACAAGTCAGTAGCACCCAAGGGAAAGGAATCACACAGAGGTGTCACTGGGACCTGTCTTAGGAGCTGCCTACCATGCATGTGTCTGACAAAGAACTTGTATCCAGAAAATTAATGAACTTCCACAACTCAATAGTAAATAATAAATAAACAAATAAATGAATATATATTGCCCAATTAAAATATGGAGAAAAACCTCAACTTTTTCAAGTAGGCATTTCTCAAAAGAAGATATTTGATAGCTAATATGTATAAGAAATACTGTTGTACATCATTAGTCATCTGAAAATTCAAATTAAAACCGCAAAGAGATTCTACTACATTCTCGCCAGCATAGCTAAATATAGAACTTCACAATATCAACTATTGTCAAGGGAGTAGAGTGACTGGTACTCTCCTTATTGCTTGTGGGACTATAAAATGAAATGGTCCAACCACATTGGAAAACACTGGAAATTTCTAATAAAGTTAAAAGCATGCCTATCCATGACCTAACAGTTCTACTCCTAGGCATTCTCCTCTCAGAGAAATGAATGCATGTGTACACATACATATCACTTTGTTGATAAACTAGAAAAAAACAAATGCTTATCAATAAGAGAATGCAATAAAAAAAGGTAGTATATTCATATGAATCTCTATACAGCAGTTTTTTTTGGTATCATTAATCTACAATTACAAGGGGAACATTATGTTAACTAGACTCCCCCCTTCACTAAGTCCCCCCCACATACCCCATTAATCACTGTCCATCAACGTAGTGAGATGCTGTAAAATCACTACTTGTCTTCTCTGCATACAGCAGTTTTTTTAAAGGATAAGTTATTGACACAACACAACACCATGAATGAATTTCAAAAACATTCTTTGATCAAAAGAAGCCAGAAACAAACAAAAATTCATACTCAGTGATTTCATTTTTACAAAAATCAAGAAGAGGTTAAGTTAACATAGGAAGATAGAAGTCAGCAAAATTGTGACTTCTGGGAGAGCTTGAGAGAGAAGTTTTTGACTCAGAACATGGGGAACTTTTCTGCATATGATGGTCCTATTCTAGATAGTCATGCTGGGTGGCAATTGTGCAGATGTATAGATATGTAAATAGTCACTTATGATTTGTGCATCTTCCTGTATGTTTATTTTAACTTGATGAGTTGAAACGTGAGAAAAATGCTTTCATGTGCATTCAGATCACTTGAGGATCTTGCTAAAATGCAAATTCTGTTTTTGTCGGCCTGAAATAGACATGAGATTCACATTATTAACCAATTCCAGGTCATGATGCTGCTAAAAATCTTGGCCTGCCTTTTAAGTAACAAGGTCCTCAAATCTATTCCTCAGTGTTCCAAATACTATTGCTCTACAACAAACACCCCCAAACTTGATGGTGTAAAAATAACCATGTTGTTATGCTAATGATTCAGTAGGTCAGCAACTGGAACAGGGCACAGCAGGGCACCACCTGTCCTTTTTTTTTTTTTTTTTTTTTACCTGAAACTCTAGCACATCTAAGGCCTCAGCCAGGAAGAGTCAAAGCCTGGGACTTGATGGCTAAGGACTGGAATGCCTGAATGCTTCTGCACTCACATGCACGCGGTTGGCTCCTGAGCTCGGAGGACATGAAAATTAGGATGACTCCCTGGAACATCTGTAACCATCTACAGGGAGCTTTTGCATGGCCTTAGGTCTCTTACGTGGAAGGCAGGACTCTGAACACTAGTGGTCTTTAAGAAAAAGAGAAGAAGCCGAAGCTGCCTTGCCTTTTCTGACCTAGCTTTGATGGTTACATGGAATCACAAACGTCCCCAGATTTGAGAGGAGACATAGATTTAGCCTTTTAACGAGGTGACTATCATGACTGTATGTGGGATGATGTATTTTGCAAAATACAGTCTTCCACACCCGCAGAACCTTAACATAAATGGCTTATCTGCTCCAAATCCTGAACTGCCTTCCCATTTCACTTTGAATAAATATCAGAACTTTTCCTAAAGTCTGTAAATCTCTACATGACTGGGCCCCCGGCTACTGCTACAAGCTTTTCTCCGTTCCAGTGTCACTTATTAGAGAAGTATCCCTGACATATTCAATGTAAAATAGGCAGATCCATCTTCATCATCGGATTTGTTGGCTTGTTCCCTTCTTTGTGTGTTCATTGTCTACCACTTCGAGATAAATGTCATGGGAACAGAGACTTTTTTGTAATTGCTTGCTGTTGTATTTTTGGAGTATAGAACCATGTTTAGCGCATACCAAGTACTCAATAAATACTCATTAAATGAATAAGTGGTGCTATCTTTTGGTAGCTATTTATCTGTTGATTTCTACTTAAGGCAAATGAGTTCAAGATTCTGATGCCCCATTCTCCCAACAGATACCTTTCTCTTCCATCCTCTTAATGGATTTATATCAGAATTTTTTTTTTCATACTACATGTTTCTGACTGCAAAGCTTGCTAAAACTCAGATCCCTGGGCTTTACCCACAGAGTTTCTGATTCAGTAGCTCTGAGGTGAGCCTGAGACTTCATTTCTACAAGTTCCCAGGTAATGATGCTCATGCCAACTATTTGTAATGTTAAAACTACATACATAGTCAAACTCCTCTAAATACTGACAGTGACATTGACCTTTGGGCATTTTTGCTGTTGTAATTGTTGTTCTTCCCCGATCCCTGTATTGACTGTTTCTTTTGCTTTGGTCTTTGAGTTTCTTATTGGACATTTTCCTCAGCAGATGCCTGGTGATCCTTGGGTGTATATTTGTATTTAGGATGGAGGCACTGAAGAGCATATTGAAAAGTCTGCGTGTCTGGCGCTCTCCTCTTTGGTGATTTGGTGCCGTCTTGAATGAGGTTCCCTCAGAGAAGCTTTAAGCAGGAGATTTCTATGAAAGCGATTTATTTAGCAATGGCCCTCGTGAGATTGTTAGGGCAGTGGGATTAGCACGGTGGAGAAGGGGAAGAAGCCTAGTGAGGCAAAATATCAGCAAAGTTTCCAGGCAAAATCCCAGCTCCATTCCAATCTTGCAGGGAATCCATGGGGTGGAGGACATGAGTGGACTTTTCCTACTCCCTCTTCAGTCAGTTACTGGGTAAGCGCCATCCAGGGGTGACTGTAAGGCAATGCAATAATTACTCCCAGACCCTTGTGGCTCTCCCTGGCATGCAGGACAAAGAGGATCCAGTGGCAAGGACTGCCCTCATGAGAGATCCCAGCTCATGGCAGGGGAAACTCACCAAGGCTTGGGATGGATGCACTGAAATGGTTGAGGGAATCACAGCACCACAGGTGGTCATGGGAGGTGCCACCGACACTGTCAGCTACAGAGGTGCTGGAAGGTTACCACTGGAGATCTGTAGGTATGTTCTCTAGGTGACAGTGGGGTTGTGCTTCATAGGTGGCAGTGCAGGCTTCTCTTTAGTCACCTTCTCTTCTACTGTGTCCAGACTCCTAGAGTCTAGAGATGTACTAGTTCAATTTTTCGGCAGAATAAATCTCATCTTCTGCTGGGTGTTTGCTTCTGTTTAGTGGTTAGAATCAGAATCAGCAGACCAAGAAGCCAATGGTTTTGAGGAGATGAGAGAACAATGTCCCAATCTAGAGCATACTGAAGGGATCAGGAAAAAAGAAAAAGCACCTGGCATTAGTGACAACCCTGGGGTAGATCATCTTTGACTTGTCCAATAGGGCCAAAGGCACATTACTTCAGTGAAACGAACTTAACAAAGGCTGGATCTAGTAAGTGATGAAATCATAATCTGTGTCATGAACCCGGACCTGAACTTTTCCAGACATAGTCGCACCCATATTTTTTAAACCTGGGAATCTAGTTTCAGGACCACAAAAGGTCAACTTGGGTGCCAATAGCATTTAGAAACTCTACTGTGGGCTATGAAGAGGAAATCAGAAACCTGATAAATGTTAGATATGTTGTTATTCTGGCCATATTAAATATTGTAAACATGACTAGTTCATACTTAGTTTATTACTCAGATCCCTCTTTGCGCAGTAACACTCTGATGATCTTTGATGGTTTATTTTCTTAACTGAACACTTTTGGCTTCTTACATGAGTAACCCACTCTTCCCAATGTCTGAAACTTCTCTTAGTTGATGTTATTATTCCTTAATATAAATGAACAAACTTTGTTCAGGTAACACAATAGTCTACCATGCTTGAATTTGGATAAAAGATATTTACTAGGCAAATTTCTAGATGATAAAACTTGAAGAAAAAAATGTTTGCCAGACAAATTAACATTATTAATCCAACAGTTTGCTATAGTAAAATGTATTGAAGATTTAAATCAGAGTTACCCACTATAAAACTTGGACAAGTTACTTGCCTATAAAATGGAAATAATAATATCTACCTCAAAATATTATTAAACAAGGCAATGTCTGGAAAGCATGAATTATAGTGCATAGCATGTTGTAAATGTTTAATAAAATTTAATTCTCTCCTTCCCACCCACCCTGACTTTATCCAGAGCACTTATTTCTAACCATCTCTATTCCCTCGTATAAGGTCCCTATGAAAAGTACTATACAAAATATTGAATTACCTCATAATTCTACAAGTAACTAAGTATTACTAAATATTACATAATATTTGAAAACTGCCTTTTACTATTGCTAATCCCAGAAACTGGAATATATATAAAGCAATCAATGCAACTAAAAGAATCCTTATAAGGTCTAAATATTATCTTCATTATTTCGTAAAATAATTATTAAAAATAAGGAAAATTTCCTTTGAAGATTTGAAGTGATTTGATTGCTCTTTTCCAGTCCTGTTTGCCCCTCTGCCCGCCCTGCCCTCCTGTGGCCACCTTTCTCCACAATCCTGGGAAAGCCAGAGAGAACCAGGAAGGAGGGGGGACAGATCAAAGCCGCCCCTCTCAGAAACCACCCTCAATAGATGTGGGAAATCAAAGTAAAATAAAAACAAAGACTCCAGGATTCACAGCAAGTAGACACTCAGCAATTCTAAGGGATTTCCATAGCATGAGAAGGAGAGATGGTCCAGTGGCCAAAATAACCAGTGCGTGATGGTGAGAGATAAAGGCAGGGTTAAGGGATTCTTGTCCTCAGAGAGTTGGTCAAATGAAGAGAGAGCTATACTTAGGGATTAAGATGTTTGAGAGCGGAATTGCTAGTTGTCTGGATACGTCACTGCTTTTTTTTTCAAATTAATATTTTTGGTTGACTATACATGTATTACAGGTTTTGTAGCACAATTTAAGACAATGCAATAAAACAATTATAGTACATAAAAATCATTGCTGCCAAAATTTTACACCCTTTTTGTCCTTAAATTTTTTTTATCAGTTAGGGTTCTAACAGGAAACAGAGGACACATTCACATTAGGGAAGAAAAGTGGAGTTTATTTACAAAGGAACTAATTACAAAGGTGTGGCTAATTGTTGGGGGTCCACAAGACAAAAACCCAGGGCAAGCAGGGAAGGGCTGTTGCCAGAAATAGCCAGCAGGAGAGATAGTTATGTAGAATAGGATGTCTTTTAAGGGGCATTAAGCCCTCTGACTTTCAGAAACATGGCCAGTTCAAGATGCTCTCTCAGATGGAAAGATTCACAATGATAAATACCTTGGCCTTCCTTCCCTGTCTTTTGTGTTGCCTTGCCACTGACCAAACCTGACAGTAGGAAGTGGGAAATTTTTAATGTCACCTTGTTAGTTTGGAAAGTCCCCAAGAACTCAGGGTGGTCTCAGACTCAATATTTTGCTAGGAGTACTTGTCAAACTCAGCAAGGCTGTTACACTCATGGTTATGGTTTATTACAGTGAAAGGATGCAGGTTGAAATCTGTAAAGGGAAGAGGTGCTTAGGGCAGGGGCCAGCAGGGGTCAGCACAAGCTTCCTGTTGTCCTCCCCCAGTGGAGTCACGTGGCTAGCACTTGTTTCTCCCAGCAGCAGTATATGACGGTACACTCGGAATGTCGCCAACCAGAGACGCTCACCACACCTTGGTGTTCAGACTGTTGTTGAAAGTTGGTCATTGAAACAAAACTGACTGCTTATTTGACTGACCTTAGCCTCCAACCCCTCCAGATGGTGAACTGATGCCATGTGGCCCAAGGCTGCACTATAAATCACATTGTTACCGCAGACTATGTGTTATGGTCCAGCACTACCAGGTAAACAAACTCACTCTTTTCAGGCAGGACATTCCAAGGACTTAGAGTTTGTCTCCCAAGAACTGAGAGCAAAGGGCCAAACCTTTGTGCAAAGAACATTATTTACTGCATACACCCACATAGCTTAGCAGGACTGGCTACATAATTTGTGGGGGTTGGTGCAAAATGACAATGCAGTGCACCTGTTCAAAAACTATTACCAGTTTCAAGATGGTAGTTGCAGAGTATTAAACCAAGCATGGGGCCCTTTCTGAACATGGGAACATGGAAATATAGACAACTGCACAGCTAACATGCCCATGAATCTGGCCTTTTGGGTCAGTATCTGTTAGAGACCAGCATGGATGAGGATGGAGAATTAATATTGGGAGGAACAAATGGAAGATATCTGGCTCACCTGTGTCATTCTACTTACACAGGTTTAAAAAACAAAACAAAACAACTTTCTGCTATGGAACTTCAAACATATATAAAAGTAGACAGAATAATAAAATAATCTCCATTGTACCCATCATCCAGTTTAGAAATTATCAACTTGTGGTCAGTATTTTATTCATCTGTCATACTTACTTCACCTCCTAATATTTGCTAACGCAAATTCTAGATACCAGATCATTTTAATCCATAAATATGTCTCCTTAAAAAGTAACGCTTTTGAAAAGCATATAAACAATTACATTCTCAAACTTAAAAAATAACGCAAGTCCATATGTCGTTTTTTTAATATGCCTGTATATTATATTTTCTCATTATTTGAAAATCATTTAAACCCTCATCTTTAAGGACTACTTTCTTTCTATATTTATTTTCATGTTCTTTCTTTTGAAATCTTTGACTGCATCTACACATACTGCCTTAGCATAGACATCTGGCAGGGAGATACGTTGCTGTGGACTGAATGCACCCCCTCCCCTCCCATCCTTGTGCTGAGGCCTGAATCCCTGATATGATGGCATTTGGAAGTGGGCCTTTGCGAGATTAGGTCATAATGTTGAAGCCTTCATGAATGGGGTTAATGCCTTTGTAAAGGATAAAGATCTTCCTTTCTGCTCTCTCTGCTCTGTGAGGATACAGGAAGAGGGCCATTTGGAACCAGTAAGTGGGTTAGCATGTGGGCACCACCCTCAGGTTCTAGCATGCTAGGACTGCCAGCCTCCAGAATGGTGAGAAATGTATTTCTGTTGTTTAAGTCATCCAGTCTATGGTAATTTGTTATCTATATAGCAGCTTAAACTGACTAAGGCCTACATATGTTAAAATCACTTAAAATTGTTTTTCAGTTTAAGGAAAACTGGATTAGTTTTCTTGATGGCTCAGTTGTTTATTTGCTAATGGGGCATATCTCATTCATAGGTTACCAGGTGCTCTGGGGAATTCCAGAGGTTGAAAGAACTAGTCCCTGCTTTTGAGGCATTTATGATGTATTAGAGCAGACCAGCTATATCCACAAATAGCTATAATGCAAGCTAATAGACCATGTACCTTCAGGAGGAAATAGGAAAATGCTCTAGGAATTTAGAAAGATTAAAAAATATTTCAGCTGGGATTATTAACATGGCTGTTGCAAGGATCAAACAGATAATGCTTATGAAAGCAGGTTGAAAAAATATTATATATTCACATGAGCTGTATCTATTAGATACATAACCACCTGTGTTATGGAATTTCTTCTTCTTCCTTTTTTTTTCTTCCATCTGTCCTATTAGAAAAGAGTAAGATACTCAAAGTAATGTGCTATTTTGCTTCCAGAGGGCAAGCCAGCTAATCAAATGGGAAACATAGATGTTCAAAGAGTAATAGGAATGATGTAAGATTGTGTCTGTCTGACAGCTCTTACCTATAAATTCAGTCCCAGGATTAAACAAATAAAAGCAAACAAGCAAACAAACAGACATAATGAGGGCTGTTTTCCTGTTACAGTGACTTTGTATGTGTAAGTATTTGAATAGGTCACTTCAAATAGTGGGACACTTTTGCCACCTTTATAACTGCAAACAATCAGATACCAGTGCAAAAATACAGAAGGACAGGGTGAAGAGAAGAGAAAGATTTCAACTGGTAAAAAGTCCATTGGTGCATTTCTGTTTATAGAGGAATAAACAACAAACAAACTCCAGTGGGTGTGAAGATTGGTAATATGGACCTGTCTCATTTCTTGGAGAAAATTTGACTCCCTAGGAATCCCTTAGGTGTGACTCAAATACAAACCCTTCCTGACACATCTTAGAAGATAAGAATCAAATATAAGGCTGTTGAAGGATCATCAAAAATAGGCAGCTGTCAGTTGACAGGCAAACCATACCCGGGTAATCTGAGGCTCCTTACCACCTACCCACCCCACCCCCCCCTTGGATGTACAATGTGTATTTTGACCACCTTTCCTACAACGGGAGCCATTCTCAAAGATGCAGCCTTGAGAGAGCAATCAGTGTTGAGACCATCTGGATGGTGTATGTGACTGAACCCTGTCAAGACCTCTCTTTAAACTTCTAAGATTCTGGCAGGCAGGTGTGGAGACCTTCCCTTGTAGCACCCAACACAAGCCTCGTAAGTAAGTCCCCTTACTTTCTGACCCTGCCCCTCCCATCTGGAGTGGCCTGCCTCTTTCTTTCTTCTGTCCTTGTCCTCCGTATGGGGGCCAGTTTCAGATTTCCCCTGGGGAATCTCTCATGGTTGTAAATCAAAAAGGGAAAACACACGGCTAGAGAGAACAGGTATATGTCCCAAGAGACCCCCAAATTGAGCAGTTCTTGATAAACAGTGACTGGAAATTAATAATGAAACTTTTAAAAAGTGAATGGATAAGTCCCACAAGAAAACTGAATTACTCTTTAGGAGGCAATTCTGTCACCGAATAGGGGAAAGAGAACCCCACAACTGATCCAATCTGTGGACCTTGGGGTCATTCCTTTTCTTTAATTCATTTTACTTTTATGACTCTTACTTTTCTCCACCAGCAGGCTAATGAAGTTGTGGTTGCCTCCAGGATTTAGAAAACATGTTTCTTCTGATAAATCAAAGATCTTCAGGTAAAACAATATATGGGGTTCCCCTGCAGTGTAAAGAAAAGGCCACTTGCCTGGAGAGCACAGAGCTTTGACAAAACTAACTTGGAATTCTTGTATTTAGATATTGTTGCTTTGCACTTTATAGGTCTAAAATGGTCTTTCATTTTATTGTTTTTTTAAAATTTTTTATTAATGTATGATTAATATACACTCTTATGAAGGTTTCACATGAAAAGACAATGTGGTTACTACATTTACCCATATTATCAAGTCCCCACCCATACCCCAATGCAGGCGCTGTCCATCAGTGCAGCAAGATGCCAGAGATTCACTATGTCCCTTCTCTGTGATACACTGTTCTTCCCGTGATCCCCCAAACCATGTGTACTAAACATAACACCCCTCCATGCCCCCTTCTCTCTCCTTCCACACCTGCCCTCCCACACCCCTTCCCTTTGGTAACTGCTAGTTCATTCTTGGAGTCTCTGAGTCTGCTGCCATTTTTTGGTCTTTCATTTTAAAGGATAACACTAACAGCAAAATGTAAACAATATACCTCTTCCAATGGCCTAGCAAGGGATCCATTGTCACAGTGCCATATTAATCTGTTGGTGACAATGTCATTTAAAAGAAATGAAAGACACCGAAAGCTCTATAATCTGTTTCTGGCAAAGCCAACAGCTATATGGAAGCCATCTGATATTTGTATTTCTGTTTTATTTTGTAACTGGACTTTAATACAATATGTGAGACACCTTCTGTTAACAGATCTTGCAGGAGTTTGCACAGCGGGATTGTGCTTATTATTATTTTGCATATGTTTGTTTTATGTTTTCTTGCTTTTATGGGTGCGTGCCTGTTTGTAAGGCTGTGTGAATACATGTGTGCTCTTAAAGAACTCTTTTCAGGAGGCTGGGAAAGTGATAGTGGGAGGATGGTGAGTTACGGCATTGGTCCAACTAGAGGGAAGAAGGGGTGCAAACCGCTTTGGCCTTTACTGGGAATAACAGCTACCGTTAGTGAAAAAAAAGTGACACTTGAATTTTACCTTCCTGAGGAAGGTATTTTAATCCCTAAACACCCCATACGCTCACACACATTAAAAAATAGATCTCCATTAAAAAAAAAATTGATCCCTAATCGAAAAGCATTTGAATCATTCATCGCATGTATCCAAATTAGTCCAGGTGAATTCTGTAAAATTGCAAATGCATTCAACTTTTATTAAATGCTAACACAGTAATGTTTTATAAATGATGCTGTATTTATATTGCCCAAGCAAACTCACTTTGCAGCATGATATGTATATGATGAAATTTAATTTCAAATACATATAGATCTTCCTTAAAAAGGATCTACCTGCACCTACCTGCCAATCAGCTCTGAGTCCCCAAAGTCACTATGACGCTTGCCAGCAAGGTGAACCTAATTTTATAAAACGATGCACACTTCTTAACTTTGGCACTTCCTTCATTTTAGCCAAGTGATGCATTTCCCTTGATTTTTAAAATGTAGTCAGTGTTCCCCAACACGAAAGGTGTAACCTCAAAGTGGGGAGGTTAAAATTAACATTACATAATTTGGCTTTATCTGATCTCTCTGCTCTTTGAAATTCTTTCTATACAGCGCCACTCTTCCTCCCTCGCTGGGGTGGGTCAGTCGCATGCATGGTAAACTGCAGCGCCCTCCGCTCTGGTTTCGGTCCTGTCGGGAGACTTCCTTGGCCAATGAGGACATTGGAGTCATGACAAGGCAAGCAGAGACTTAAAAAGAAAGCTTGCACATTTCCACGTGTGCTCTTGTACCCCCTCCATTGACATGAGAATATCTCCAAGCTAGAGGATGAGAGACATATGAAATAGAGTCTGCTTGCCCCAGCTGTGGCCATTTTAGATCAGCCACAGTCAGCTGACCTCCAGAAATATGGGAGCCTGATTAAGATCAGCAGAGGCACCCAGCCAACCACACGAGACTTGAGAGCAATTAATACTTGTCATTGCATCCCACTGAGGTTTTGTGATTGCTTATGATGGAACCTTATCATGGCAATAGATCAGTCGGTCGCAGATACACTCACCTAAGGCGCTGTTTCCAAAACTGATTGTATTTGCAACTTGTGCACTGGGAGAGTGCCTGATATTTTTGAGTGATCTGAGACTTTGGAGAAGACAGTTTTACCACTCAGTCATTGACCTCCTCATCTATGAAACAAATAATCAAATCACACCAGCTTCACAGTCACTTCCACATCTGCATTATTTGATTGACTGATTTGATTTTTAAGGTGATGGCTTATTTTGAATGTACCTTTAGAAGCCTTTTGCAAAAATAAGTTTATGGTTCTATATCACTGGAATAGTTCTGAGCCATGAGGGTGATTCTAGTTCTTTCCACTAAAACTTACCTCCATAGAACCCCCCAACCCCCCAGTGCTCCCTGTTTTCCCCAGACAGTGAGGCAGCATTAGTGGTGGTGAAGCGGGTTACCTCTCGAGCCAAACAACTTTCTTCATAGCCCAGCCCCACAATTTACAGCTACGTAAACTTGGGCAAGTCACATCGGGTCTCCCTGTCTTCATTAGGTCATGCTAATACTTAGCCCAGTGGGTTGCTTTTAAAAAATGAATGAGCTCATCTATTTAATGTAATAGACAGATTACAAGTTTAGAATGGTACCCCATACATCTGATATTACATGCTGGCTATTGGTATAGTGATCTTCCAATTCTCCTGCCTCAAAGATTTTGATTAGGAACTAAAATAGTTCAGTGTCTGAGTGGAGAGTGGGCCGCATATAGAGAAGCACGGCCGAGATCGCTGGCCTGTGGCGTCAGGAAGGGCGCTGTGAGGCGTAAATACAAGTGCACATCTTACTACCTTTGTTGGGAACCCGCATGGCAGAGATTCAAAAAGAACCAGTGCCAAATTTGTCCTGTGTTCGGAGATAGTCTGATGTAGTTGAAAGAACAAAGAAAACCAGAAGTCAGAAGATCTAGAGTATATTTTTCAATCACTTGTATTGATAACTTAGGACATGTCTCTAACCTCTTTGAACCTCAATTTCACCTTCTGTAAAAATGCAAATAAATGAGCTGTTGGAAACACCCCCACTGAGATGTTGATAATATACATCTTCAATCTGCTAGCCCTGTGCTCCTTAAATTCAGTGTACTGGGAATCATTACGGTGCAAGGTAAACATTCGGCTTCCATCAGGAAGTCCAAGTTAGACTGGCTATGTAGTGATTAGGAAATCTGCATTTTTACCAGGGTAATTAGAATGTGGTCTGCAGACCGCCCTTTGACGCGCTTTGTTGTGCCCCTTGTCTGCCAATTGGCAGTAGGAATAATACCTGCCATTCTTTGTATGACGTGGTGGTGTGTGTATCTAAAGAGAAGACGTGTAAGCAGGAGGCTTGATGTAGAGTTGAACCCTGGAAACTTTAATTATCTTCTTGTTAAGTAAGTATAAGCACTCAAGGCTTCAGAACTCCCTAACCTCAGTGCATTCTAGTCAGATAGGATCCTGGTTCCCCACCTGTAACCAACAGGGCTTTGGGGTGTGTCTAAGCCAGGAGCTTGTGAGCTGGTGGAAGTGTGCCCACATTTATCAGGGCGAGCGGCACGGAAAGGAGGCTCACGGTGGCCAAGAGCATCTCTGGGTGCTCACCACCCTCACACTGTGTAAGAACAGCCTCTTGTTCCTGCTGACTCCAACCTGCCCTGAAATACCTGGGGGCATTGTGTCTCCTGTTGAGAAACAGAGAAATCAGACTGAAGACTCAACTACTCATTTCAAGCCTGCGTTGCTTCCCGTCTAAGAAAGATTTCCAAGGACCTACAGTCGATTTTAATTGAACAGGTCAGGATGAAGCAATTAAAATAACTCCATAAAATTGGTGACTCAGACCCTTCACAGCATAATTGCCGTTGACAAAGGCGAATCGGGGACTGGAGGTTCTTGGAGAAGGACTGTCGCAGTTCTGCTCTTTCCTTTTTCTTCGTTCTCTGTCCCTTCCCGTTCTCTCTCTCTCTTTTTTTTTTTTTTTTGCCTTCCACTTGACCCCCAGTGGCTGTCCGGTTCTCCCCTGTGTTCCCCGGAGCCTGCCTCTGGGCCTGCCTCACTCCCCCCGTCTGGGTCTCCAGCCCCGATCCTGCCCCCCCATCCCACTCTCAGACTCCCCTGATTTTACAAGCCCCCTGGGAGGTTTGCAGTTCATTGAAGAGGAGGGGGACACCCTCGGGGTGTGGCTGGGGGGAGGGGGGGTTTCCTCCACGGGGCTCCCCGGGCATCGCGGAAGGGACAGACGGCTTTGCGGCTCCCGTCTGTCGAATCCCCCATCAGAAGGCCCTGTGCTGCTGTGGGTGTCTAAAAGCCACCTTTGGGCAAAAAGGATAATAAAAACGTTCACTCAGACGTTTGAGGCAGCGTTCCAAGCTGCGAGCTGCCAATTCCCCAGTTAAGAGAGGCCTGGCTCCCAGCCTTTCTCATTAACCCCTTTACCTCCAGATCTCCATGGAGGAGATATTTCTACTGGGATGCCTTGAATTGAGGAAAAACGAGAAAGAGGGGGAGAGAGTGTGAAAGAGAACTTAGGGCAGAATCCAAATGTCATGGTTGCAAAGTTTTATTCCATTTGGACAACATGTGCTTCAATAAATAAGATGTTGTGAAGAGAGAGGGTGGTCAGTGTGTCTGAAAGAAAAACAGGGAAGGGTGTGACTCCGCTTTCCCTGGCTTTTTAACAGCCGCAACCATGAACGGCTTGATGTTTTTGGCTTGGATATATATGCAAATGTGTGTGTGTGTGTGTGTGTGTGTGTGTGTGTGTGTGTGTGTGTGTGTATGAATGTGTTTTGTTTTTTTTTTTCTTTTTAAAAAATATGAGGTATTAGGCTCTCTCCCAAAGCACATTCAAGGGAGGCTGCCTCTAAGCCACCCGCCTCCATCAGGGCAACATGTCTTGCAAAAAGGGAAAAAAGAGGAAGGAAGGAAGAAGGCAGGAGACTCCCCTTCCCCTGACACACTCACCTACATCCTGGCGGCATTGCTGTTTCTTGTCTGTTTGTCTCACTTTCTAGCTCTGTCTACATGCAGTGCCTGCGTTTAGAATGCTCCTGTCTAGGACCACTGGCTTCATTCATTCCACGGCAAACCCCTCGAACATTATATAGATCAAAACCCATGTCAAAAGAAGTAATATGTATGAGATAGAAAGGCAGATTCACACTCACATAGCATCCAGTTTGCTTGGCCATCTGCCTCATGGCCTGAGTTTGAATCTTACCTCTGCATGACGCTGGCTTGTTATTTGTTTTATACTTGTTCACTGGTGAAGTGAGGATAACAGGAGAACCTATTTCAGAGTTGTGGTAAAGACTAAATGAGATAATGATTGTAAATGCTTCAGAAGTGCCCGATGCAAGTGAGTGCTGAAAAATATCTGCTATCATTGTTAAATATTACTTATTGTTATTATCATTATTATTGCCACGATGACCACAATAAATGTTTCTGAGGCTCCTCAGGGCCCTGTTGCTATGGAATAGAGTAACAATTTCACTCTAAGACCATACCACACTGGATACTTGATAGGATCCTCCAGCTTGGAAGGGTCACATAGAAGCCCAACCACCCAGAATCCCTACAGCATTTTGCCAGATTCCCGAGATACCAGTGTTCAAAGAAGAAATTGATTAGCCTTTACGTATTTTGCTTTCAGTGAATCAATATTTAGTCTGGTTGTGCAGGAAGTCCTCTGCTAAGGTTTTGTTTCAGTCTGAATGAAATCCATGCGCAGGTTAAACCTAGCTAATCATTGCCTATCAATAGCTAAATTTTGGTTATGAAAAGAAACATACCTTTACGCAAAATAAACCTGGAACCTTACACAAAAGAAGACAAGGGCATTAATAATTTGAGTGAAAGATATGGTGGCAATAAGAGGAACCTGTCCGAATTAAATTAAGTTATTCTAACATAAAATCAGTGGAACAGCTCATGCAGCAATATCTTAACCAGGTTTGCCTAAACAATAAAAATATTAAAGGTTTGCCTCTTCTCTCATCCTTAGGTAATTATTAATTTTAATGGAAATCTAGTTTTTCATGATTTCTCTTTAAGCCTCCATGACCCCAGGGCCCTCAGGCAAAATAGCATGGTCTTTGCTGACCTGACTCTGGAAGTAAGACAGCATCTTTTCAGCTACATTCTACTGATTGCATGCCAGCTCCGTTTCAAGGGGAGAAATGATTCTTCTCCTCTTCATCAGAGATTAACAAGGTCATAATGGATAACAATGTGTGGGAATTGGATTCCACATTGTGACCATTCTTGGAAATTTCAATCTGCCCCCAGGATGGAGCAAAATGGTAAGGATACGGGGTCTCCAATAACCTTATAGACTCATGGTAACTGCCCTAGACTGTCAACTCGTGCGTGGTTCTGTGTGTTCTGTTTTGTTTTCGGTGTGTGTGAGAATTAGATTTGTATCATGTTTACTTATTGTTATTTTGATTTTATGTAATCCGTAGTCTCACCAAAAACAACTGATGCAGCGGTCAGTGACCTCAGATTTTACCACATCAATAGCCCACCCATGTGCAGGGGCAGCTTAACCATCTACTACCAAGGGAACCCATGTAAGTGAGCAGGCAAAATTCAGCATCAAATCTAGTGCAGTCATTAGACTAATAGCATTCTCTTCTGCTCCATTTATTCAATTTCTTTTTCATTCCTGCTGTTTATCTTAGTGGAGAGCAGTAACTTCTGTGCTGAAATGGCACGGTGGTATTTCCCATCCAGTGGTGTTGCTCATGGTGTACCAGCACGTTCTGATCCCATTTTTGGAGCAGGAACAATCTAAACTTGTATAGAAAAAGCCTTCATGGGTTTTTGTTGGCATAGAAGAAGTCTAATTACACACATCCAAATACACAAGAGAGAAATGGAAGGTTTTTCCCCATTGACTTGGAAAAGCTGGTGGTTTTGACCTGCAGTCTCACTCGAATGAGAGATCCAGGCTAATTATGGGATTGCAATGTTTAAACAGTTATTTCTTTACGGAATACTCATAGCACATTTGTAAGTTTAATTTTCTTTGGGACCTGTGCTTTACACGGAGTCTCTGCACAGAATTCTTTAAATTCAAGAAGGCACATTAGCTTTTATTTATCAGGAATAGCTTCATTAATTATATGCCTGTGCTCTTAGGTAGAATTAGAAGACTTTTCTGGACCTATATTTTATTTCTTGGTTTATTTTTTCTGTTTAATGCTCTGCTCATAAAGATAACCCAGTTCTATGTTTGAATCACTTCTACTAACACATCTTCTTCACGATGCCTGGCACTTGATCTGTTCCTTTCACTGATATTTTTCTAGTATTTTGTCTTGTAAGTGTAGATAATAGACACTCCATACAAATGAACGAATAGCTAGGTCTTATTATTATTTTTATATCTCTTCTTATTTAAACTTACTGTTGTAGTAGATTTAGTCCACTCTTGTTAAAGCACATTTATATAAATTATCTCATTGTTTTCACAAAGAGACAAATCATCATTAACATATTTTACCTATGTAGATCTAGGATGATCTGATATATTTGTTATTCTGATATCTATGTCACTGATTCTTAGAGCTGAGTAGGAAACTCCAATTATAATCCTAGTAAAACTATAGGATAAAAAGTATCTAATTCACAGCAGTGGATGAGGTAGTGAAGTTGAGACTAACGCAATGATGGTAGAAGGCATAAGGTTCCTGGATCAGAGATGAAAGACGTTACTCACAGCAGTAATAGTGACCATAATACTAGGAGATTTGACACAGCAAGTTTTGGGATTATCAGGTGCTAGCAAAAGAACGGACACATGTCTATTTGGCAAGACCTAGAAGGAACTGTATGATGGTTTAAAGACACTAATTGAACACAGTGTTTCTATAATGGGGAAATAAGTAGCAAGTATGGAAGAAGGATAAACAGGAAACTAATATGCGACTCAGTGTAATTTATGTTTACTTCGGGTTCTCTGCATCCCTACTGCAATCAGCTACCTCTCCCATATCCCTGAGCAGCTTGAAATGAATATTCATGGAACTCCGAGTGGCCAAAATCGGGAGATGATCACTAGTGCCCTAAGATTCCTTTGCTCATGAGCAATGGTTTTCAAGTCCTTCAAATTGTTTTCAGAAGCCATTCCCATAAAATCCAAGATTGGTTACCGTAGAGATTTAAATAATTTAAAGATATAGTTGTCCTCATATTCTTTATGCTCATTGTATTCAAGGAATCTTACAATCTTGTTAGTATCTTGTTAATTTAATATGAATAACAAATATCTTGGTAATATTCTGAAGGACATTGTATCAATATTTAGGAAATAATAAGATAACATATAAATAACCATGAAGCTGAATTATACCTGCGCAGATTCCTCAGCCTTACATACTTCCTGGGCACTCCTGTCCAACAAAATATAGGCACTCAATATTATATTTTGAAAACTAGATACAATGGTAGGGTATGAGCAGATATGAAGGACACATCGTATCTCAGAAACTTCTGATGACCTCAATCTCATCTGTAAGAGGGAGGGATGGGAATATAAATATAAATAACATATTTATACAATATAAAATAAATGTTTCCAAATTCTAGTTTAACATAGTTTATGCATATTTAAGACTAACAAAGCTAACTTTAGCAAACCACTTACTGATAGTAGGGACCTGTTATATTGTAAATTATGAAAATCAGATTTTACCATACTTTCAAATCTGTTAGTTAGTCTGCCACAGTTTCATGAATGCTGGTAGAAGGCATAAGGTTCCTGGATCAGAGATGAAAGACGTTACTCACAGCAGTAATAGTGACCATAATACCAGCATTTTTGCACTGGTTCACCAAGCTCCAGTTCCCAGAAGTCTATACAGTGAGGATCGGATAATACTACACACACGGCAGGTTGTATTACAGGTGAAAAGCTTAGAGCTTAGGAAATCTGAACTTTTTTATGCTCATTAATAACCATGTCTGCCCATTGCTTTGGAGGAAGACATTATCTCTATATCTGAAGGCTGTTCTTGTATAACATCCTTGAAAAGACAGTTCAGAACACAGGGTAGTCAGCCTGCATGCAAGACATGAAGAAATATGAGAGATCTGTGGAGAACTGTCTCCCAATACATGCCAATGCCATTCTTTTTGATGACTATAGTCTAGCATTCTGCAAAATGATCCTTTCCACATGCAAATGAGTATTCAAAAGACCACTGTAAAAAAAGCTATAGTTC
The DNA here is from genome assembly GCF_040802235.1 of Manis javanica. Classification (NCBI taxonomy): domain Eukaryota; kingdom Metazoa; phylum Chordata; class Mammalia; order Pholidota; family Manidae; genus Manis; species Manis javanica. Next base: position 174,672,871 of record NC_133159.1, on the reverse strand, counting down.
TTTCAAGCCCTACCATACATTTTAGCCAACTGAGGTTAAGAAGAAAAGTTGCTTTACTTCCAAACACTGTACTCTTGTCTGGAAGAGGAGGGGCATTTTATTATTTCCATTAAGTATTTAGTTAAAGATTCATTTCTCTGCTTTCTTTCTATCCCTATGAAATAATGGGGCAAGAACTACAGCAATGGCATTTTGGACCAAACTGAACATGACAGACAAAAGCAGTGCAGAGGAATGGGGAGGCTGGGTTTGGGAACCAGACAAAAACTGGTCTTCACATAAAACTCAGGATTCTTACTAGGTGCCAGTTAATTAAAACTGGCTCATCACCCTCAATATAAGGATGACATTACCTACGTTGAGGGATTATATGAATCATGTATGGAAAATGTTTATCAAACTGTGTGACATTCTTCAGTAGGTGGTAGTATTAATGGAAATATGCAAAGAATGTATAATTTCTTCACAGAGCTAAGTGGAGGTGCTCTTTCCGAGGTGTATTGTATCTTCAGACAAGGAGATGGAATATGGAAAGGTTAAAGGGGTGTCCGATATTCAGTTGGAGTATAAGTCTTTGCAATTACCTGGGTGTGCTTAGACCACACATATTCCTGATTTGGTTTTCCTCTGATAAATGATCTTTATAACAAGGACTGTTGAATGGCTTCAAGTTCATACCTAATATCCACGCAATGTGGTGGAACAGCTCAGGAAAATCAGTGGGGAACCAGCACGCACGAGCCAGCGCCACAGGATGCTAAATCAATCAGAGAGTTAATGGTAGTCAGTTCTAATTAACCAGATTTTAAAGACTTTTTCTTTAAAAAAAATGTGCAACGTGTGACAGCTTGAAGTTGGCAATTAAAAGCTGTTGAGATCTAGGTACCTCAAGGTAAGCTCAAAACTGTTTCGACTGGTCTCAAAACTTACAAAGAATGAATCCAGTTCTTCCAAAACACTTATTTTATTTTCTCTGCTTTTACTCTTAACTACCAGCGCATGTGCTTTTAAATGAATTGTGTTTGTTTTGTTCTGAGTAATGCTGAAATTGATTGAGACCATGGGCAGCAACACTTCGTTTCTAGCAACTTTGAACCCTCTTCCCTACATTAAATGTTTTTTTGGTTATGCATTTGTGCTTCTTTCCTTATGTGCACATCATGGTGGTAGTAGGGGTGAGAGGAGAAGGACTGTGTGTGTGTGTGTTTGTGTGTGTCTCTGTGCGTGTGTGTGTGTGTGTGTGTGTGTGTGTGTGTGTGTTACAAGTGTCCGCCTCCTGTTAGCTGAGACTTCAGTTACGTAGGGTAGGAGGATTTTGGCACGCTTTCCTCTAAAGAAAACACAGTCTGATCTGAGGAGCGCCTACCTCTTACAAGGCCTCGATTGTGTGAGAATGCCAAAAAAGAAACAAATGCAGTTTAATTGCGTCGGATGCTTGGTGACTAGTTCACAAATCTTTTATTTGTTTTGAGAAAGGCTGCAGTGGCACTAAATTTTGTGTGCGTTCAGGGAGATGCAGACGAAACTTACAGTAGGACTTAGAAGCTGGTGTAATTACCTGGGCTCCTGTCAAACTAATAAACTAATAGAGGCTTTAAATAAAATCAGGAAAGACCAAAGACTTGGGAAACTTCAAGAATGAAACTAGACATTGAGGCCTGTTGTATTTTCTTTATGCATGCGTTTGAGAGGCAAGGTCTCATGGAATATGGATTATGTATTTCAAATTTTTAAAAAAAGGCTTTTAAATTTTTATGTCGGAGGATCCTGAGGTTTTGCAATCGGTGTGATACTCTCTTGTTTTATTCCAGTTGCATGGGAACCTCATAGACATCGTCCATGAGAAAAAAAACAACAGTCTACTCTACTATCCCTGCCCACTAACCATGGGCACCAGTATCTTTTGTAGTATTATCTATAATCCAAGAAACCATATAAAAATCAAAGAAAACTGAAAAGCTATGAATAACTATTGAAAAGGATCTTTTGATATTGTAAAGAATTTACCTTGTGGGTATTTTACTAAATTAGAAAATTTGGGGTACCTTTCCCATCTGATAACATCAGCTCTTGTATTAGGGATATTTAAAAAAATGTTTAGTATATCATATTTAGAACCACTTAGTGTTCTACCCATGGTTCCTGAGCTAAAGGCTGTAAGGAAGGCCTTGAAGAAATTACCAGCCAGCATAGAAGAAAGCCTGGTAATGATTGATTACATGAATGGATGCATTTCTTTAAGTGAATCCAAACATTCACTTTGTTTTTTTCTTCTGACTTGGGCTGTCTTTCTCATTAGTAATAAAATTTCATAAATATGAATCATTTGTTCTACATAGGATACAATGAGTATATTTAGAAAGAGATTCTTTAACCCTTTTGTGGTAATGTAGCTGAGATTGGAACTCTGGTTATACTTTTGTCTTTTTCCATTTCCTCTTTTAATCATAGCATCATTTACCCAATCGTCTGTTCATTCCATAACAATGAAGTGCTTAGTATGTTCCAGGCAATATGCTCTATATTAGGAATAAAAATGAGACTAGGATGAAGTCCTTTTCCTTGAAAAAGTTAATAATCAATAGTATTCTCTGAGGTGTCAGTAAATTAATTAAAACACTATGCTAAAAATGATATAAACAAGTACATGTTCAATGTCTGATGTAGATTCAGGGAAATATTTCACTCAACCACAGTGGAAATGGGAACTCGCACAGTAGAGATGATATATGGTTGGATTTTGAGTTACCAGGGAGAGTTTGCCAGCAGAAGAGTGGGGGAAAATATATTAGACACAAAATAGGCACACTTCACTGTAAATGTTCTTCACTAGAAAATACTCCAAGCAAAATCACATGGATTAGATTTCAACAACTACCATTATGTCGTTAGGATTTGGGGCAGCTATTTCCCTTTTGGCGGCCCCCCTTTGACACAGTGTACTCTTGAAGACTACGTATTTATGGTTCTTCTGTCCTAGGGAGTGATGTATACACATATTCAGCTCCTAAAAATGTGTGGCTGTGCCTTATTTGATTTCACATCCCTCATACCCACCACTGTGTACACCATTACGGCAGGTGCTAAGAAATAGTCTGTTCAATGAAGGCATAAAAGAATGCATCTTAAGGCTATTAAAATTCTAGATAGGAGGGGCTTAGGTATGATAACACACTGGAAGTATGGCTAGGGGAGTTGTCTTGAAGTGTTTTGCTTAGCAAGTATGCTGGTTTTACATAGATTGTGGCTTTGGGGGATCGGAAATAGTAGGGAACATAAAGCCCTTCTCCAGCCACGTTTTGACTTTGCCATTGGAATCATCAAAAGATGAGTTAATGAACAGGCATGAGTCACTTTGTAATTTTGAAATCTAGAATCAAGCTTTCTGAAGGTATAGGGGAACTCAGAAATAATGGAGATGTTTTTACTAATGCTCAATGAATAAATAGAAAACTGATTGCAAAATGGCAAGTTATAATTCTGTTACCATTTACTGTAAAACTATCTGAAGCTTTTTGATTGGTCCCCCTGTCCTATGATTATGCAAGAGACAAATCAAGTATTTTTGTCACTAAGCAGGGAAGGGAAGAGAGAGACTGAGCCATCTAGCCAATTTAGCCAATCTACAGTTATACTTAGAGTCTCAATTTTTGCCAGAGTTGTAAGTGAAAATATCCAGGATAAAAAAAATGTATATAGAAAAGGAGTTTTTCATCCACATTTAATATAACACCATAGATCACTAAAGCAAAAAGAATTTTAAAATCTAATTTGCTTTACACAAGGGATTGGGAAGCCTGGCAAGATCTTGGGTTCTTCGAGTATCTTGAGTTATTTCTCAAATATTTTGGGTTCAATAAAATCCAAAATGCATTTTGCCCTGAGCACTTTCCCCCTTAATTTTGAAACCCATGTGTAATCTAAAGGAAATGTAATCCATATGTTTCTGATTCATTTACACTTAACTCATCAAAATATTTTTCTAGGAGCTATTTGATGTTGAAGATGCATTTTGAGACTTTTTAATAAGCTTTTATAAAACCTTACCCCCACTCCTTTAAAACAGAAGGCTGTGTTTTGCCAAGTAGAAATAAGCCCCGATACCAAAATATTTGGGTTCAGTTCCAAACTCTGAACCACAGAATTTAAGATAGGTTCTCAATGTATCCAGTTCGTTCTTGTGTCCCAGTTCTGGGACTGGTTCAGCATGTAAAATGTAGTAGACTCGCCTAAGACAAAAATGGAACTCTTGTGACTTCACCACAGGATCCGGAGGAAGGATTAAAACTGTGAGCTAACAACAGCAACAAAAAATTAAAGATTACCTCATACGGGCCATAGTTTCAGTTCTGGAGGCAGGGAACAAAGAGTTGAGAGGAGTCCCCTGTTTCAGTTAGAATCATAGTCAAGATTACCTAACGACCATGTTTTGTTTTATTTTGGAAGCATGGCCCCATTCAAGTGAAAACCTCAGGGACTTTTTCAAACCTTCTCCAGTATACACTGAAATTTCCTAATGAACTTTTCTTCACCACCTCTTCATCCCCCAATTGTCCTTTTCCCCCATTTTCCATCACCATTCTTAATGACAAGGCTTGGAAATCCAGGGTTTTGTATCTTGACCTTCAATGCTTACCACAGTTCTGACCCCGATGCTCTTGGCCTTATTGTCCACTCACTGGTCTCCAACCACGACCTCGAGATAATCAACGCTTTGTCCTCTGCCTCCACCAGATGTTGAACTTGGCTGCATTTGCCCATGCCCAGCGCACGGTCTTCATCTGTATTCCCATATGGAAGCTTTCTCCTCTCACCATGGGCAGAAGTGTTGGGTCTTTTAACTGCATCCTTTTCTCCAAGGACTTGAGAGACCGCAGTTTCTCAAGTGTGGCAGTGTTTCAACTATGGTCCTTTGGGAGCAGATCTTTCTTTTTTCCATCTGGACCCCCTAGCTATTGATCCTGCCCATTTTAAGACTTGGCATCCCTGCCCTATACCCACTAAATGCCTATAGCACTCCCTTAGTCACGGTGATGGCATGTGTCTCCAGGTATTGCTAAGTGTCCAAGGGAAGGGAGAAAATTGCCCCTAGTGGAGACTCGCTGCTTTATGGTTGGTACCACTCCTATGGGCGATTATAGTTCACTTTCCTTGTCTGTGTAGAGATTGGCTTCCTGAGGGCAGGCGGAGTATCACGCTGACTTAGTATCCAGAATAGTGCATTCATAGGTGATTTGTATAATCGTGATTTTAGTTTTCATTAAGTATATTCACTTAGTATTTGTTGTATCTGTGTATTCGCTAAGTATTTGTTGAGTAGAAGTGTTAGGGGAGAACAAAGGTAGCCTAATTCGTCTTCCTACACCTCGGATCTAATTATAACTACATTGTACTGAAATGTCTACGGTGTCCGTCACTCCAGCAATACACCTCTCCGGTCTCCAACTTTGCAGATTCCTTATCTTAAACCAGACCACTTCAGGCCTTAGTTATCCTGTACTAACCACTACCTGGCCTTCTTTTTTCCCTGTCTCCTCTGTCCTAAGGGAAAGAGAAGTGTAGAATGTAATTCCTGTCCTCTGGGAAGTTAAAATCTAACTGATTTGGAAAGACCTCTAACAGTATGTAACTGAGAATGAGAGAGTATGATGCTATCAGTAGGGTTGACAGATTCAGCAAAATAATATGCAGGATTCCCAGTTAGATTGAATCTCAGATAAAAAAATAAACACTTTTATTAGTGTATGTGCCATGCAATATTTATGCTAAAATCATTCATTATTTATCTGGAAGTCACACTGAACTGAGTGACCATCTTGTATTTTATTTGACAGCCCTAACTATCAATGTGGAAGTTGCAAGGACAGAAATAAGGACATTAAGATACAAGAACAGGAAAACCACCGTTTTGCTAGTAGAAACTAGAGATGGGTCAGATTTGACACCAGGGTGTCCAGTAGGGAACGCCATAAATATGATTGCTTGTAGAGGGTAGTGTTGGATGTAAGGGCGCTCAAACATTATGCAGATAAATTCATATTTGGAAGAGTAGAATATGGGAGTCCACTGAAAAGTGGCTTCTCTCGCCTCCTGTCCTCACTGCCAACGTTTCTCTTGTGCTAGTCTCCCTGTGTGAACTGCCTTTCTGCAGCTGCCTACATACCTTGTCCATCTCGGTATGTGATATACTGGTTTGTTCATCACCTGCCTAGTTTCCCCTTTTGATGATAAGCTCACTGTCGTCGCTGTGACCGCCACGCCCACTATTGCATGCTCTGCCCTTCCACGCTGAAAGGAGCACTCTTCACGAGCTTCAAAGTTCATTGCCCTTCATAATGCATGGGTAAAGTCTAAACTTCTAAACCTGGCCTTGAGGTCACTGACCAGTGAATTTCCCTGACTTGGCTGGCTTAGTTTCCCACTGAACATACCTCTTCATCCACCATCAAGTCTGTCTTCAAACTTGCTGTCCACTGTCTTCACTTCTTTTGCTTCCATTTTCTCCAGCTTAGGAATTGCTTTCTCTCTTTCCATTAAATGCAGATCCATCCTTCCTGCAGGAATTGGTCCCTCCTTCCTTCGGGAATCACTTCTAGCTTCGCAAACCGAGGACTGTGCTGATTAGTCAGAGCCGCTCCAAGGCTCCCCTGTTCTGAATTCTTGTCACAACACTCATTTGAAGCAATACTCTGAGTGTTTGCTTATATTCTATTTTAACATTTCTTCCTTGTTTCGTGGGCACAAGTTTTATCTTTCTAACTTAACTATAATATTCTTAACCACAAAGAGAGCTTGTAAAAATATTTTTATATCTCCCATGGTGCCTGCCATGCTTCTGGGCATAGAGCAAATGATCAAGAAATACTTTCTGGTTTTAATTGAATTATCATCCAGGGAAAACAATTTAGAAAATAGTATATAATTCATATCAAATGTTTGAAAGTTCCTACGGAAATTTGTAGGAAAACCTGTTTCAAAGATTAACCCTTCTTACTTAGAGTCTTCTTGCAAGTCAAAGCATGAAAAGTTTCTAAATATCTTTATGGGATATAGTGTTTAAGGGTCATGATTTGATAACCCTCAGCTTAAGCAACTAAAATGATAATTGTAATCAATTACTGTTTTGAGTACCAACTATATACTAGGCATTGTGTCAAGCAGTTTTTAACTGTTACCTCATTTAACTTGTATGTATGATAGATAATATAATTTTCCCTTTTTCTTTTGAAAGAACATAGAGGGTAAGGAATATAAAACAAGTTGGCCCAAGGCATGCTGTCCTGGGACTAAACTTACATTGTTGTGACTCCAGAACTGATACTTTTCTCACCATGCCCTTTACCCTTTGCAAACAGGGGTCAACAAGGGAAAGTGAACAGCACCCCTAACTCCAGCGTGTAGGTTTTTTGAAGATGAGTGGGGAAATCACGAGCACAGGCTGAGTTCCAGAGTTCTTCCTCGAGAATTTCTCATCAGTGACCTTCTATAAACCCAGCCCTGACATCTTTTATTTATCTCTGGCTGCTTCTCAAAAAGGTTTTCGTGTGGGGCTTACCGATCCCATTTATTTCCTCCCTGTTCTCATAGCTTTTCTTATTGTTTTGCCAGCCTTCTTTCCTCTTGCCTAAACAACTATAGTATCTTACTAACTGGCTTGGCTACCTTCAGTCTCCATTCAATATATCAACATATTCTATTAAGAATTATTTAAAAATAACTATTTAAATGATAAAAAGTTGTTATTTAAAAAATTTTTTGCAGGATCATTTTCACCATAACATTCTATTGTTAAAAGAAAAAAATTCAACAGCTTCCAATGAAAACTGATAAAAAGAAAACAGCTCTGATACCAGATTTCTTTAGGTTTCTGGATATCAGGGTACATTCTTGAAAGGCTGTGCTCACATTTGATTACTTTTCATGTTTGGTTTCCAAGAGAACTTGGTACACTGCCTACACTTAGTAGATGCTCAATAAATGTGTATCAAGTGATGAGTACAAAACTGAAAACCTAGGATTAATTTTGAGATTTGACTAATACAGCCTCCTGTATTAGTAGATGCTCAATAAATGTGTATCAAGTGATGAGTACAAAACTGAAAACCTAGGATTAATTTTGAGATTTGACTAATACAGCCTCCTGGTAACTAAACTGCAGTTCTTCAGATTACTGGTAATGTGAGTCTGTGGTTCAATTAGAAAGAAATTATTCCCTGAGATCATTCTGAATTTCCTGATTGTTCTAAAAGGAATCTGAGATGCATGAAGATTCTTAGAGCTTTAAGATCATTGTTAATTCTCCAGAAAACCGGTGAAAATGACAGGTTAATACTTCACTATTACCTAACTGTCTTCAGGTGCTCTCCTCTGTACTTACGGTCTTCTCATCTCTGGGAGTAACAACCATCTCTGAGTAAGGAAAACAAATGAACCCTGGAAAAGATGGTTATTAATCTTTTGGAAATTCCCTGTTATAAATGTAACTCAAAAGAAAAAGTGTAACTTGAGGGCTTGGTGATTTCACCAAAGGAAGATAGTTTCACTGACAGGTTTACTCACGTGCGCCTGAGGATAGTCGGTGATAGAACCGAATTCTACCATGACTATAAGCATTAGCATTTGGTATTCCATTTAGCGGCAGAATAAAATTCAAATTTTGCAACACTTCATTTAGCAGAATATGAAGCCCCTGAGACTGGAAAGGAGAGCCAGTGTGAACAAAGCTTTACAGGGTGGATCAAGTGAAACACACACATGCACCTATGCCTGCGCATATGAAAGGAAACAGCTTTGAATGGCTTCCCAAGTCTCCAGTTTTATGCTTATAAGTGTATCTGTATTTTGGCCAAAGAACCGCTTGCCTAGAATAGAGCAGGGCATATTGTGATGAATAATTATTTAATCAAATAACTTCTCCATGCTTCCAACACCACTCCTTTAAGAATCGAGCTGGAAAAAAAGACCAGCAAATATGTAAATTGGAACTGATTAGGGGATTAAGTTTCCCTAAAAAAAAAAAAAAGAAAAATTGGAATAAAAACAGCCTGCAAATCCCTCTAAGCCAAGCCCTGTCTCTGAATTACAGCACCAGCGCCTGTCGGCTGTGATAATTTCACTTCATTAAGCTCCAGATATAAATAGAGAACCTTTTTTTTCCATCCACCACTTTAAATAAGCATGGACTGGAAACACAGAGGTTATTGACCCACTCAGCTGTTTGTTATTGGGTCTTTGTGCCTGCTTCATTGTTGCATTAGAAACTTTCAAACACCTATATCATGAAGCCCGGGACAATTCACCTCTGTGGAAACCATTTTAAAGCTATTGTTTCCATTGCCAAAAAAATATTAAAAGAATAAAACTCATCAAGCATGCTATGTTCTGAAATGCAAAACAAATGTGGTGTGTACACTGTATTTAAAAAAATGCAAAGAAATTAATAAGAAAAGTTCATTAGTACCATTGCTTGGGGCACTAATACCAGATTGCTTTACACAGTAAGGTAATATAGAATACATTATTTTCTCTGGATGTTTAGGGGTTCATATTTGAAGGTTGTTTTCTTTCTTCTCCTAAATCAGAGACTTCATTCAGATAATATATAATCCAGATAGTACATGACATATAATAAAAAAATTAACAGTATTTTTTGCCACCCATAACTTTTGAAGAATAAAATTTATTACATAGAATAGCACTAATTCTAATCTTTAAAATAAAGTCTATGATGAAAAGTAAACTATCAAGTTAAGAGAACAATAAAAAGCATATTTTTTATAGTGTAAGGCTAGGGTCAGCAAAATTTTCTGTAAAAAAGACAAAATCAAGGATACTATGTCGGTGGTACTTCTTTTACCATCTGAAATGTCCTCCTTTAAAAATGTAAAAGCTATTCTTAGCTTGTGGACCTTACAAAAATAGATGATATACTGGATTTGGTCTGAGGCATAGTTTGCCCACCCCTGGCTTAAGATACACAAAATACTGGTGCTTTACTAGTTTGTATACTACTTACCATTTTTTTCTAGGTTTGTATATGGCCACTGGTGATTATGGACATCTCATGAGTTTTAGTTTTATCTTTTATCTCAGGAAACTCAAGTTGAAAAACATTTTAAGTGTCGAGGGAAATGACTTTATAAGGTCTTTACCTAATGTCAATGGGCATTCGTCCATATAATAAAATGACTTGGCACCTCTTGGTACCAACACGCATTGACTGGCCAGGTGGGGTTGGCCGCAGCTTAACAGTGAATCACACAACGAGACTGTAGGTCAACACTAAGGAGAAAAGCCTGAGCTTTGGGGTGGAGGTACAGAGGCTGATCAGGGCCTGGCAGGGTTTGTGCTTCACTCAAGGCAGTTGGTCCTATAAATCATTTATTTTATTACCACTGGTTTAGGAAAACAGTCCCAAGGCCAACACCCAAGGACAAGGTGATTCAGGAAATTGTTTGGGAGATCTTTGACTTAATTAGTTCTGGTTTACTTTGGTCAGATGGTTATTATTCCCCAAGAACTGCATTAATTTAATAGAAACCAATCATTAACCTAAATGATTTCGTGTCATATTCCTACTATCATTAACGCCCGGACAGTCAAAAGGGGAAGAAAACTCTTGAGCTAACTTTCATCCTACTTGAGTCTATACTTCATTAGATGACAGACAGTATCAGCTTTGTTCTGAATTACTAACATTCATGAGATCAGAAGAGGTTTCATCAAGATCTGAAAAGATAGCTCGCGTGGCAAACTGCAGAATATATACTTTAAATATGTGAAAGAAGAATGATCCAGCCACACGAAGCTGGGAAGTTTGGAGCTACAGTGTCTTACTTCTCTGAACCAGCTGCTCCAAAGGAGCCGTGAGAATGACAGCAGCAAGGTCTCTCGGAATTTGTATGTGTTCAAAGTGCAGTTTAAAAACTGGGTGCATTATACACATCCACCTTGGCTTTTTAATGGTATGTGTATATATACATATATATACATCTTGCTGTTGTGATTGTCATGATACAAGTTAAGTCAAAAGTATTGCTTAGTTACAAAAATAATAGTTAATGTGTATTAAGTGCCTATACGTACTATGCCATTTAATCACAATATCCCCAGAAGCTAAGTACTATTATCATCTTTCTCTTTCAAAAAGGAGGAAATTGCAACAAAAAAAGTTACGTAATTTGCAGAAAGGCACAGGGTCAGTAAGTAACGGTGGCAGGATTGAAACCCTGACTTCAGAGCTCAGTCTCTTAGCCCCTGGGCTCTGTCTGAGTCAATGTGCCTTCTCCCCAGCTATGGAGACTCAGAATCAGCAGTTGCTGTCATGTGTTAAGTGTGGGGAATTCTTGATGGTTCAGGGGGCCCCCCAAATTCCCATGGTTTGGGAACAAAGCACAGTAAAAAGAGAAGAGGGAATGGGATGGACATCAGCGTTTACACTCAGTTTTCAGAAAGGACAGAGTCCTAGTAACAGACAAGAGAGTATCAGACTTTTTGGCAGGGTTGTGTACATTGCGGAAGGAGAGTGTAAAAGCTCTGGCTTACTTGGCTGGAAGAAACTCCATTCAGGTATTTAAGTGGTTTGTAAATAGCCTACCGTCGGGCCTGCCTATGGCAGCAGAATGCCTTGAATTCTCTCTCCTGTGAATACTTCCGCAGGACAGTAATTCACAGCCCCCCACCGTGGACCCCCACACACAGGTTCACATGCGATTTTCTTAGTGGCTTATGTATCTTCCTCTTACTTTTTGAACCTATTTCCCAGAGGCTGATAGTGTTTAGATTCGTTGATCTATGTTTTTAGATTTGGAAAACTGGATAATCAGACTTTGGAATTTATTCATCAAATCACGAGCCTCTGCTATCCTCTGCCCAGGAAATACCATCCAAGCTACAGATGTGATTTCAGATTTTCTAGATCCATATTAAAAAGTAACAGCGAAGGTGAAATTAATGTTAATAATCATTTTATTTTGTCCTATATACCCAACATATTATCATTTCAACATGCAAAATGTAAAAATTAATGAGATACTGTTTTTTTGTGTGTGCAAAGTCTTTAAAATATGGTGTGCATTTTACATGTGCATCTCAATTCAGATGCTAACATTTCTTTGGAAACACTTGATCTGTGTTTATATTCCATAAAACATACCATTGAGACATACATTCGCATACCCCAGTTGTTCTAAGCACACTTTAAAGTTTTCCAATAACTGTATCAAGCATTAGCTTTAAATTTTAGAATACCTGGAATTAAATAACATTTACAATTCACTTCATTTATTACACTGGATGTATTTGAAGTGCTCAATAGCCACCTGTGGCTAGTGATTGTGAAATTGGGCCAAAAAGGTGTACATCATAGTTTTTAAACCCTTGCTATGCATGTGAATCACCTGCAAAGCATATTAAACACACAACTAGGAAGTGGTAACAAAGAAAACAGACACGTGTTGAGAACTTGCTACAACAGATACTAGTCTGAATGTATTATTTTAATGATTATTAATATTATCATTTTACAGATAGGAAAAATGAGGTACGTAGGAGTCAAATAATTTGCTCAATGCCATGTAACTAAGAAGTATGAACAGAGCTGCTCCAAGGCTTACCGTCTTAAATCCTGTACTGCATGCAGTACCTTAACACCCTATATAGAGTCTGTAGGTTTCAGTGACCCCTGGAGGCTGTGATGTACTGTGTCTTGAGTGGAGGCCCTGAGGTCTGTAATTTCTAAACCATCCGCTGCTCGTGGTGATGTGCCCTGCCAATCTGTATGAGCATGACATCATTGTCAGTTTTCTTCAAAAAACTCAAGAGTAGAGAATGAATATCAGTGTAATTGAAAGAAGCCATCCTTCAGTAACCTTTGTGGAGGATTTAAGCATGGTGTCAAGGCAAAAATCCTTTGCATCTGGCTGTATCTTTGGTGAAACGATACCACATACTCAATGTCTGGACATCAATGTGCTTGATGAAGTTTTCTAATCATTCTTAAAGAGATTAAATCCGGAAGCTGCTGTAATCAATAATTTCATACTTTGAAGAATAGAATGCTCCCTTGGCTATCTTGCAGATACCATCAGAAGGCATTGCTATTGTGTTATGTGCTCAGAGGGTGGGATGGAGAAACAAACAAGAAATAAAATATTCAATACCACCCCCTTCAATTCTCTCTACAGCTACAAAGATTCATGACTAGATCTTGTGTGTTTAAGAACATGCTGACGGGCTGGCCCTGAGAAATTCTGCTAGGTTTGCCTCAAATCGAGATCTGTGAATTAAGAACGTAACTTTCATTTATTCAGCAACAACTGGAAAGTGTGCACGTTTCCATGGAGACAAGTAAGCCATTTCCTTTCCCGCGTTCTGAGCACAGCCCTTTCTACCAAGTCTGATTTCCGTCCTGTCACCCAAGGGTTTGGTGAGATTGGGGGGTTTGATCCTACAGTCTGGCATGGCCCCAGGCAGAACAATAAAAAAAGACATCAATCATCGGGAAAAGAGGTTGACATCAGTGGGAGGCGTGAAGGTGGAGAGTTGAAATACGGCTACTACTGTGTATCTGCAGAACACAGAGCTTGGTTACACTGAAAGAGCACATCTTAATGAAAATGTGTGTATAACCCCTGACATTCATACCACGGGTGTCAATATGGGTAGTGCTGTTAAGGGATCACAGCCTGCGGGCATTCCTGGAGTTGTGTAGGTCATTCCTTAGTTTTTTCTATTTCAAGATGTCATTTACTTAGTTACTCATCAGTTGCTTTATTCATTCTTTTAGGAACCATTTCTCAAGTACATGCCGAGTGCAGAGCGTCAGTCTGGATCACACGGTGGGGTGGGGAGTGTGAGGGAGAGCCGACCTGTTTCAGACATGAGCCCTACTGCGAAAGAAGCAAGACGAGGCGTGTCCAAAGGGAATCGCAGTAGGAGGTGGGTATTTATAAACGCCAGGAGACTTGCAGGGAAGTGCTCCAAAATGGATATGGATTCATATTTTGTTTTGAGATTGAATACAAATAAAGAACAAAGTTGGGGACGGATCTATATTTATTCCACCCCAAAGGAGCAACTGAATTTAAAAACTCGTTGACATCTAAAGGAGAACCTGTAGGAATGGGACTCCAGAAAGCTGAAAAGGGTCGTCAGGCCAGTCAACCGGCCTTGGGATCGTGGACGCTGATCGACACCGCACAGAACCTGGAACCACCGACTTCTTACTGTGTGTTCTGCTGCACCAGCGTATGTGCACATCGCGAAACACCTGCTGGAAGTGAACACAATCAGACTGTGCCAACTCAAGGGACGGGAAGTGGAAAATGGCCTGGATTTTGTAAGTAAAGATATATATATATTTTTCAAGATAGTTGTGCTATATTATTTTTTAATTATTTAGAATTTAAAAACTTAACAACTAATTTTTAGATGATTAGCTCACTTAATACAGAACTTCCTTTCAGTTTTCTGGTGAAGGCCTAGGCTCAGATTTCACGCAGTAACATTGAAATCTAAGAAGAAATACAAAGCCGAAGCACAGTGCGCCCTCCTTTCCTTTTCTTCCCCTCCCTTCATTTCCCTTCCTTCCTTCCTTTCTTCCTCCCTCCCTTCTTTCTTTCCTTTCATTCTTTTGTTTTCTCATTATTTCGGTACTATTACTAATTTGGGGACTTGAAGACTTTTAAATAAAGGACAGATGTGAGTTAATGTGCTAATGGGGAGAAAGATCCTCTTAAGTTCCCAAGTATCTCATCAAATATTCCAAATTTCTGTTGACAGGACTTCCAGAATTATTGAGAACAGGTTTTATCTTCTCTATGACTTACATTCTCCAGCTACATCAGGCTCACCACTCAGCATTAGTACAGGAAAAATGCACAGGCTGCAGGAATTGCAGGAAGGGACCTTGAGATTTTCAGAGCTGCTTTGGAAACCTTCGGAAAGAGTTTCCAATTGCAGCATAATTCCTTTATTCATAGTGCTTTGCTTATCTTTATAGCCCATTTATTTTATGATTAGTTGCTTATACGGTGTCATAAATTGAGACTAGGGCTTCTGTGCAGGTAGTTCATTTTGGGAAGGGATCCTGAGGACCATGAGAGGAAGACAGGAAGAGTAAATGGGACAAGGGGAGAGCTGATCTCCAGTGTGCACAACTGGATCCCCATCTTTTGGGGAAGTGCTCTGAGCAGCTCTGTAGAATGGATCAGGACCTGAGAGGCCTAAGAAGGGAGTGTCTATTGGCTCTGTCTCCCATCTGGTAAGAGGAGCCATATGGGGTGTTTGCTCACACATCTTGGTTTGCACGTGCGTCGCAGTGAGTAAGTTGCTCAAGCATCCCATCATGCAGAGAAGAGAAGTTCTAGAGAAGAAATCAAGGCTACTGAACACAGCTACCAGGACATATTTACTGGAGTAAATGATGGACAGAGGGGTCGTGAAGCTAAGCATAAGAGGCAATTCAAAATGTGTATCCACCCCCATCAGTACAATGAAGGTTACCAAGGGACAGACCAAGCCTGGTTCATGTTCCTATATTGCTCATGATCCTTGTCCACTCGCTGGCATGCAGAAAGTGTTTAAAACACATTTGTTCAACTGAACGGAATTGAGATTCTCAGAAGTTGGGAAAGTGCTGGTTTTTTTTCCTCATTCCTTTAGTTATGCATGAATGTTATTTGAATTTATTTCATGCGTTCATTTATTTATCCATTTGACATTTATTGAATTTAAGAGAAAGCTGCTCCAAACATTGAGAGCATAAAGAAAAATAAGAAGAAAAGGTCCCTGTTTCTACAATTACATTAAAGAGAAATATATATATATACCTTAAATAGTCTGAAGAGAAATAGCTAACTAAACTGATATGTGCTGCAGAGGAGAAGAGGTCTAATATGGGATGTATGGAAGATTTCATGTCAAGTGTCATTAAAGCTGAACCCTGAAAGCCCGTTATGGGTTGACCAGGTGGTGGTGATTCAGTTGCAGCTTCCTCCTCCATATAAAATCATAAACAGCTTCCTCCTTCCAATTTTATGGGACAAAAATTGAGCTTAGTCTCTAGAAATGAAACACAGACCCTAAGAGCCTCACATGAATACTGCTGGATACCTTTCAGTAGATTTTTCCAAAGTGTGGCACGATTTACTCATGAAGCCTTAAATTATGTCTCTTTTTGTTGTAGCAGACTCGAGAGAAGAAAGAAGTAAAATTTTTCTTTTTTTTCTCTCTGAATGCTTAGCCTCTCTATTTCTGTTCGAGAATCTTGCCTCACTCGTAGGATTTTAACTGCTTTTTATTTCCAGAAAGAGTAGTTAGCTGGTCCCCAGAACACATCTTCAGGTGTAGGATTCTATTTGCAATCGAGGACAACTGAGCTGGACCAATCTGGGTTAGCCGCAGAGACTGGGGGCATGAGGCTAGTGTTGGAGGTGACTTGAGCCGAGAAGAAGACCCCAAGAGGTGGGGAAAAGGGGCAGGGTGGCAATTTCTGCACATGGCAGGGATGTTCATTCTACACTCTTCCTGTGCAGCATCTCAGCAGCTGTGAGAGTTCTGATGGAGCCCTGTGGTGTGTACAGACCAAGAACCACGGACCTTGGATTTTCCTTCTCAAAGATTCCCACGATGGACTCCAAACTTTTGCTCCTTTCCTGTAGCACTGTACTGCATGTGACGTACCTCTGGGGTTCTTATTGTCCCAGAAAAGCAGCAGGCTCTCTGATAATCCATACCATTTACTTTTCATCCTGTCAAGAGAGCTTAAGACAGATATTATTTGATATGGAAAAATCACAAAAGTCATTTCTGGTACTTAAGGACTGTGGAAGAAATTCCATTTCTACGTTAGAGTTGAGCCATGGCGTCCACTGTCATCCTGGCTGTGTTTATCACAGTTGTGTTGTTCTTCCTCATTTTATTAAGGGACTGCTCATTTGCCATTTATCCTCCTAAAGTGACACTAGTTAGAAGTAGTACCTGATGTCCACCCTGATTACTCAAGAGGGAAATAACCATCACCCCCTCTTCACGTCTGTTTGTTAACTTCCCCGCAGTTCCTCACCATCTGAGCTCCTCCTTAGAATCACTGTCGCCATTTCATCACCGCTGTGCGCCTGGGGCAGTGCCGTGCCTGTAAGGTCGTTCCTCGGTGTGGAATGAATCAGTTGGTGGAAATGATTGACAGCACTGCCTGTTTGCCTTCTTCCCACCTCTCTCAGGGTAGACCCATAGACAACGTTTGTTTAACCCCCAGAAGTGGGTATGTACCTTCTATTTCTAAGAAGAAACAGAGGAAAAAAGGGGGGAGAAAGGGAAGTCATAGTATGAACATGGAGGTGGGGATGGTACCTGCAAGCTAGCTTAGCTTTTTCAGTCCCCAGTGGAGTAGTTAACAATAATGGCAATAGTAATAATAACATGTCTGCTTTATTGGACACTAATTGTGCCAGGAGTTTATGCTATCAGCTTATTTGATCCGGACAGCAGCCCTTTGGGGGAATATACTATTACTGTTCCCATTTGACAGATGGAGAAACTGAGCCACATGGAATTGGGTAGCTGGTCCTTGGCTACACAGCTAGATAAGATTTGTTCCTGGACTTGTGTGATCAGGCAATATGGCACTGGAGCCCATTCTCCTGACACCACAGTATGCTGCCTTCTGACAGAGAAGGACTTTCCTTACCAGATGCCTCGCTGTACCTGTCACTTAACCTGTGCCATCTTATTTACTCATCATAACAGTGCTGTGAAATGGTTTGGGCATGATTATTTTCAATGATAAAGATATGGAGGTTCAGAAAAAGAATGTAAGTTACCTATGCTTCTCCAGCTTTTAAGAAGCAAGTTAGAATTCAAATCCTGGCTGTCTTCCGTCCAAAGCCCCTGTTCTTTTCTCTGTGCCAAATGCCTTTTTATATGAAAATACGACAAAAAGCTTCCCAGTCCATCTCTGACTTTATGGGAACGACTGAAGGTTCCCACTGAAGCAGCTAACTCACAGCCTTTCACCTCAAAATAAGGTAGTAATTTTAATTTGGGGAAATGTTACTTTTGATTGCCTACCAGTTGCAGATTTCTGAGAAGTACCTAATTTATCACACTTCCATTGTCTGGCACCACGTATCTCCATCCATGAGAATCTGGAGTCCATGCAGTCTTTCTGTTTATTTCCAATATGAGGGGTTAAAATGAATCACTCTCAACTTTTTTTTATGTAATCATTTATATTGTGGTCATGCATTAAAAAAATAGTATCCTTCTTTAGATGAGTATTGATTCAGGAGATAGGATTTAGGAATAACATGTGAGGTTTAGACCAAATGCTTTTTAATTTAAACCACTGACCGTACATTCACACATTTACATATTACCAGTGTACTTTAAAAGGTCTTCTCCTTAAAAAGAAACGTGATAAATGGTTTAGTGATTATTTCACTTTGAAAGTAGGCAGCTACAGGAATAACATTTTAATATATTCCAGATTAGACTGCATGCTATATTTGTAATAAGGACTTGTTTCCAACATTAGTTGGCAGCTCACTCGTATGAACAATTATCCAAATAGCTATTAGGATACGATTGCACTCATTTCCAGGCAAAGCAGGGTTGCCAGAACTAAGCCCGGCTGCTGGTTCGATTTTGGTTTGACTTTTGGAGAAAGCCACAAGAATTTGTCAGTCATCTTGGCTGTACGGCAGTCTCCCTGTCTTGAGGCTAGTCTCCTTCCTCTTTGAAAATCGAGGCAAATGTGTTTCTCTTTTGTGTTATTTTTATAGTCTTACATGATCTAGAAAAAAAGAAGGTCTGAAAGAGAGAGGTTGAGAGAAAAAGAGTGAAGGATAGTATTGCACAGGAAGGTAAAATGAAACACTAAGAAAGTGACGGGGCCAAAGGCTTAAAATCATAGAGGGGCATGGGTGCAGTGGACAGACACCCACAGCCATGTATAGATCATTTTGTGGATATGCTCCATGGTTTTATCTCTGCAGAGAGGTTCATGCTTAGTGCAATTTACAGAAGTAGATGCCAAAAAGAAATGGTGTTTATAGAAATACAGAATCAAACTTTTTCCTGTTGCCCATTCATTAAGCTTTTGCATAGTTTGGCACTTGGGCTCCTGCTGGTTAATCTGGTCCAACACTCTAACCCAAGAACAGTGACTCCCTTAGACTAGGTGAAGAAAAGCTCCCTTTGTGCTCAGGTCTATGGCTGGTGGAAAGATTATTTAGAAAACCCAAGTGCTTCACGGGAGTGGGGTGATTCCTCCCACAGCTACACGATGATGGAGGTTTACAGCAGGTCTCAGATTCCACTCATCCACCAACCAAACCGTGTTCCTCCAACAGCTGGAAAGGTCTCTATTGTTCAGATTGTGGGATGGGGAAGGGCTGAGGGGCAAAGCAAACACATTTATTTTTTCAGTTTGAAGTTTCTGAAGTCCATCTTGGTGATGACCTCTGTAGTGTATTTTGCCAGTTTGGGCATGGAAAGACAAGTTATCTGAAATAATTATCTTCAATGGAAAGGAAACACCACAAACTCAGAAAGGTATTTTTTTTCTTACCTAATGCACATGGGATGTGGACATTCTACCTTGCATAGGATCTGAGGGTCTTCAAGAATCATCCAGTTGAGGTTCTCGCTTCCAGTGATTATTATCACAACTACACTATGTAAAATGGTTGATGATCAATAGTGGACTTTGCGGTCTATTCTTAACGATTTCTACCAACGTGTGCCTCTCCTGAGGTTGGAGTTCAGAGCGCTGGTAGAAGGAAATCAAAGGATTGTGTTTATCACTATCTTAGACCAATCTCGGTACTAGTGTATGATTATTTTCTTCTAACATTTATTGAACTCTTACCGTGTGACAGAGCAGTGCATTCTCAGAAATGCATGATGTCTTTTCATGCTGACATAGGTACTGTTTGGGAAGGCTGACAATCATGTCCATCTGACAGACAGGGAAACAGAGTATCAGAGAGTTCCAGTAACCGGTCCAAGTGTAGAAGGAGCTTATGGATGGGAAGCAGCCTCCGGTGTTCTAACACTTAGTTCAGTGCCAAGTGGGTTCCCTGTCCTCAGGAGTTGTAATGACCTATATTCTGAAGAAAAAAATTAATACACATTGCCTCACAAGAACCTCAAAGTAGTTATTTTTAATATAGTAGGAATCAGAACCATGAACGAATACAAACTCTTTGCCTCTAAAAGTCAAGCGACAATTCCTTTTCTCTGCTCTGGAAGTTACGACTTCATCCCTCATGACCAGCATAAAAGAATATATGAGAAGATTCCAGACTGATTTGAAAGATAATAATTAACTCTCAACAGGCTTTGGCTCTTTTTTGTAGTAAAGCAGTTCCGGCCAGAGGTTTCCTTTATTGATTCCCTAGAAGAAGGGATGAGAGATGTTGAGAGATAAAAATGACTGGCAAAAAGATGAACTTCAAGGAAGAAGTCATGTGATGAATGTACTCTGACTGAGAAAGGGAGATATTTTTTCTTTTTGTCCCATGTTTCCAAAACACTATTAACATTTCCTTCTTTTTAGAAAAAAAAAGATTCCTAGTAAACTACTGTGTGCGTAAATAAAAGCTATTAAATCAACAGTTACATATAAATTTATGTATGTTAAAAATACATAACTGACTTATATTTTTCTAAAAAAGCTACATTAAAAAAGAGAAAGAAAAACTTACCAGGAAAAAGCACTCCTGGTGCAATAAACGGTTCTTTAAAATAGAAGGTGACTTCTGTGCCAGTAGGACTATATTAGAAAGTGTTTCAGCATTTTTGCTTAAATTCAAAAGAAATCGTGACTTTCGTTTTTGCCCAAGGGTGACATATACATGAAATTAAGGATGAAGAGAGGTTAGAAGATAAAGCATGGTTGATTCCTAAACCCTAATTATTTTATGAGATCACACCTAATTTCACCAAAGCAGGGCATCACTAAGTCTTTTTTTTTTTTCCTTGAAATCCCAGTCTTGGCCTGGCATTGTCTAAGTTTGGATTGCCAATTAGAGGGAAAGCATTGGGTTCTTTTGTCTGTGGCCTCTATTCTTCACTGCCTTCTAAGACATATCAGTCGTACGAAGGCCACGTGACTCTCAAGGTCAAGGAAGTAATCAACTATCAAGAGAATACATCCTCCTGTTTTATATAAATTTTTATTAAAATCTCCAATTGCCTGGGGTATAATGATATTCTGCATGCACTTTCCTTTTTCATAACTACTGCTGAAATTAAACTTGGAAAAGAGAAGGAAAAGATTGATACCGTTGGTCATTGGGGTTTGCATTTGACATTCCTCAAATAATGGGATGTAATACGGTTATGCGGAAAACAGATTGATTTTTCACAATTTTCCCACAGAGGTAATGGGGAACAGACTGGAGGAAATTCCAAGGTTTCATTGGGGGAACTATTTGCAACACAACTGAAGAAGAAAACAAGCTCAAACCATCCTTTTGTGCAATTTTCCCTTCAATATCTTTAAGTAGGACATTTTCTAACCAATTTGTTTTCATTCCCATGCGTTTCAGGAATTTGGGAATATTTTCAATTTTGCAGAAAGATTTCAGAAAGTCTCAATTCACCAACTGGGTGAATCACAGGTGCTAACAGTTAAAATAATGATGATAGTGATGGAATTTACATAATATTTTCTTCTAAGGATTTAAGGTATATGTTTTGGATTCTTCTCTTTACTCCCCCACTCCAACTCCTCTCTTCTCTGCCTCCCTGCATCCCAGCAGAGGCTAAAAAACAGTATCAATATGTTACTGGTACTGAAACAGAGCCAGAATGGAGGGGAGTAGGCGGGAAGTCGCACGCTTGGTAGTGGAAATGCTGGAATCCCTCCCATTCCAACTTACACAGACTTTTATTAATGCTAAAGAAAGGAATGCACCCATGAATTTGATTTCCTACTTTGCAGGAAGCCTATCAGCTCAGTTGGTTAGGGCTCGGTGCTAATGAGGCCAACCAAGGTCACTGGCCTGACCCCTGAACGGTATCTTTAGCTTTCCGTTTACAAAGTTTCATTTTATTTCTAAACCCAGACAATAGACCTGAAAACTTTTACCATTTCCCTTTGTGATTCAAGTATGGATGGTTCATAGAAAACCTCTCACCATCCCTAAAAAGCAATTCAAAGCATTTGTTCTAAATTCCATGTATCCAAATAACAATGTCACTGGATCAGCCGAAATTAACGAATTGGCTTCCATTTTTTGATTAATAAACCTTTATCTCTTTTTTTCCCTACTAAGCATGTCTTTCTCTATCTTATTCTTAGCATAGGGAGAGAATTGTTCCTCATCACCCGCAGGTCACTAGGTTCTGGCAAAACAGGTCCAGGGTTCTCAGTAAGGAGGTATCTGCAAACCTAAGCGTGTCCAGGAGTGGCTTTGGACGCCACACTATTTCCATTCCCAGCCCTGGCATTCCTCCCTGCAGGCCCGGTAAAGACTGAACACTGAGGCCGCAGAGAAAACGAACAGCGTGGGTCTCTGGTTCATGGGTCGACATTGCCCTGTTCCCTTTTTCCAAGTACGAGTCTCACCTTTGAGGCACACATGCCATTTTAGCATCCTTTCCTTCCTGTTGCTTGTCTTTTCCTCAGGCATGCAAAGTCCTCACATTGTCTGTGGCCTGAAGAGGATTCCAAACATTTCCCAAATGCCCCGTCTTTCCAGGCATACTGTCCTGTGCTGTAGACCGGAAATGCAGCTGGAAGAGGCTGCAGCAGACAACACTTTTATAACAAGTGTAACATGGACTGTCAGTAGCAGAAGTAGCATAAATGCATTACGGAAGCATCCCTGCTCAGCCATGAAACACCTAGAGAAGGGAGCCAGAGGTGATGCTTGGAGTCATATACACAAGAGAGAAGGCGGCTCCCTTTTCTTTATCTGCTCACTCTTTCACCAGTGAACGGTGGGGATCCTGTTCCAGACTTCTCTGGTTAGGACCTTTTCCTTCTGCTTTGGACACGTCCTTCTCTCTGTCTTGGCAAGACACTTTTGGGTTGCATTTTCTCACGAGGCCACATTCAGCCAGTTTTCAGGTGAGAAGACATTGTCGTCAACACATTGAAATACAAGCCTAGGCACTGTGTTTCCCTCCTAGGCATTGCTTATTTTATGCTGAGACTTCTGGAGAAAACAAAGGATTTCTCTTAAAGAAACAAATCATCAATGGATGGAAATGGAGACCCTGAAAGAGGCCAGAAAAAAAAAGATACTTAAGGTGGGAAATCTTCCTTTTCAGGACCTTAAAATTACAATGTGTAAAATCGATGTCCATCTCCCACTACTGCTCATAAAGAAAGCTCTGTCCACAAATGCGTTGGATCTCTTAATGTGAACTTTAACAAGTTGTTTGAGGGCTTTGAGGGAAAATAACTGTTGGCTCTGAGATCTCCAGATGAAACCTCTTCATGCCCCCGGAAGATGGTTTCTGAAGGGGCACCAGGCCCAGGTCCCCTTTTCTGCCTAGAATCCCCCCTGCTCCCAGTGTCTTATTCGCAGAGCAAACACAATTTCTGGAGCTTTTCTGTTGCTCGGCTAGTAAGTCAGCCAAGTGAAGTACATAATTTCATAGTAAAATAAACCTTCGCTTTTTTTGTTCCACGGGAAATTACTCAGTGTATAGTACAGACGTGTCAGCCTCACATTTCTACAAGATTTGCTGCCCTTTATAACCGTGGATCCTGCCGTGTTTAAGAATGATCAGAAGTTTCATTTTTCTGATCTGCTTTTCATTTTTCTTTTGTTCCTTCCTGATCTCCAGTTTCACTGACTTCCCTTCTCCTTCTCCCATCTGACCCACGTTCCCTAACAGTAGTGGCTTAAAATAAGTTTCATCTACGCAGATGTATGCTGAGTAGGTTCCGTGTAAGAGATACTTGCTCTGTTTCATTGTGATTGTCTGTTTCATGACCAGTATGAATGAAAATTCATTCAACCGTGGCCATACATCTTTTTGTGTTTATTAAGGAAACCGTCTCCTTTTTTGAATCACCTTCCCTTTTTGAGGACCAGGTCACCCTTGCAAGTGACCAGCATCACAGAAAACTGGCCGTAGAGAATCTCTGCCCTTGTACTTCACAGGCCCATAGAGAACAGGAGAAAAGTGAGTAAAAGTTCCTGAAACATTGTTTTAGGTGTTTCTCATAGGTGGCTCATAAACACTAGTAGTGTCTTCTATTATGATGATGATCGAAAGGCTGGTGTTTGGTTTTAGATATTTGATCAGTATTTCTCCTTTAGCAAAACTGCTCTAGGTTTAAGAACCTAGATACATAATGTGATTGTCCTATGTTTGAAGCATGCGATCGTCATGAAGAAAAATCAAGTTATGACTTGTTAAAAAAAAGTTAAAAAAAACAGAAGCAATGGGTCGGTAATATCCAGGTGCCCTGTTAGCTTAGGCAGTTACTGTCATTCACTAGTGGAGGCAAGTCCTTGGGCCGACCTTCCATGGAGCAGTTACATTTAATCTGTTTCACTGTCACAGGAAGTCGACCTTCCCCTGAAAGCCCTTCTTGCTAATTCCTGTTACTAATCATAAGTAGTTTGTAAGAAAGTTCAGCTAAATGCTACCAAACATTCCCCATTATGCAAACTTTTTAAAAAGCAATTCCAACTACATAGCTTAATGATGATGAGTGCAAATCATCACCTTTGTATGTAAAATACAGTATATTGTAAAACAGGTCTTCGAATTTGAATATGGGGTGTGTGCACTTTCAGAATTCACTCATGCTTCATTGCAAACCTGGGAAAGATTGGCTCAAAAGCAATGTCTTGCATTTATGACTTGAGGATTTAATTGCTCTGATTCAAGGATATGACATCTTACCGCATGCCGAGCATATGTGCTTCAGTAACACTAAAGAGAGATACACCGACATGGGATTATGGAGCATGTTGCCCTTTGTAATGTCTTTACTAAAGGACATTCAAGAAAGGCTAGCTATATAAATTCTCTACCATGGTAGGTGAACTTAATAAAGAAATGTGTATGTGTGTGTGCATTTAGGAAGAAGGGCTGGCTTCAGCCTCCTTCTGTGAAGAATTTTGGGAGATTGGAAAATGTGAGACAGTGATGCCAGAACAACAGGCAAACTGCTTTGGAAAAGAGACACTCAGAGGGACTATTGTATCATCCTGAATACCAAGAGTTTTCAAGCTTGCATTCTTTCTCATAAATAAAAAAGCCATCACTTTCCCTCAAATGATGCCTTCTTGGGACCTGTAATACACAGAACAGATAAAAACAGAATCTCTCTGGTTGAAATAAGGATGGCTGGTGTGTGGCAACCTAGAGGTACTTAACCTCCACATGCCAGTGACCATTACTGTAGAATCATGAAGCACACATTTCCCTGGGCTGTGTCATGCATCGTCTCTCCCCTGTTGTGTTTGCAGTCCCTCGTTCTTACGCTGAAGTAAAGGAAAACAGAGTCAGTCTCAGACATCCTGACCTCAAACATGCACAGAAACACAATTAGAGTGAAGGACTAGCTAAGGCAGACCTTCCTTTGGTTCACTAAGTCTATCCTACTGTGTCACTAAATCTCCCTTGTTACCATCTCTCAAATGGAGAAGATGATATGATACCTATAGTGTAGGGGCTCTGTGAGGTCCAAAGAATAACCTATATGGAGTACTTAGCACAGTGTCAAGCATAAATTAAGTTCTCAAAAAATATAAATGTTAATAATAATGAAAGAATTTGAATAGGTTAGGAATAAGCAATAATCATGAGTTGAAAATATAGCAAAAACTATGAGATTAAGCTAGAATTTATTCATTGATGGACTGTCTCTAAACTTCAGACAATATCATTCCCTTAAGCGAGGTGTCAAGAATATTAAATGCCAAAATAAGAGACTGTTTATGAAGCTTATCACTGTTTGGCAAATTTCCATACAGTAGCTAATGAAGTGGGTAATTCATTATCTTGCTTGTTAAGTGTGAAATATTTACCATTTAAATTTTGTTAGTTCTGTCGTTGGTCTGGTGATGCTGCAAATTAATTAGCCCTGCCGCTGGTTGTCACTGGTGTCCACTGATTGAATAAAGGTAAATCATTCATTAAGGTATGAGAGAGACAGATGAGGAGTTGACATGATATCCCTTATGGGCTTCAGAAGCCAAGGAAAGAGAAAAGTATATAGGATCAACTTGCAGAATGTTCAGTTAATTAAAATAATATATTGTAAAGCCCGAGATGGTTCTTGGCACAGACTAAACATGCTCAACAAATGCCATCACCATCAATATCATCTCTACAACCATCATCATTCAAATGCACTCCCCCTGATGTAAGTGGTGTTTTCCTCCCAACAATTCAGGAATTTCAAACTATGTCTCTTAAAAAAAAAGGGAACTTACTTCCACGGCGCTCACACACACAAACAAACCATTCTCATGGCTAATGTGACAAATCTTTTTCTTTTTTTAACGAAATAAGCATTGCATTAGGCAGATTCCCATTTTAAGTTTTGGAAAGTTTCAAAAAAAGGTGTTTTTTAAAACACCATTGGAAGCTTCTTAAAAATCTGTATATAAAGTGTACTATCTTGCTGAGTGTCTGTGTTGTACGTTTGAGTGATATAAGTAGACTGGGAGGCCAGAGTGGCTTTCCTGAGACAGGATTGCAGAGATGTGAGGAAATGAGGAGTAGAACCCAGTGCTGCCAGGCAGAGGTGCAGTTTGCCTTCCTGTCCTTCCTGTCTCTGCTGGTTCAGGGAGATGCGTGAAGAGTCAAGATAATGGCATAGTGATGACCTGGTGGGGGGAGAGAGAGAGAGAGATACAAGATAGATGATGGATAAATAGAAACGGATAGATAGGCTTCTAGTAGCCATTTTATTTCTCCTTTGCAGCCACAGCTAATGCATGAAACTACTAATTGAAACATACGCAAATGAGATAAGACCATCTTAGCTCACCAGACCTCCAAAAGTTACTGTTATATTTGCAGTCTAGTCAACAACCCATAGTTCAAAGCCTGAGGCTCCAGGGAAAAGCATGTCATTTCTTTATTATGACCCCCCGGCATTAAACTCTCAGCCTGCTGAGTTTTGAATGAAAAGGGAGCAATACTAGTGCTTATCTGTATTCAATGTGCACGGAGGCTGTTTAAAAGTCTGGGTGAGATTTCTTGGCTTGAGGTTAGTTAGAGTCCTTTCTCCAAGTCCAGCTTTATTTCCAGAGGCTCGTGGTTTGGAATGCCGGTCTGGAGTTGGCATTCCAACTCGCCCTCGGCCTGCCACAGCTAGATTGAATTTGCTGTTTCTGGACTCAAGTGCTGAAAAAGATCCTGGTGCCTCAGGTAGGGGATGTTTGACTGAAGAGGAAGAAATCTCTGTCTGCGTCTCTGTTGCTTGGAGAATGGAATCACCCCCACACATGTGATGGAATGTCAGGGCAGGCACTGAACCCCTGTATGTAACCTACTAATGCATTAGTGTGTGTTTTCCTTCTTCTGTGGAAAAATAAAGTGTTTTTCCTCCTGTTAAGTTTGCCCAAATAGAGTAACATAAAGTATTAGCAGTAGGTTGTGGAATTAGTCCTCCTCCAGCTTGGGCACCTTGGGAGTTTACAATGCTCATGGTTTCTAATAGATTTCTGAAGAAAACCCTCTTCACCTTTGTCAATCAGACATAAATGATGACAGCATAATCAGACATGTAAATTAAGAACAGCATCACAATCTTTAAAAGGGTAAACAATTAAAATGTGACTGGTGTGTGACAGCCATTAAAAAAAAATCTGTGTGGATTATAAAATAAACCAGGGGACAAATAACATATTGCTTTAGCTTCTGTGAATGGTGAACTCTTTCCAAAATTATTTGCAAAATTCCTGTTCTGAAATCCCCAGTTTCACCCTTTGCCTACGGCCTGCCGCCAACGATGCCCATACCCCCTTCTGCCCAGTCTCGGTCAAGGTGAAAGTTGCCTTGAACCTGACCCTCACCCAAACCTTGCGAGGGTTGTTGCTGGAAATCTCCCCACTAATGTCTGGCATTCAGTCTCTTTAGGTGATTCAATCTGATTTAGAAGCAGTTTCAACTCTGCTTCCCCTCATGTCCTCTGCCCACCCAAGTTAACTACATATGAAGTCATTTAATTTATTCTGTGTGTGAATTTCAGACAAGGAGCAGGTTTTTGAGGGTGTGGAGTTAAGAAGGGACGAAGTAGAAGGAGGGAATCGAGGCTGGAGAAGAGAGACGTGTCCTGCGATTGCTGCACAGTCATTTCTGGCTCCATCTGGGAATGAAAAAAGGATTTTTCTTCCCAACTGATAGTCACTGTCCACTTTTGTCCCCAGGCAATCCTAGAAATCAAAGCCTTAAAAGACAGACATGACCCCTTTCACACATCCAGGGGATGCGTTTTCACTGATGAGAACTGAAATGGGGATAATGCCATCTGTGAAGATGGTTCATTTGTTCAATAGGCTGAATCTCTGTCTTTATTAGAGTTGCCTAGTCACTATTAGATAGTGGCCATTTAATTAGGCAAAGCTACAGAGTCATTCTCTGAAGCAAAGAGTAAATAATCTCTCTTTTCTCCTAAAAAGGATTGGACCATTGATTGAGAAAGGAGAGGAGAAATCATGCAGTTGAGGGAAAATGTTCAATAGTTGATCCAAATAAATACAGTATAATTTGGTTTTCCTTTAGTTTTTAAGGAGTGCTAGGGATGTGAGTATGATCCTAAGTCATTTAGACTTATGAACACAGTGCTGGAAAAATCTCCTATTAACTCATTATTAAGTGCAATTACAGTGGAGTCAGCTTCGCTCTATAGAAGTCTAAGTCATATACATCAGAGAAGAACAATCTATCCCAAATTACATTTACTTTTGTGGTTCCTGTGACTCTCCATTTCTCTCCCGATAGTCTACATCAGATATTTTACACAGCTCTGAGTTTTCAACTATTACCGCAGCTTGGAGGATTCCTGAATCCCAAGCTTTGGCTCCAACTTCTCTTGAATTCCAGATCCACGTTTGCAGTTACTGTCTAGACACTTCTATCATAATGGCCTGTTAGCTCAAGAGAACCCCAAGGCAGTGTTTTAAGCCATTCTCTAAAATTGGTACTCCATTGTAGATGTTTGATGCCTGCGTTCTGTCAACATGGACCTCCTCTCTAACTTCTGGTTCAATCCCCACATTTAGTCCACAAATTCTCTATTACCGCCTTCCAAATGAGTACTATACTTGAACTTGTCTCTCCATTTTGCATCAAAACCATGTGTACCTCTTATTAGTTCATACCTTTAATAGTTTTTCATGCTAACTGCTTTTATTCTATTCTTTGGGCTGTTCATTTAGCAACTTGTTATATATCATTTTTTTACAATCTGAACTTTAAACAAAATTAGAATTGTATTATCTTAAAGCATGACTTTACTTCCCCAAGTTGATCTTCAGAGGCTTCTGGAACTCTCATCAAGCCAAAGACCCAGCACAGCTCCAAGCACATCCTTTTGTGTCAATCTCTTGTTTGCTCATTTTCAGGGTTTATGATTGAGCCACGGGAGGTTTTGTTTTCCTTGTTGGTCCTCATGCTCATTAACAGCTTTTGTTGAAATCGAAGAACAGATAGAGTGCTGAGAAAAATGTCATATTGGGCAATCTGGCTTAGAAACAAGAAGGGGAAGTCCACAAAGTCTAATAAAATACAGGAAAAGAAAAGAGATGCTTAGATTTTGTGACAGGAGGTTCTCTTCAAGGGACTATTAGACAAAAAGAGGTGCCAAATACACAAAATCATATGTTAACACCTATCTTTTATTTATTCATTAAAGTACCAAACACAAAACTGTTTTACTAGCATTTTAACAAAGGTAGAAAAACATTGATGATCCCAGCAGAAGGCACACTGAAGAACTGCAAGACTTCCAGAAAGAAAGCGTCAGAGTGCTCTGAATCATAGCCGGGTGAGGCTTATCTGCAGAAAAACAGAGCCAATGGTTTGGGTTATTTTAATACACATGTCAACCCCACCTACAGTACTTGTTTAAGACTCATAATTCCCACCTCACTCTACAATTATGTTGTGCAGACTGTTCTAAAAGAGGCAGTTCTGTCATTAAAGTGTGCGCTGTGCTTTGGTCCTGCTGAAAATACCAAATGCTTGTGGTCAATCTTAGCAACCACATGCTGAGGCCGGTTGCAGAAAATTCCCATTCTCGGTGACTGCGCTGGCCAAGTGCTCTCACGAAGCACATGTAGTTTTGAGTTCCATGTGTTACGCAGGCAGGGGAACCTCTTTCCTATAGGCTCCTTAAAGACTTAACCTAAGAGTGTGAGATGCCATCTGCTGGAAGCTGATAATATGGACGATGATATTCTGCCAGGAATATGTGGCCTGTGTGTCTATCAGCAGAACCATAAAATTCATGTTCTTTGTACTTTTCTCCTTTTTTACACAGCTGATGTATGCAGAGGATTATTGAACTTGTCAGTAAAACTCTGGCATCTCTCTGTTCTAAACAACCTCCCATTTCAAGATGTAAATTTGATTTAATGATCAGTTTTCGGAGCTTGGAGAGACTAATGAGAGAGTAGAGAGAGTAAATAAGTCCAAACCTAATGCCTACTCAATTATAAGACACATCTTAATTTCAGAAACGTAAAATAGAAAAAAAAATGCCCTATAGAATATAAGAAAGCTGGATAGATATTACAGCAGAGGCCTTCATTTTAAATTGATCACCAGCACACCTGACACGTTCAGAATTATGGCATAGGTCAACATAATTCATGCTCGCAATTTTGTTAATTAAATAGAGGTAATGTATGATGGTATTTGAGAATGTTTTGCCTCATTCAGCGTTTGCCAATGCAACACAGATATTTACAGAGTTTGAACGTGATCAGACGTTATAGTCAACATAGGTCTTGGAATGAGTTAGGAATTCCAGGAACATTCTGTAGCATTAGGATATAGACTGAGAAATTCCACATGTGCTTGACACATAGTAGGTGATTAATAAATCCTGACTGACACATGGGCTCAAATTTAGTTTTGAGCTTGAGGGTCTATATAAATTGTTGTCATTGACTCTTTGGGAACCTACGCGTGTTTTGTTTCAGTTTGTTTGATGTGAACAAATTCGTGCTTTAGAATGTGCTATGGAACGATGACTTAGTTGAGTCTTCTCTTCAGCTCATTCAGATTGCCTGAAATGATTCCAATTTTCACAGTGAACAAAATGGGGGGTAATCTACTTGTGTGGGTTATCGTATTATCAGAGAACATTGCAGCCTTACAATCTAACTGAGGACTAGGTAAGACTCCCAAGTTGACTACAAATTGTAGAGTTATTAAAGTCTTATATTATAATTCTATTCAGATTAATGACATACCTTAATGCGGTATTTTCTTTTCATGCAGAAACTATCTATACTACTACTTGCCCCCGCCACCCTGAGGTTATATTTTTGCCTGCCCAGGTATCAAAATATTTTTAAAAATTTTTATTGACTGTATTTACAGTCAACTTTGAGAACCACCGCTCCAAACAGTGGGCCTGAAGAGAACTTCGGAAATGGATTGCTTTCCTGTTGCCCACCTTACATGATTCTCTTTCAGCGCTCTTCAGAGGATGTCTTTTTTCAGTCTCTTGGGAGAACAGGAAACAGGTGAAAGGGGACATGTGTGCATCTTGCAGGGACTTGTGTTAAGGCAGAGTAGATCTAATTACCTCAGACTAATGAATTTCTAAGAAGAAACTTGGGCCAAGTGTTTTTAAGTCATTTCAATTTATCCCTTCTCTACTCTAAAATATCAAAGTCCCAAAAAGGTTATTTGATTCTGGATATAAAGTGTGTCTTACATTAACTTATATTTGTCCATGTGTATGTATATGTCATCCATATCTTGTACATATCTATATAACACATACATATCTTGTAAACATGTATAACATACATATAAAATATACATGTATGTGTAGGTATATATATATGATATACATATCTGGATATAAAGTGTATCTTACATTAACTTGTATTTGTCCATGTGTATGTATATATCATCATATCTTGTACATATCTATATAACACATACATATCTTGTAAACATGTATAACATACATATAAAATATACATGTATGTGTGGGTATATATATATATGATATACATATATCCCTTTTTCTCTCTATATAGCTATATATATATATATATAAATATATATATACCTCATTCACCTAGTATACTTTGTCGTCGTACTTGGTTTTAGTTACCTGTGTATCACAATAATAAATTTAATACTTTTAATTGGAGACATGACACTGTCCCTACTAATGCTGATGAAACATCTGTGGTACTCTGTGACGTCTTTTGTCCCTTTTGAAGAGTATTAGAGCCTAGGATTTAATTTTCAACATCAGTAATAATAGAATACCTGAAAAATTAATTGTGATGAATATTTACATTTTTTTGTTGTTGTCATTGCTCTTTTTTTCTTTACACAAACTGGGGGACATGCTGGCTGCTTAAAAATGAGTCCCTCTGAGATAAAGAGGCTCCTGCCCCAAAAGCACGGGCGAAGCAGCAGAGAATGCTGTGACTGTCCCTCCCAGTTGCTAGGTGACTTAAAGTCAAACCTTACTCCATGTTTCAAAATCTCCTTCCCTCATCTCATTCCTTAGGCCCGCCCATGCTCACTGAGGCAGCCACCCTTACATGTGCTTATGAGGTCTTCCTGCCTTTGTGATATAAAATAGCACTTTCTGTTCCTCTGTGACCTACCCGCAGTGCTTTGGGAGTCTGATACGTGGTATCTCTTAGAAATTTGCCTTCCTTGTTTTTCTGGTCTCGTAACCTTAACCACCTTGGGTCTCTCAGCTAATTCTTCTAGGATGTTCTGCAGCTTTATGAGAGCTATAAGAAGGCACTAGGTGTTTATGTTCCTTTGCTTGCCTGGGTTGTTTCTGTTCCCAAGCAAGGCTTCAGTCTGCTGCCTTTTACCCTGGGTGGGTGCCTGTGGAGAAAAATCGTGTATCTTCATGACGTCCCACCAGATGCCGTGTGGATCCCACCTCTTACTCCCCACGCAGCTGCCGACTCGCCTGCACTGCTCGAGCTCCCAGATCTCCCTATTAAGACAACACAATAGGTGGCACTGACAGTTTTCCTCTTCCCCATGAGCATGGCTGAAATCAAGACAAGAGACTGACAGCTCTTCTCTCTGCTTGTGGTTCAACTTGAAACCACAAGGTCCACAGAGGCACATGGTTTAGATTCACTGTCTTTCTCCAGCTAACACGAACCATTTGTTCAAGCAACTTTGGTATCTCTTGGAGAATAAGAGATCTGCCTCGATACTCCCCAGACAGTCAAATAAATTCTCTTGGCTTCAAGACAAATTCAGAAAATTCTGCCCAACAATGGCACGCGGTTCAGTTTTGGGGTTTATTTTTGCAACTTGTGAAGGAACGGCTGATAGACTTCTTGTAAAAAAAAGAAAAATAAGAACATAAAAAATGCCAATCAAAGAAGTGGCAAATTAGAGAACCGTTTATTATGGAAAGTTCCTATATTACATTTAGGGAAAATGGAAATAAAATGATACGTCGAACAGGAAATAGAATTAGGGGTCTGCCAGGAGCAGCATACCTGCCACTGGTATTTTTTTCTCCACTTTTAATTCTCCCGTTTAGCTGCATTAGGCATAAATACTCTTCATGGATCCTGGGGAGCAAAATGAAATCTGTCTGAGAAAAGATTATGCTCTGTTCACTTCTGGGATGTGTCATATTAATCCTGCTGAGCCTGCTTAATTCAGTCCTTAACTCTCTTCAACCCAGTGTCTATGGTTATGACAATTTCTCCTTGTAATTATTTGGAGTAGTAGAAAAAGAGATCATGTAATAGTCCTAATGAGATGTACAAATTTATTTCCAAGATACTTTACATCCTTTTTCCCCCATTCTAGTTTAAAAAGTTGGAATTTTCTTTAACCATCGTGTGGTGAAGCACTATTCTTGTCTTTTGAAAATAGAAAAGAACAGAGGAAACACCTGGAAAAAATCGATGATGATGGACGCATGTTTGCATCCCAGTGTGGGAATATGGCACCCTTAGCAAAAGAGAAACACGTGCTCTACTAAAATACCAACCCCACAATCTAGGTTTCCATCTCAACCACCATTTCATATAGTTAAGGGATGCAACTTTCACGTTGATTATTCCATTCAACAAGTATCTATAGAATCTTTTTGCAGGGTCTCTACACAAAGTAGAGCCGACTCTTGCATTGCTTACTCTCTGAGGCCACAAACAGCATGATTGCAGAAGCTATCAGCCATGTTGGAAGGATCCTGCTAAGTGCTTCCATTACAGGCACAATGGAAAACCTGAAGCACTGCCTTCATGGCAGATGGAGCATCCGAGCTGGGATTTGGATGTAAAAGCTCTCATGAGAGAAAAAAGGCACATTTTTTTTAAGACTCATATTAAAAACAAGGGGTCTGTGACTTTTCTAAGAGCAAATGGGTCATTTGAAGACCTGGGCCGAGATTAATAATAATTACTGCTGTCTGCCCCTCTACTCTCTCTACACGCTAATGTGTAGAATGACACCAGAAGGTGCGTCATACTCATATTCCAAAGGTCGAATGTGCTTGGGATTTTGAAGGTGGGGTAATGGGAGAAACCAATTTAGTCTAAGACTAGTATTTACATTAGAGATGTTTAAGGACAAGTATTTCTGCATTGCTTTGATTCAGTAAATATTCAACTGTACGGCTATCTTAATAATTTTTCTACCTCTATCCATCCATTCACATTTACGAGGCACCACAAACTGTTACGGTTGCTTCACATGCACTCTGGCATTTAATCTCCATCACAACTCCATGTTGATTCTTTTCCCATTTTTACAGTAAAGAATTTAAGGCTCTGAGCTGTTAAAGACGTTGTTTAAGGTCATGCATTAAATAATAGTAAGGCCAGGAGTTGCATCCAGGCAACCTGACTTCTGAACTTTATGACGCTGCCTGCACTCTTCTCATTATATATACATTAGCCAGCACGTAGCGCTACTACTGACTGGGGTCACACTCAAAAAGAGGAGAAGATGTGGAGAGAGACAGGGAGATATTTGAATCACATATGGCTTTTGGAGATGAGTAACATTTTGTACAGCTTGATTGATATTAGAAAAATAATCATTACTTCTGTCAGCACAATAGTGTACCAGTTTCATATTCTTCATGGCGTGCTGTGAAGATTACAGGTAGATTCATACATATTGTTTAACTGATGCAGATTCACGGTGGCAAATTGGAGTTTCTGAATGAGTCAATCAAAGCAATTCAGGGACAAGTCTTGTAAATCCATCCTATTCTAAGCATTACAGATACAGAGGCTTGCCATTAAGAAAAGTCTTCTATATTTGAATACTGCTATTTCTTAAATATATCCTTATTACAAAGAGCACAATACATTCCAAACTGGTTTATGTTTTTTTTTAAAAAAAGCCTTTTCTGCTCTGTGTCTCTATCTCCCAGTTAGGAATAAGTGACCATAAAAATCCCTGAAAGTGTGAAACCACAATATATTTCCCTGTTCTGTCATTAAAAACTATTCGCAACATAAATGGGAATCAGAAGCAGTCTGGTGGGGAGGGAGAATAGCTTTAAGGTTATATACAAGGAATTATTTCCCAGCAAGGATTGGTTCTGGGAATTCTTTAACTGTCATGGGAATCTTGAAGAGACTTCTAATGTTACAACCTCTTAAATTTCTATATAGTACTGTATCATTTATATTAGCAAAATTGAGTTCATAACATCAGAGGCTGATGTCACAAAGTTAATGAAGTGAGTCTGAGACATTGGGAGATGGATATACTGTAGGTACAGTATCAGGGAAACTAACTTGGCAACCTCAGAACTGAATGGAAGTACAGATTTAGCTTTTATGTCTGTTGTTTGAGCCTGTTGGCCCAGCATCAAGACCAGCACCGGGGCTGAGCTCTTCACCAGAGTTTCCAAAGTGTACTTACTCAGTCAGTCTGCAGCAAATGTAAAATCTTCAAGAGTTCAGGCTTGGCAGTACAGAAGACTTTGAGACAGCAAAGTGAATGAAGATGGCTAAGCTCTGGGGATGATTTTTAATGAGAAAAATGAGGCAAATAGAAAAACACCTAATTGGGAATAATTTTATGTGTGTGAAGTATAGAGAGGATATGGGGACATGGGGTGTGTTTATGTACACGGCAAATTTTGGAAAAAAGGAAAGCTTGTTGAAGTTCAAAGCTCTGTTTATTTTTGCCACAGCTGATTTGCAATCAGTCATCAATCTACTGTTTTGCTTGATTACGGTGCAATCGTTTTTAAAGAGATTTAAAACATGGACAGAATCATTAAAATGTTGGAACGGTAATAGATTTGAATGGAAGGAAGCACTTTGATGCCTTTCAGCAATAGTCTATGATGTGGATGGACACTAACAAATAAGAGCCAACACGTTAAAGCAGTCAATGGCAGGCGGTGACGCTGCCCAGCACTGTGTCATAAATACAAGGGCACTTGAGAATATAATTGTAAGCTCTCCTAAAACGAGAATTTGAAGACTCATGAAGGAATACTTAGTGAATTAAGTATTGATTTCATTAGTTACTGATTTTTACACTAGATTCCTTTATATGGGTGCCTTTAGGTAATAAAGTAAACTTGATATTTTAACTCATGAACTTATATATATAGCCTCATAGATGTCAAGAGACTTAGTGGGTTGGGATTTATGCTTAAAATAGAATGGTAAACATAGTTCAAATGAAACGATTCACTGGAGATGAAAGGGGAAAATACTGCTGGGTAAGAAATTATACAGAGCTTTTGGGAAATGGACAGAGTGGGGATGCTTACACCATGGAAGATCATTTGAAAGGGGTTCAAGCAAAGAAAAGTACTGTCATCACCGTAAGAGGGCGATCTGAGGGCTTCCTTATCACAGTTAGCAAAATGTTTCACATATTGTATGTGCTTTTCCATCTAGTGACGGCTCTAAGCACTCCACCTATTCACTCATTGAATTCTCTCATACCACAGGGATTGCTATTATTTTTATCTCTGTTTTAGAGATGAGCTGGCGGAGGAACAGAGAGGTTAAGTACTCAGCTAAGTAACAGACGTCAGAATTGAAATCGAGACGCACTGTGTTACAGATGGAAGATTTCAAGTGCCCGACATCTGGAAAATGTCTAGTTTAGCCAAAACCAGAACATCTGATATAGTCTTGATTTTCCCTGTAGATTATATTTTGCTTAAAATGAAGGAATCACGGGTGGGAGCTGTTGTACTTCATTTTTATCAATAAGAGACACAAACTCATGGATAGTGGTAGCATCGTGGGAGCCTGAGGGAGGTAAACAAAAACAAAACCAAAAAAACATGTCATTTGGAGCCTAGAAGACGAAGAAAGGTAGTGCTGGGCGCAATCAGAGGAGAACCCTAGCCTTTAAGAACATGAATTAAGTACAAACATTAAAACACACGGGAGTTCCCATAAGCATATCTTAGAAGCACCTGAGTGCAAAACTTAATATGCTAAGGTCTTTAAAAGACTGTGTAGTGTAGCCTTCAGAAGAGAAGCAAAGAATAAGAGTTAAGTGTAAGAAATTCCCTCCTAGAGCTAGAGTCTCTAATACTGGCAAAAAAAGAAATACATGGCCAGGAAAGTACACACTTCGCAGTCTATCTAGACAAAAATGAGTCAAAATTCCTTAGGAGGTGATTATCAGTTTTACTTTTTTTAGTCGCAAAATCTAAACTGTATTAGTAACATGCATTCCTGCTAACCCAGGTATCTAAAGATACTTAACAGGGATTTATTAATTTGGGACTTGACCAAAGAACATTCTAGAATGGCAACTATATGGGTTTTACTCTAGTTATTTAGGTAGGTATCCATGAAGCTGGTCATGCTATTTAAACTGCAGGGAAGAGCAAATAAATGTCTCTCTTCTGGTCTGCTATGGATTTTGCTTCTGGGTTCCTTCTCCTTCTCTCCTATCCTTTTCTTTTCCTTTATTATTATTACTGGAACATCCTTTTCTTGATTTCAGTTTTCTGTTACGATTATAGAATATTCTTAATTTTTTGCTTGTACGCTTTCTCAAATTCTTTTTAAGTGTTCTGCATTTATCAAGTTTCCCAAGGCTGGCTGCATGACTCATTTCTGGGAATGT
This sequence comes from Manis javanica, assembly GCF_040802235.1. Classification (NCBI taxonomy): domain Eukaryota; kingdom Metazoa; phylum Chordata; class Mammalia; order Pholidota; family Manidae; genus Manis; species Manis javanica. The sequence continues at coordinate 174,634,630 of NC_133159.1, read as the reverse complement.
GGCATAAAGACATAGGTCTTTTTTCCTCTGTCTGAAGCATTCTGTCTTATGTTCTCTGTCTTCAGTGTTTCTTTACTGTGGTGCTGCCCCAGGATTAAATTCTCCTCTATTTTGGAGAATTACTTCTTGGAGAACAAACTCAAAACAGATCATCCTTGAAGTAGCTCCATGACCATTTCCATGTAACTGGACTGAGGAATTCCCATGTCTCACCTACGCATGCATATTTTTTTAACAGAACAACTTTTCTTTTTTTAATATTAGCCTATTTCCTTTCTTTAGAAGAATGCTTGCTATTATCTCTTTCTGATGATGGGGAAGTGAAATGAACCCTCTCCTACTTTACTGATAGACTGTCAATCAGGAAAAAAATCCTATTAGAAAGCCATTTGACAACATTTGTCAGACTCTAAGAATGTCCATCTGCCTTGACCCTTTGATTTCATTTCTAAGAAGTTATCCTGAGGAAATAATATTTAAATACAGAAAAATTCTATGTAGGTATTAACGCTTTAACATAGCATCCTCTTGGAGAAAGGAAACATGAGAAGCATTCACTCATGTCAGAATGATTAAATACAAAATAAAATACTCTGCCACTAATATTGTGCTTAAGGAATAATTTGTATCCATACAAAATAAATTCTGATATAAAGTTTGGGAGAAGATGATGACAAGTTATATATTCTTATATATATATATATATATATATATATATAATGGTCATAAAATACAGAGAAAACGCTACAATGAAATACTCCATTAATTGAGGAGGTTGTCTTAGAGTGATAAAATAAAGTATGATTTCTTTTCCTATTTTTCAGATTTATTGACAAGGCAATAGCAAGCATGTTCTATTTAAATCGGGGGAAGCAAAAAGCAAATTCAGTTTTCTAAAAGGTTTTCCTAAATAAGATTTCTAAGGTTAACTATCAAAATGAATTTTTGGCGGGGGCTGGGCAATGGAAGCGAACTGATGGAAGTGTTTTCGAACAGGGTGATTGCAGAGCAGTAGCAGCTTTACAAAGACTGAGTCGACCTACAGGACACTGGGGGGAGATGACCTTGAACACCTCAGACAACATTAAACTCTCGGTTACAGCTCACTGGAATCCTGAGGTTTTATTGGCCATGAGCCAGTCTGCAGCCTGCTCTAACCACCCTAGTATTTTATAACATTGTAAAGACTGTATTGTTTCAAACATTTCAAAATTTTACACACAACCTGGCAGTCATCCAAAGCCATTTCCAATGGGCCAAAACTATCAGCAGCCACCCACCTCCTTGGCCATGGCTGCCTCATTAATGATGTTCCACCAGGCGGGTCCTCCATTAGGATCATCTGTGCTGGGAGACCCCAGGACAAATATGATCTTGGAGACTTGTAAATTGTCTATACATTTTGCAGCTAATTTCTTTTTAAGCAGAAACGGAACGTTAGAAAGTAGAGGTCTGGTGGGGCGTAGCTGGCGTTGGCTAGATGCAGCAGGCTTTAATTCAATAAAAAAGCAAAGGATGTTCTTTGTCACAGACACTATTCTTACTTCAGGATATTTGGGATGGCATGTAACTTTTCTAAGCCGCTCAAATTCCCACTCTGCACCCCTTTCCTATTTTTTCCATTGCTCCCTTCTCCTGACTTAGAGTTTATTTACCCCATGGGCTTAGATCTGAAGTTTTAAAAAAGCAAATATCATATTCAATATTCTCCATTGATACTTTTCCTTTTGAAAAGGACAATTTACACATTACTGCTTGGTTCAAGTCCTTCACATCCTAACCTTAGGAAGTTACTTACTAGGTGCCAGTTCTATTCTAGTGCTTTACATATGTTAATTCGTTTGATCTTTGCAACAACACTATGTAGTAGTTATTGTTGTTAAGGTCATTTTACAGATGAGCAAAGGCATAGAAAGGCGAAGACTCTTACCCAAAGCCATTTACCTAGTTTATAATGGGCAGAGCTAGAAAATGAGCCAGAGTAGATGGAACATCTGTTATAATCACCTTGCCACTTATGGTAATTTTGAGTCTCAAAATTTCTAATGACTGTCATCAGTGATAGTAGAATTTTTGTTGAATATGTACCAAATATTTCTTTACTGATTCATTAAAATAGGACATAGCAATTGTTCACTGAGAGAGAGAGAGATTTTCCCAAATCTGTAGTGCAGAGAGAAGAATGCCTTTAGATTCTGATATTTGTTGTCTACTCTTTTTGGGAAAACAATAGCTTTGTTTCCTTGCTTGTTTTTCTGACTTGGAAAATCTATCTATGTATCTCAAATTGTTCTGACCTCGTTGACACAGAAACTATCAGAAACACATTGATCACTATTATTAATTACATGCAACTTTGTTTCACTTCTAGGAATGCTATTTATTAGGCTGACCTTGGGAAAACAAAGGACTGTACAGTCAGAAAAGGGAACCGACTCATTCCCGTCCTGTAGTCGTCACCTCTAACTGGAGAGTGGAAATGAACAGAAGGAGGATTTGACTAATGCGCAGCCCCGAGACATTCCAATCATTTCAGTCAAAAGCTTTCATTCAATTACATAAACCTCGAGTATGCATTTTTAAACCGAATTAGAGTGTACGATAGAATGAGAGCCACAGGCTTCACAAAGAGGGCTACCCAACACCATACAAGGCCACATGTGAGCCTTTTGTTACAACTTGGTTCCACAGGTTGACAGGATGCATCAGAAAATTCATCTCTTGGTTTGATTTCGCTCCTGCTCCCTGGCCACAGAGTGTATCTAACAGGATTGTTCATTTGGTATGATTCTGCCACACGATGCTCTCCGTAGACGTGGCCATCGATGGTCTTGTGAAGGTGAACCTGGAGACATTACACTAAGTGGAATGAGCCAGTCACAGGACAAGCACTGTGTGATTCCGCTTATATGAGGTCGCTAAAATTGCCAGACTCACAAAAGCAGAGAATAAAATGGGGGTTTCCAGGGGCTAGGGGAAGAGAGAAAGAGTTGTTTCAATTATGGAAGATGAATAAGCTCTAGAGATTTGCTGTGCAACATCATGCCTGTACTGAACAGTCCTGTACGGTACACTTAAAAATGTGTTAAAAGGGTAAATTTTATGTAAAATGTTCTTACAATTAAAAAGAAGAACAAGTTGACCTGCCTTTACAGGATCTTATCCCAAGGGCATGCATTATCCCCCTTCTCTGAATGCACAGTTTCCACCCAGAGAGTGGGTGGTTGGTACAGGACGAAGGATGAGGGTTCAGGCAATAGTCAGGTAGGGCTGTACTCTACCACTTATCTAGTGGTTGGAGAGTCAGATAGGCAAAAAGTCCCTTCATTTGTAAAATGGTTAAGATAATACATGACAAATTGTCATGAGGGTTTGAAGTAGTATTTCAGAGTGTGCAGTACAATGTCTTGAAAATAGCAGGTATTCAAAAAAAAAGGGTACTAAGTATTGTTTTATGTATGTTAATTTTGTTTATCATCAACCCTGTGGTGATAAGGATACAGTGATCCCTCAACAGGAATCAGGTATGTCATAAATGAATGCAGCATAAGTAGGGCATTTTAGCATTATGGATACTGTGTTAATAGGAAAATTAACAACAATAAAAGTAGGAGTATCATATATTGTCTAGTACTGTTCCTGTTAAAAGATCAGGTTTCACAAGGATGAAGGACACCATGGTACTGTTTATGGGAAAAATTTTAAAAAACCTTGCAAGTGTTATCTTCCTCTTTTTAGGAGGCATTTCTCTCCTGTGTTTTCCTAATATACTCTTATCCAAGTAAACCATGTCTCTGAGGGAGTTGAAATATAGATTAAAGCTAGAACATCACCACCGAAGAGTCAAAGATGTATACTTACTGAAATGTATGTAATATAGTCTTGAAGATACCCTGAGTATGGAAGGGGTTAATCCCATCATCCTTCACGCGTTGGTGTAATAGATGCTGCCCAGCAGTGGGCCATAGTTAATGTTTACAGTGCAGGCATAAGATAGTAACTCTTAACTTCTATTAACAATCCCTCATATTGTGTCAGGGCTTCCATTACAAGCCAATTAGGAAACTCAGCTTCTATTTTGGTGGCTAGTGAGATTTCTAAGTTGTTTTTCCATAGCGATTATTTTGTCGGGTTCAACCTTACTGCTCAGAGATTTCTGTGCTGTTAGCCTGAATGCATCTTGATGTGTTCGCTTGTGCTAAACCAGGGATCGCTGCTCACCAAACGAAAATCTTTTTCTTATAGATGGAGCTTGCACAAGAAATTTCCCCACTTGGTTGGATAAAGAACACTTTGAACATTTGCTTATTACAGCAGTCTCAAAACATTAGGGTGGGAGTGTAGCCCACAATTTTGTTTTAAATTAAGTGCTCCTAAAAAGCGTGAGACTAATAGCACCAAGTAAAGCCAGTTATTTCTCTGGCAAGCAATATGTGTTTCCCCTCATTGCTAAGCCAGTAAAATTCAGCATTGCTGTGGCAATTTTCCTACTTTTCCAGTTCTTGGACTGTGTCTCCCCAGCACCAAAATAGCTAGATGAAAAGTTAAAACTTCAGTTCATCATTAGGATGCTGCCAAATATTAAAATATGGTGTATAAGGCATCAAGATGTTTCATTATGTCTTCTCTCTTTTTACTGCATATTTGGCATTATGCAGATGCCAATTCAAACTTTATCCATAAGGAGATTTCATGGATTCACAATATTCAACATGGAACAAAGGAAGGAACATCAGATACCTTTTCCATCCAAATCTGTACCTTTTCTCTTTCCTTTATTTCAAACTAAAATAACCTCCTGTTTGGGATCTGCCAAAAACATGTGCCTTAGGTTCTCAAATCTATCTCACACTTTCTCCAAGCAGCCTACAGGAGATATTATTATTTACCCATCTAAGATAGGTTTCAAAAGACAGACTACATCCATCAACAAAAACACACATTTGTTAACTATTTACTACATTTCAAGCATTGTGCTAGCTGATTAGACACATTAAAAAGTGAGGCCTATTATCTTGCTTTCTCAGGACAAATTCCACTGGACAGACAAAATATATTTATGTGTAAAGAAAAAGAGATGCATTTTAAAGTACAATAATATTTGCTGAAATAATAAAGAAGAATTGCTACTGAGTATGGTGGAGAAGACATCATGGAGTGGGGCTGAGGTTACAAAGGCTTAGCTGAGGCTCTGAAGCCTGAACAGGTCTTCCAGGAAAACAGGGGACCTTCCAGCCAAGGGGAAAATAAGTTGTCTGGATAGTCAAGTGACCGATGCATCCCAGTTTGCTTGGAATTTTTTCAGTGTTAGGACTAAAAGTCCTATGTTCCAGGAAACTTCAGTCCCAGCCAAACTAAAATGGTTGGTCACCCTGCTAGTTAATGGCAAACATGATAAGATTAGGAAATAATGAGCAGGTTATGCTGGAGGATTTAGTCAAGGTGGAAATGAAAGAAGCTGGAGAAAAGTGGTTTGGACCACATGTCAAGGACCCTGTGACTCATATTGGGGCATTTGAAATAAAATCGAGGGAAATGGTAAATCCTTTTTTTTATGGTATCTGAGATCCAGAGATAATTATTTTTAAGAGATCACCCAGATCATATGTAGATATATTTAATTAATTCATTCATATATCAAATATTTATTGAGCATTTACTGCATGCCATGCATTGTTCTGGACATTAGAAATGCAGCAGTAAGAAAAAGTTCTTGTTCTCAGTGCTTACATTTTAGTGGTGGGAAGAAAACAAGCAATGGTCTTGATAAACAGCATACAGAGATAGGGATTGACAGGGAATAGGTGCTGTTTTAGACAAGAATGCTTAGAGAAGACCTCTTGAATAAGGTAGCATTTGAGCAGGGGCCTAGATGAAATGAAGGAACAGCTCATGTGGGTAATCAAGAGAAATGCATTCTAGACACAAGAACAGTATGTGCCAAGGTCCTGAGGTGAGAACATGCTGAGTATCTGAAGAACCCACAGGGGGACCGTGCGTCACTAGCAGAGCAAGTAAGGAGAAGAATGGTCAGGGCCCAGGACAGTTGGTGGCTGCAGTGGCCAGCTCCTGCAAGGCCTGTAGGCTTTGAAGACTTAATTGGCATTCAGTGAGCCTGGGACACAGAGAGCACGTTGGAGGCTATTTCAGTATCACATACATGATAGAGGAGAACTTGAAAATAGAAGGCAGGAATGGGTAATACGTGAGAACATGTTAGTATTGCCTGAGATCATGTTAGTATTCCATTTTTGCCAGAAGGGAGTAATTTGTAAACAATGAAACATCGCTGTGCTTCAAGTGAGCATATGCAGTACCCAACCTCCCAGCCCCTCCCATCCCACATGACAAGGAATTCATGTGATGATTTGGGGGAAGAAAAATCACTTTAATTAAAGTGAGGAAGCCAAAATTGTTGCCTAGCTTATTAATATCTAGGGAAACCCTTCCAATCAGATACGGTGGGAAAATCCAAAAACAAAATAAAATGTTTATATGTTTAAAGGAATAAACTGAAAATATGGAATTTGAATCATTAAGCAATTTTTAATATTTCAGAGGGATAGCCACTTTGAAGGGCACACTTTTTGTCTTTGATTTTACCTGGGAAGATTTTTAATGACAACATAAAATTGAGAAAAAAAAAGGAAATATTGTTGCAAAATGTCCCATTTTCCATGGGTATGTTAAAATGGACAGACTATGTGACTTTTATGACTCATTTTCATTTTGTTGTCTAGTTCATTTGAAAATACATATTAATTCACACACAAAATGTGATGTTACTTAATCCTCCCAAATGCATTTTTATATATGACAATAATTTTGCTTGATTAGTACTTTTTCAATATTATCCTTTTCTCCCTCATTTTTGGAACATTATCTTATTAAATTGCATAACCCATGCCAGTGTAATTATAGGATTGCAAATTTAAATATCCATAACTCAGCAAAGTGAAATATAGGGTCTTCATCACAGCATTGATTTCCCAACTTCTTTTACGCCTTGTAATTAAGCGTACATTTAGAACACTGACCACTGGTCCAGGAATTACAGATGATCCATGCTGGACAAGTAGATGTTGCTAAAAAGCTTTTAACCTTCATACTTTCTAGTTCTTTTTTGTTTGCTATTAATTAAATTTTTATTTTGCAATAATTAGAGATTCCTATACAGTTGAAGAAATAATAGAGATCCTGTATACCCTCTCCCAGTTTCCCACTTTGCGAAACGATAGTACAATATCACAGTGAGAATACTGACATTGATACAGTCAAGATACAGAACATTCCATAAACCCAAGGATCCCCATGTTGTCCTTTTATAGCCACACCCACTTCCCTTCCTCTCCCACACCCCTTCACTTCAGAGAACCATTTCTATAGTTTTATTATTTCAACAATGTTGTATACATGTTATAAAAGTTCGGTATATAACCTTTGGGGTTCGCTTTTGCATCCAGTATAATTCTTTGGAGAGTCATCTAAATTGTTGTATATATTCATATAGTCTGTTCCTTTTGTATTGTTTGAGTGACAATGTTACCGATACACAAATTCGCTTAACCATTTATCTGTTGAAGGACATCTGGGTTGTTTCTAGTTTGGGGCTATTACAAATAATGCTACTCTAAAGATTACAGGCATATATTTGTGTAAAATAAGTTTTCATGCCTCTGAGATAAATGCCCAGGAGGGCAACTGTGTGGTAGTTACAAATTTGGTTCAATAAGAAACTGCCAAACTGTTTTCCAGAATGGCGTTGTCATTTTACATTCTCATGAGCAATAACTGAGAATTCCTGTTGCTGTGCATTCTCACCAACAGTTGGCATTCTCCGTTTTTTTAAATTTAGTCATTTTAATAGGTGTATGCTGGTAATTCAATATTATTGTAATTTGCAAACCCTTCGTGATGCATGAAGTTTAATGTTTTAGTGGTGCTTGTTTTCTGTCTTCTTTGTTCAAGTATCTCAGTGTCATTATTTTTCTCTTTTCCTTCTGGAATACCAATGATATTAGGTGTTGTGTTATAAGTCCCCAGGTTCCTGAAACCATTCATTTTCTTTTTCAGTCTATTTTATCTCTTTCTCAGATTGGGTAATTTCTAACATTCCATCTTCAAGTTCACTAGTTTTTTCCTCTGTCCCCTCCATTGCTGCTACTGAGTCAATCCATTGAGTTTTAACATTTTGGCTGTTGAACTTTTCATTCTAAAGTTTCCATTTGTCTCTTCATTCTATCTTCTGTCTCTTTGCTGAGACTTTCATTGTTTTCTGTTTGTTTTAGGAATCTTTATAATTGCTCATTGAAGCATTTTTTGTTATGCATGATAACCGCTTTAAAATTGGCAGATAATTCTTAACTATCTCAATAAAGTCAGTGTCGTTACAATTTTTTTTTCCTCTGTTCAGTTTGAAATCTTGGTTCTCATTATGATGAGTGATTTTTTTTAATGAAAACTTGGACATTTTGAGTATGGTGTGACAAGAATCTGAATCTTCTGTTTTTGATGGCTTTTTTGACATACAGAGGAAGCTAGGTGGGGGTCACACCGCCTCATTATTGCCACATGAGGGTAGATGTGAGGGCTTCCCAATGGGCTTCTGCTTGTGGGGCTGGGGTAGGGCTGCCATGAGTTCTGTGTTTCTTGGCTAGAGTAGAACGGTTATTGTCTAGTAGTGTCCTTTCATGCTCCTTTGCCCCTTTCCTGGTCTTTGGCTGGAGAGAGCAGGCGTTGACTGGGGTTTCTTATGCCACACTCATTGGCATTTCTAGATTACTTCTTCAGCTCAAAGTCTGAGACATATAAGGCACAAAGATAATACAGAGAACTGACATTTTTGTTGTTCCTTGTGTCCCAGGCTCCATCACCAGTTGGCCTTTCCTTCCCACCTTTCAGAGGCTATTTATGTTAGTTTTATGAATACTATCCAGGGGTTTTTAAGCTGTTCTTAGCAGGAAGAATAGGAAAAGTACAAATGCTTCATCTCTGAAGTGAAAATTTCTTTCATGTCTTTTGATCCAAAGATAAATGAGCAAAAATATTGAATCATGATATACAGAGGCAGCCTAATTTGAGACTAGAACTATCATTTCTAGCTCCATAGTTTCAAATTATGCTTCACAGAACTCAAATTCTGATGCCTGTCCCAGTTATATCCCTCGAATGCAAGTATCTGATGGACACCTTTACCTGGCTCAGCCATTACCACTCGACAGTCATCACATTAAGAAAAATACAAATGTTTTAAGGCGAACTCATTTCCTTTCTACCTCCGGGTCACGTCAGTGTCTTTTCCTGATACCCAAGGGTCTGTTTTCAGCTCCCTCTTCTACCATTTCAGGTTCACAGTCTCAGAAGGGCTCTTGGTGAATCCTCACCCTCTTCACTCCCGCCCACACTGTCTCCGCATCTCGTGCTGTGCCTTGACTTATGCCCTTCCTCCCACTTACGTGTTGCTTTTAATTTCTAACACCATCACAGTAGTCAAGGTCCTTCATCGAAATATGGACATATATTCCTTCATGTGCCCTCTGCCACCTTCAGATACCTGCTGGGATTCATTTCATAATGTATCACCCTTCCTGAGCCACATAAACATTCAGTTCCTGGCTTTTTCCCACCCCTGCACCTTGGTTTATGCAACGTAAGAGCCCACCATTCTTATCTCTGAAGAGTCAACCGTTACACTTTTTTTAAGAACAGACCGAAGAAACTCTTCTGAAAAGTCCTTGCTGATCCTCTCGGCCCTAGGCAAGCAGTCTACCTTCGCCACACATCTCTCTTGTAACTTCCTATCCTTTATATTTTTAATATATTTTTTAAATTTTTATTAAGGTATTATTGATATACACTCTTATGAAGGTTTCACATGAAAAAACAATGTGGTTACTGCATTTAGCCGCGTTATCAAGTCCCCACCCACACCCCGATGCAGTCACTGTCCATCAGTGTAGTAACTTCCCATCATTTTTGTTTTATATATGGCATCTCTGGGGTTTGAGAACAGAACAAGCATTGTCTTCATCTTCATTTTCTTCCTCGAATCTCACCCCAAACATCACACATAATAGCTGTTAAAGTTGTTGAGGGAATGAGTAAAGAAAAACAAAAATAATTCACGAAGCTTGTCTTAAGATTTTATGTCTCCCCTTCCTGTCACTTCTGTCTCTTTCGTCTCTTCGAAGTGATAATATTCAGTCCAAGTGATTTACAGATACATGGCCAAATGGATAATGTGCCCTCAAATTTAAATATCTCCTAACGGGGAAGAAGAAGGTAATATATGAAATGCCTCTTCTTTCATGGGTGAAAAAGGGCAACAGTATTACTGTTTGTGAAAGATGTGAGTGAAGCAGGAAGCCTAAGATGAGATTATCACTGTCGAAGGGCACCTCATGCAACTCAGTGGCTTCCAGGTCGTCTCTAGGCAACCGCAATGCAGCCACATTAATATATCAATCCAAATATGTAATTTTAGAAGAGCACATAACCTTTAAAGAGAGTTGCAGACAAGGTTTTTGCTCCATAGTGACTCATCTTAGTAGCTGACTTTTTTTTCCTGGATTCAACTAAGGAACTTTGAGTAAGTTCGCTTTGCCACATCCCAAAGCAACCCAGGGTGACTCTCACTCAGCCTTTGCTGTGCACGTTGACTACCAGGTCACCTAAGAAACAGCAATTTGTGGGCTTCTGCTTTATGCGATGATGACCTTGGCTTACACAACCTAAATAGATTGTGCCCCAACTCATGAAGTCAAGGCAGTGTGGTAAAGAGAGCCTGTGCCAACAGGACACCATTTCAACATCCTCTGGCATATGAAACATGTTTGGGGAGAGGCGCACACATCCTGAGCTGTGTTTTGGTATGGACAGTCTGGGAGCTCTGTGACGACTATGTCATAGATCCCTCAGCTTCATAGGGACAGTGTCTGATGCAACTTAAAGTCAGATGCTTGTTAAACTCCTGAAAACTCACTGAAGAAGTTACTTTGAAATATGAGCAATGGTCAGAATCCTCTAGAAACAAAGCAGATGCAACTTAAAGTCAGGTGCTTGTTAAACTCCTAAAAAGTCACTGAAGCAAGTTACTTTGAAATATGAACAATGGTCAGAATCCTCTGGAAACAAAGCAGATGCAAGTCATTGGATGAAGGTATTTTGTTTAAATAAAGCATTTTTTATGATTTTTAAAATGGTAAAATGATGGTTGGTTCCCAACACAGAGTTTTGTTTGCAATCCTGTGCACTTCCATAAAATTACCTAACTATCTAAGAATGTCCAGAATTGCCTTCCAGGTTACACTGATACTCTCTTGTAAAACTGGGTGTTTTTTACATTTTTAGAATCTTGATGTATGCTCTGCTGCTGAATATTGTTTTGTGCTGCAGAGAAAATGTAAGTTTCTGTGGCCGGGATGCTCCCCTGACCCCGGCCGGCTTGCTCACTGCACACATGTAGGCAATACATTGTTACTGACTCTGTATAAAGAGCTCCCCACCCCCACGCTCCTGCCCCAGTGCTCTGGGCTACACGGCTGCAGGAGGGCAGAGGCTGGAAAGGTGGCAGCGCTGAGGGCAGAGACTGAGATGGCCACGGGGATGGAGAGGCCCAGAGGCAGAGACTGGCCTGCTGCCTGCAGAGTCCCTCTGAGTGGACTCGATTCTAGTGCTTGACCTGCCACCGTGGGAATAAAGTTGGGTATAAACCCTTTCACCCAAGAATGTTCCATTGTCATTTCTCGGGCTCACCGAATCAAGAATGAACTTGCCCAGGACTGAAACCCATTGGTGAGACATGTATCAGTTGACTTCAGTCATTTAAGGTCTCACCTTAAAGTCCAGCTGGAATATCTTGGAGTTTTAAGAGTAAAGGTGAGTTTCTTCCCTTGAACATCTTTGCCGAATTTTATTTCTATTGAACGCCCTCCAGCTTGGCCTCTAGTAATAAACTAAATGGACATAACCTGAAATGTCATTCAGGTATAAATCCCTAATACTTTAATAAAATGAGCATCTAGCCTACCATTTTAAAAACCTGTTTGCCATGGTAATAAGTTGATGCCTTCATTTTGTAGAAAACCTTTCAGTTAGCAACGAGTGCTGGAAAAGCAGGTACAACAAATGATCTTTGAATCTGTTGTGCTAAGTACTGGGCCAGTCATATAAGAAAAAAGGCCAATAAATGATTATTTAGGTGGGCTTGTTTGACATTATGCTAGGCGCCCAGGAAAACCAGGTGGTCACAAGTGGGTAACTGAATTCACAAAATTGAGTTGCACCTGGGTCTTTCTAATGATTCAGTAGATCAGATTTAATTGCTAACTACCTTCAGCAATTTGACACCTTCAGACTAATATGCCAAAGAGTAGTGTATTTAGGGGCATTTACAGCTCAAAAGTCAACCAGTGCAATGACACAGACTTTCAATATCATTGTATTTGGAAAAAGGTTGAGAGATGTGGATTAAGAGCAGGTAAAGAGAGCGTAGTGGCTTCATAGAATCATTTATTGTTTTCTCTCCTGCTCTGGCCTAGAGTCATTGTGGAGACATCTCTATTCAGTCACTGCCATGGATTTTACATCCTCCTTGCACTCTCATAGCTATTTCAACCCCTGCTGCCCACCAAAAAAAAACAAAACAAAACTGGATTGTGGATCTAAGCTGTTCACATAGTTCCATGCCAGAAATATGAACTTGGAAACTCAGGTTTTGCGCCTTGGTTCTTGTTCCGCTTTTGATTCTCAGCTTTCTGTCTTTGGGGCAGCTTTTTAAAGATGATATTACATCTCTAGGGTCTAATTCATACAAACATTAGCTTGTGATGGATAAAACAAATGTGAGATCTTGTAATAAATAAATAGCACCATTGCATATGAACCAGAAAACTGAGAGACCTGAATATAAAATATAATATGCTCGCAAATACAGGGACCCAAACTGCGGAAATAAAAGGTGGACCACAGTGGGTTCAGAAATATGATTTAGCAACTGATCCAGATCAAACAGCATTTTAAAAAGAGAATGCTGTGTGCCAAAGCGATTTGTAATAGGTGATTTGCACTTCCAAAGAGCTCACATGAATTTGTGGAGCCCCACATGCAAAATAAAATCTGATTTGAGTGAAAATATTTTTACTGTGTTTGACAAACAGATGTATTCACATTTTTATAGAGAGAGGTAATAATTGGTATCCATATATTAATGCAGTCTTTAATGGTATTCTACTTCAGAATAAGCAAAAATGTTAAGATTATGAAACATTTAAATTTGAACCAATATCACTAATGTTTACTAAATGAAATTAAAACCTCACTTATCCATAGTATCATGAAAGAAGGAAATGGAAATAATGAACTTTCTAAATAGCTGAAGTGCATGTCTTTCAGTGAATTTTATTTTGAATTTGAAATATTTTGAATTGAAACCTTAAGTGTATTAAATATTTCTCTGTCTTCCTAAGGCATATGCTCTGGGCTGTATATATGAGGCCCCATCATGAAGTTAAGCGTCTTTATGACAGGCCAGTGTGGAAAGGAAGAACATTGACATTTTGTGTTACTACATGGTTCCATGTGGGCTTATTCTTGTCACTTTATCCACTGGAAGGGCTATTACATTGTGTAAAAAAAATTGCACATTGCTCATAGCCTACCTTACTTACTGATCGTGAGGATAAAATAAAAATGCTTATAAACATGCATTGAACCTGGCATGTGCTCATTAAATATTAGCTAATATAACTTGGAATTTGTACAGATATGGTTTCCTGAGAAATATCTACAAAGATGGAGCTCAGTGTGCAGTATGTTTTTACAAAGTGCCCTTGAAATCAACACCTGCAGGGGAAGAAGTCTAGGTACAACTCAGTATCAAAATTCAGCTCTGACTAACCATGCAGGGAGCTCTGGAGCCGGAATGATCCTGCAGAGTTGGCCCTAGGATGGCCTGGATGGCCAGGCTCCTTCCACACTAACCAGTTATTGGAAAGGGGCCATCTGGGAAGAACATGACCTTGACTAGGCAGCTGTTCACAACTGAGGCAATCTCAAAAGGATCAGAGGGTCAGGGCCAGGACTAGCATGAGATGAGTTGAGGCAGTCTCCTCCGTGCAGAATTTAAGGGACACCAAAAAGCTCAATGGTCAAGATAACTGAATTTTAATACAATTTTTAAAAATCAAAATTCATTCAAAAATATCTACAATGGGCATAACATCGAAATGTAAAGACAATCTGTTTGATGGCCTTGTGATGGAAATGGTCATTTCCAATCAGATGGTGATGTTCAGATTTTCTTCATGGGTATAAAGTCTTCCCTGAGTGGGCTGATGGTGATTGACAGTGGTGTGCAAGTATATTGAGCAATGCAGACTCCACTTACAGTCCTTTTTCTTCCTGTTTATATTTTTGTTTTGTAGATTGGAGAACTAGCATTAGCTTTTTCCCCTTGCTTCAGAACATGAGAGGCTATTTTGATATAGGGGTACACATTTTTCTTTCTGCATCAGGTTCCAGTATGGCTCCAAAGGATATTGCTGAGCACGCCAGGGGATCTGGGAGCAGCATTCCCAGATTCTGGGCCACCAAATTCTTCATTGAAGCGAGATCTGGGGAGCCCACCGATGTTTCTTTCACAACTTCCCATATTGTTGAATGATTGAAAATATCACCCAACAATTAAGTTTTTATTTACAGTAAATAATGAATATACTCAGCTCTAGATTTTAACCTGTACCTCAGATAAAAAGACTGACCAAATTTATCACTTACCAGTATCACTTGCTACTATTTAATGTATCAGGCATGGCTTGATATTAGCTTAAGGTGACAGATGAATGATTTGGGTTCTATCTTCTTCTTTTTTGGAAAAACAACAACAACTGTTCTTTATGCTGACCGCTTAGTTTTTTCCCAGAATTTCAGTTTCCTTCTCTGTAAGACAAGGAAGATAAGTTAGGTAATTCTTTAAGTCTCACCCAACTTTGTTTTAAATATTTGATTGCTTATACTTTTGAGGGTGATCACAGGTCATTCTTTAAGAACAGAAATTATTTTGTATTGTGAACCTAGCGAATTTTCCTGAACTGACTTCATAGAATTATTTGTTCTTACTGAAAATGGCTCCAACCCATCACATGTTATGCATTATTACTGCTTAGTACTGTCATTATATGGTTATCGGGATATCAGCTATTATTAATTGGTGGTATAATTATGCCTAATCTTAATGATCTTGCCTACCAATTTACCTTATTTTCTTCCAGACTTTTTGAGATCAGATAGTCAGCTCGACATGATTGCCTCTTTACTAAACGAATTCTGAAATAAATTCTGAAACAGCAATTTATGGTATCGTCCCCCAAAATTCAGAGTGGAGCAGCAGATTAAAGCTTCTGAGAAAAGTTGTTTAACCTATTAATATTGTGGTTAGTGTAGCATTTTGTGTGAATATTTTCCTCAGAAGGATTCTTTGTCAAAGAGCATCAACTGTCAAACACTTTGAGAAAAGCTGCAATAACATGAAAATAAATAACATTTGAGGGAAGGACCTGGTGGCTCTACTTTGCGTGATGTGCATAAAACTCACAGTGCAGTTATGTTCACTCTGTAATTCTTGGATTTGCTTAGGACCATTGTGATGGCCAGACAGTTAGCCTCTGGTTCTGTGAAGAATATAGGATTCAGCTGCAAATTTCATTACACAAAGGTAGAAAGTGAAAATCAAATAAGTAACAACTAGTGATGAATGGCTCTTGTATTACCAATGTTATCTACGCTTGGCAGAATTGAAGACCTATCAGCAAGAATTGTTGCTTTTAATTTCACTTGTCTCAAAATGTCACTATATGACCCTGAGTGTGTTGATTCTCCCTGTACCAATTCCCTAATCTGAAGAAGAGGAGAACTGGTTCATTTCTCAAGTGGTTTCAGGGAGAAGTAAAGTCTCAAAGTGCAAAGACTGATTGATTAACAGTGTTGAGTTTGTTTGCAGGAAAACTTGTCTGACTTGTTACCCTGGGCTGGCTGAGTGGAATGCTTTGCAGAGAAAAAGACCAGAAACACACACACACACACATGGCAACCAAGCAAATCACATTGGGGAGCCCACTTTTGTGACTTCATAGCCATGTCATATTCTATCATGTGACTGTAGAGAGCTTGATATACATTAAATCATTGGCAATTTCATCTTTTCTTTACATAATCATACAAACAGCACATCTGTACTGTCACCAGCACTTCTTTGACCCTCTAGAGGAGGTAAGAAAATAATTTTAACAGATGAAAATATTTGTTTTGTAAATTTCACTTATTTGGGGGAATCTTACAAAAATTCAATACATATTTATCTCTATATCCATTGAGCTCATTTCATAGGCCAAAGGACCTGGGTATACATATACAGATGGGATTATGCTTCACTATAGTAAATTTTTTTTTGGATAAGGGGACATTTTAAACAGTGTGGTTTAGAAAAGCTAAAGCCTAAGCTAAAAATATCCTACTATATTAATAAGAGCCTATTGGCTGTACTTAGGAATGCCCTGTTGCTGAAATAGTTCACCAAAATGCCACAGTGTGGTACGAGAGAAAACAATAATTAGTACTCAGTGAGCCACATGAGTCTTAGATTTAAATGCTTTAACTAACTGTAAATACATATATTATTTAACATAAGACTCCTTTTTAAAAAACCTCTGTATTAATTTATTGTTTGCTTTTTTATTAGAAACATATAAATCAGAATTGACCCATATACATTATTTGTAAGTTGTGCTGTAGAAATCATTAAGTGAACAGAGGGATTTCTATATATGTCATATGTATATACACACACATATATATGTAAATATAATCACGTGACTTAATTGATCCAAAATGGGCTTTCAAAAAATTAATAAGAGCATATAACTTAATTTAACCCAAATGACATGATAATTAGCTCAAGCTAATATCTCATTAAGTGAAAATAGGCAAATTTACCCAATACATACAGGCTGACCTCTGATCATTCTTGTTTTTCCTTATTATGCCTCTGAAGTAATCTACTGATTGGAGTAAATTATACTAATTTGAACACATCATTCAAATTTGGTTCATATACTTCTAATTGATACTTAATTCTGAATCAATCTCCCTCCACCACTTTGCTCCTACCCCAAATCTCTACCGAACGGGATCACTTTGCTTGCTTGCTTCTTAATCATCTGGGCCATGACACTAACACAGGAGCTGTACCTTTTGGCCAATTAAAACCCATCTCAGTAGACTGTTTCCATCAACATCTCAGGCATGTGTAGAGTCCTGGGCTCATTGTTTTGAGATCCATAAAAAGATGGAAACCCAGTCAGTGTACCTGCCCTTTCTTGTCAGGTCCTTGCCTGACTCTGATCCAATCTGGGTAAAAGGACTGATGACGCTGATGTGAGTAAAGCTTAGGGACATCATCAAGGGAAAATGCAGTTCTACAGGGCTGGATAAAGCAAGATGAAAGAGTCATTCCTGGGAGGAAGAGGGGGTAGTTTCCTGGAGAGATCTTTGGGAGAACAGTAGTGACCATCTGAGCATTTCCAGCCAAGATGAGCACAACTAGGGCATACATATTTCAGGTTCGTCTTATTCCTTCCTTCCTGTCTCTTACCTGGGTCTGCTGTTGGTTAAACCTAAATGGAGCTCAAAGACCAAGGGATCATTGTTGTAATACAGGGTCTGCCTTTCAGGACACTAAGCAGGAAGGGCCCAAATGGAGAACGTATCTGATGGGTCAGGCAGAAGGTGACCAGCACACAAGAGTATACTTGTATGGAGAAATGTATTAATGGAAGTAAATTTTACTAATTTGGAAACACATTAAAATCTTGGTTCATGCACATTTAACGTATACATAATTCCCGATCATACACACACCCAAAAGAAAATAATACTGTGATGTGCTAGTTTCATCCAGAGATGAGCTGGAAGTCTTTTGGGGAATGCAGAGATTAATCCTATGAATCCAGTTTTCATTGGATCATTTTGTGTATGGTTAGTGCAAATGTTGATAATAACAGACATGGGAGAAAAAAATACTCTCAAAGAGGTTTTATAACACTTTGAGACTTTTTTTATGTTTCTGATAAATGCCATTCATATAAAATTTGGTCTTATCAACTAAGGAACTAAGTATTTCTGTAATGGAAATGGGGCTCTGGACTGCAGTTCAGGTAAATTCCTGCCTCCTCCTTCTATTACCCTGGTGTCCTTAAGTCACTTCACCTCTCAGACTCAAGTTCCTTTACCTGAAAGAATTGTCATATAGACATTGCTTTCACCTCTTCAGAGACTTTTCAGGGAGATACATAAGACGATACATAAAACAGGAAGTTGTACACTATATAAAGTCTGTGAAATTTCAAAAGAGTCGGTAGATCAGTAATTCTTACCTGAAAGATACAAAGAAAAAAATCTTTCTTCTTCAAACAATGGAAGGAAGAATCCGTCTCCTCCATTCTTTTACTTTGATTTTCTTTTCCTTTAGCCAAGGACCAACATGAGTTAAGAACAAGCGAAGTGAAGACAGGGCACCCTGCTGGGGTGCACATTTTCCAAAGTCTCAATTGTAGAATATGATAATAAGTTATTAATCAACCTCTGTTTGTTTTAGGAGGGTAGCTATTCTCTTTGGGGTTTGTTCAGACCCTATAGGGAATACCCGTCAGAACCTCCCGTATGAAGGTTGCACATACGAATAACAGCCGGCATTTGTGGAGTTCCCTTCTTGGCGAGCTAAAAACTCCCCCTGGCTTGGGAGCACATGAAGTCTTTAGTGAGGATGTCAACAGTGATTTATTATAAGCTGAGTTAATTCTCCCTCAATTTAAAGGCCTTGCATATGGCATAATCACTTTCTTTCCCCCCCACAGAGGGAGCTGCTTATTCCATGATTCTCAAGACAGCTTCACCCAGACACTGGCCACGGTAAGATTTCAACTGTTTTCTTTGGAAATTTTTGTTGCGGGGGATGGGGCATGAAGTATAATTAGTCAAGCATGGTTCTCACCCAAAAAAGCTTCAATGCGAAAAGATCAAGGTATGTGTGTGTGTTCTATGAATATATTAATATAACTCTGGGTGTCTTTATGAAGCTTAGGAGAGCTCCTTGGCAGCAAAGCAAGGAGAAGTTATAAACCCTGCTTTGTGTAATGCACTAGTTAGAATTTTACTGTATTGGGTTTGTTATGCTTTTATTGTTTCTGAGCTTATACACTGAATGGAAGTGAAGGAAATCTGGAGAAGGTTCAGAGATGAGCCCAGATATCTTCAAAGCTGGAAAATAAGGCCTAAAAGCAGTATTTAGGTGATAGTAAACATGGAGAGAAGTGAGCTAACTGGATCATGACATCTTTAATCACATGAACTTCTAAGACACCCGTAATCTGGTCTTCTCCAGTTTTTCTAAAGACATTAAGTGAACATGGAGATTTGAAGCCCTAGTTGTCAGCATTTAGTTGTTGGTTTTGAACATTCCAAAACTGCTGTTGGGATTGCGATCCTCATACTATGAAAGCCCTGGACTACATTAATCTGTAATAAACCAAAAGTGATGATTTCTCCCAACCCCCATTTTGTACCACTTAAAATACTCAGTACATCAAATCTGCTTTCACCCTCTTATAGGGAGAGGAATTTACCTGATTCTTCATTTGAAGATATCTGTTGAGAAATAAAAGACGTATATTCCCCTACATATTACAGGAGCACCCATTCAATGAGTGTTTCTTTTTCCTTCTGAAAACATTCTAATTTATATGGACACTTTTGTTCTTCAGTATCACTGGACAGTCTCATCCCCAAAAATATATGAAAATATTTAAAAAATTCATATCCCTGATTTTGGTAAAATCTTTATAAACATTTAAGGAATTTTCAACAAACAAAAAGAAAGCCACTGAAGGCTTAGGAAAATTACAGAAATTTGGAGAAAGCTTGCCATTATCCTCAAGCCAGTAGTGTTACCATCTACACTGAGATGTTTAAACAGGGACATAGTAAATATAATTTTCAAGTTAAGAGAACATCTGAGGTAGGGCTTCTCTGCTTCAGCACTGTTGCATTTTGGAGCTGGAGCATTTGTGTTGAGGGGGATGGCTTTAAGACATTTAGCAGCAACCCTGGCCTCTAACCTTGTTGGAAATAGCCTACACCCCACACCACCCCCTCACCTCTGCCACCCAATTGTGACAACCACAGTTGTTTCTAGACATGGCCAAATGTCCCTTGTGGGACAAATTGCCCTCAGTTGAGAACCACTGATCTAAGGAAACAATGCTAACCTCTCTAAGTTTGTGACTCAGATAAAAAGGAAAATGTGAGGCTCAAAGTCATGGCCATATTTTTGCCTAAAGCGCTTATATTAACATTTATGGTTATTGTTAGTGTTTGGTAGGTACAATGAGGAACCCCAAAGAATCTGGAAATGAGGGAAATAAGATTGTCCTCATACAGTTAAACCCTTATATGAGTGCATGGATAAGCGGTCATATAGTTGCTGAATTTCCATTTTTCCAAGCAGAAAGCTTATAGCAATTCTCCATTAAACTGACACCCAATACAGAACCTCAAAAGAAGTCCTTAAATTCAGAGCACTGACCTAAATTTACCTCTTGTGCATGTTGTCTCTGGACAGCCATAGAAGAGTCCTGTGTACTAAAATGCCTGGGGAGGATCTTTTAAATTTCTTCCACACGTGGCCCAATTTCAGACTGGCCATAGGCTTTGCAAAGTGTCTTGTATACAACATTTAAGGCATGGACTCACCTAACCAGATCTTTCTCCATCTTCATTCTACATCCTCTTTCCCTTATTTTTCATCTTACATGTCTGATCTATGAGAAATTCTGTTTCATTAATAGATTGAACCTTGCTCTTATGCATGATCTCATCATCTGTTCAGAGTGATTCTTTCACTCCCATTTCTTCTTACACACCCTGATGTTGTCACCCATCCATTTATTTTCACAGTCTTAGTGAGCTTACCAATCACTTGTAATAATGGTCATACCGAAAGATGAGTTTGTCTTTTACCATGTTATACCTCTGGATGAGATTTCTCCCACTCCTGAAGGCTTGGGTCTGAGAAGTCCAAATATTCTCCCTAGTTCAATAATAAGTTAGCAGCATTCAAAATTTTAACTCTAAATGACAAAAACAGAAACAGTCTTCGCTAGAACGGTAAGATTCGGGGATTAAAGTGGAACATATGGCAAGGTGTCTTCTTTATTCTGAAAGAGTTTGTGATCCAAAAAGTCCATAGTATTCTTCTCCAAAAATATTATACATCTAGACAAAACCCAGAGCCTCGCCATTGTGCTCAGCGACAAATGGAGATCATGCTGCGTGTGTGCCCCTGGCATTGCTCCATCAGGATCAGGGGTGAAGGATGCCATGCTGATATTCCCATTCCTCTGATTTTATGCCTGGAGACCTTCTACACAGATTTTTAGTCACCAGAACTTTTCTGCTTAAGCCAAAGGCTCTTGCGTTACAAATAATAGAAAATTTGCTTATTATAGCATGGGCTAAAAAGGAAATATATTATAAAGATGCAGCAGTAATGCATAAAACCCAAAGGCAGGATGTGCCCGAGCGTGAAGGGGCCGCCCCCAGAGTGGATGCTCCTTCTCTGCGCCCAGATGATCTCTGTGCAGGACTTGCTTTGAGTGGATCCCCCAGCTGCACTCTCCCCTCCTCCCACCCAGCTCTCTGCTCCCGGTGGGGTGGCCTGCATGATGCCGTCACGTGGTTCTCTTGCCCTCTGCGTTCTGGATGGATTCAGCCAGTGGGGAGCCTTGGTAGAAGATTAGAGATGAAGACAGCGAGATTGGGTATTTCTCACCCTTCAGTTGACTGGAAAGGGTCACCGTGGTTGATCACATCTCTCAAAGGCCACTTGCTCCTGGAATGAGCAGCTCCATCGGAGGAGTTTCCGGAACCTCTGGTTTCCAGTTCTAGTAACTTCTCTCTCTCCATGCCCATTAGGCCTAGGGGTGTTAGCAAACCCTGCTAATGAAAACCTCTTCAAATTACCTGGAGTTGAGTGTGGCACCTTCCTTCTCAGACCCTGATGATACAATCTCCTGTCCTCATCTCTCTCTCTCTGTCTACCTAAGTCTTTTCTCTGTTCTCACTTCTCCCTGTCTTTCTTTCTGTCTCTCTCCCAACCCATGAGAAAGAGTCCCACCCTAAACCCTTTGTCTGCTCAGCTCATGTGCCAACAGAACTCAACTCTAATAGCAGTGATTAGTGATTTGAGTGTATTCCATTCTCTTTTCTAAACTCTTTACTCTATTTCCTCATTAAACCCCAACAATAGCCCACAGGTTCTATATTACAGTTTTACAGACGAGGACACTGAGGCACAGAGAACTTGAATAACTTAGCCGAGGTTACATAACTATAGGTAGAATCTGAATGCTAACCTAGGCAGACACTCTTTAGAACATATGTCCTTAAATACCATTTTTGGCAGTTTGGTGCATGGTCTGGACCACCTCGGGGTGAATGTCCGATGCTGATACCCTCGCTGTGGGGTGGTGGTGAGGGCACAAGGAACTGCGATTCGCTTTCTAGTGAATTGGACCTTTGGGACAAATTCTGAATTTGGCGCTAGTTTGGCCAGAAAGATTGACTGAAACATTTACTCTATCTCACCGGCCTATGTTAACAATACTCTTTTATAATCCATCAAGAAATTTCTCTGAGATGTTCACACAATACTGAAAGTATTTAAATCCTCTCATCATGTTTAGGCTGTGGTCCTGGTGTGTCCTGACTCCTCTCTAGCCTTCACTTAGAGCAGACTCAAAGAACCGACATGATTTAGAATAAAACAGAAAGGAAAAAACATTATCTGTCTTCCTCTTAATGTGGACATTTGATGAATGTCTCCAAACTGTATTTTCCCCCAATGACTAAAGGTCTGAGCATCTTTATCAGATTCTTCATGAGAAGCATGCAGGCTACTGGCACAACTTTTCTACCACTGACTACTGATGTTTTTGGTTGCATGCAACTGAAAAATGGGGATAAAATTAAAATTGTTGACAGCATTTCATCATTCTTTTTCCAACTTATACTTCTATACCCAGATATTTTATATAGGCCAAGGTGTAAAATGTTATTTTTGATCCAAGTCTCTCAAGTCTCATTCAGTGTATTTATAGTAATTCCACCATGAGAAGCAAAATGTGATAAATGGGCTTTAACCCCCAAAAGTATAATCTGAAATGCTGTACAAATGAGTATGTCCTAAGATTTGTTTTTATTTCATGCCTTCATAATTTTATATAACTTTAAGATTAATTGAATGCATGGCTTTACTGCCATAGACAAGAAAGAGAAAACCATTTTGCCCATAAGGATGACATAATCTTACAGTTGTATTCCAAGAGTTGTTCAGGGAGCAGTGGAAACTAAAAGTCACTGTAAGAAAGAAAAACTCAAAACCACGCCTTTTTTAAAAATGAAACACATATGCATCAATAATAAATTGCCCATTTTTTAACTCTGATTACTGTTTTTATATGTAATCAATGGGGCACTGCCTTTACATTTCTCTCCAGTGGGAACTAGCACCATGAGTTTTAGAGAATGTGTTGTATTTATCATTGTGTTTTCAGCACCTAGTATGATGCCTCATACATAGTAGATAACCAGTAATATTTGCTGAATGAATAAATGAACTGTGAATGCAAATACAAGCATAATATGAACTCTCATATGGGCATGTCTGTAACCGTTTTCTTTAACCATCCTTAACCATGATGGATGTACTATGAAAGTTATATATGAGAATGGGGATATAGTTCATTAATTCACTCCTGTTGAGTAAAATCTGAGGTTCAGTTAAGACTGAGATGAGTTGGGGATTTGGGGCATTGACAATACGAAATTCTTGCTGGGGATCAGACCTGGAAGTCATGGACGGCGCGCGATTGTACACCATCATCAACAGGATGAAATTTTCCAAAAATGATGAAACTGTGCAGACTTACTCCCTCATCTCCTAAGAAAAGATGCATATACTGACTTACAACAAGATGAAAGTGACACATGTGACAAAGTATTATAGTGAGGATGGTAGTCAATTTTAGCCACCAGCAGTTAACTGAAGATAGGGGAAGACGAGAGAGAACATAAGCAAAGCTGTTCAGAGCCATGAAAGGGGAGTAGAGATGAGGGTTACTGTACCAGGCACAAAGCAGATCCTCTGTGCTGGGGACCTGGGCTGGGAGGTGGTTCATGCCAAGTTCCTTATGCAAAGAGGGCCACGTAGTAGTTGAGTGAAATTTGATGTTTTGCTTAGTTGTCTCAGACATGTTTACTTTAGTAGAGGGTTATGGAAAGGTTGAATCAATAAACACTTCTCTTCAGTCAGCAGACTTGCCACGGACATCAATAGTCATGCTTAAAATGAAACTGATCTTTCTCCATGAATGGAGGCATTCCTTGTTTCCTTGGAGAAAATCAGATCCTGTAGATGCTAAGTGCTGATAATTAGGAACCTGACTGGGGACACTGATATTCTTCATTTTATTCTGAACAAGATTTTGAGTAGTGGAAAAATGACAACTCCAATAGTAAGGTTGTTTTCTAATCTTTATAGTCATTCTGAATAAGAACTGCTAATTAGATCATCCTATAAATTATTTAGATTAAAATAAATCGTGATGATCTTTGTAATCTTATAACCCTAGGTCACAAATATATTTTAGGTTTTTTTCCCCATCCATTAAGTTTTGCCTTAATTTTTCCATACAGAAATCCTTTATAATAGAGCAAATTTAATTATCCAATACAGCATTGTCTTGCATGCATCTCTAGCAAAAATAATGCAAAAAACCACAAATAAACAAATTGGGGATTAGAAGCCTGAAAAATATCTATGGAAAGTTAAAAGCACAAGATGAGAAGAATGGAAGTTTTTTTCTGAAAATGCAACCATCATGCAAGGAAGAAAAATAGCCAATTGAAGCATATTTTCAAGCCCTTTAACTTTCTGTTCTCTCATACTTGCCCAATCAATTCTATTGTGTGAATAAAAGATTCATGTGTGCAACCTTAATTCCGGAAGCCACGTAATAGCATATGACAAGCACAGAATATTCTTATCTTCTGTTGGCATGGATGTCTGCTGTAATGCACACGTATAACAAAGCCACTAAATAAGGAAGTTGAAAACAATACAATTTTATGGTGTTTGCAGTTTGTTTTTAAAGATCTTTATTTCTTATTATACCTTTGACATCCAGTCACCGTTATCAGCCCAGAGAGTTTGGTTTTCTGCAGACAAAAGCTTTCAGACATCTCTTTGGACCTGGTCCAGCTTGACTATAATAAGGTGTTTATTTTATTTCTTCTCCTGTTTTGCTTGTTGGGTACCCACAACATACAGGTGCACATCAAGTGCTATAATTCTCCCCTTGTTCTTGAAATGGAAAAAAAAATAAGTGATGAGGAAGTACTTAGTAAACTGGAGGAGGCCCCAAAGCAGGTGGGGAAGCTGAGCCGTGGCACTAAGGTCATTGCTAGTGAAACCAAACTGGATGAATCGATTTCTACGCTCTGGAGTCAGATGGGGAACAGCAGTAAAGCAAGGCGATCGATCCCAGGTGTCCAGACCAAGTAAGAACTGGAGGCAACTGATTCAGGATATGCAGAACACGCAGCACCTCTGTTCCGGCCGTATGGATAGGCGGATATGTTGCTAAAGGAAATGGCCCAGCTACCGGGGCTGATGCCATCAGAAATAAAATGTTGCATGTTGGAGGCATTAGAAGTAGATGAGTTGAGGATATACATGCAAATTATTCTTTGTAAACAAGCGAGATCCCGTAATGATTTTATGCACATCTTTATATGCATTTTTGCTTTTCCATTTTATTTTATTTTTTAGTTATTTTGACAAGTTGTGATAAACAATCAAGGTTTTAGTGTGGCCTTTATTTCTATCCTTTCCACTCTCTTTTCTCCATGTTTCCTAATGAACAAAGGCTGCGTTTTTGAAAGCCTTGGAAGGTAAAAGTAATAAGCTGGTTGAGGGGCTATGTAAAAACATAACTACAGATAGATGGAAAGATGAATGCATAAAGATGTCTATGATGGCCTGATAGTGAAAAATTGGAAATGTTCTAAAGTTGAATTGCAAGACATGAATCAGATAAATTATGATACAGATAAGTTAGGCAACCCAGCAGCTACTTTAAAAACATTGAGGTAGAGCAATACATACTGATATGAGGAAACACAACAAATTTTAATGTAATGTGGGTTTGTGTGATTTTTCAAAAACTATAAACTAAAATGTCAGTAGTACTCCACCCCTTGGGTGGCAGGCTGAAAATGTAGCCACGCATTCTCCCAATCCAAATTTTCCTTACAGATAGTGGAGTCTGTCTCTCCAGCCATGGACTCTGGATTGACCGTGGGAATTGCTATGCCAGTTGGCACAGGTGATACAATATTAAAGGCTTAGGAGGAGCTTGTACCTTGGACTTCGCTTTTTGTTTCTCCTGGGAACCCTGCTTCTGTCATGAGAACAAGGCTAGATAAATGTGCTGGGTAATGAGACACTCGTGGCTCAGTCACGTCTCGATGATCCCCGGAAGTGAAGCCTGCAGTGGCTTCACAAGTGTCTTCGGAAGAGCCTTCCAGGTGAACCCAGCCCAAATCGCTAACTCAAGGAAATGTCAACTAACTAAATGGTTGTAATTTTAAATCATAAAGTTTTGGGATGGTCTATTATGCAGCAAGAGTTCATGGATGCCTGTGAATTTGTGTGTGTGTGTGGAGGTGTCCACGTGTATGAATGCAAGTCATGCAAGCTTATGTTTCTGAAAAGATATAAACCAAAATGTTTGGGATGTGGGATTATGGGTGAATTTTACTCCTGTTTACCTGTACTTTATTTTTTTTCTAAAATAATCATGCTTATCCATGTGATTAAAAACAAACAAGTAAAAAAAAAAAACAAAAAGGCCTAAAATTAATATAAAGCAATCACTTTATGAAAAGAAAGAAGTAACCACTGGATATGGCTGGTTGCTTTATTTTTCCCAGTTAATTTTTCTTGATAGTTCTATTAATCAGCCAGATGTACATGTCGCCAGATGTTACTGTTTAAAAGCATAGTAACACCGACAAGACCATTTGCTGGCAAAGACGTGGAGTAACAGAAACAGTCATTCATTGCCAGCAGGGAATATGACATTGTACAGCCACGATGGAAGACAATTTGGTGATTTCTTGTAAAACTAAACATATTCTTACTAGATGACCCAGCAGTTGCACTGCCTGAAAGTTCCCCATTGGAGTCGAAAACTTGTGTCTACACAAAAACCTGTACACAGATGTTTAAGGCAGCTTTATTACAGTTGCCAAAATTTAGAAGCAACCAAGATGTCCCTCAGTAAGTAAGTGAATAAACTATGATATGTCCAGATAATGAATATTTTGCATCACTAACAAGAAATGAGCTATCAAGCCATGAAAAGACATGGAGGGACCTTAGATACAAGTTACCAACTGAAAGAAACTAACCCCAAAATGCTACCTACTATGGGATTCCAATTATATGACAGTCTGGAAAAGGCAAAACTATGGGGACAGTAAAAAGATCAATGGTTATCAAAAGCAGGTGGGGCTTGGGGGTTAGGAGTTGGACAAATAGGCAGAGCCATAGGGCTTTTAAGAAAGGGAAAATGCTCTGTATGATACTATAATGATGGACTTCTCATGAAATTTTGTCCAAACTCAGAATGTACAAGACTCAGATGTAAACTGTGGACTTTAGATGATTACGTTCCATGTAGGATCATTAACTGTAACACGTGTGCCACTCCAGAGGGGTTTTGTGGGGGAGGCTGTGCCAGTGTGGAGACAGAGAGCATATGGGAAATCTCTGTTCCTCTCCCTCAATTTTACAGTGAAGCTTAAACAGCTCTAAGAAATAAAGTCTTAACAACAACAAAAAAAGAGAAAGGTGGATGCAGAGCCTAGACAGATACCATTGAAGTTTCTCCCTATGTCTGGGTCTCATTGCCTTCTTTACGTAAAAGAGAAAACTGGAGAATTAAGATGCCTAACCCAGATGACATCTGAAAAGTTTCTAGGCTCATATTTCTCATCCTTCAGTTTTATCAATTGTTTATATAAACACAAAACAAAAGTGAGAAGCTGTGAACATGGAAAACACTTTGAAGCTTGGTGGACCTGATACCAGAACGATTAACATGGGCAACTGGGAAAGATAATGGAACACCAGGCACTGAGCTGATGCTGAAGAGAATTTGCAGCAGCACAGGGAGCGCTCGCCAGACAGAAGCAGGTAGACTTCATAACACCGGGCCTTGAAAATGGATGCAAGGCTTGTTAGGCTCCTCACATTTTTTAAGAATGAGCAAGAATAAAGAAACCACCATGAAATTCCAAGCAGCCTACCAGTGAACCACAAATATCTTCTGAGAGTGTAAGAGTTCACTTTTATACTTTATATAATCAGACTGTATTCTTTAAAAAATCCCAGAAGATTTACCATCTCATTCTTACCAACTTTCATTTGATCTCCGGTGTCCAATTGCTACGTTACCGGCTTGATTATTAATCATCAGTTCTTTGAAAGAATATCCCATTCACAAGGTAATTTTGAACAGATTTTATTTTTTTTTTTTACTTTTGTCTGAGTGTATCTTTGTAATATCCCTGAGGCTTAACTTTTCAATAGATATAAAATAGGCTACTTCTTGCAGAGTTTAGAAATGGACACTTACCAGATGCAGAAGGTGGGGCATTTGAGAAGAAGTTGGGTCTAACAGAGAATATCCAATTATTACTGTATGAATGGAAGTGGAGGTGGTGTTTCAACTTTGCTTAAGTCTCAAGGTTTTCTCTTCCCCTTTTGGTTTTTGGGACAGTATCTGGGAGTTGGAGAATAGGTTCACTGTGCTGATTAGTACATGCTTTTCTGTTGGGAACATCTTGAAATCTTCATTGCATGTATCTGCTATGTTACAGTGTTTGTTTTTTCAAACAGTTTGACATTTTGAGCGGTCAGCAGCCTGGAAAGTTTGCCTTCCACATGCAATTTCTCTGAGCACCAATGTCCACGTGGTCCATTTCTGCCCCCTTCTCAAACTGTGGGCAGAGTCCAAATACCTCACAGGCTGTCTGTGCAGCGTAATTGCCTATAAGGATTTCTCCTGAAGAATGCCAGATCTGGTTATTTGCAAACTCACCTAGCCAGGCTAGTGGTGTCTGAAAACTCAGCCCAGAGTGAAATATCATTTATTATCTTCCTGGTACAAGAATTCTTTCTAATTGAAGAATAATTGACATACAATATTGAATTAATCTCAGGTGTGTGAGATAGTGATTTGATATTTGCAGACAATATGACATTGTCACCACAGTAGGTCTTATTACTATCCCCACTGTACAAAACTGTTACAATAGTATTGACTATATTCCCTCTGCTGTATATTACATCCCCATGTTTTTTTTTATTTTGAAACTATAAGTTTGTCCTTTTAATATCCCACCTATTTCGTCCATTCACTCACCCTTCTTCCCTGCGGCAACCACCAGTTCTCTGCATTTATGAGTTTGTTTCTATTTTGTTTTGTTTGTTTGTTTTGTTTTTTAGATTCATACCAGTTTTACTGTAGGTCTTGCTTCTCATGCCCCAAAATCATCTTTTGTTCTTTGTTTACTTTTTTAAACATGGCAAATACTAACTTATTACAAGAAAGGTCTCCTGTCTCCCATGCTACAGATATTATGTGTCTAGCATCAGCTATTTTTGTTATTGTTTTCTGATGGTTTGCAAAGGCATCAATTTCTTATATTTGCATATTAGTTGAGTCACTTTTTTTTTTTTGAGAGGGCATCTCTCATATTTATTGATCAAATGGTTGTTAACAACAATAAAATTCTGTATAGGGGGGTCAATGCTCAATGCACAGTCATTAATCCATCTCAAGCCTAGTTCTCGTCAGTCTCCAATCTTCTGAAGCATAACGAACAAGTTCTTACATGGTGAACAAATTATTACACAGTGAATAAGTTCTTACATGGTGAACAGTACAAGGGCAGTCATCCCAGAAACTTTCGGTTTTGATCACGCATTATGAACTATAAACAATCAGGTCAAATATGAATATTCGTTTGGGGTCAGTTTTATTTGGAACTAGGAAAGAGATAAAAGTAAAATTTTCACAGATGTAAAATGGGGACAAAATGGTACCTGTAGGAAGTATATAGAGAAGGAAAATAGGTTAGTGCTTGCTTAAAGTTGGGGATGGGAACAGTCACTAACTATAAAGGTGCATGAGGGATTTTCCTGGGCTGAGGAAATATTCTAGAATATTGGGTGATTTTGCCCAACAGAATAAATTTGCTGAAAAACATTGAATTAAAATGAGTAAATGTTAAGTTAGTGAATTATACCTTAACACAATTGTTTAATAAAGGGAGGAGTGGTATCTGCATAATGATTCTCTTGATGATCAATTTTTATTGTCTACGTAAACTATTTTCTAGACTTCAATAAATGCTCAGTAATATTAACCAAATTTGTTGCTATTGACTTCCACAAAAGTCAACTCATTTCCAAGTTTCCTTTTGCATTTCTGCAACTATTCTACACGTGCGCACACAACACTCCCAAACACACACTCCTTAAACTCTGATTTAGTTAAGTGATCCTGGAGTTGCACAATACCCGTTAAGACATTTTCCCCTTGAGCCTTCAAGTTTTTCTCCGACGCTAGTTTTATTACCTGCTTTCCTATCATATAGTATAGCTCTGTAAGTCTATCATTGACTTTACAAGCTTGAAATTCCGTCTTTTTGGAACAAATCTTCTCTCTGAAAATTATGCATTATTTTTGCTAGGCTCACTCTCCATTTTAGCAACATCCCTCCAAAAGATTCCCTTTGCTTTAAATTCCACAAATACAAAACTGAATTTCTCTCCAGTTCCCCCAGTCCAATTTTTATTAGTATATTTTTCTTCAGTCTTGAACCCTCACAATTACCTTTGACCTCTCTCTTGCTCCCAGCATATAGAAAGTTCACAAACCATTAAGTTTGCTTTTGAATGACTTGTACATCCACATCTTCATTTTCACTCCCGCTTCACCAGTTTAGTCTTTAAACATCTTATATAGGGATAATAAATCCGAAAGCCCTTGATGTAGTGTGTGTGTGTGTGTGTGTGTGTGTGTGTTTGTGTGTATAAACAGGTGTGTTGGAGGTAGGGCAAGTATACAACATTTCATCTTTTTCCAGGAATTCGTGACACGCCATAGTGAGATAAAGGGACTGAAAAGCCTTAAAAAGAAAACTTTCAAATTCAGTTTCATGCCAAGTTTGGTAAAGTGTTTTGAACATAGACTCTTTTAATAACATCTGGAGAATCAGCCTGTGCAGAACTACTGAGCACAATAATAGATTGAGGAACATTATCTAAATATGAGATGCACTAGAAGAGAAAAAGGATTGATTTCTCTGTACCCCAAAGTGGAAGCATTTGGGGACACCTCATTCTACCTTGTTCCTATGCTTAAGAACTTTGAATCTTTCACCCTCGTTAAGCCTGGCTACATCTTTTTGAGAGTTTCACTTGTCTCCTTATCTTTTGTGTCCTTGAACCAGTCCAGAACTGTTCCCCTTAGGAGGTGCTCTGAGGGTGGAAATTACTGGTTTCATCAAGTATAACTTACTGGTGCACATCCAATAAGTATCTTTTAATTAACTGGTTTAAAGCCAAGCCTGCAGTAACTCTGCCAGAGTGGGGCCATACAAATGTGGGGAATTTGATTCTTCACCAGATATCCACTCACTTTTTCCAGGTTGGCCGTGACTACTTGAATTTTCATGGTGTCTGCTCTATGCTTAGGCTACATTATAAAGTTCGCCTCACTTGTGCACAGAGGTACAACCAAGGAAGGCACTGGCCAGATCTCTGATGGAATAAAATGGTGTCTAACCCTAAAAGCAAGTCGTCATTCCTACTTAATCTTTCTAGGAAAACAGTGTCACACAGAAACATTTGAATCTATAATTGGCATCTTTAAAGATGCTTGCCATCTGGACCTCACTCAGTTTAATTAGTCATTGCAGGGTGGTGGTTCTCCTGTAAAAATCTTGCACTCCATTAACCTTGACTTTTCACACATTGACATTTCAAGCCCTTTCTTTGCTTTCATATGGTGGAGTGGACACATTTCCATTTAATAGGAGTCCACCTCAGGGTTCATGAGCCAGACGCTTGTTATTTGGCAAGGCCACTGAGCCCAAGTCTATAAATTGCGGCAGCCAGGAAAGGTTGCAGGCAGCTAAAAATGGCAGGAGACCAGGAGCCATGGGACTCCCTCCACCCTTCCTTTAGAGACTTCCAAAAGCATGGGGAGCAAGGACGGGGAGGGCAGCTGAGGGAAATAACACATAGAGACGGACCTGTGTAAAATTTAAGAATGGGCCCATGCACTAAGGCAACTTTTATTCAGCTGTAGCCAGCTATTCCAAGGCTGATTATGTAGAAATTTCTGTAAACACTTCAAACAGTTCACCATTTATTTCTTTACCATTTGTGTGAAATATTGTCAAACTTGGGCATTAGAAAATAAGGTTTGTTGTATTTCAAAGCAGTCTGTGACATTCAATATTGTCCTTCCTTGCCACTTTTTCCTTTCTGACCACTTCCAATTCCCTTTCATTCCTGTTTATTTTCTGAGGGCAGGTTTCAAGAATGGGAGTGGCCATGATTGGTCAATAGAATATCTGTTTTACATAATTAGAAAAAAAAATTTGTAGTTGTGCAGTGGAAATGGCCATACGATGTTGTACGAATGATGTCAAAGTAGTTCCAGAGAGATAGACAGGCTTGCCTCTTGTAGCCTTAGGAAAATGCATCTTTTGTGGATTGTCAGGTTTCTCAAGTCTTATTTGAAATAGAAAATGTTTTATTCTGCTGCTGTACTATATTTCTAACATTGTTTCTCTGTTTAATTATGCCTAATTATTAAAGTAAGTTATCTGTAGTCATAGAGTATTTAATCATCTCTTTGAATTTCTTCATAATTATAATTATTCTATGCATTTACTAAACATTTACTGTGTGCCAGATTTCTGATAATATCAAAGAGCAGGAAATTTAAGTTCTAAATGTTTATTCACTGGGCACTGTATACAGAATACAGTCAAAAGAGAGTACTGATAGTTAGTAATAATAAGTGAGAAATGAAATCCACTAAAACATGGAAATGGTACCTTTTGCAGCAGCTCTCCTGTGTGCATGGTTAAATATATCCGTGTCTCCAGAAACGTAAATGCTTTGCTGGACACGGATGGCGCTCTACGAATAGCATATTGATTAACCAGTTTATTAGTCAGTCTAGTTGTGCTAAGCGGTGGCCGTGGTCTAAAGTTTCAAAATAATGTGCCAACTGCCTCCTCAAACAGTCTCCCTGAATTCTTGAAATCGAGTGGCTCACTACTGCATTGTACTAATACAATACCATGTATATGTGTATGCTATTGAAATGAAAAATTTCTGGGTGATGTTCATTCTTTATTTCTGTGCACAGGTGTAATTTTTAAATCAAAAAATTTTTTTTAAGAATTAGAGGCTGGACAAGTATGCATTGTGGACAATGATGGCCAAGCTTGAGTGTGTTACAAGGTACTGCTATTTTGGGAGGGATCGTAGAGTATCTAGAAAGAGCATGTGAGCCTTGACTAGCTAGCAGCATGCGCTTCAGTAAGGTTCCATCGAAACCCTAATAATTGATACCCAAACCCGCCTTGCAATGCAATGCATTACAGAGCCTGTGAAACACTGTGGTGTTTTGATGGGGGTGGAGTTATGGAGGCCCTTTACTTTCTACTTTCTACCAGTTGCTCATTGTCACAGTGTCCCCATATAACAATCCACATCAAATACAGGTGGCTTCAGACAATAAGCATTTTTAAAATCATGAGTCTCAGGGTTAGTTACTAATTTTGGCTGGGTTCTTTGGCCTCAGATGGGATCACTCAACTATCTGGCAGTTGGGTGGCTGTCAGCTGGGACTAAGATGGCAACTGGGCCTGTTTTCCTATTCTCTAGCCTCCTAAGCCCAGGCATGTTTATATGACAAAGGCAGAGAATCAAGAGAGAGAAAAGTAGAAACGCACATGTTCTTTGTGCCTGGATGTGAAACTGGTGCACCCTCATTCCCATAGCATTCAGTTGACTGAAGTACGTCACTGATTCAACGAGGAAAGAGACCCACCTATTTAGAAAAAAGAACCTCAAAGCATACGGCAAAGAGTGTGAGAAACGGCAAGGGAGGAAGAATTGGGTCTATTAATATAGTTAATCTACATGCATTCATTCCTTAGCAGAAACTTTTTGATCAAAAAATAAACTTAATTTCCTCAAGCTTTAATTCATTAGACATCAAGCTGCGTATAGATATATAAAATGCCAAAAATACAAAATTAGAGAAGGGATGCTGTTGAAGAGCTGTCTAGAGTTGACTTCCAATTCTGCCCATAAAAAAGCAAGAACATATCTTTTTATCAGTCAAAATAATAAATTCTGTGCCATTTCTACTAAAATATCAGTCAGTTTTGGAGATGTCAAAGCATTATGTGGTTTCCTTTCTAAAAGCATTGGGAGCATACGATGCAT
This sequence comes from Manis javanica, assembly GCF_040802235.1. NCBI lineage: Eukaryota > Metazoa > Chordata > Mammalia > Pholidota > Manidae > Manis > Manis javanica. The sequence goes on along the minus strand of NC_133159.1, from coordinate 174,599,913 downwards.
TATGATTAAGTTATTCAGGGTGCTCCCTAACCTTGTTGACTCCTACCCATCTCCAGTTTTCCTTAATATTTACATTATTTTCTTGAAAACTAAGTCCTGATAGCACAAGTGGAAGTACGCTAAACCAGTTAATGGGAAACTGGGCTAGTTTCTCCCTAACTGTCAGCAATGAAATGTTTCTTGTGACATAGCTGCAATTTAAAACTTGAACATGGAGCATGGGTTGACTGACTACCTATGCTGAGTCTCATTCTAAATGCACTGCTCCAGCAGTTGAAATATATTTCAAATATGGATTATGTTGGTCATAAATAAATGAACCATTATCAAGGAACTTACCTTTCAGTAAGGGTGAAATTTTCCTAAGAATAAGTTACGAACAAGTTTTTATTTAGGATGTTATAAAGCCACGAGAATAAAATAAATTGCCTTCACAAGAGTGTAACCAAGACTACCTATTTACCCAGAGTTGAGTGTTTTTCTGAGATGTGAATTATCAGGTCCTCAAATGTGGAATGTCTTAGGCAAATTCCAATAAAAGAGTTATCTATTCCCAAGTGTGCCTTTTGGAAGGATAGTTGATAATCTGGCAATATTTTGTAAGGGTCAAACACATTTGGTTAAACTGAGTATTAAGGGATTCTATATTTGCTTTACGGGTAGAGCAGTTTTATTTCATATTATATGGAAAATTCTGAATTATTCTACTTTACTACTCAAAGCCTTAGCTGAAAGTAAGAAGTGAGATTGAGCCTCTTTCACTTACATGACTATTGGCTAAAAGAATAAAAGCAAATATTTTATATAACATAAATAACAGAAATGATATGTCATTATTTTTAGTAATTATTTAAAAACCCCAATTCATCTATTTCTTTTTCTCCTCCATCAAATAAAGGAGTCATTTGTTGATTTCTAAGATCCTTCCAGGTTAGGATATCCTAGAACCCTATGCTTATAATAAAATATCTTCTCCACTAGGAGAGAAGGTACTTCAGAGTGCAGGCTGACCTTTAAGGAGTTAAATAGTACTGGAAAATGCTGCCATTTTAACAGAACATTTTAAACCAACCAAGTATACTAACTACTGTTATTGTTTATTTTCTTTCTGGTCTAGGGAAAATTTTTTTCTTTTTAATCTGCCAGAAGGGACCTTCAGGGTTTGAGCCTTAACATTGTTCTTAAGACTTAAATTTATTTTTTAATTAGAGTTAAAATAAAAATAAATGTTCCTGTTCCAGAGCTGGGCAGGTTTGAGAAGGAAAAAAAAAAAAAGAAACTTCCTCATCTGAAAAGATTTAATGGTAATCTATGCTGTAAAAGAGCATTTTGAAAAATATAAAACAAAGAGCTTTCAAAGTGGTCAAAGACTAATGTAAAGTGATATATTTCAGACCGGAGAGATGGTGTAACTTACTCCTGTCACTGCTGCCTGTTTATTGTGTTTGTCTGGTTGGCCTGGCAACCAGCTCATGCCATTTCACTCATTTTATGATGTTCCTGTAAATGTTAGGTAGGCCTGGATTTATTATACACTGTCAACACCTAAAATGGAACCCACTGCTTAACGTAGTTTATTTGGCTGGATGCCTCTCCGTCTTCAAAAAAAATAGTGCGTGAGTGAGTGAGTGAGTGAGTGAGTGAGTGTGTGTGAGTGTGTGTGTGTGTGTGTGTGTGTGTGTGTGCTGTTAAAGAAAAAAAATTCTGTAGTGCCTCCAAGAGAAATGTAGCCCAGGCATAATTGAAGTTGGGTGGCATGGGCTATGTCAGAGTGTTTGAGCTCAGGAGCCAGCGTGTCGTTGGGTGGGGACATCTGACTCACAAAATTTGTGACTTGGGTTTAGAGGGACAGAACTAAGAGTCATGTTTATTGCTGAATTTATCATCCCCGATGAAACCAGATGGCCAATCACTGTTGTCCAGAAAGGCCTATGAGCTGTCAAAGGATGAATCATAAGCCTATTAGCAGTTGGACAGATTTCTTTCCTTCTTGGTCACATGCTAGTTTCAGCTGTCTGCTCTATGACCAGGCAGGTTTGATGGAAGCCCCAAAAACACAAGCCTGGGGAGGCTGCGTGTGCGGATTTCCTTGATCGAGCTTATACTTAGTTTTGAGAGAGCTGGAGCATTAAAGTGAAACGGATTCAGAGAGCCAAGGTGGGTTAGAAATATGAAAGGGAAATGTGGTACTCTGGCCAAAACCAATGGGGGCAGCCTCAGCCCCGCAGAGATGGAAATCACAGGCAGGTATTCTGTCCGCCACCCTGCTCGTGGTCAGCCACACATTGAATCAGTGTCCGATTCATTCAACTCCTTTCAGGGAGGGGGGGTTGGCTATTAGTTAGAGTGGACTTTTGTTGATAAATCTGTTCAATAGTAGGGAATGATTATTTAAGACTGTATTTTTTGGCCACTGGGCTCAGTAAGTTCATCCTGTCTATCCCTCTATCAGGGTACACCTTAAACAGGATGACCCGTGTCTAACCTGAACGCAAAAGTTGATAGAAATTATGACACCCTCTTGTTTGGCTTTGCTTAAAGTCACACTCTTCCAAACTTCTTTCTAGCTGTGCTTCTAATCATTACTTAAAATTACATAAAATTACATAAAATTACATAAAAATTTTTTTTAATCGAAAAGATTCTTATGACAAAAATTACCATAAGCACCCAGGCAGTTTTACTAAATCTGTTCTAGTTAATTGTATCTTTTTATCAGTTTGGTCATTATTATAACTAAAGGCCAGTGTAGTTCAGGCTTGCAAAGCATCTATTAGAAGGATATTTTAAAACAGATAGAATCCATTGACTAAATTGTAATTTACTCCCATCCCCACATCCTTAAGTGTTGTATGAGTTAACTAGGGAAGGTAAATTTTTCCTAGAAAAGCACACATTTCTCTTTACTCTCTAACTACCAAACCTAATGAACATGGACATAAACTTTCTGAGGGAAAATTGGAAAATCTGTTTTTAATGTTCTTAGTAGTATGTGTGCCCTTTGACCTTAGACAAATAGACTCTGGGAATTATCTTACAGGAAAAAAAAATAATGTATGTGTCATATATGTGTGTTATTTTATTATTTTTTAAATATGCTGCATGTAATGCACATGTTATTTTTGCCATGTTTTGTACATGTTTCAAAGTGTTAGGAGAGGTTTTCATTTAGGTGATACGACTATACAAAATTTGAACGTGTATGTATATGTAGGTGCACATGTGCATATATGTGCTTTTTATATTAAATAGGTATATTAATACAAATTATAACACTGATATTTCTCTAGACAAAAATAGAATAGTACAGGCATTCATCCAATATCACCTACATTGGGCAGCCACTGTGGTAGAACTGATTGCAGAGTTCATTTAATGGCTGGAAGTTGGGTGACCCATGTTATTGCCACTGAACTACCTAGTCTGTGGGTATCCCAGACTGACATGACTTGTTTTTGATGCCATATAGACCATTTCATCTGCTTTCTGAATATGGGCTTCCTGGATACTTCTGTGATGAAGGCGTCACCTCTGGTAATGGAGGTCTTAGGACTAAGCTACAGGACACTATGACATTTAGAAAGTGAAAAACTTTATTTCATTAACTGAACAGCTTCTTAACAACAAAATTTTACAATGAAAACTAATTGGAGGGGGAGGGCTTGTTTATTTGCATTGTTTGTGAGATATTTGGTTCTTATATTTTCCATGAAATGGTCCACTGTTTGAATTTATACTTTCTGGCCTCAGGGGGAAGGTGAGATGCTCGGCAGTGACAATGTAGGACAAAGGGACAGTAACAGAACAGGCAGGAACTCAAAGGCTGCATTTATAGATGAACCCACTCTTTCTTCATTATCTGACATTTTAATTTTTTTATTCAATGAAATACACATATGTGTCTACTTCCAGGTATTCTGTCAGTCCACTTTTTCTGTTCTCTGCCTTACACCACATATTTTTACTTTTATATTTGTAATTACTCATCACCCTTCCTGTTTTCATCATTTTCTTGTCTATATTCCAATTATTATTATTTAGATGGACTCTAGGACCATTTCACCAATTAGAACAACACAATATTGGGTTTTAATTGTGACTCACAAATTTTTATAAATTAACTTTGGAATATACATATTGAGTGTTCTCAATTACTTACCATACTTTTTTGTAGTTTTTAGTACATAGATATCATATTTTCAAACTGGTTATTTCTGGCATAAATAGGAAATTTACTGTTATCAGTATGTAATTTGTGGGCAGAAGCTGTCTATGCAATGCTTTTTTGATTTCTGATGATTATTCACTTCATTCTAATGTGTTCTCTAGACAGAGACACACATTACATACAGATAGTGGCAGGAAATCTCTCTCTTTTTTGGTTGTCAGTTTTACTGCATTGACTAGAACTTCAAGAATAATTGATGTAATGGTAGATATCTCTGTTTTTCTGACTATCATGGGAATTCTTCCATTTATTCTGAAGTGTTTTGCTATCCATTGATTTTTCTTATACTTGTTTCATTATTTTGTGAGTTAAGTGGGGTTTTTAAAATCACTCATTACCTTGGGCAAATAGGAAGAGTTTTCTCTTTTGACATATTCATGTGATGTGTTATATAAATAGAATTCTTAATATAAAACTGTCACATTTGTGATATATCTACTTGGTCATGGTCATTGGAAAATTACATGAAAATATGAGTCTTTGGCTGTTTTCGCTAATGCATCCCACGCTCTAGAACGTTAGCTCATGGCAGGTACTCAGTTAACATTTGCTGAATGAGTGAATCACTATAACTAAATTTCCAAGAAATATCAATTCTTTTTTTTATTGAAGTATTGTTGACATACAATCTCATGTTGGTTTCAAATGTACAACGCAGTGGTTCAACAGTTAACCACATTATTAAATCCTCACCCCCTCTAGTGCGGTTACTATCAATGTAGAAAGATGTTAGAGTTACTGAGTGTTCTCCATGCTGTACTACTGTCCCCATGACCAACTTATATTGTGATTACAAATCATTGTGCCCCTTTACCCCCTTCAGCCCCCTCCCCATCCCAACCCCTCCCCCTTGTAACCATTACTCATTTCTCAGTGTCTGAGTCTACTGATTTTTTGTTTCTTTGGTTTTACTTTGTTCTGATACTTCACAAATAAGTGAAATCATATGGTATTTGTCTTTCTCCACCTGACTTATTTCACTGAACATAATACCCTCTAGCTCCATCCATGTTGTTGCAAATGTCATGGTTCTTTTCTTTTCTATGGCTGAATAATATTCCATTGTGTATATGTACCACAGCTTCTTTATCCATTCATCTACTGATGGACACTTAGGTTGCTTCCAGATCTTGGCTATTGCAAATAATGTGTCAGTAAACATAGGGTGCATGTATCTTTTTGAATCAGGGATTTTGTTTTCTTCAGGTAAATTCCTAGAAGTGGAATTACTGAATCAAATGGTAACAAGAAATGTCAATTCTTAAAGGGATAAAATAGCATCTTTCATAAAAACATTAATCATTATTATAAAGAATTTCCACATAGATTATAGTTCAGTCACATAAATTGCCAGTTTAAAATTTGAGTGCTTTATTCTGCTCTAGCCATTTTTGCCTCTTAGTTGTTTCTCTTAAGTGTTTGGCCCACTCTCACCTGTGATCGCTGCATTGTTCTTCCCTTTGCCTGAAACACCATTCCACAAGGCATCACATGGTTAACGCACCTCCTTCACAGCTGTACACGTGTTATGTTTTCAAGGAGGTCTACCTTGACCACCCAGTTAAAAATGCAACTCACCCTGTTCAGTCCTTGTTACCACCCTCTATTTTTTCCCTAGCCTGCATCACTTTCTGTCCCTTAATGTAATTTCATTATTAGTTTATTGTTGGTCTGTTCTCTGATATTATTTCATTGATATAATCCCCATATCTAGAAGAGAATTTCGTGTACAATAGGCACTTAATAAATACTTATTTAACAAATACACTTTGAAAAAACATAGTATAAGCATTGACTGGTACACTATAGTATAATAAAAAACAATGATACATCAATAAAAAACTAGTTTGAATCTTGATATCCATCAATCCATAATAGTGTGGCTTTAGGAAAATTACATATGTACTCTGAATCTCATTTTTCTAATATACACAATGCAAATAACAATTGTCACTGCACTGAATTCCTGCGAGCATCAAATAAGGTAAATGGATGTCAGTCAACTATCCAGTAGAATGTCTTGTGTAGATACAAAATAAATACTAATTCCTTTTTACTCAAAATAAAATACATTTATATTTAATCCTTTAACATTGCATACTTGGAGGAAAAATCATAGCATATGAATCAGATAAAAATGTCATAAATAGGGAATGCAAAGTAATCAGGTAATTGTCATGCATTATCGTGAGGCAAGATCCTTGTACATCCTGGGACACCTGGAACAGTCTAATCCACCACACGTCGTTCCTTCACGTAATTGAAGTTAACTGGTGTGTTTTCTCAACTCTAAACAACTCTATTGCTTTGAAAATGTTCTCCATATGATTTACACTTCTAATTTTTCACCATCCTGTCCATACTTTTTTAAGCACACGTTTGTTGTTTTGTATCCATCTAGAACCATGGATTGCAAACTTCATTTGAATTACCTTGAAATTGCAAAAACCTGAAATGGAACAAACCAATTACAGATCTCTTCCTTTTGAGATGGAGATAGAATTTTTTTGTAAGTTCTTATAAGTACAGCATTACAAATTCTTTGTCCAAACCATGTCAGCTAGAAAAGCCTGATTTCTATCTGCTCTGAAGGCTTCTATGATGCCAATAAAAATGCCACTTTATCCACTTTAAGAAAGAATCTTCTCACATCCTACCTGCTGATCTATTCCATTTTAGTTCTTGGTAACTTTTTCCATTGACATGATAAAGAAATTTCTGCAACTGCATTAATGACCACCTACATAATGAGATCAAATCTAATTCTTGGTGACAAACAGAGTAAATATATGGGTAGTTTGTTTAGGCTCTGTTTTGAAATGACTAAGTAGCCTGTGAAAACAAAGTTTAACAGGCTCATAAAAGTATGCTGTCTACATAACTAATGTAGACTTTGTTTTTATGTGGCCTATTACAGACTATAAACAGTAACAGTGGAGTCTATCTCTATTCCACAGAGCCGTAAAAGGTCCTGGCTGTGATAACATATATACTAAACACACTTTGTAAAGATGTTGCATTTATTTTATATGTAAATGAAAGCAATAAGCTTTATTTAATTGTGAATAAACATAATACACTTGAAATGTACATAAAATTAAATAAAATATAGAGGAGTTCTATTTTAATATACACATTGTTAAACTTCCCTGCAGTGAAATTTGCATGTTCAAAGTTGTTCTTTAATCAGTCTGTACAGAATTTCTGACAGCACAGAGGCAGGACCCTGTCAGTAGAGTCATGCCTGCCCCTTTTAATTATCTCACAATTTGCTCACTGGTTTGGGGTGATTGGAACAATTTGCTTGCAGAAACCTGTGAGGAATCAGATGTTAATTGACTTTGTCTTGCTTAATCAGCCCTTCAAGAAACAGGCTTCATGTTCCCGACTGTTTCTTAAGCCGTGTGCTGGCGTCCTGTGATACAGTGGAAAGAAAACAGACAGACAGTTGCCTTAGTGTCAACTGGCCAAATCTGATTATAACTCCCACTCTGAATGGAGAAATTCCGGGAATGAGCAGAGGGGCCTAAAGATAATAGCAAGGAAAACAAAATGACACTAAAATGTGTTTCTATGATTTATGCACAACACAGTAAAAAGTTAATACACATTTTAAGTCGGGGTTCAGAAGCCATTCTGAATTTTCTGCTGTGATCTGGAACAATTCGGATGTAACACGCAGGGCAGTTCCGTTTATTTGAGCGACCCATTTGATTGGCTGTTTGGACCATTACGGCTGTCACGGTTCAGCATTTTTCATTCACCTTCTCCCTGGACAATAATGTCCCAGTTTCTGCTTTGCCCTTCTACCCTGCCCCTCTCAAAGCCCATAATAAAGATGGTTAAAGAGCATCTGGATTATCTAGAATCTAGTAGTTTAAAAAAAGACAACCCTAGAGTTAGTACTCGATTTTTCTACAATACTGATTCTACGAACCCAAGGGGTTTAGTAAGCAACAGGTAGGTGAAGGATTGGGCAAAACAGAGAGTAGTAAAAGAATACTGTTGTTCTCTATCCATAGATCATTTTCCTTATTTTGCACCTTTCTCATGTGATACAGTTGCTATTTAATCTTTCCCTGTGACTCCCAATTCAGTCACTTAATGGATTCAAATCAATGGGCATCTGCCTTAGTGTATATCCCAGGTCCTTGTAATCAATGTTGCGCAATAAGGTTAGTTTACAGATACATAGAATACATATTTATATATTTATCAAAATGTTAAACTGTCCTTGCATTCCTGAATTTAATCTGGTGTGATCACTCGGAATCTCTTGTGCCGTGTAGAACTCAGTTTGTTGGCATTTGGATTTTTTTGCATCCAAGTTCATGAATAAATAAACTTCCCTATTTGTTTCTCTTCCACTCTTTACACATGGCTTTAGTACCAAAATTATACTGGTTTCAAAGAATGAGTTGGTACATAGGCCCTCCATTCCCTAGAAGATTTGAGTAAGCTTGGAATGATCTTGTACATAAAATTTTGGAAAAAACTCTTATAAAACCTTGCTGTATTTTCTTGTAATAGTATTTTTAAATATATGCATTTTTGAAAAGTATAATTATAGGGCTTTTAAGGATATTCTCTTTGAGTACAGAAATCTACAAAATTATCTGTTTTATCTAATTCTTAAATTGGTAAAAAGTATTCAATATGACTTTTCTTTTAAATATCTGTTGTATGTGTATTTCTGCACTATTTCCAGTCCTAATAATTTTTCATCTTGAGAGCAGTTTCTTTACTAGTCTTTCCAAAACAACAGTTTTGGGCTTTGTTGATTCTTTTATTGAATCTTTTTTATTATGCTAATTTATGCTGTTAACTTTACTATTCCCTTCCTCCTGTGTTTTGAAGATTACTATTCAATAATTATATTTCAAATTTCTATCGTTTCTTAGAACTGCATTTTTATTACCAAGTATATATAGATTTATTGTCTTTTTTGACTTATAATTGTGTTATTTTCTAAAAATATGTTCTACTACCTATTTTCTGAAATTTTTGAGCCTTGAATTATGACCTAGTAGTACATTCAACTTTCTTAAAGTTTCCATGTATGCTGAAGAAGTTGTATTCTCCAACTCTTAGATGCATGATTACATGTCTGGCCATCAAGTCAAGTTTCTTTGTTGTGTTGTTAAATATTCCATGTATTTGTTTGTTTGAAACATGTCATTGAGATAGGTGAACTCTCCCACTATATTATGAGTTTATTAACTTCTTACAGTTCTATCCATTATTTTATTTCTGTATTCTGTGTCTAAATTAGTAGGTGAATACAAGTTTAAATTTTTTATCTTTTGTTGAATTGAACAATTTATTTATTATATAGTAATTATTTCTGATAATGCTTTTGTCTAAATGTATCTTTATATTATATTAATGTTAAGATATCAATTTCCTTTCAATTAGTATACCCTGAGTATCTCTTTCTTGGCCCCTTTATTTAAAAAAAATCTGTGTCTGCATGCTATAGGCTGTGTCTTATAGGGAGCATGTAAGGATCAGGTTGGTATATTCTCAATACATACTTATAAACTGGGATTTTTAAAGTACAATTTGATAATCTCTGTCTTTCAAATGGCAAGTTTACTCCATTTACTGTATCAATATTATTGAACTCACGTATAGTGTCTAACGTTATTTCTATATATCCCTTTTCTTCTTTTAATCTTCTTTCCTATATTATTTAGGATTGGTTGTGCTTTTTTGAGTTGCTGTTGTTTATTTTTCTTTCTTTAATTTAAAAACAATTTTGCTGTGTTGCCAATTAATTTATTTCTACCCTTGTAGAGGTTATTCTGGAAATTACGTCATAAATATTTAATTAAGTCCAAAGTTTAACATGTTAAAAATATAAACTAGGTCAAGAATTAATAGTGATATTACTATTCTTTTAGTGATCACTCCTGAAATTTATCATGCATATTTGATTACTCAAGTACAAAGATTAACAATAGCTTAACCTCCATTTTCAAACCCTTATCTCCTCCTAAATACGTATGGACCTCATAAGGACCTGGTATCCTCCAATTTACATGCTATTAATTTCTTGTACTTTATTACTGTCTTTAAAAATCACTTATTATTTTAAGTAGTAGCATTGTTATTATTAAGGCAATATTGCTTTAAACCAGATAATGTTTGTCTAGATTGAATACATGCTCACCATTTCTTTCTATTTGTTTTTACATCTTGAATTTCCTCCTAGACATATTTTACTTCTCCTTTAAGTATATTTTTAAATTCAGACTATTAGTGGAAAATTTGTTTTTTTATCTGAAGATATTGTTATATTTATCCTTTTTTAAAAAAGATGGCTTAGCTTAGCACATTGTTCTAGTTTGATAGTTATTTTCCCAAGTACTCTACTCCGAAGGTTCCACTGATTCCTCATTTCTATTTTTTTTAATAACTGCTATTAGTCTATTTCTTATTCCTTTATCAGTGAGACATCTTTTCTCTCTTCCCATTGTGCTACAAATTTATACATTAACATTTAATTAATTTAGGGATCTTCACTATGATTAAGGATGTATTCTAGTTTTCTTCTCTGTTTAGTAATAAGAAATATGCCATTATAGGACACACACAAAAAAGCCCCAAAATTTAAACCATGTGAAAAAATAACTATTACATGCCTTATGTAATTTTATATAGCTAAATATTTATTATATATTCAGTATCATATATGTATTATATATATATACACATACATATATCTTAAATATTTTTAATATGTCATATTTATTTAAGCAAGTAAATAATGGAAATCATAAATAGCTCTTAAATATCAGGTGCTGTGTGGGCGTACTTATTTGAGGGTTTCTGTAGTTTAATATGATGCCCAGAAGAATTTTTAAAAAATCATCACCCTCATGTAATGCTGTATGAACAGGCCATTAAAACACTTTTGACTCATAGCCAAGTTTTGCACCGTGGGGTTGGGATATTCTGAATAAGTGTTTGTGAGTTGGATTCTTAACTAAATCAGACCTTACCATGTAGTAGGGTTGTCTGTAACATTCTCTGCTGCTTATGCAGCAAAGTACCCAGTTGTGGAATCGACAGTAAGGAAGGGCATCGAGTCTCTAGAGGGACTTCAGAGAAACAGAGCGATGATTCAAGACTCAGAAAATCGGACCTTTGAGGAAAGATAAAAGGAACTAGTTTCTGTGGCCTGAAGAATAAGTAACTGAGGAGTTATTTAATCATAATTTTCAATCTGATGAGGAATTCTTAATAGGTGATGGTGACTGAGGGTCCTCTGTCTCATGAAGCACAGATAATAGAGCTTTTGAGCCCAATACAGAGATATAAGCTAAACATAATTCACTGTCTATGGATGCAATTATTTAACGTTTTGAATAAATTCAGAGCTGGCTCAGAGACCATCTTTCTGTAGTTTTATTTGAGTTACCACCCCCAATTTCCAAGTAGAATGAACTAAGTTTCCAGAGTACTTCTCATATCACTATTATAACAACAACTCCAATTCTCCAAATACCCCTGTGAGTATCTTAGTACAGGGGATCACATAATTTACTTCCTGTCATTGGTGCCTGGAAACCAGAGGTGCTTAATAGACTTATGCTAACTGAGTTGACTGAACCTGGAATGTGACTGCCATAATTATACTGTCCCAGTATAATATCATGGAAGACCGATATGATATCTTTTAGAGCTGGAGAATTACAAAGTGTTCATTAAAGAGGTGGCATTGAATTGGATCTTGAAGGATTCAAACGAGTTTTTGAAAAACGAACCAGCCAAAGTTAATGGAGAAGGAATAAGTCTGATCAGAGAGCATAGGCTGAGAAGTGGGTAAGTCTTCCTGGTGGTTTGGGAATCGGTGCAGTCAGTGTGGGTAGACAGAATGGAGAATGATTATGAAATATGTCAAGCTAAGGAGTTTCAGTGTCATCATACTCATGTAGGTTTCCCAAAGCATGTTATTAAAATATTCAATCTGATACTTGTTAATAATTTTTATGTGAAAAAGATGTTTCTGTATATGACTAAATTTGAGAAATGGGATTGTTAAATAAAACAAGTTTTATTTTATTTAAAAAAAAGTTTTTTTCCAATTGAGAGATTTTGTCAACTTGATGAGAGGCCAAGGATATTGTGAGTTTCCTCCAAAACTTATCATAGGCTGTCTTTCCCAAATACATGCAATCATATGCCCCTTCTGCTGCTGAACAGTTCAGCAGCCTGTGCAACACAGATAAATACAAGGCAGATGAATAACACAATCAAAGTGATGTACAAAGAATATGAATCTAGTGGTAGCACACAAGGCCAGTTGGACAGAAAAGGGGTCCAATTAAAAAAGTACTGCAATTGAATAGGCATAAAATAATAAGAATTTGAATTAAGGTCTTGCAATAATGGGCTTGGATGGGAAACAGAAATAAAAGAATTGAATAAATTTGGTAAGTGACTGAGGTAAGGGATAGGAAGCCAAAAGAATGAAAACTAACTCCAAAATTTCAAGCCTGGGTGGCTGGAAGAATGGTGGCACCATTGACAGAAAGAGGGAAGCTAGCCAGCAAATACATTTAGTTCTGTGTGTGAGGTGACAGCAGGGAATTAACTACAACATTTCACAGACTCCCATAGCCATAAAAGGTCTCACAAGGCTTCAAGTTCATGTTCTTGTAGGCTTGTAAGCCTGCAGTTTACCTATCTCAAACCATCATGCATCTTTTCCCAATATTGTGTAAGGAAAGAAGTGACAAAACCTCGTTCTGGGTAATATTTTGCTACGTCTTCCAAACTAACATAATTTTCTCCAATTAGTGAAGGTCTTTTATTTGATCTTTTTCAGGGTGGAGAATCAGTTTTTGCTTTTCACATATAAAGTTTGATTGAAATTGAAGGTAGTTATAGAGCCTTCTCCCTGTTTCTGGAATGATGGAATTTCTCAAACCTTTTATAAGTTATACTTACAGTGATTTAAAACAGTCATTTATTGATCATATTTATTGGATAATATACTAAATAAATTAATAATATACATCTTCTGGAAAAGAATGATGTAAATGTTCTTGGTTTGGGAAATTCACACCATTTCTTTGTAATTTTACAAAAATACCATCCCACTTATTTGTCCATAATGGTTTATAGTGTAAAGGTTTCTGGACCTAGGATAGTAGCAGATGCATTCTTCATAATTTCATAATGTGATATTTTGGACTCCTGGGTATAACAATGCCTGCAGAAATGATCATATAGTCAATTCAGTTTTTGAAATTTGTTTTATGTGTTATTGAGTATTAGCTACATAAAATAATAATGAGGTTAAGAATAAATGAACTAGTTGACTACATGTTTTATATATACCTATAATATTTACTATTTTAATGGATGACCTTGAACAATATAAGCACCAGATTGGGAAGTTCATGAAACTAGTTGAGATCAATTACCTCTTCTGAATCACCAAAGAAACCACATTAAAGAAGCACAAAAGATGGGACATAATTTCCTATCTGACTATACAGTTAGTCATATTTAAGACTTTCAAATGAAGCGTCATTATAGAATGTACATATAATCGGGAGCAATTTGAAAAATTTACCATGATCTTTTTCTTGAAGGGGGGAGGCTGTCTAAGTTCCCGTGATTATAAGGATAACAAGTTTGTTTGCATATTGCCTTAAGGGAAAAAAAGACCCTAAAGACTGTTGTTCTTCCAGAATTCTTCCGTCTTGCCAACTCCACCCTTCCACCCACATACTCAGGTCTCCACACTTCATCACAGCCACATCAGACCTGCACTTTGGGACATATCTTACATTTTGAATCTTTGTTGACTCTCCTTTCTCTCCTCAATACTGCAGCAATGCTCACCAGTTAATGGACCTCACTTTTATCCAGAACCAGAACCAGCAAGAGAGAGCCTGGTTGGATGCAGTTGACATCTGTCTAATATGTCTGAGCCTTAGGAACCCAAGTAGCTCTTCAGCAACGCTTCAACTCTCTACCTTTCCTCCATGTTTTTGCAAAGTGGTCCACCTGTTTAGCTAGACTTTTAGCCTGGTGCCTGGCGTTTCCTGCATTCAACCTTTGGCCTGAGGCCCAGGTCTGAAACCCACTTAGTCGTCTGAGGTTCTGCTCTTGCCTGATGCCCACCAACCTCTTCTTCCTCAAGGTTAAATCTGTGACCTCTGTCTCTTTTATAAATTCATATGGATTGTCTTGGTTTAAAATTGTTGTATACCTGACTCAAAAAAAAATTGGTCCTTTCTAGAAGTTGCTATGGTGAAGTTGACCATACCTATTCAGATGGACCATGCTCCTTAATCCAGCTAACCTATGTTATTGAGACCCCACCGTGAGTCCACTATGAAAGTCAGCCAAGTTCGGAGTCAAGGTAATTGGGTCTGGTTGTGTATTTCTTAGCTCTTTCCTCATTCAAAGGAAAGGGAATACTTGAAGGCCGAATTACATTGTAATCCTCAATAATTGCAGTTCTGTTTTAAGAATGATGTATATTGGTGGCAAAGAAGATACCAGGGGAAAAAAAATCCCCAAACTCTGGCTCTCCTCAGTGTTCAGATTTAAGACATTAGTCCAAAGATTTTGATTTTTCAATCTGACCTTCCTTCATCGTCTGAGTGTCATGCAAAGGCATGCTGAAGAATAGCAGGTGAGGGAGCCAAACCAGAATAAGTACACTTCAAAAGGTCTGTGTGGAGGTCAACGATAGAGAAAACCGAAAGCTGCAGAGTGCATGCGATTACCAAGAGAGTGTTTGGCATTTTGCCATTCAGGATGCAGAGTGAGAAATGGATGCAGGCAGATCTACTCTGCAAAGTCTAGGTGGGCCACCTCAGCTCTGGGTCCAGATGACAGAGCAGCTCCTTTGAAAACTGGCTGGAAGAAAACCATGCCCTCTTTTCATTATGGAAAGATTTTTAACTCAGCAATTCCCTACAGTAAAAAAGCCACCATGCTCATGGACACACACACACACACACACACACACACACACACACACACACACACAGCATGATGTTGCACCTAAACCCTTACCAGTCAAGCCAATCCAGTGACATTTTCTGTGTCTGGACAAATTCTACTGAAGAGCAAAACCCATTAAGAACTCCAGTGCATTTTTTTCATCAGTTTGCTCTTTATCCCCACCCTCTTTATTCCTCCCTATGCCTGTAACTTACGTGAGAGTTTTTCTTTCTTTATATAAAAAGGGGGGAAAGTGTTTAGACTAAAGTCAGTGTGTTGGCAGGAACCAACAGCAGAGTCCTGCAATCTCTATGCCAGTCTTTACATAATCTTATTCCTGTGCCCAGAAACATGTAAAAAGACAGAGATGTCTGATAGAGTCCAGTCCAGAGTGAATAAGTGAAGCCCCACTCCTGATGGAGTAGCATTCAGGGTGGGAAAAAGGGAAGAGGAAAGATTTACTATGGAGAGAATCAGGAGAGGATGGGGTGATGTTTTAAGATTTGGAAAAGCATGAAAAAAGACTTGTTTCTGCTATATCTTCTCCCTCTTTTATTTCTCCTTTCCGTTGTTTTGCATTTGAGAAAGCGAGCTAACAAATTAATGATACAGACGTAGTCTTGAAAGTTAATACGATCTTTTTACCAAATTTATCCAGGACGAAAAAAGAAAGATCACTTCACAGACAAAGTTGAGCCTGAAGTTGTTGGGTAACTTTTTAACTGGAGATTCAGATTAATTCATCTTGTAAAAGCATGTTTGTATTTTCAAGCATCAAGAATGGTCTTCAGATTTAACTTTGACTGATGGGTAGAGATGGTAATGTGCTCCTGGAAAATACTGTAGAAAACTAATATTTTTTTCCAATTAAATTTTGTTTCCCTATTAGCTCACGTTATTATTTATGAGATGACTTATCTTTAATGTATTTTATCATCATTCAGCATTGGCCACTAACAACCTCACCCTGAATTGTTCTTCCCCTTTCAACTCACTCTATCCCAAGTGAATCTGTAAGCCAATGCTTACATACACTAAACAAAACAAGACAAAACAAAGCACTAGAAATTCAGCAACATTTTTTGGCAAAGAAACCATTTTGGGGTGAAAAAAGTTCTGAGTTCTGATGGCTAAAACATACTTACAGTTTAGATTTTAACATACTCGACTAAATATTTAAGTGTTTCCTCTAAAATGCCTTTCTAAAGATTTTACAATGAAACCTGATGAGCATATCTTTGCTTTTCTCAAATTCTTTTAATTGAAGTATATTTTATATACAGTATTATATTGGTTTCAAGTGTACAACATAGTGATTTGATAATTATACACATTATGGAATGCTCTGATGAGCATGTCTTTGAATCTTGTTCTATAGTCTTCTTACCCCATGATTGAAGTAATAGGAAGGAAAGAGCTTCTAAATCACATAAAGGAATTTTATTATAATATTTACAAATTTTTATTCTCTTTGTGTTTCATCTGTTCTTCCGATTGAACCTCTCTGTTAATAGTTTGTTTTACATTATGATTTTTAAGTCACCATTATTATTACTATTCATGTCTGAGGAACTGCTTGGTAGATCTGTAAGTGAGACTTGCTTTTAGCAGATACGTGCCCTGGTGGTCTTGTTTTCGTATCCATAAATATTACAGCCAGACTTTTAATGCACATTCTAAACGAAAATAGAACTCCACTGCTAAAATTTAATTTTCTGTGTAAAATAAAAGAAATAGCAAGAGACTAAAACACTGGCTGAGGCTTGGGGTTCGTTTGGGGAACTCCCATAGGCTATACATCACCATGTGTGGCTTTCATTTGCTTGGTGCAAATTGGTTTAATGGGCAACATTATTAGATTAATGATGTACCTTTGGAAGAAATGATCTTGCCAAAGAGATTTTGTATAGCTCTGCTTTTCTGCCCATTCTGACCTTTGTCAGCTGTTCTTTGATCCTTCAGAGGAAAAACGGGAAAGAGCTAGGGCTGTCTCCAGAAACAGCCCCTGTGTCGAGTGAGGAAACATCTTTATCCACCTTTACCCACAAAAAAATGAAAACTTTGAAAAGCCAGGCCTTATAAGCTCAAGTAAGAATTCACTGCTTCCTTTAGTTTTCAAGGTGGGACTTTATTTCTGTATATTCTATACAAATGCAGTTGGAAATCTTGTCCACTTGTGCACTCAATAACTTGAACAATCCATTCCTCTTAAAATTTAGGCCTAAGAAAACGTTTATAGATCCAGATAAATGTTTGTTATCTGTGTTTTTAATAATAAAAAGGAAAATCTATATTATCTATTATTCCATGTTTACCTTGAGAGAGAGTAACCCAAAGGCATATTCCATTTTTGTTCCTCACAACCATCCTAAAACTTGATACCTCAAAGTGTAGTCACTGGAGCTAAATTGCAGGGTTCAGATCCCAACTCCTCCACAAATGAGCTGAATGAACTTCAGCAAGTTACCCAACCTCTCTGAGCTTTAGTTTTCTTATTTATAAAAAGTAATATGATTACCTCCTTTGTTAAATGTAATTAAATAAGTTAACATTAAACAATACTTAGAAGAATACCCAATACATTGCAAAATTATTTGAGAATTTTATTTCATGACCTCTCCTTTTTTTTGAATGCAGTTTAAATACACATCTAACACTGTAGTCTGCCCCAAACTTATTTTGTATGCAGAGTATCTGAATTATTCTAACAAATAACAGATATTAACCTATTCTAAAAATGGCAATGTATATTCAGTAGATAGGATTTGGAATCATATAAAATCATAAAGAAGAAATTAAATGAAAATCATCTGTAATTCTACTAGAAAAAAATAGCTTCTTAATTTTTGGCATATGTATTTCACCTTCTTTCTCAAATTATTTTATTATAGGATTTAAATAATATGTCCCTTGAGTCTTTTCACTTACAATATTTCAAAGCTCTATGAAGTCAGTAAATATTTCTAGAAACATGATTTTTAAGATCTGTATGAAATTCCATTGTAGGATTACACCATGAATATATCCAACAAGTGGTATTCAATATAAGTGATTTTTGAAAAAAATTAGAATTGCAACTTCCAGTGAGAAAATGAGGTGTGATTATCTCCTCATGCACTGAGTCAAATGAACACTTTTTAATATTGGGCTCTTTCACTTGCAATGCTTTAAAGTGGTTGTGAAAACAGTGCTTAGCTTCCTCTGATGATCCACGTCATTAGGATCTCAGGCTACTGGTCACATACAGTTTTCTCCACTCCTGATAGAATTTTATATGGGGTAAATCTTGGGCATTTAATAGCAGATACTTAAATGTCAAAATGCAGCCGCACAGTGCTGAGTAGCTTAAGGCTCTGGGCTTTCCCTGTGCCACTGATGGCTTCCAGAAAGAAGGTATTTCTCATCACTGTGGCTGACCATTCCTTTCTATTTCAAGACATAGGCTAAGGATTTTGAGTCTTCCCTCAGTTATCCAGATTGCTCATTGTTCTTTTTGAAGAGCTTTTGGCAGGAGGGACAAGAAAATACCTTTTCTGACATTTATGGCTTGTGTATCCTCACCCTTACTAGGTCCTTACAGATCGATGAATACATTCTGTAGGCTCCACACGTCAACATGTGTTTTCTTAGAATTTGTTATAACTGGGAAATATTGATAAAAAAGCATAGTCCTGGCTTGGTTTATAAACTAACCACATGTGATTTGGGCTAGGATAACACTGGATGCTGCAGGTAAAGGTGTACATAGAAGCTGCCTTACCTTTCCTAGAGATGTCACAGCCAGCGGCACAGATGTTAGCAGTGCTTAGGTTATTTGAGGGGCATTGCATTAGGAAGGGCATGTAACATGGTGTCCATTGCTGGAAATCGCAGTGGCCCAACATATTAAAAGTTTGTTTGTCTCCTGCTGAGTTTAGCGTGGCTGTTCATCAGATGGCCCTCCTGGACAGCTCTTCTCCAGGTGATAAACCAGGTGGCCAGAGTACCTCTGTTTCGAGATATGCTGTCTCCTAGGATTGTGGGGCTTCCGCTGGATCTTCTTTATCTATCTAACTGCCAAATGGGCAACTAGAGAGGCTATGGAAGGTCACATGGGAGGCTTAACAGGGTGTCTTGAGAGCGGTGTTCATCAGTTCTGCCTATATTGTGTGGATCAGATCTTAGTCCCAGAGAGATGGCTTATCTGTGGGTCCAGGCTATGGAGAAAGTGATGTGATATACACTTACCAGGATCTCTGCCACAGAGGTGGGGTGAAATGTCAAATGTCACGAACAATAAATGATGTGGGTTGTTGTAAATGGAATTATACAATTTAGAGTCCACTCTGAATTTGAGGAGCAGAAGTTTAGGGTTGAGAGAAATAAAAAAAGGGATAGGGTGTTTCTATAGTGGATTGATAGGTATTTGACATTTATGTGTGTTGGGTTGGTTTCTTTCTTTACATGTTTATCTGTCTGGAATTCAAATACTTTGTTAAAACTTTTCTTTCTTGGAAAAGAATTTTAGGTCATTTTCTCAGAACCAAATACATTAGTGCATTTTCGGTATGATCTCAAGCCTGTTGAATCTCTGAAGCTGATATTGAAAGTCCTCAATAGAACGCAAAGCTGGTTATACCTAAGCAAAAATTGAATCAACCTATGGAAGTGAGTCTGGGAGAATACAGTCCCTAAAGGACATAAAGGAAACGTACAAAGATAATGTTGCACATGTAAATAATTTCTGGGAGTATAAGCATGAATTAAAAGCTGTGCAGCCATCAAAAATCTTTTGTTTTAGGTGATACTTTATTCCAAACTTAAGTAAATTAAATAAAGAATTCAGAATACATTAAATTTTGAAAATATTAGGAGGTCCCATGTGAAGCCTGCTTCTTACATTAGAATATACTTGTTCCTTGAGGATATTGCAGAAGGAATAAAGAAGTCTGTATATATAATCTCTTTTTCTTCCTTTTTTTTTTTCCTGGGTGATACAGCATGTCATTCATGATCTAAGGAGCAATTGAAAAGTCTAGGTGTCTGTTTTCTGGCCTCCTGGGTTAAAATCAAGGTCTCTCACATCGCTTTCATGAAGGGTGGTGTTGTGTGTTTTGAGGTAAGGCACGGAAAGAGGTGGTGAACATTTAGTATTTCAGAAAGGTAGCAATTACCTGATAACAGAACGCAACCTGGGCTGTGTCCTGTTCCCGCTCATGTTGGAGGTGTCAGATCTGCATGGTCCTCATCGTCATTACGGCTGTCGCTGGCTGAGGTCACCTTGGTTCATGTGTTTTATACATTGGTAGCCTTCTCCTTATTACTTGCCAAACAAACCTTTTTATTTTTGCACACGTTTATGTTGATTTTGTGGTTTCTGAAATTGGATTCTGGCTCCGGGAGGCCAGAGTTTCCACAGCGACAGGAGGCCTTATCTGCTACTGGTTCTTGGCACGCAGACAGCCAGTTCTTTCAGTTTACTTTGTGGCTTTTCTTTTTTTTTTCTTCTTCTTCTTCTTCTCCTTTAACTTTTTCTTCTTCTCCCCTATTTTTCCTACACCCTGTCATTAAAGCATCACATAATTAATTGCGTACATCCTGTGCCACATGCAATCGCCACAGCTTTGAAGTCCCAGTAGATCATTTTATAGAGCAGGCAGTGCCATTTTAAAAGAGAAAAAAGTACGGAAGCCCTGGCGCCAGGGCACGGCTGTGCAGATGGTAGCATGTCCTTCTCCAGGTCTGATAAAGAAACCTGGGCAGTTCTGTTGGCATTCCCCGCATTTCCTTTCCAAACTGGCCTTTTCAATATATGGGAAAGACCTCAGGACTGGGTTTGTTAGTTTTTCTCTCCAGAGCTAATTCCTTTTCCAAAACCAGCACGAACTGCCTCATTTGGTGCTGAGGTGAGGTTTGCTTTTTTTTCTTGCAAACTGGAAAGAGAAAAAAAAAAAAAGGTCTGATTTAGCATCACGTCGTTTGGAGGCTACTGGTCCAACAGGAACGGAAAAAACAACCAACAGGGGAAAAAAAAATACTGACCTCCTTATTTAGATGCCATTAAAGTTAAGCAACAATAAATGATCTCATCACCTTCTTAATGTTTAAAAAAAATAATAAATGTGATCATTTGCTGCAGTGAAAGGAACAAATTTATTGGGATAGGCTCTCAGAATCTTTATGAAACGAATAATGCCCCCTTTGGGAAGCAGAGGTGGGTAGGTTTTGCGAGAAAAAAGACAAGTTTTTTCATAGTTTAATTAGCATTCATTTTTGTTTATAGAGGGAAAATGTGTGAATATATATGGATTGAATATATATATTCAAACATGTATTTTTTTTTTCTTGGCACTTTGGGGCTCTTTTTAGGGGGACCACACCCAAACAAAATCTCTCTAGAAAAGAAATGAGTCCCATTTACTTTGCAGAGTAAATGTTACTTGATTCTATTTTGGTATAGTCAAAGTTCAATATAGCTACAGTTTAATCTTCAGTACCACTGTGTATGTTTTCATCTTTTTTCTAATTAGCATCTTTTCCCTTTTTCACTCTTTTTGTTTCGTGGTATGTCCCCCTATGCCAACAGTCTCCTACTAGGGTAATCCCATAGGTAGAATCTCTCCATTTCCTGAAATTTTCCAAACATTTTCCTTTTCCAGACTGACTTGCCCTGTGTCCCATTGCATCAGGGAATTTATTCTTCCTGCCAGAGCACATATGAGGAACAAATTCTTACTTATGAGGGTTTGACCTTGGATTTGACAATTTAGACTTCAGCTAATCCTTTTCAGAAAATACCTTTATCACCAGTTTATTAAAGAATCGCACCCTCAACCCCCAATCCAGCCCCCATCTATTCTTGTAATCTTTATGTTTCTACCATTTTATCTATTTATTTATGTACTTATGTTTTAATTGGGTAGCTAATTTATTCTCCATTATCTATCTACAAAATGGAGAGTAATTCATTGATGTACTTATTCAAAAAATGTTCACTGAGCCTTGACTCGGGCAATGCAAAAGGTCCTTGGGAATAATGGTGAATAAAATGACTGTAACCTCTTGCCATCAATTGGCTACTTTCTAGAGACAGAAAAGTATGGAAGGGTGAAAGTGAGTCGGAGCGTTGGAGAGAGAATGGTAACATGGTTTAATTAATGCTAGGGTGCAATATCTGCAAAGCATTGTAGGCAGCTGGAGTCTCTGAGGATCAGGAGAAGTTTGAAGAAGAAAATGCTGTCTAAGCAGAAGCAGGAAATGAAAGTAGTCACCCAGGTAGGCTTTGGGGAGGAATTTCAGGACAAGGGAATAGCCTTTCTAAAGCCCCCAAACCTAAATGTAAGGGAGAAGGGGATATTCTGGGAGCACAGCAATTAGTTCTGAATGACTAGGCCAGCATGGCAGGAGAGAGTGGCGGTAATGAATGAGCTAAGTGATGAAGGTCCTTTTATGCTCTGCTATGGGGACCCACTGATTCGGTTAAACAAGAGAAAAGCATAGTCAGGTTTTTCCTTTGGAAATTAATCGACAAAGGATGGCTTCAAAGAACATACCAGCAGCATGCAAAGCAGTGAAGGGTATAGGAAAATAATTCAGGAGAGCCAAGAAGAAGGTAAGAATTCGCTAGCAAAGTGGCTGTGGGGAGGGAAAGAAGCGTATAAATTAAGAAGGATTTAAGGGGCATAATGGCCCTCATTAGAGATGAGAGAACAGGGAGTCTTCTGGCTGAGAGGTCTGGTGGTTGGTGTCTGCTGAGTTTACATGGAAGGATTCTTTCAGGCATCATACTAAGCAGTGCACACTAAAATTGTTTTTTTTTTTAAATCAAATGCAACATTAAAACATAAGGAAAAAAGTTATAGGACTGTTCATACAGTAAGACTGCCACTTTGTTAATGAGGGTTATCCTGATGGGTAAGCGAGCTGGGAAGCAAATGAGACATTTGAAAAGGCCATTATGATATGAAGACATGCACACATGACCTTTTCAATCAAATATACATATTTGATTCTAGAGTAATGTGCAAAACAGTTAACTGCATTTTAACCTTCAGCTTTATTCTATCACTTGGCAGAGGAAGGAAAAAGGGATAGTGTAAAGGTTCAGCACCTGATTATATCATCGCTGATAACAGCTTTATAGGAAGGATGGCATGGATTTGAATTTGGGTGACCAAACAGTTTACTTTTCAAACTGGACTCTCTGAAACTGAGAAGGCACACTATTAATAGTAATACCAGGGCAATAGATACAGACACATTGGCATATATGATACCCCTAGTGGAAGTTCTTCACAGTATATAAAATGAGATGACTTTAAGTTGCTTGACATGTGCATTGGTTAATTTCATAGGCCCAGGTATTTGGTTAAACATTATTTATGGGTGTGTCTATAAGGGTGTTTGTGGATGACACTAACATTTGAATCAGTAAATTGAGTAGAGCAGATTTCTCTCCAGTGTAGGTGGACCTTATCCAATCCATTAAAGCCTGAATAGAATAAACGGCTGTTTAAGAAAGAATTCTTTCTCTGCCTGAATGACTTTAAGCTGGGACATTAACCTTCATCTGCCTTTGGACATGGACTGAAACTTACACCACAAACTCACCTACTTCTCGGTCCTTCAGACTCAAACAGGAACCACTGGCTCTAGTGGGTCTGAATTTCTCAGCCTTCACAATCATGTGAGTTAAGTCCCTATAATAAACTGCTTTCTATCTGTCTTATTTTTTCTGTTTCTGTGAAAAACCCTGGCTAATACAACATCCTACCAGGTACCTAGAAAGTACTCAATAAATGTTAGGTGAATCAAAATACGTGCCACAAAACATCTTTCAAATCCCAAGAGTGGATTTACTTGGTCCCAGAGTAGGTGGATATTTGACTTTTTTAAAAAAAAATTGTTAGGTTTTTAAATAGCTGACCCATTTTAAATCTCCAGCAGTTCTGCATGAGTGTTTCTGTTTCTACATTTCTTGGTCACACTTGGTTTTGCCAATCTTTTAAGTTTAGGTCTTGGTGATGGATGTGTACTCATACGTTAATGTTGCTTTATTTTGCATTTCTCTGATGTTGATGACTTTTATATGCACCTTGGTTACTCCAGTAACTTCTGTGTTAGAAGGACTGGCTTTACAATGACATAGATTGGGATAAGCTCTCTGCCTTTACTTTTCTCGTCTGTAAAACAGGAATCGTACTAGTATCTGTCTCACAATTTACTGTGAGAATTACATCTAGTAAGTATAAAATGTCCAGCAGAGTACTTGACACATGAGAATGACTCAACAAATACTAGCTCTTATTACTAGTAAACCCGGAACCAAGGGTAAAACACATTTAAGCAGTAGGAATACCACGAAACAGGAACCCTATGTCGATCATTTCTAGGCAAGATGTTGAAGACTTGCATTTATTCTGTATTTCCAGAAATAGCAAATAGGAGCATGAGCTCTGAAGAAGTCAGACAAACGTGCTCAGGTGTGCTTCCCAGGACCCCTGCTTCCTGGTTGTTTAATCTGGAGGAAATTACTTAACCAAACTACTTAGTTTTAGTTTTTTTTCTATATAAAATATGAACGATGAGAGAATCTAGCCCACACTGTGAGAATTAAATGAAGTAATCCTTATAAAGCACTTAGAAAGAGCTTATATTTGAGTAATTATAATAAACATTCATTTCATACTGATTAATATGTGCAGAGGACTGCGCTAAGAGTCAGGGATGCACCATTGAGCAAGTTGCTATAGTTGCTTGAGATACTTGACATAGTTGATCAACTCAGCCTAGCTGAGGAATTCCCGATGCTTCTCTGCTTCTTGTTCTGCACATGCAAATCCGGGACCTTGGCCTCTGTCTACTGCTCCCTCCTTGATGCCAACCCACCACGTTCTCTCACTGAATGACGAGTCAGCAAGAAAATTTGTCTGGCTTCTTCCAGTCTTGGACCGCAACAGTCCACACCCCTACTTCCATCTCTCCAGTGACTTTCTGTGGCACTTGGCCTGAACCCCAAATCACTTACCGAGGCCCAAGAGGACGTCCAGGGTCTGGACCTTGATTCCCTGTTCAGTTCTGTATTATTTTGCCCTCCTTTTTAAACTGTGGTCTAATCACGCTGGCCTTCTCTTTGTTTCTTAAGCACACTAAGCTTCCTCCGGACTCAGGAACCACGCTCTTTCTGTCCCCTTTGACTGGAATTCCCTTTCCCAAAATTCTCCCTTGGCTGACCTATCAGCATTAATCATACCTCACAAGAAATGTCACCCCTCAGGGGGACCTTTCCCGAAGACCTGATATGAAGTGCTTTTTCTCAACTCTTTGGCTTCTCCCTCACATGTCATCCTCAATCGCTTTAAATCCTATTACCATATTTTATTATGCTCAACACTTGTCATTATCTGGAATGATTGTGCTTATTTATTTGTTTACTCATTTATTGCCTCTTTCACTTTATTGAAATGTAAGCCCCTTAGGAAATGAACTTTTCTCATATATTCACTGCTATAACTTCAGCAGTTAACATAGTATCTGACCTAGAAAGACACTAAATAAATAAAAATACTCATTTATTATACATTTATATATAAATCACACATATATAAATAATAAAAGATGTATATGCATCTGATGTAGAACTATTTAAAAGCCTTATATGTATATACTTAACAGTACAAAATAAATATTTTTAACTGAATTAACCAGCTAATGGAAATTAATAGCTGGAAAATTATAGTCCCTATTTTGAAGGATTTGGTATGTAGATTCCCTCCTAATTAGGACAATGGGTTGATCTTGTACTCATGACCAGAGAGTAGTAACCCAAGGTGTGGTGCATGGATGTGGGCACAGAACCATGGATAGCTTCTCTGTATTGGGATCACATTTGTTTGCTCGGTTCAGTGGCAGCCAATGCATATCGAGGGAAAGAAAATCCTGTCCTATTTATTAAGTGTTTACTATATACCTAAAACCACGCTAGGTTTTTAATATAAATTTTTCTTATCTTCCTAACAATCCTAAGAGATAGATTATATTATCCTCTTTGCACTGATGCTCAGACAGATTAAATTATTTACCCACGATGACAATGCTAAATGGTGGCAGAAGAGCTGACACCGAAGCTAGTGTCCGTATGGTGTCACATCCTCTGTTCTTGTCACTACGCCGACTGTTTTCCTTCATCTAAAGTCTGGATGACACAGAAGCAAGAGTGGAGATCATGTCCCAAGATAGGTGAGCTATGCTTTTGCCATAACTTGGGTAAAAGCCAGCAACATAGAGGACTAAGTACATGTGAATTACGTGCATCTACCAGATGCATCAGCATGCATGTATGTGTGTGTGTGTGTGTGTGCGCGTGTGTGTGTGTGTGT
This sequence comes from Manis javanica, assembly GCF_040802235.1. Lineage (NCBI taxonomy): Eukaryota > Metazoa > Chordata > Mammalia > Pholidota > Manidae > Manis > Manis javanica. Next base: position 174,573,357 of record NC_133159.1, on the reverse strand, counting down.
GTATATATATATATATGCATTTGTGGACTTTCCAACCACTAAGTAAGATCAGTAGTACAAGCTGTATCAGTGGAATTCAGTTTTATTAACTATGGCATATGGATGTTTAGCACGTGGCCATGTGTTTCTCACAAAATGTAACTTATAATCTGAGCATTATAACTAAACAACACACATCATTGCAATAATTTCTTCCCAGCAACAGTCCAATATCCCATTTCTTTCTCAGAGGGTCTGCTTTTATTTCTATTTCCACCCCAGGTACACTTGTCTCTAGCAACACCTCTTTTTTTTTTTAACAAAACTTGGAAATATGGGGTGTTATCCTGAGGCTGAAATATTCCATATTTTTCTTCCATGAAACCCTGATTGGCAACAGTCAGTGACTGTCTCTCTTTTCCAATTCTAGCCTTGAGCCAGGATCACAATATTCATGAATAATTCTCAAATAATTAAATTCTTTAGGTTTTGTTCTTATTCACAGGAGCAAAGTAATTTTGGTCTCCTTATGGCTTAGATTATCTGTAAAGGTTATGATTTAAGCAGTCTCTCTTTCACATGTGATTCCTTTGAATGTGTGGGCTGATAGGACTCTGAGCAGCACAGGGTCTGTGTTTTCTCTGTAAATAAAAGCCTACAAAATTTCAACAAGTCAGCCCTTGTATGCCACATGGAGAGATTGATGACAAACCACATTATTTTTTCCCCTTAATATAACAGTTCACAATCACAAACACGCTTTCTCAAAGCATTGATTTACTTTGCATCCAGAGCTTGTGAGATGTAGATAAGTCAGTTATCTCTTTAAAGAGTGCCACCTTCACATAGGAAAACAATCCATGTAAGTTATTATTATTTTTGAAATCTTCCAATAGGGGGACATTTTTCAAAATAAAAATTCACTGTTTTACTGTGTTGTTTTAGTAAAGGCAAAAATAACACAATCAACTATCTCCCTGAATATATACCATTACACACACAAATATTTGTATTGTGCCTCTGCAAAATCACACAGAGAAAAATAAAAGCAAAGACAGTTTAAAAGGCACGTGTAAATGTGTAGGTAATTATTTTCAAAAGAATACATAATTATAAAATTCAGAATATCAAGAGTGAAAGGAATCTGTGCCTCTGCTTATCTAACAGGGTTTTAATTCATATTATCAGATGTAAACAACTGCCAATAATGTGCTCTGTCTTGATAACCACTCCATAAAAATGACATATTCTTATCAGGTCATTAGACCTTTAACAGCCTGCATACTTAGACTCAATCAGTATTTTTACTGATTGACAAACTATGAACAAACTAAAAATTTTAAACTTCTGCTAGAGTGCCTTTATCTTTTATTTTCTATGTTTCTAAAATTAAGCCAATTATTAGTCTTAAAAGGCTAGTGGGTCAGCGTTCTGGTAACATAATTCTGTTAAGTTACCTTTGGATGAATGTAAGCTAAGGACACATCGTCTCCAAAGTACATCCCCCACTGTCCTGCCGAGGTTCCCAGATTTCCTCTGTTACACTATCCACTTGAGTTAAAGCATTGTCACCAAAAGCTGATGAAGTACCAGTAGTTCTAATGTCTTAGCTTGTAATCCTTTATTTGATTAGTTAAATCCGAGGAAAGAACGCTTCTTTAATATAAAATCTTAAAATAGGAGAAAGATACTCTGATTAGGGAAAAGATGATTCTGCAATTGAGAAAATGCCTTAAAAAATCCAGCAGTTCATGGGGTCAGGATATGGATATAAATGTAAATGATATAGATGTGGATGTAGACATAGAAGATGGAGATGGAGATGTGGTATACGTAGCTATAGATGATGTAGTGGTAGATGGAGATGGAGATAGACGAGACTGAGATGTATGCACAACTGCAGATATATAGATGAGGATGCAGGGTGGTGGGTGGGTGGTGATAAGTTGCAGATATTAAAAACTGTAGCATTTTCTACTCAGTAGGAACTCTGAAAGAGATACAGAAAAATTCTAAATACATTGATACACTTTGCTTGACTGCCCTGTTAGGTAGAGTTAGGCCTCTATTATAAACAAATAGATCACAAAATTATTATTGTTATTCTGGATTGTAACTATAATGATAGGTTAAAAATATTCCCCTGTGGTCTATTTCATTTTGAAAAGTTTAAATCTAAATGAGTATTGCACAGAATTCCTTTTCCTGAAATGTTTTAAAAAAGTTAATTCCTAGTTTTCTGTAACCACTTGTTTTATATTGTCTTAAAATGTACCAACATTTTGAATGTGATGAGGAAAATGTTAGATGTTCCACAGAAAATTAGAAATGAGATTTAATGTCCAAGAAAACATATTTTCCACAAAGCTTCTCTTTTCCTCTATACCCATGGGCTATTAGTGGTAAGGTCATACATTTTGGGGCCTCACTGCCTGGATTTGAATCCAAATTCACTATTTACTTGAAGGGTCATACTGTGCAAGTGATATCATCTCCATTTACCTTAGTTTTCTTATGTGTAAAGGGGGGACAATAATTCCTATTTCGTAAGTACCACTATTATGATTAACAGAGTTAATGTTTATAAATTGTTTGCTGTAGTTTCCTGCCACACAGCAAGGACTATGTAAATAGTTAAGTAAATCACATCATCACCTGGGTCTCCAGAACTAGAAACTAAAAACCTGACAATTCTTTCTCAATCATCTTCCGTATCTCATCACCCTCAGTCACCTTCTCTTCTCCATTTCACTTCTATTGACTTAGTTGAGACTCCATCATTTCTCACCAATAGCATTAAAATCATCTTCTAGTAGATCTGTCTCCAACGTCACCCCCTCCAGTCATTAGTAATCCTGCCTCTAGTGTCATCTTGCCACAAGAACTACCTAATTATGTCCCAATCATGAATAATTTTGCATTGATTGACTTCCCCTTACCTTCCCCATTTGTCATCGTCAGCTCCCCTGTTCTCTCAAATAAGACTTTGAGGCTGAAGGAGAGCCTCTCTCCAGGTGCTCATGACCCTTACCACAAAATACGTCCACCCTCTCATATGTGCTGGGCTTTTATACCCCTTTTCTCACCCTTGGGATGTGTGGGGACTGCATTGATCGGTGAGCTGGTGAGAAGGATCGCTGCATGTACAGATTATTTCCCTCTCAGACTGCAGGCTATATTCATTCTCCTTTGCTGCGTGTGTTAAACACCCTAGAGTCCCCTTATTAGTCGGAATTTTCCAGAGAAACAGAACCAATAGATGTATGAAGAGACTTTGTATGGGTAGTTGGCTGGCTTGATTATGGAGGCTGAGAAATCCCATGGTCTGCTGACTGCAAGCTGGAGACTCAGAAAAACTGATGGTGTCATTCCAATCCAAGACGGAAGACAAGGGGATGGATGGTATAAGTCCCCATCACAAAAGGACCGATGTCCCAGCTCAAGCAGCAGGCAGAAGGAATCCTCCCCTTTGCTTTTTGTTCTTTTTAGGCCCTCATTGGGTTAGATGATGGCCACCCACATTGAGAAGGGCCATCTACTCTACTGGATCCACCAATTCAAATGCTAATCTACTGAAGAAATACCCTTACACACACACCAGATATAATGTTTGATTTGAGCACTCCATGGGGCAGTCTAGAGGACACATAAAATTAACCACCTCAGGTCTCTCTGGAGAGAGTTTTACTTCTTATCTAATTGCTGCACCTGTGCATAGGTGCATCTATTTCATGGGGAAAGATGCAGAAAACTTATGTTGGCTTTCAGCATGGGCTGATTTCTACAGTCCACCTTAACGGCAATAAAACTGGTACTTGGAGTTCTATTCAATCTGTTTGGAATTCAAGAGGAAGTGGTGGTGGTGTGGTTATTGACCATCCCCAGAAAGCCAATATTAATGACATTTCCTGACTAATTTATGAGAACTTTCATTTCCTAAAGAACTTATAGCAGAGAATCTTGCTTGCTTTTTAACGCTGAATGCTTTCTTTAGTCCAAGATTTCTCACCCAACATTCGCACTATCGGTATTTGCGGCGGATAGCATTTCGCTGTGTAAGGCTACCCTGTGTATTGTGAGGTGTTCAGAAGCACCCTTGGCCTCTACCCACTCGATGCCAGTAGCACTCCCCTAGGTACGACAGTAAAAAATGTCTCTAAATTGTCAAATGTCCCCTTTTGGGGGGCAAAATTTCCCTGGTAAAACACCTCTGCTTTACTGTAAGTACCTAAGAGCTACAAGAGAAAGAGAAAATAAGCAGAGAAGATATGGCAGTGGCAGAAATGTGGATCCAGAGGGGACAGAGTCATTCTGATGTCCGCAGGCTTAAGCAACACCAGAGTCGCTGGAATTTTCCCTGAAATCGCTGGGAGCACATTTCCTTTTCAGGTTAGGAAGAAAAACAACAGGTAGCCCATCATTCCTAGAGGTTGCCTATCACTTAAAAGGACCCCACGGAAATATGATTCCATGTCCTTAATGTCAGCTTTCTGAATAATGCCTTCTTAAACTGGTGATCCTAGATTCATCCACCACTGAATGGCCCGGGCAAGTTTATTCAAGCCTTACCCATCAAATGAGTATTGAAATAGTTGTCAACATCAGATGACTTTCCTGAGATCAGAAAACAAAATATAGGTAGAGCCCTCAGCTAAGAAGTCGGCACATACGAAGCATTCAATTATCTGTTATTGTTCTTACTATTGTGTGAGCAACTACCCCATACATGTGGGTCCAGAAGAGCTAGCAATGATGAATGGATGCCAGGCTCTTAGATGTATAATTGTAGCACCTAACACCTAGTAGCTACATGAATTTTGTCTCCCAAAAAAATAGGCTTGACTTCTAAACCAAAAATATCCACAGAAAAATATGACATATGTGGCCAGTATCTTCATCTGGCTTTGACTTGAAAGACTGGCAAACACACACAGCAGTGTTAAACCATTCTGTTTAAATCAGTGATTTTCAACCATTCCCATGGGGCATTTGACAATATCTGAGGACATTTTTGGTTGATGCAACTTGGCGGGTGACTGAGGGTTACTACTAAAATCTAGTGGGTAGATGCCAAGGATTCCATTAAACATTTTTAGGGTACAGGATATCCCCCACAGCAAAGAAAGATCAGAACCAAATATGAATACTATAGTTCTTAGGCTGAGAAATTCTGGCCTATTAATGTGCATTTCCCAGGCACTAATAAATAGTCACCGGAAGACGTACTATGAATACTGCCTTATCACCTGCCATTCAATATTTTTCATCCTCATTTAGGTTTTATTCATATGCTGTGAATATCAAGTTACCAGCTGAATGTCCCATCCTGTCCAGCTATTTGTGGGCTTCAGAAACATTTTTCTTAAAATTACTCCATTCACTTTTTTTTTATTTGATGATTTAAGGAATGGATTAATATTGTGTAGGTCCTGAGTATATTTCACTCCAAAAATTCATGTTCATTTTTTTTCGTGAAATTGTTTTGTAACTAAGGTTCTCAGATGTTGGAACCCAATGTTGTAAACTAAGCACGTAAACTTTTAAATGTAGTGGGCTTATAATTGAAGGTTTTTCAGAAACTGAAACTTTCTGTTGTGCAGTGGTTTAATCTGAGATCTCACTTGCAGATTGGCCTGTACTGTGGGAGAGCTTTATAGGAACAGCAGTGATGGGACAGAGTTCCTACAAAAAACTTTCTGGGGAATACTCACAGGAGTTGAAGGAAGGGAAGGTCTGTGTTGTGCTTCTTTTTTTTTTTTTTTACCCCTGAAAAGAAGGGAGACTAAAAAAGCAATAAAGCAAAAGGCATTTCCTACAGGTAGCCCTAAATCATTCAGCACGGAGGTCTTGAGGGAGCTGCCCGGCTCCTCTTTCCTTTCCAGAATGAGCTTTCTGGCTAAATGCTCCTCATCCAGCCTTGAGTGTCTTCACCTGGCTCTCCAAGGGCCCCTATCCAGACTTGTCCCAGCATAATGGTATAACGGTGGTATCCTCACTTCTTCAGCAATGGGTCTTGACCCATGCATCACATTCAAAGACTTTTTCAATTGCTCCCCGGTGGCGGAGGCTGAGGGCTCTGTTTTGCTTGTGATAATGTGCTAATCTCCAAGACCCAACATAAATTCTCTTGCATTGTCATTTGTCAAAGTTGCAATATGGGGCTGGACAAGAAAGAAGGGGAAGGGGGATGTGGGGAGTAGAGTAATGACAGAAAGAAAACTTGGCCTTTTAGATTTGTTTTCCCTCGTGCAGAACTTTCCCCTCCCTTCTTCTTAATCTGTAAAACATCTGACAGAGAGGGCACTGCAAACACAAATAAATAAATAATTCTCTGTGACACTCTCCTTTGTGTGTGTGTGTGTGTGTGTGTGTGTGTTGTTTTTTGTTTTTTTTTGGTCAGGCCAACATTTTAGACAGTTAAACCTAAGAAGTAATGGAAATAATTTGCACAGAAGTTCCAAAATAATGCTTGAGGCTTTGTGAACCCATCTTCTACGCAGTTTCATCACTGGCTCCAACACTGTGGAGCTGGGAGTTAGGCGGTTGTGCACGTACACCCCATCACAAGCAGTGCGGCAAATCTGATTTGCAAATTTTGCAAATTTGGCAAATAAGGCGGGAACCCCTGGTGCTTTCTTTATCATCATCTTTTAAGGCTCTCCTGGGTTTTGCTTCTGCCAAAATGTTGAGGACAAAGGTACTAAAGAAGGTCGTGTTTTCCCCCCCATCAGTATTAACCTGGAGAAAAAGAACAAATGTGAAATCTTTGTTGTTGTTTAAAGAGCTTTACTGAGGCAGAATTTACAAACTGTAAAACTCTCTCATTTTAAGTGTACTGTTGAATGATCATTAGTAAATGTACCGAGTTGTGGAAACATCGCTGTAGTCCTTTTAGAACATTTCCACCGTCTGTAGGAGGTACTGCTGCTCATTCGCCAGTGGCTACCAGATTAGTCCCCACAGCTACTACTGCATTTTCTTTCTCTTTTGATTTGCATTTTCTACAGATTTCATAGGAAGGGAATAGTACACTATCTAGTCATTTGTGTCTGTCTGCTTTCTTAGCATAATGATTTTGAGGCTTATCTATATGTATGTTTAAAAGTATTCCTTTTCTATTAATGCAGAGCATTGCTCTATAATGCTACATTTGGTTAATCTGTTCATCAATGGGTAGGCATTTGCAATAAAATTTCTTTGGAAAATATAAGCAGTAGCAGCATATGAACACCATAGTGAATCAGAGAGGCTATTGAAAGAACATTTTAAACTGCTGAGGCAAAAATCTTTCATTGCAGAAGCCAGCAAACCCTTCCTCTAGTTCTTTGTCTATGGGTAGGGGCTTCTCCAAATAAACACTTCCAAGAAACCAAAAATACTTATTATAGTCCAGTACACAGTGAAAGACTTAAGGAAGTTTCTGGACTTAGCTCATGGCAAACTTTCTCTGATACACCCAGTATCTTTTTAGCAAATTTCACATGACATGTTTTCTCTTACTACTGTTCAACATTCTTCTTGGCTCTCTAGGGGATACTAAATAAATAGAATAAAGGGGTTAGAAACTTCTGATCAAGTCTGAGACCAACCTAATGGAACTTAGGATGCTTTGTGCTTCAGACATCATTTTTAGTGCATTTAATGATGTAGTTCAGTACATAGGCAATACAGCCAGACAGAAAGTTTCTTGACAGTTATGAGTACGAGTACTGTGGTGATAAAAACAGATTTACCTACATTTCTGAAACAGAACATCCAGTAGTAGGAAAGTGATTATTGTAGGTACTTACATTTTTGTTATTGATATTATTCTGTTTTTGTGAGCCAGTATGTGCCAAGGGCTCTCCTTGGCATTTATATTCATTTTTATTCCTTTCATCAAATTGTCCTGCTTTTATTGCTGAGAAAATTGAGTAAGGTTTAGAGGGGAGTTGTTAAGTCAATTTGCCAATGTGATATGGTTTGTAAGGACAGAACTGGGATATAAATATGTATCTTTGTACTCCAAACATACATTCTTTATGTTCCTAGAAAGACTAAAATAAATAGGCTGCCTAGGATATACACACATACCTGCACACACACACACATGCATGCGTGCAAACTTAGTTTGCAAAAAAAAAAAAATTTAGAATGGACCAGCGGGAGACGTTTTTAACACAGAGAAGCACGCAACACTAAATGGCATGAAAACTCAAAGACACTATGACTTCTAACCTTTGTTAACCAAAGAATTAATATAATGGACTGTATTGATGTAAATATATCTCTTACTTGGGATGATATGTCGGTGACTACAGGAAGCTACTTCTGGAAAGATGAGTCCATGTTTCTCTTAAATTCATAGAACCAATGGACTCTCAATGGAATACTTTTTCATTCTTAAAGGAAGTCCTTTAATGTCAAAGTGGCATCAGGTATTTGAGTCCAGTGGAAAGGAATCAAACCCAACTGGACTATACACTGCAAAGGCTAGAAATGAAATTACCCTGATGTCATGACCTTTGGAAATCAGTCCTGATTAAAGTCTGTAATGCTTCTGCTAACACATACATTAATTACCTCTTGAAGAAACATTGAAAAGTCAAGGCTTAATACCTAGAAGTTGCCCCTGCAAAGACTGATTTGCCAGGATTATCTCTGTTACTATCTGATAAGGAGTTTTGTAAAGGGTAGAAAAGTAAAAATAAGTATCTTTTAGTTAATTGGGCATCTGTTAGGTCTTCCCTCGTCATCAGTGTTGAATAGAATTTTTTCTAAAAGAAATGTCTTCCGTGGTACAGAAATTTACTCGAATCTAGTTAAAAACAATCGTTTTATCAATGGTCAGGTTCATTTATAATAGAGCATTGAGTATAAAGTGCCGTTTTGTTTTGCTAAGGGAACATGCGAAGCAGCTATTTAAATCTTTTCCTATATCTTCTTTTGTTGCACCATTGAATGCGTCATATTACCACATAGAAAACCCAGTTTGTAGAACATGATTTCATTTAAGCCACTAAATGGATGTAACTCCTGTTGGCAATACCGGAGCTTCCAATAATGAACAAAAAAGGTAGCACAAAACTTCGAACTAAGCTAAACTAGGCATAAACGTCTCCCTCGCAGGAACCGTTGTTACATTTTGTCATTTGATACATGGCTGTTATGCACATAACTGTGATATTTAATGTTGGTTAGTTCCTCTCTGTTGAGGAAACACAGTTCTATTTTCAAATGCTGAACAGCCACAGACGCTTTGTCATCAGAGCTGGGCACGTGGTGTCTTAAATCACGGCATGAAATCGAGCCCCTGCTACGACGGCTGGCCATGTATCAGCTTGGCTGGTACCACTCCTGCCTTTGGCATCGTTTTCCAGTGGCCAATGTGCCAATTAGATTTTTACCTCAGGTAACTCTTCAAAAGAAAAGCCTAATCATTTTAATAGGATGGGCGGCATCTTAGGGGAAAAAATAACAAAATTAAAGTTGATTTTAACCTGCAATGAAAAACAAGCCATGGGGTGTTTCCATGTGAAATCTTGGATTCCATACAATGGATGGAGGGAAAACAACCAAAAACAGGAGAGAGAAGAAGGCGGGGGTGGGGGTGGGGGGGGCTGAAGGAAAGTTTGCCTGAGTCATTTTCGGCCCAAGTCTGCTTCTAACTAAAGGTTCACAGAATGGGTTTAGGGTTTCATAATGCTGCTGACAATTAGCTACACTTGGTGTCAGGCACTCGAGAAGAGAAAGCCCTAGAAAGAATCCTTCCTTTTTATTCTTTAGCCTGTCTCAAAGGTCAAGTAATCATGTTGACAGTGTTTGAAAAAAAGATCACCTCCCATTTCACTTTTTTTTCTGTTCTAATAAATAATTTACTCTGTGGCAAGGAGCCTGAAGAGAGAGAAAGACAGAACTCCAGTGTTCAGGTTTTAAAAAATTGTCTAGTGTGCAATTTTATTTTACTGGTTATTGTAAAAAAATAACTTTTCTTTTAAAAGAAAGAAGTAGAAACAAAGAGCAAGAGAGGAAAGGGCGGGGAGAGAGAGGAAAGAAAGAAAAAAGGTAAGAGAAAAAAGAAGAGAGAAGAGAGAAGGAGCAAGGAAGAAAGGAGGGAGACAATAAAAAGTGGGGAAGAAAGGAGCCCTGACACTGGCTCCAGTTCCTGTCGTTTTTGCATTTCTCTTTCACTTGGTTTGCTGTGTGAGCTGGGGGATAAATCTGAGAAATTTTCCTTCTTTCCTTCATATATAATACAGACTCTCTGTCCAGTGACTGATTTGTAAAATGCAGAGTCAAAATAAAGCATTTGTTGAACTAGTTTTGTGATCACTAAGTGAAGACCTTATGTCTTGATCAATTCAACCTCAGAAGATGCAAGACTGTAGGTTTTAGTCCACTTGTACCTCAAGGGGAGTTATTTTATTTTCCTGCTATTTTTTGAATCATGTTTTAGTTATACTTTTATAATAGAAGTTTCTGTTGATGAATTATCAGGTCTCACTATGAAACCTTACTACGAAAAACGCTTGCTATGAAAAGATACTTGGAAATGAAAAGAGATTTACCTGTTCTCGTTATGCCTCCTGTAAACTGCTCACGGAGGGCAGGCAGCTCTGGCTGCATTTGTTTCATGACTCATGAACTTGGCAACAGAGCTGGCGGCCTGCACTTGCACACAGGCCTTAATGTTTTATCTGCCAGAATGTTACACACATGACATGCTTTTTGGGTATCTTTCCTCTGCTCCTCATTTTGACTCTTCTCCTAAGGGAGTTTGAACTTCAATTTCCTTCACTTCCGGCCCCACGATATAAAAATCATTCATAGTAAGGATTCTCCAAATTGACCCTTTTTGTTTGTGTCATTGCTATGGAGAGCGTGCTTTGCTTTTCACCGAGGAGGTGTTTTCACTTCTTGTGCAAAGGTGCAGAAAACATTCTGAGTACTGCTTCACAAATCAGCTGGCATCTGCAAAAAACCGTAGGGAAGCCTTCTCATTGGGAGGGCCGCGGCAATCATGAATCTACTTTGGATATCCTTTTCTTGGGTTCGGTCTCTCTCGATATGATTAGCATGGAGACCTTTTGCCTTGCTGGCCCATCTGTTCTTACTGCTTATTCCCCACTGAAGCCAAGCCTCATGAAGGATGGGTCTCCAAAGGTTCATAAGTTTGATTTGCACAGCCATTCGATGTTGGGATATCCATCGGAACTTCTCTGGCCTGGAAATCAGGTTAGAAACGCCATGAGACCAAGTTCCCAGGAGAGAGTTCTCTGAGTCTCTCTTTCTCTTTCTTTTTTTCAGACTAGCTGGAAATAAATGAGCAAAAAAGCTCTTGTTTCTCTCCCTTCATTTGATTGGAGCTGTCATTCTATGAATACTATTATTTAAAAATTTAACTTGATGACAAATATGTTAGAGGTCACTAAGTACAGTCAAATACCTTGACTATCATTTCCGGGCAGTTTTATTCTACTCATTCTGGTATTACGTATGTCATGGAGAAAAAGAGAGTGGGAAAGGGGCAAATCATGCCCGAGCTGAGCAGGCAGGGGATCTGACGGGGATACCATGAACTCAGGACCACCAGCTAATATCTATGTACATTTACAGGAAAAGACAAATTATCACATGTCCAAAATAAATGATCTCCCTAAGCTTCACCTATGCTTGAATTGCACTTACTGGTGTATTTCTATGGGTTATGCACTAAGGTGGTTCTTGTTCCGTCGAATGGCCAAATGTAAATAATCGGCAAAATTTTTCTACCAAAATTTACAAGTCTCCTTTGGGCCTTCTATTTATTCTTGTAGTTTCAAGAAATATTTTATAAACATTAAACATATGCAAATTTATATATATCACATGATAAATGTACTTGGTATGCCTTTTATACTGTTTTATTAGTGGTAAAAATTGTTTCTGTAAGGAAAAATTAAATCATTTTTTAAAAGATAGTGTAAATAATATGGAAAAGTAGATTTGAAATTAAATGTTTTATCACACTGCTCTACTTAATTATTTCTTTTAATCTTACTTAGATCTAGGAACAGTAGAAGTTGATACTCCTTTACTACTTACTGGAGTAGAAAATAAGATTACTTTGGGGAAAATTACTTGAAACATATACTCTGCTATAAACAATATTGATATAAATAAAATTATAATTAATTAAAATGCAATAGAAAAAGTATTGCCTTTACTTTTTTTTTAAAGATAAAAACAGAGTGAGTTTAGGTTTTCAACAAATACCCTTCCTTACACCTAAGTAACTTAGCTTAGAAAATACAATCATAAACCAAGTAACAATTTTGCTAAGTTTTCAAGACCTTGGTAAGATCTGTATTCTGCTATAGCCCTCATCCTGAGAAATTAAACTAAAATGATTCATGATTTGAGGACTGGTTCATTAGTTTATAGACATATGGGCTATGATTTTTCGTAAGTCCCCAGCACTTATCACTTGGAAGTGAAGTAGGTCATTTGATTTAATTTTTGCTTTAGCTTTATGTCTTAACCCAGAACAAGAAATTAGCTAGTGGTTTTAAAGGAAAATGAATCTATTTTTAGTTTTTTATATTGGTGAGCAATTTTCTCCCACATGTTACTATTATAAGACATAAGGAGCAAATAGGAAGCTCATGGTAATTCAGCAGGAATGAAATCTGAGCATTATCATGTTAAACATTAACAATAATTTCAAAAAGCAATCATTACTCTAGTATGTACTGTCTGGTGAATAATAGTGCTAACATGTTAGCTCTGATACTCTGATTATATTTAACAAAATTGAAATAGATCCATGAGATGATGAAAGTAAATTTTATCAGAAAACAATGTATACAGACAATTTAATTTTCCTAAACAGATAAGCTAAACAAAAATGTGTTGCTTTCAAAAATCCCTCCTTGCCTGGACTTTTATCTTGCTACTCTCACCAAATATTCACCCTGTGGAATGATTCTCAGATCGGCTTTTTTTCACATATTAAAATAGGGACCCACCCTTTCACCCATGATTTATGCTTAGCGTTGAGAGCTGAGGGCTCCAAGTCAGGAGAGCCTCCTTCTCAGGGCAGAGATGGAAGAAAGAAAGGAAGTACAGGGAATATTGCCCTGAGGGTGTCCTTGTCTGCTTTCAGACAAAAGCCCGCATTCTATTTATTTTCTTAAGAGTGATTTGCTTAAACAAATTATATAAATGTACTGAATTACATGTTTACCTAGTAAATTAAATAATAATAATACTCAAATTCCAAGGTAAGATTCTAATTACAGCTTCCAAAATATACTTTAGGATAATTATTTTCTCTATCTAATAATTATTATCAAATTATCTGGTACATACTCTACCTCACATAAGGGGAAAAGTAAAACTTAGGTATGACTAAGCAAAGAAAAAAGAATCTAACTATGCAAATAGCCTTAACTTGTAAGTATTTTCATTCTGATGGTAATATCTTAATTTGATACAAATGATGTTTTTATGAACTATGGTTTTATTTTTAAACCATCTCTAAGAAAATTCTTAACTCTTTTTAAAGCCCTTTGTGTAATATTTTGCATTTATCATCATTGCAAGTTTAGTGAACACTGGTAATAAAAAATTAGTATGCAAAAACCTGAATTTTGGATGAAGACACTGAATTAAAGTCAGAAGATATTTGTACAAAAGCTAGATACAGTGACTTAGTATTTGCACTTGGGTTCTGAAATGATGTATTATATTTTAAGCAAGTTAACTGGTTCAAGACCATCAATATTCCTTCAAATATAGTGGTATTCCTTCCTCTTATCCTTAAAGACACACCTCAGAGTCCCAATATTGTAGTGTCTTCAGTTAAATAGCTTAATTTTATGAAAAGTTTCCTTAAAAATGAGTTAACTTATAAGATATATTATTCTGTGTGTTAATGTACTTAGAATCATCCACTTTCAACTCAAATCTAAGCAATTTTTTGCATAATTCATAGTCTACCAACATATTTCTTTCTAGATGTTAAACAAAAGATGTATTTTGTGGACTATGAAAAAATTCCCCATGCCATGTTGAGTATTTCTTTACAGTTTTATAGACACATGTCTTTGTTAATATTACCAGCAGTTTGATGGCCAGCAATCTACAGGCAAAATGAATGTCAAATTTTCTGCTATCATGCATAAACCTTATGAGCTCATTAGGTGTGACAGATAACTGAGCGGCTGTAGCACATGTGGGAAGGATGAAGCGTAGACACACACACGTTCAGCATCCTGGCAGTATCCTGATGAACTGGGAACGAGCCCTAGGAAAAGAGTGAAGACAGAAAAATAGTTCCCCGTGGAGGAAGTTAAGAATTTCTCTAATAACAGAATGAGTGAGCAAATCAAGAGAACCACAACTCTGCTACTGTTTAAAAGACTCTAGGTAACAATGTAAACATGTCAGAGAAAGAGCCATTTATTTCCCCTAGCATCCTACTGGGTGAAAGTTGTAGTTTGGAGCAGCAACCAGGAGGCCTTGCAAACATCTTGATTTTTCCTCAGGTTGACTGTGTCTCAGTCTCTTAATAGTATTTCCTACATGTCTTTCAAAGGACGGGTGAGTCAAGAAACACCTTGTTAAATGCTTCCCAATAATGACTGTTAGAAAATGACAACTCAAAAGAAATGAAATCTCCTTCGGTAAGGAGTAATTTTTTAAAATGACTCTGACAAGAAGGTGAAAGAACAGGGTGTTCATGTTACATGTTTAAAGGAAGGAGGAAGCTGTCTTTTACCTCTGAGGTTTGGATACCAGATTCTGTTTATAATTTTATAATAATTTTATATAATTTTATGAATTTTAAAACCGAGGCGCTATGCTCTACTGAAGCAAAGATATCCTGTTAGTTAATGGATAATCCCTGAATCTGGGAATAAGTGGACATTACTTAGAATCCAGTTCAACTGCTAACAAGTTGAAAGCTTTTAGATAAATTACTTAACCTGTGTAAGCATAGTTATTAACAGCATAATACAGATTCTCTTTCAGAGATGAAGTGAGGGTAATATAAAATATAAGATAGCAAAAAGAAAGGTATTTTGGTAAGTGAAAGCATCTATATAAGCCATTAAATATCTATGTTCAGAACAGTACATGTTTCTATTATTCCAAAAGAGTAATCCATCAAATTATTTACTTCCCTAATCTTTATAATGTACAGACAAAGGTTTTACCAAGTTGGGTTAATTTCATTACTATTTGATGCAAGACATCTAAATTCATACTATAAAAACATGGTACATTGTATATTGAGTTTTACTTGCATTTTAAACTGCAGAATATTAAAATAAAATCCATATATTTATCAAAAAGATTCATAAACCCCAGGATTTCAATATATTTATTGGTATAATGATCAAAATAAGAAAGAAAAACACAATGTTGTCATCCATGTATCCCACTGGTCCCATCTAGCCCACCCAATGATTATAGCAGATGTGAATTAAATATAGATATATTTGCAATTAAACTGAAAGACAACATTGACCGTATCTGAACATGGAACTGCCAGCTTCATAAATGTTAATGCCATCATAGTCTGGATTATGCAGTCACCGTTGCTATAATAACATTCGTTTGCTGTCAGCGCTCCTATGTTAAAACAAATTAGCTAGATGATTAATGAATATCAAAAACAGCATGTGGATTCTCTGTACTGCAGTCTTACCCAGTGTGAAATCCACTGGACTCCAAGTTAGTGAGATAATTTCTGGATTAAATAACGTTCCTGTGGACTTCAGAAGCATGTAGAAAAATGTTTCTGACTGCTGAATTGCATTTGATTTCAGGGTAGAGTACAATCCTCATTCCGTAACACATTAAAGACCGAGGTGAGGGTGGTCGTTTTGTTCTTGTTATTTGTTTTTTAGAACAAACAGGAGGTTAGTTAATCAAAAAATGAGTGGATTCAATCCAGAGGAAAAAGTTTGAAAAGCAAAAAACTGTAATCTAACAGACTGATTTCCAAATAAATTATACTATGGACATTCGTAAGAGCTAAAGAGTACAGATGTTACCTTACTCCACTTCCACTTAGCAAAAAAGCAAAGCTGCTCCAATTTTCTTTTTTGCAACAAGTAAATATCCAGAGGTATTATATAAAAATGCAAATAATATTAATCTTGACATAAGCTATATAAGGTGGTAAGATTCACATTTATTAAGATGCAAAACAAAATAAACTATACACACATATGTAAAACATACATTGGTATATACATAACAATATATATAACTTATGCCTATAAAAATGTATATATACACATACGTGCACAGTTTGTTATACATAAGCACATAATGTTTTTGTATATGTGTGTATATATACCCACACACACAATTTGGAAGGCATTATTATCACAGGATGTAGCGAAAGCATATATACTAACATTCAATAATTCTCCTTTAAACAGATTCTTAAAGTATTCAACAGAACTAATAAAATGCCACAATACGATGTTCTTAATTGAAATTCTATGTTAATCAAGAGCTTTTGCTTTCTCCTCATTTATTTATGTTTTCAATGACCTGCATTAGTCTGGACTCATCAACATTTTGTTGCTTTGGTTATCGTCCATTGCTTTTAGTATTTATTTTGTTGTTCAAATTGTCCCACATTTGACTGTTGGAAACTACTTCTCGTTGGCTCCTGTGTCCCTTGACAGCCCCAAGGTTCTTCTAATGCTTCCTTACTTTCTGCACAGCAATCTTGTTGTTCTAGACTCTTTGGTAGTTTCCCTGACTCAACTCCTTCCCCAAGGAGGTTTGATTCACTTTACTTGAAAATGATGTTTAAAAGCCAACATCTGGGACCTTGGTGTGCTCATTGCTACTGAGGTATAATTGTTTGGAGGCCCTCTCAGGAGACAGAGCTAGGAGATATGTGTGTTTGCACCCGTATTTGTCTCCATCTGTATTTTTAGAACAGTGAGTTCATATACCTCTGGTTCCAAGCTAACCACAAATCTCGTTCTAGCCTCCCCACTCCCCTTACTTATAAGTCCTTTCTCAAGGGGTGAAAAGCCTGGCTCTTGTTTTCCACAGTATATTTACTTATTTTCTGAATTCCAGAATACATGTAAAGTAACTTCAGTATCCCAGATCTATTTCCTAACCAAAGTACAATAGTTGTGTAAACTCTTTTTTTCTTTAGCCTGACAGTACAAGTATTTAGTCAAATACTTTTTCCCTAAGTTACTTAAATTTAAATTAGTCCTTTTCTTCCCCACGTCATTCAAGTTGGTTGTTTTTCATTAATAATACAGTTAGGTTCATTTGTTACTGTTTGTGTTCCATTTGGGGTTCTTTCCCCAGAATCTGGTTAATTTGATTTGTTGCTTTGTTGTATAAGTATATACAAAATAAGGACACCCAGCACATCTTCATCCTAAAGCCCTCTTCCTGGTCCCTCATAGTTCCAACCAGCTGACACCCATCCTGATTAGGCGATGAATAGCTTTAGTTCCTGGCTTTCTTCCTGTATTTCTTTTTGTCAAATGAGAAGACACATATGTATTTTTTATATCTTCTTTTCTGAGGCATACTATAAAATATTTCATTCTTTTTTTTTCACTTAACAATGTATCCCAGAAATCACTCCATCTTAATTCATAAAGATCATCCTTATTGTCTTTACAGTTGCATAGTATTCCACTGTGGGAATGGACCACGGTTGATCTAGCCACATTCCTAAATACAATAATTTAGTCTGTTTCCAATATTTTGCAATTACAAACAATGGTGCATGAATGATTTTATGCATGTGTAGCTTTGTGCTGTTGAATATGTTTCCTTCAAGGCAAATGTCGCCAAGTGGGATTGCTGGGTCAGAAAGCAAGTGTAGGGATAGTTTTGACAGGTTTTGCTGAGCTTCCCTCTGGAAAGTTTGTGCAAAACTACATATTCACTGTCAACATACGATGCCTATTTTCCCTCATCTCACTAATCAAATTTGTTTCATTTTTCACAAATCTGATGGTAAGAAATGATATCTCGGTGTTTTTTTTTTAAATAAGTATTTCACAAATTATGAAGATAAAATAGGTAGATTGACACACATATTAACCGTGCATTGACCATGCCATATTGAATCCATACTTTAGATATGTCAATATTAGGTAACATCAGTATGTTAAACGTCTCATATTGCTTGTTCCCCAAAATTATTTTATGCCCAGTATTCATTCAGCTTAACCAAATAAGAGGAGGGAATGAACAATTTCACTTTTCTCTTAGGCTTTTGTTGATCTACTCTAGAAACCTGGGAAATCGATCAGTGAAAGACACAGCTATATACATTTTTCATTCCTGGATTGACTTTGCTTCCCATTTTTATTTGTTCTTTTTAAATCAGTGCATACTCACTGCAGGAATTGAAACCATCCAAACATCGTTCTAACATTACCTTCCTAGCTATTCCCCCAGGTTACAACACCCAAGCGTCCATGAGCTGGCAATGATACTTGGGCTGAAATCTCAATGGCGTCGCAAGTGAAAACAAGTAAAAAGATGTGTGTATTTTCTCTGCTAATTAAATACCCTAAATACTTAGACCCTTTCATCACAGTGTGTCACCACTAATTGACAGAAAATATGTATATATCCGGCTGTTCCCTTACATTTTCTTCTTTACTGTATTTTACTTTTCAAACATCTACCTTTTACTGCTTCCTAGATCACATACCTAAATGGAATCAGAGCAAAATCCAACCACAAGTTAACTGGCATCTGTAATCAAAATACACCTCTAGAGGTTTCATGTTTGTTTTTCTGTCTGTACACATGTGGTCTGTAGACGTGTGGTACTTAAAAAGATATAGGGGTGAAATACCCACCTCAGTATCTTTTACAAAAATATCACATTATTCTACAGAATGCTTTAAGTTGTATACATGAGTCAATCTATTATATAAATGTTTTTGTCTCACCTATATGCACACATTACAAATAAAGTGAAACGTACTTAAACCATATAAAAATCGTCAACAGTAAATAGGCAACGTCTTAGATTGGGCATGATGTTGGGAGTCAGGTCTCATTATTTACCAAATCATTGCAAGTGTGTAAATTTCCTCACTCAGTTCTCTCACTGTCAGGCCCTTATGGAGTAGTCAGAAATAACAAATATGCATTTTTAATGAAGAGAACTAACATTTCCCAGTTATATAGCATATTATGATGTTTTGAATGGTAACACCAACATATCTTTCTTAGTGAGAACATGAGATGCAAACCACTTGCTTAATGTTAATGTAATATAATCAATACAAATGTATCTCTTTCACTTAGGGGGCAAACAAGTCCCCTAAGTCTTCTTTTAAGGAGTGAAGAATGTAGAAAAAATAATCTCCCTAAGATGTTAGTATAAGAACCGTATTTAACAAGTCTAACTGTATTTGAAATGGCACATTCTCCCTCCCCACATTTCACAAGTTAGGAAATAGATTTATAATTTTTATTTTTTATCTTACACTTTTTATTATTAACCTAATACTGATGGAAGTTAAACACACCCTTTGTAAAATACAAACCCCTTGCTCCTTTTGAGGAATTGCATAAGGTAGAGGATGCTTTGGCCATCTTGAAATGTTAGCTTCCATTACAGCAATACTTTTACATCTCAAGTCTGCTAAAATATCAACTGATTGTTGGATAAATCTTACATAAAATTGTTTTAACTTCTATTTTATCTTACAGACTTCCCATCTAGAATTATGTACAGGAGCATATCTCAAAATACACACATACTCCAAAACTGCTGTACCTCCCTGAGATGCAGCCACTATCCAATTATCTTCCTCCTGAAAGGTGTGTTCACCTGGCCCCTGAGACGTTCCCTATTCCCAGTTCTCACCCACCTCGCTCCCGCTTACTTATGATGTAGAGACACCACACAAATCTTGGGAGCACAATGTTTGGGTTCAAGACTAGATATTATTTTGCTGGCATTCTTACTCCATCAACCAAGGGACATTCATTCTGACAAGTACATACTGCCAGCCCCCAGTGTTAAGTCTGCAAAATTTTCTGACTGTTCAAATTTGTATCCTTTAAAACATTCATGGCTTTTACTTTAATTTAAGCAAGCAACAGGTATGCATCCTACCAAGAGTGACCTACTAAGCGTGCTATTTTCCTTTTACTTCCCTGCTTTTTACAGGTTCTCGCTTCCAGAGCCTATGCTACCCATCACTTTATTCACACCGGTATCCTTACCAACTGGTGATGTAGAGTGACTTTTACATTTTTACATTTTTTTAATTAATTACAATTTTCAAATAAGAAAATCAAAAATTTCCAAAGACAAGGTAGATTGAAGAGGTTATGAGGTTTGTGTCTTAACCAAGCTCAAACATTTAGATGAGGTATTTGCAAAATATTACTAAATTTCAACCGAGTATCTTTTTGAAACAGCTGATAATATAATGAGGGATTTGAAGGAATTTTGAATTTGACTATGAGCTAAAGGAGAAATGAGACTCAAGTCTGGGATTAAGGTTTTTCACTATCACCTGAATTTGTTACTGTGGGCACAGCACTTTATTTCTGTGTTTAGGATTTCTCTCTTGCCAAAATAGAGATGGACTAAATAAAGTACTGGGCTTTTCCAGTGCTAAAATTCTATGATACCGTAACCCACTTTCAGCCTGGACATATATAATACTATAAATGCTGCTTATCCAAGTGACAGATGGCATAGAAAGTGCTGACATGAATTGCCTGGCTTTAGAAATACAGTTAGTCTATCGCAACATATTAGATAACTAGATTTTTAAAATCCATGTGAACATGCTGCTATAACATGGTTTTATCTTAATGTGATGGTAGTCAAATCTCTGTACCATTGGGGGTAAAGTCCCTACCCTAAGAGAAAAACTGAATTGAAAATCAAATCAGCTTTCTTTCTTTTTTTGCGCTATTGATTTATTATTTTGATTTGTACTATTCCCATATGGTACACCAGAAACTTACCTTTCCTTCTTATTTCTGCTTCTTTGCACCTGACTGGTCTCTGGGAAATTCAGAAATATCTGTAACTGTATGCTTCTCTTGAGTGGTCAGTTCTTTTCGAGTAGAAACTATTTCCTATCTACTTTATCCCCCTCAGCGACTTGCACATGGTCTACACTTACTGAATGTATTTTGAATGGAAATTTTTCTAGAATATCTACCATGTTTTTTAAATTGCATTAGATTAATATCACTATCGTAATGTTGAGATGAGGAAACTGTGTCTTGGAAAGATTAGGGCACTCAATGGAGGTCATGCAGCCAGAATTTGACGTCACACGCGGGTGTCCCACCGCTCACTATACAACCTTTAAAGATGCAAGGAGGTGGTCTTTTCTCATCTGCACAGACTCAAATTTACATTCTTCAGTTGGAAACATCAGAGTAACTCCAGTTTAGGGACTCAATCAACACAACATACAAAACAGGAGCAAATTTGTTTGAATGCTAGTCTTTCAATTCATCCAGAACTAGCATGTTATAGGTAAAAGAAATTTGCTTAGGATATGTCTCGTAATAAATCCCTTCTTAATCAAATGTGTTTTTATTAAATTCTCTTCTGCGTGCATCAAATAGCATTAGAACAATTTCCCTGCATAGTTAGCTTTTGGGTATTGGAACAGTATTTTAACAAAGGACATTTTGGAAATTTTTATTAAAGTGGTGCAAGACTGGAGACGGAGGAGAAGCAGGTTGCAGTGTTGTGGTAGAAAGGGTCCCCCATGCTCTGTCATTTATTTTCATTTGTTTTAATCTTTGTTTATCATCGCAAAGCCTAGAATAATAGTACTCTGCAGGCCCATGCTAAGGAAAGAAGAGGAAATTGAAGTTCATCGTGTCAGTGGCACACATCGTCACCCTCACCAGGAAGGGAAGGGAATCTGAGAAACCTCAGGGCAATTAAAATTTGATTTCCATATCCTTATGACAATGTGCTACTTACCTGCTGTGGGATTTGTGCCTTTTACCCTATCACAGTTGCTACAGAAAGAGGCTGCACCAGATGTAAGCAATTTAGTGATGTATTTACATGTGTGACTACTTGGCAATGGATGATTGTTGCTGTGTCACTGAACGGTGGAAAAGCTTGCATTATAAACTGAGGTGAATAAGAAAAGTTGTATGCTCTAGGTAATAAAAAGTTGTATTTTTTTGTCGTTGGCATTTATGGGGTTAATTGTCCCCCCCCACCCCACCTTTAACATGTTCTGAGTAGTTATACAATATAAAAAGCTCTTTTTCATATCCCCGCAGTGTGTACTGGGACTCCACGTATAGAATACCCCTCCCCGCCCCCACAAAAAAAACCTCAGACGGTGCCAAAATCTACATTTTCATTTGGCGAACCAGTTAAATCTATTCATAATCTGGTGCCTGAATCAAATTTCAGAGCCGACTAGACTGGCTTGGCTCCTGGTTTTTGTTGCTCGACCTGTCTCCGGCTGCGTTTAGCTATGATGTTACATCTTTAGCTGTAGAAAATTTCTAATAAGGGTGGCCTGTTTCCCTTTACCACTGAAGGTTTCATACACAAGATTCAGCATTTCCGAGCAGGGGCCCATTTGGAGCCACTGTGGAGTGTTTTTTTGGAAAGAAAGTCCTTGTTTCTTTAACTTTTTCTTCCTTCTTTCTCTAAACGTTCCCTTTAATGGCTCTAGCACTACATAAAACTCATGTATTCTCTAGTGGACGTCCTGTGTGGAGAAGGTTGTCAGGAATCAAGAGAGAAGGCATGAATATGTAAGGCATTAGTTACGAATGTGCACAGGGTTTTGCTATTGGGAACCCAGGGAGAGCATTTAAAAGGAGATCGGAAGCAGTTTGGGGTGCCCAGCTACTGAGTATGAGGATAATTTTCTTCTTGAGGAATATTCAGATGAGAAAGGAATGAGAAACTGAGAGGAGAGAGAAGATTGGGAGGTTGATTGCCGGAATATGATGCAGTTGGAGACTAAGTTGCAATGAGAAAATGATGATTGGATTGTTGAATGTTGGGAGGGGACTATACATCTCAGTTTACCGTGGACATTCCAAGTATATTATTCTTCTCCTGCCTGGCTTATAACGTGGATGATGGCTCACACGGTCACCCTATACATTGTTCTTTTACCAAGCCCATTCTTAGTAACTATTTTATTTTCTTGAGTCATAGGAAATACTGGCCCAATTTTTTTTTTTCTCAAAGCAATGGGAAGTTTTGTTGTTCCACAGAAATATTATACAGGATGCCAAGCACTATTTACTTAAATACTACTGCAGAATTTTGTTAATACCATATGAATAGTTACTAGAACTAAAGATGTAGATTACGAATTGGCAAGATAATAAATGCTTTGCTCTCTGTGGGCTGTAGAATCACTGTTACAATTATGAATGCTGCCAATGTAGCTTAAGAAAGCAGTCAAAGACAAAATGTAAACAGATAGGCATGGCTGTCTTGCAATAAAATCGTATTTACAAAAAGACAACAGACCACATTTGGCTTATGGGCCATAGATTGCTGATCGCTGATTTAGAAGAATATTTACCGTCGTGAGCATTTGCTGAGGGTATAAATGAAAAGCAAGCCACAGTATAATATGACAATATCATGAATTCATTTCTATGGATAAAAAATTAAAACTAAAACTAAGTAACACCTAGCAGTCTAATATACTAAGAGGATAATGTCTGGTTGTGAAATCAATAGTGATTTAGGTAGTGCCTATGTGTGCTCATTTTTTTCTTGTTATATTGGTGTTTTGCACTGAGCATATTTTACTGTTATGCTAAGGGAAAAGGAAAAAAAAAGTGCCCCAGGTCATGGTGTCACTAAGTGTGTGTTGACTTATTTTTACAGCCTGTTGTACTTCCATGCACAAGAATCAGGCTGCCTGGGTTGGAATTCAGGCTCTGGCATTAACCAGCTGGGCTCTTGGACCAAGTTATTTAACTGTTTCTTGTCTTTGCCTCTTCTTATGACCATAGAGATAATTAGGAACAGTTCCCCAATGAGGTGTTCATGAATTTGGGCTACTTTATGTAAAACTCTTAGAACGCCATCTTGTACATATCCAATGAACACAGTTCTCTCTCTGACCTGTATAGGATAAGAATACCTAACATTTCCCTCACTGAAGGTTTTCAGAAATTCCCTGAGAAAATTTGGTAAAGACTTTGATTTTTCCCAATTCATAACTAGTGAGGAAATGCAAAATAAACATTATTATTTGTTGATATTCTCTCCATTTGCCATACATTTGCCTGGGGATAATCTAAAGGAAAAACAACCAAGACAAAAAAGGACTCTTATCTTCTGTTTTTCATGTGACATAAATCTTAAATGGCTAAAACTTGAAGACATCCATGGAGTCTAAATATCACACCTTTAGACATGATTTTAGTATTAATACGCTTTTTAAAAACGCTTCCTAAATGTTCTTTTATAGAAAATCTCAGGCCTTCTCAGGAATCATAGCCTATAGGAGACTTTTCACCACTACTCCCACATAGATGATGACGTATCTCACACTGCAAATGTATAAGTTGGAAAAGGGCACAGTTGTTCTCTTAAGTAGTCACTGGTACACACTACGAAAGCCATTAAGAATTTGCTTCAGAAATTGCTCTCATATTTTGAAGGACAGATTTATTTTCTCCTTGCAATTTATCTACAAATATTAGAGAAAATGCATTAATGCAAAGTGGGTGTAGTCAACATTTTTGCCGTATCCAGCCAACAAGAGTCCAGTGCACAATGCAGAGGACACACGAGGAGAGGGGAAAGTGAACAGAGGGCGGGAACGAGGAGCCCCCATTACGTGAGGTTAGAATCTCTGCCCTTATAATAGATTTTTAAACTTTTTCATTTTTTAATGAAACCAGTCATCCTATCTCTTTCTTTCCCATTTTTAAATTACCAAACATTTTTTTAGCCTCCTCGCACCATTTCCCACATTTACTCTTCTTTGTTTTATTTTTTTCCTGTTGTGAAAGGTCATGAAAGATTCTCTTGCCAGTAAACCTGAGGCCAATTCTCTGTGAATCCGGTATCTTTTCTGCCCTTTCTGGTCTCAGCCACATACCCATTTTCCATGCAATTGTAATTTTTTTCTTCCTCCTTCACATCCTAGTTGAAAATCTTTTTGGCTTTTTTTTTTTTTAATCATCACTATGATGATAAAATGTCTGTTTCTTTCATTAGATGAAGAGGGTGAGAGTTTGTATCTGTCTCACTTGGAATTGTTTCTCTGCGCCAGTTGCCTGACACATTGCACATTATAGGGCTTAATAAATGTTTATGACATGGATTATCTAAAAAATAACCTTTAACAGCTCATTTATTCTGGCTGAATATTGGTTAGGAAGTAGTATTTAGGGCAGCTGTGTTGTGCAAGATGTCACAAAAGTGATCAACAGTTCCTGTAGATAGCTCAATTAATTAAACTATAAAGATTTTATGATGACAAACATACAAGCAAATAATAAAAACACATTCTTTTTTAAATGAAGCTCCATTATGCCTTTTTTCTAGCCAAGCATGGTAGTTTCTTCCTAATCTTTTTTTCTCTTACTGGAAAGGATGCCCAGTTCGCTAGTTCCGCAGTGTAACCATAAAAGTGACTGATATCTGGGGGCTTCCATAGGTCTCCACTTGCCCATTTGTGACCAATGACAGCAGTTGCAAAGAAATAATCCACATGTAATGAAATGTAGGGACACGCTATTCCTTAAATGTTGTTTTCCAAACTTCTACTTGTTCCCTTTGCATTTTAAGGAAATTCAGCAGTACTCACATAACACGCTACTCAGAAAGGGAGAGAATATACATCGATAGCTAGTATTGTTTTTGTAAGTAACTCTTCAGTTCCCTGCTTGGGAAATATAATGGAGGGCAGTGGGCCGGGGAGTCACACTACACTTCACTGTTGCCATCTCCTTTCTGGTCCAGGGCCCGTGTCACCATTTGACAAGGCATTACTTCATTTCCTTGACTCCTCTCTCTGTTTACCCAGCACCCTGCCCTGCCTGGTAATTACATTATTTGGGTGATATTGTAACTCTTTGTGTTGAAGCCTATCTCCTGGACCAGAACCCAAGTTAATGTGAAGGCAGGGTAGTCACTTTCAGGCTACCGAGAAAAGCCTTAAATCTCTTATGAATCGATTCAGCTGCATAAATCATGTGCAAAATAGAATTAGACAGACTGAAGTGCATTTGTAACTTCAGTTTGTAACAGGTTCAATCTCCCCTTCTGTTCCTAGGAAACTCTCTGCTCCCCGTAGAAAATAGCGCACGTTGTGTTTCGACATGTTTCCGCACACCCCCATAAACCTCACTTCGGTTTTTACGTCTGTGTGTCAGTGGGTGGGACAAGGTCCCACGGTGCCACCCACTGCCCCCGGGCCTGTGCCCTGGCCAGTGGGGTCACGGTGGCCCCAGAAGTGGTCTTTCCTGGTGTGCAGGTCATTCTTTTTCTCCAGTGACCTGCTTACTTTTCCACCAAGAAGCAGAGATCTAAATGCAGTCTCAGAAATGTGTGTCTACAGAGTCTGAACATACATTCTCCTGGTTGTTGATAGGGCTCCCAAAAGCAGTTTTTGGGAACTTTACAGGCAATTTTTCTCACCGGACGGTGTCGACCGCACTGCCCAGGTGCAGGGCTGTCTTTGATTCTTGTCTTTACGGTGTTGATACAACACAGCCCCATCCTAGAAGACAAGAAAGGCCCACAGTCCACACCCAGTTTTTCCCAACTTAGGGCCACTGAACTTGGAGAGAGAGCCAGGAGGCTGGCTTGGTTGGAATCATTTATTCTGCCCGGTTTGGGTGGGTTTTCACTAGCTGAGCATTTAGTGCCAGCCCCGGAGCCTTGTGTGCTGGTGCAGTGAATTAAGCTGCCACACCTCTAATGAACTGAATTCCCTTATTTTGACAGAGTTCCCATTTCCAGTGATTCACACTTTACATTTAGACACTTCTTACAGGTGTTTGCCAAATGCCTTTCCTGGCAGCGAAGCACTGGATTAGTTAGAAACTGGAATGAGAACCGTCAAAATCATCTTCACCTGTTTTGTTATCCAGAGATATTCAGGATCAGAAGCATTTAGGGTAACCTCTGAACGCATGCCTCAAAGGCTTTCTCCCCTTTATGTTTCCATTGCGTTTTGCAAGATTCAGGACCCAGGCTTTTGGTCAGGGTCAATGCAGAGTATCAGATCTGGACAGCCTGAAGCGCAGTAGGTATTTATTAACTGCTAAAAACCATCATCAGAAATCCGACTCTGCTGAAAGAAAGAGAGAGGAAGTTATTGGAGAAAGCAGCCCCTCCAGAATAAGAAGGAGGTCCGTTTGTTCTCAGACAGTGTTCTATAAATGATGAAGGATTTTGGTTTGTTATTTGAGGGCTAGTGGGGGCTGAGGAAATTTTCTCAGCTTCTCATTTCATTTATGAGACAAAGATAATGATGGGACCCATGATTTCTATGTACCAGCAGGGCGCTACTTTAATCCTAAACACTTGTTCAGGATCAAACAGCTATTAAGTATTAGAACTGGGACTGAGATCCCCATTTGCCTGGTCCCAAAACTCTGTCCTGAAACATCACTTCGGGGCTAGGCAAACGTTACCATGAAAGCAGTCACAGACAATACGGCAATGAATGGGCGTGGCTGTTGTAACAAAACTTTATTTGCAAAAACAGGTTGTGGGCCAGATTTGGGTTGTGGATCAGGTTGCTGACCCTGCCCTTCTCTACACCCTACACTTGATTTAAGAAAACAACGAAAGTGTTTCTTTTCATGCTTTCAACATCTTCTGGAGGACTGGATCTTGACTGCATTTTATAAGGATCTTTTTGTCTCCTTTTATCTACGCAATAAATATGTATTGACGACTAATTTAGGAATATTATGAACCCCTGAATGTTTTGCTTGCTTCTTCTTTGTTGTCTTTCTTAATTATCCCACTCATCCTTTCCTTCTTGAGAATATCTCAGAGTTCCTATTATTTGCCGAATGCTCTCCAAGTTTCAGTTAGGAAACATCTTTTTTTCATGTTCTTTCTAGAAAAACTCACTTCTAGTGCAAGACATCAGGGGACCTCCTTTGGATAAAAAGCCCTCTGGCTCCCTCCCTTAGCTTACTGCTCAGGCTGTATATAATCAGCAGTTGGGGAATCTGTAATGGATTTTCCAGCAGGCAACTGATGAAAATGTCAACTTCCTAAAAAAAGACAGTTGTCAGAATGTTCTTTCAGAAATCCAGATTATTCTGTTCTCATCACGTGGAAGTTTCAGCTCTTCAATAGTAAGGGGGCATTGCCACCTGGTGGAAAAAATATCGAGGGGGTAAGATGGTCACCCGGATACAACACGAGTGAGCACATTTACAGAGACTGGAAACTTCTACCCTGGTATCATTATTCCATTGCCTGGTGGTATGAAAACCGGCCTCCTTCCATGTCAGAACCTAAAACAAGTGAATGCAAGTAAAAACTGTTAACAATTGGACTTAAATAGATCTAGATGAACTTTTTTTTATAAAGTGACTTGAAAGGCCATGTTATTCCTAACTGTTGAAACTCCTCCGGACCTATTTTTCCCCATGAATAGAATTTTGCACTCTTTTTCTACAATTTTTCAATTGATTCTTTTGCGTGGGCTTTTTGGTTCCTATTTCCCATAGTGCTCAGGTCTTCTATGTCCCCTTAGCCCTGAAATACTATGTATTTCAACAACTTTTAAATGTTTATTCTTCATCAGCCAGCTTACATCTGCTGCCCCTAAATTCTACCTCCCCATTCACCACCAGGCCTCCTAAAATCTCCCTTCCATTTCCCATCATCTACCTAAATCTGCTCACAAAAGTCCCCTGTCCCTATGCCCGCTGACCTCTCTCTGACCTCAACTTCATCCTTGAAATTCTTCCTTGGTTTCCAGCCGTGTGGTTTCTCAGTTCCGGCCTTTCTGCTGTCATCTTTGCTTTTGTCTTGCTTAATATTACCACCTTTCTTTGCCTGGCTTCTTACCAGGGAGTATGAATACCAACATTTTGTCGCCAGTCTTCTCTTTACAGCATCGCTTCCAAGATCCGTTTGTTCACTTGCATGGATTCCGCCGTCCTTCAGGTAAGACTTGGGCAGCTTCTTTCCCAGGCCCCGACCCAAACAGCCTGCTTGTCTTCCTTTCCTACATTTTCAGAGATTTCCCTGAATTCAACATCTTATATCCGCTGAGACCCACTCCTGGCAAAATCAAAAGGCACCTATTTCTTCTCATAATAATCACATTTCCCAATTCCTCCACTTAAGTGAAAGCACACTTTCTCTGATACTCAGCGCTACAGAGTGTAGAGCAATTCAAAAACGATCCCTCTGCTTGTTTTTATCTGGTCTGTCATCATGCGTTCTCTTTGCTGCTTTTAAAATGTTTATATTGAGTATAAACTTCATGACTAGAAAGGCCTTTCCCCCTTTGCTCGCCACTGTCTCTAGCACCTAGCCCAGGGCTTGGCGTATCATACATGTTTAATAAACATGTGTTGGTAAATAAATGATGGAATGTTCACAAACCTTTCACTTTTCCATTCCAGTGGCCAGGGTCTGTGTCATGTTCTTTCTAACCTCATCCCAGGACACTGGAACCCCTTTGCAGATTGTAGCCCTCTAATGTGACTATTGATGCAAATTCCCTACGTGGCTCATTAAATGGCCCATTTCCTGGGCCTCATTTCCAGATACTGTGATTCAGTGGCATACCTACAAGCTGAACAAGCATAAGGCTTCTTTCAGTGTCCTGGCATTTCTTTTCTGCTCTTCTGTTATTGTAAACTTCTATCCAGAATGTAGCAAATTCTACTGTAGCCAGAAAGTCAAAGTTTATACACAGTTGTCCCCTTAGGATTTCATTCTTGTTGGTTTTCATTTTTCAAGCAACTTAGATGCACTTTAGGAGCAAAAGTACGAAAAGGCAGCTTCGGTTCCCAGCTTTAGTTCCTGTCTCCTTAACTATTAAATCATTATATCATGCGGCTTCCATGAGGATCAAATGAGGCCATGTTTATAAAATTCCCTTGTAAATGAAAACACTCAGTACATATCAACTAGGTCATTGTTGGTTTGGTATTTTGTATCTTTGTAATTATAAGGATATTGGCCTCAAAATTAGTCTATCAAAGGCTAAATGCTTACAAAATTACAAATTCAGTGGAATGCTTCTCTGAAGCAAACAGTAGATCCTAGATACTGTTTCTAAAATGTCCTATACACTGGCTCCAAGACATTAATACATTTATAAGGTCTTTATAGGAAATCACATAGAGATCCTTATCTGTCTTTGGAATTTTATTTCTTGCCTTTGAAAGAATATGCTCAGTTCAGATTCAAGAGAAAAGTAGCTGATGAAGTAAATGTAAGTTTGTCTGTACATAAAATTAATTTCTTAGAGAAAACATTGCTGAGTTGGAAAAGGAATAGTGCTCTTTCCTTTATGGGGTAAGTAGCTTAGAAAGAACATAGATGTCACACACTAGTATCTCAGACTATTAAATTGTTATATTTCAAAATGCATGGGGACCACATCTTTTTCGCCACTATGTTCCCTAAGTTTGTCATATTGCAGGGACTTGATAAATGTTAGTTAAGAAACCCAATCGTAGAATCATAATCTTATGAAAATGTTATTTTTGATGTCTTACTTTTCATCCTGGTTCCTGTCCAGGGCTATTTCCTAGTTTTTTTCTTAGTCAAATGACCCCATTGCCAGGTAACACTTTATAGCTGCAAAGTTGAAAGTCAATAGTAAGCTTCAGCTTTCCATAGAGGCTCACCAGGAGGCTGTATTTTTTTTCCTGAACCTTCTGGTGGCTGGAGGTTGCCATGTGACCTCTAGGTCAGGGGTTGGCCAATTTACCGTCTAAAGGGTCAGCTAGTAAATCATGAGGTCACTGAAATGCTCAACTCTGCTCTTGTAGCACCAAAAAACAACCATAGATGACACATAAAAAGTGAGTTTGCTTGTGTTCCAGTAACACTTTATATATAAAAACAGACAGCAGGCTGGATTCGAGTTCTGTGTTGTAGTTTGCCTGTAGGGATTAGTGGGGGAACCAAGTGGGGGCATGTGGACTGCTTGGAGGGCCTCAGGCAGCTGAGCCACTGCTTCAGGCTGTCTTCTTTAAACTGTTGGATTTTGAGCTTTCTTTGTTACAGCAACGCTAATTAACTAATTTATACAGAATATAATGATTGTTAACTGAATTTACTATTGTGTGTTTGTTCTGTTGGTATGATAAGTGTCATCATCATCTTTATTATTACATCTTTAATGATCCTGGGGTACACACTGCCTATGATCGAACACCGAAAGTTGCCATGGGTGGGTGGCAGGGGGGTAGTAGTATAATGTGTGGTAAACTCATGGAATTTAGTCATCAGAGCACTCGGATGAATGGGACATTTTAATTCCATTTTGTCAAAGGAGGAAACAAAGAATGAAATAGATTCAGTGTTCTGCCCAAGGTCATAGAACTAGAATGTGGTGAGATTAGGATGTAAGGTCAAGTACGTATGTATCAACACACACACACACTGATATATTCAGGCCTGCTGCAGACCAGAAAGGAAATCCATATTCCGAATGTTCCTTATGTTGGCCAAACACTTAGAAAGAATCTCTAATGATATATAAAACAGCCTGTTTTCTGGGGTTCATGTCTTGCTATCGACTTATAGGCTGGTTCCCAAAAAGAGATGGGGATCTGTGGGTGGTTATTCTGACCCAGAACTGTGCAGTATGGTGGTCACTGGCCGTATGTGGCTTTTCAAATGACCTGAAATTAATAAAATAGAAAATTTGGTTCTGCCCCAAAATGGCACCGCTTCAGTTGCACCGGGAACACTGGACATGCTCAGAGTGCAGGTGTGGCTAACGGCCCCGACTCCTAACGGTGCAGATGACAGGATATCACCTCGCTGCAGAAAGTTCTCCCAGACAGCACTGCACGCTCCTTTTCCACTGGATTTGATGTTTTAGTTTCTGTGCAAGTCCAAGCTCTCCATCCTTGACCTTCAAGGTACCCAGATGGCTATTCCATTCGGAGCACCCTGAGGAAGCTGCCCCCACCCCCAGTTTCCTTTATTTACCTCTCCTGTGGCTCCTTCCTTTTTTTCCCCCTTTTATGCTCCCCACCCTCATGGCCCCACCACTTGTGTGTTGGTTGTCGTTCCTTCAACACTAATAGCTTCCCAGCAGGATGGAGCCGGGGTCTCCCGGGGTGTGCACACTGAGAGGAGAAGGGAAAGAGCCACGGCAGGGTGTGGAATCTGTCCTCAGAGTGCGGAATCTGCAAACAAACCGAACTTTCACACTGTCCATATGAACAATCCCTGGAGTCTTTATGCTAAAAGAATGTTTGCCTCTCTTTACTATCCCTGCTAGAAGCCAGAAGGAGGTGGGAAGGGGGGTGGAGCACAGCCAGCCACCTCCGTTTCGAACAGGATATGTCTGTATATGTGCTTTACTTTGTGTGGGTAGTTTCCTGCCCTATACAGTGGAAAGCCCCGCTTCACAGTGCACACCCATGCGCCACATGGTCCCCTCCTGTTGTTTAAGAAGCTCCAGTATCGAAAACCAGAAGTGTGACTTTCCACAACGTTTTTGTTGAGACTGGGCTCACTTTTAGTAAGAGAACACAATCTCCAGAGTTTAGGATAAGTAGAACCGTGAGGGGAAGTAAACACTGGTTCTGACAGGCAGAGAAATTCTGACGGTCCTGGTGGCATCCGTAATCATGGACTAAACTTGAGTCTGTATTTCTGTCTGCTCCACAATGTGCAAGACCAAAAAGCAACGCTAATTGTTGGCCTCTGTGAACTAGGCCGATGCTCTTCCCAGTGCCGGGTCATTAGGGAAGCACGGTCTGTGGGCCCTGCTACCCTAAGTCATCTTCAGGGCCAGGCAGTCCAAGGACAGAGGCACATGCAGGGATCAGCTGTCCCTCCCAGTTCCTTGTCACTGAATTTGTTAGCCGAACAATATGATTTTTTTTGGAAAGCTAGCCCCATATTGGAAAACTTGGGACTTTTTAAGTGTTCATCACAAAAGGAGGGACTTGGGGGGGAAAGTGCACCCTCTTATTTATATCAGGACTGGTCTATAGGGTGCTTTTGTGATTTTGATGTTTAATGAAATAATTGTTATTTGCCTTCCGGAGTGAGAATTTACTTTCTTTGACCCTCCTTTGGAGTTTCTTCGTTTTAAGATAAGCTCAAATATTGACAGAACGGGAACTGAGATTAAAAGACATATAAGGTGCCTTAGTGTTATATCAAAGGAAGAAGAAAGGAAAACCCAGGGGCCTCTCCCACAGTAAATAAAAGCGCCAGAGATTCTTAAGAAAACACTGCTGAATTTCCCTCCTATGATGAAATGGATTCAGTTTATAGTGGTCTGAAGCACAGGGTGGATTCTTCACCTTGACACCCCCAGGAAAAAAACCACAATATTACCAGAACTCCCTTTTTATTCATTTTGACCATTTTCTTTTCGGTGCGTATCGCAATCTGATGCATAATGAAAACCAGCTGTTGCCCTCAGAGGGCAGGAGGGGAGACTCAAGCCTCCTCCAAGTGTTTCAAAGCCTGGATGGGCAGGAAATCGGCAACCCGGGATCTCACTTAGGAAGTCCTTAAAGAAAGATCGAGTTTGCTGGGGAGGAGGAGAGGGAAAAGAAAGATTACTCCTGTGGATAATTCTCCTTATCAGAAAATAAAGTGTCCATGTGCCCTCTTTATTATCTAAGGCTCCAGATTTTTCCCAGTCAAGTGCTGCGTGGTCCATAGCTGAGATTTAGATTTATCTCAGTCTGGAAACTATAAAAAATTGCATGCAATTTGTGATAGAAGCAGGAGTCAGGATTCAAAATGATGACTAATTATTGACAGGGGTAAACAGAAGGATCTAGTTCCCAGTGAATATACATTAATATGTTTAATGTAAGGGAAGGACAGAGCAAAGGGGAGTTCCCGTTTCCCCTCATAAAATACTTACTATCCAGGTCCTCACTTGCTCCACCAGTCATATATTCAAATATTTACTGTCAAAGTTCAGGAGCAAGGTGAGACTTGGGGCCGTAGCTGGTGTCACGGTCTGAGCTTCCCAGGTTGGAGTCACATCCCCTAAATTGCAGTCTCCTTTCAACAGTCTGGCTTTCTGCATTCGTGACAATAAATTACTGAGATTTTTCTGTCAACCAATGAAGTACTAAACAGAAGTTATGTGTTTCATAAAGGCTATTGATAAACCAATGCTAGGATTCTGAGGCCTTTAAAATTTTATGAGAAATGTACTAACTAGATAATTCATTTGAAAGGCTTCTTTAACTCAATTGAATCGGACTTGCCAAAGCATGCGTGTGTGTGTGTGTGTGTGTGTGTGTGTGTGTGTGTGTGTGCACATGCCCATATATATTATCTTTCAAATCAACTTGGAATACAGCAGAGACAGATAATATACCTTTAAACACTGTTCAATTTAAGGCTATTTCTACCATTCTCAGTGTAAAGGTAACATCTAGAGTTCAGGGTACACCTTTCTCCAAAAAAAATGCATCACATATTTACTCTCTGAGTTCACATGTGATCCCGAGGTGCCCTGTTGATCGCCTCTGATGGGTGGGAGGGAGGCCTGGGGGAAGAGTGGGAGAATGCTGAAGACAGAGCAGGACCACAGACATGCAGGCGGAGAGCTCTCCCTGCCCTCACACCGTTCTTTCCGCCTCCATTTTGCTATTCAAGTCACATCTAATTTTTTTCCTATATCTGTCCAAAGTAAGCAAATGTGTGCTGTTTGTTGCAATGGGATTTACACGTCTGAAATGACTCAGCTTTCAACACTTCCTAAAGATTTGTGAGTTAGGACTCCTGCCCTCTGTCTGGCTCCTACCAAGCAATACAGACCTGAGTCAACTTCCTAATAAAACTGACCAAAACACCTAACTAGAATTCACTTATTCCTCTGAGGAGTATAAACAAAGGCTGTTGGAAAGAATATATCAGTTCTACTACTTCTGCTGTGTAAATGGGAGCTTTTCTCCTGGACATTTCTCTTCTGTTTTAATGTTTTCAACCGCGGCAATGTGCTAAACAGAGAAAATCCATTCGCAGGACTTTCTGGGATTTGGGTCAAATGTCCCTTGGTTGTCATTCTAATCTTAAGGCCCTTTAAACAAAAGAGCTTTGTCTCAAAACATGGATCAGTTATTTCCTAAATTAGGTGAATAGCTTACTTAAGCAAGACAGGAAGCCACTTTATTAATGGAGTTCAGAACAAATCCACAACATTAAAACATTTGATATTGCACGTAAATACAATAGGGAAATAAATCTGGTTGAGTACAAGAGAAATGCCTAAGTCCAATCTCTGTTAAATTCCTTAAAGTTAGAAAAAAAAAGTCCTGATGCTCCGTATTTTCATATTATTCTTCATCCCTTACATTGTTTCCATTAAAGACCTTTGCCTTAGATACTCCATGCTCAATTTATTTTTTCATTTCATAATAGCTGTTTGGAGGAGTCGCT
Source organism: Manis javanica (assembly GCF_040802235.1). NCBI lineage: Eukaryota > Metazoa > Chordata > Mammalia > Pholidota > Manidae > Manis > Manis javanica. The sequence continues at coordinate 174,537,809 of NC_133159.1, read as the reverse complement.
TTAAATCATTCACTGGAAAACTGAGTGAAATAATGGAAATATACCTTAGCAGGATTTTTTTAAATTGCCCACACTTTTCGTTATAACATGGATTCACTTCCACTGGGCTTTTTTTGGGCTGGAGAGATTTCAAATATCTCCTTGTTTCAGGAACATTAAGAAGAGTTGGAAAAAAGACAGTAGCCTCCTCACCTCCTCACCACTATCAGTGATTCTGCACATTCAGCCCCATGCATTTCCCCAGATTCACAGCTGCTTCAGACAAAAATGCCCGAAAGAATGAAAAAGGGAAAAGGATTCAGTGCAAGGCAGTCTCCCAGCCTTCCGACCGAGGGTGATACTGATATGGTGCCCCCCCGGGATTCCCCAAAGTATGCTTGCAGGTCACTTTGCAGTCATCTTTGAAAGAACCTACTATGCTCATTCCCTACGTTAGAACTCCTGAATCTTCAAGAGAGTGAGGCCAGGAATTCTGTATGTTTAACCAACTCTTCAGAGGATTGTTATGCATGCCGGATTGTGACAACCATTGAAATTGCATAAAACTATACCCAAACACAGTTCCAAGGGAAGGCTGAAAGTGTAAAATAAGAGATTCATAAATGTGGCTACTTCAAAACAGAGAAGAAACTGTATAACTATAAATACCACAAACAAAGTTAAACCACAGTCTACCACCAATAAGAGGTTCATATTCAGTATAGAGATGAATAAGTTAGAAGGAAAATGGCATATAACTCAGTAGAAATGCTAGGCAAAATAGTTGAAAAAGCATGTCAGAAACGGTAGCTCAAATATTCAAGAGCATGAAAGGATGTTCGGTTTAACTGGCAATCAGGGAAATGCAGATCATAACTAAAATAAAATGTCGTTTTATAAAATTGCACAAATTAACAGTGTGATATTACCACTCTTGGTCAGAAAGACAAGTAAACAGGAACTTTCACAAACTACTGAAGTATAAATTGGTACAACCATTTTGGAAGGGATGCAGAAATCTAGCAAAACGAAAAATGTGTGTGTCTGTAACTCACATAGTCCATTTCTAGGTATAGAGTTTATTTTTTAAAAAAACCTCTCAGTCACATGCAAAAGGATATGTGCTCGAGAATATTGATGATAACATGGCTTATAATTGTTCCAGGTCAGAAATGACCTAAAAATTCATCAAAAGGCGCAAAGTAAATGAAGTATAGGGTTTTACATGATAGATAACGCATGATGCGTAGGAGAAATGACAAGAGCCTATGTATCAGAATGGACAATTTTTAAAAACTAAATTGAGGGAGAAAAAGAAAAGTTATAGAAGGGAGTGAACACTATTTTACTGTTTATATAAGTTAAAGTACACTGTGTGTGTACATGAACACACAGACATCATAAAATGCACCTATGTTAGTAGCTTCCATGTGGACTATGAGGGTATAAAGCAAATTCAGCATAGCAGTTGCTTTTGGAGAAGGAAAGAAAAATTGAAAACAGGAGAAAAAATTGAATTTTTAAATATCAGTAATAATAAAGTGATGTTAACATTTCCTTATTTGCTAAGTGCTTTATGTATATTATCACATTTAATCTCCTAACAACCCTATAGGGTAATACTACTGATACCCTCTTTTTTCAAATGAGGTTTTTCAAATGTTTTATTTGTTGTATTCACATGCACACATACACCCACACGTACACACATGCACACATACACACACACTCTTTTAGTGAAACTGCTCTGTGTGATATTGTAATGATGGTTATATGTCATTATACTTCTGTGCACACCCATAAGATGCGCCACACCGAGAGTGAACTATAATGTAAATTATTATGGACTTCAGGTGATGATGCTATGTCAATATAGGTGCATCCTTGGTAAAAAGTGTACCATTCTGATTAGTGATATTGATAATAGGAGAGGCTAAGGATGTGGGGGTGGGGGTCGCAGAGAGAATCTGGGAAATCTTTGTACCTCCTTCTCAGTTTTGTCATAAACCTTAAAGTGCTCTAAAAAAATACTCCTAAGCAAGAAACCAAAAAACCTGAGGCTCAGAAGCATAAGGGACTTAACAGAAATCAACAAACGAATGGGGAACAGCAACTGGGTTTGTCTGACACCATAACCTGATTTTGACCTCTACACTGGAAGCATTCCTGTTGTTAGGTCACGACCTAACCCATAAAAATGTGTACAGGAATATGGTCAAGAGGACAAGCAGTGCGACTGAGATGGATAAGGATGTGTGTTAGGCAGAAAGAGAGAGTTTCAAACCAAACCCCTTATTTAGTACTTCCATCAACAAAGTAAGCTAATATCTTTCTCAGAAAATATTGTAAAATGACCTACACATTTACTGATTCATTGAAAGTCAAGCTCAGCAATGAATCTGGCCCGAGGTTCTCTCTTTCTGTCTATTCTCCGAGCTCCGTTTGCTCTTCCAAAAATCTGTTCCAACAGCTGAAGGCTGAATTTCTTTCCACTTGCATTTTTCTGCCTTCCAAAATGTCTTTCTTGTTCTTTGATTCTTGTAACTCTGGTAACCCATTATTGGAATAGAAATTATTCCATCGGGGCATTAAGACGTCAGGACCTCCTCACCTTTAAATAATGTCTAGAATTTGTGTATGTCTGGAGGGCTAACAAAATGTTCTCTTCAGAATGAATGCTCCGCTTCCCAGTCACAGAGCCCACTCGCTAACAGTCATTCATTCTTCTTATCCTTTCCTATTAGTCGCTCTTTGCTTTTGAATCTGATCACAGAATCCTGTTAGGGAAATTACTAACCACTTTGAATGTCTTAATCCCTGGGGGCTGGTCAGCCCCTCCCAACTTCCAACAGGAAGGAGAAATGAACAAAGAAAGAAATCTGAGAGCCTCTGCTTTTCTTTGACCCACTTTGGAATACTACAGATGTATCACTCTGTAGGCAAAGACCAAACGTTCTGGGTCCCTATTAGCTTTCTCAGGGGGAGTCAGTGCGGTGGACCATGTACACCCACGATGTTGTTTAGGTGACCATCACCCAGATCTGTAATGCTGAATGAATGATGGGCTTTTCAGTGGTGCCACTGTCCTGATACTTTACATTTTTAACGTGGAAGAAAATGATTCAGGTGAGTGCCCAGTAGCTTTGTTAATTACTTTCCAAGAAGTGGAAACAATTATTTGAAGGAGGCACTGCCACACTGCTGTTGGGTGCTCAAAACTAAGGTCAGGTGTGGGAAGTTTAACATGCTGTCTAGCAGCTGTTGCAGATGGCACAAAAGTGACGAAAGATGGTCCAGTTTCCCAAAGGAGGTGACCCACATGGAGATTTAGGTTCACAATGCAGCTTACGTAGCCTATGTTCATGGAACTCATCAAGCTTGTGTGGTCCGTGACCTTCGTGTATATTTATTTTCAACCCTGTTGTTCAAGGTTGGCTACTGAATTCGGCTCTAAGAGATCAGATTTATTTTAAGGATACACATGGATCAGAACCACAGAGCAGCTTGCCTTCTCTTCTCACAGCCTGCACGATCCCTGTTCATGTTGTCTCAGTTCCTCTGGTGAGCCTGTTCTAGCTTTCGAACAGCAACTGGGTGATTATCTCCATTTCCCCTGGCCAAATCCCAGAACAGTCTCATCTTCCTGTTTTCTCTACTTAGCATTACCCCCATTGGGTCAGTTCTCTGCCCTGAAGCCAGGTGCCTATTTTCCTGGTGTGGCCAGGAGCTAGGCCTGTGCAAAAAATAAATGAAATAAAACAAAAGGCTGGATACCACAAAACATAAAAATATAAAAAAATAAGGAGTCAGATGTTGATTAAATGCTTTACATGCCTGATCATATTCTTTCTGTTCTCTCTCCATTTTTCCACGCCAACTGAACCTGTTCATCGTCCTGATGGAAACTTCTGGTCCTTTAACTTATCCTCCTTACCCCAAGCCCCTCTGCTGCCCCTACCCTGCAGCTTCATTTGGCCCTGTTCCCAGCTGCGAGCCAGTGACAGGCATTTCAAACATGCTCTCCCCAGAAGCCGCCATTTATTTCATCCTTCACCTCCTTGATTCTCCTGTTTCAATTTACTGACCGAAGTGAACCCATCCATTGTAAAATCTTCCTATATTTCGCCTCTCTATTTCAGAATTTCTTTCTGAAGTGAACTGGCCTTTTCTAGTTCTTTTTCTTGTTTGTGTTTTGTTGTTCTTATTTCAAATAAATGCCCTTACTGTTTTTCAAAAACAAATTTTTAACCTTGGCTCATTCCTTCCTTTCCTATTAGCTCCAAATACACTCCTTTCGGTTTCCTCCTAGCAGTTTCCGCATAAGTTGTCGCTTTTGTTTTATAACTGGCCTCCAGACTTCTGCTTAGTAGACACACAGGTCTGACCTAACCAAATCCCAAAGTGAAAAACGGAAAACTCCTCCTTCAAACCTGCTTCCTTCTCAAACTACCGTCTCCTGTTCATCCTCCGCCCCTTCATTGCTACGTGTCTAAGAGTGTAGCTTTTATTCCCTGTTCTACTTTCCTACACGGAAGCCTTGTGGCATAATCTGTACCATCCTGGAGTTCCGACCCCTTTAGAGGTGCTATCCAAACAGACACAAGGACTCCCAGTGCCCCACACTCACTTCTCAGTTCTCCATCAGCCCACACCTTCTACAAGAGCAACATTGGATGCATTTCATAATGTTCTTCATGCAAAAAAAATATATATTGTATTTCAGTCTCATAAGTTGTTTAGATTGCTCCCTTTCTACAAATAAAAAAATGGGGTCTCCAAGGTGTAAAATGGTTTGCGCAGTTTCCAAAAGATAGCAGGTGACAACGCTCATCTCAAACCCAGTTCTTGTGACCCTACAGGCATTCAAAACAACTGGAATCTGTCTGTGTTTCCTATGACATGGTATTTTGGGGTTCATCTTCCGTATTTCACTGCCCATAACTGTACCATTTCACTGACTGGCTCCTCCTTCAATTCACCCTATGTAGGTTTTTACTGAAGTGTTAGTACCCGCATCTCCCTTTTTCTCTCCCCTTTTGTACCCACTTCGCAAGAAACACATCCATTCATGTGGCTAAAACTTACTGTGGCTCTCCCACATCCCACTGTGACCCCCAGCATTTCCACTAAGGTCCACATTTTTTTTTTATTTTTCAGCTCCTTCCTAAACTTCTCTGTATGGATGGCTTACTGGCACCATAAATTCAGTATCTCAATAACAAAATGCACGAGCTCTCCTGAAAACAAACAATAAAAATAAACGAAAGTGTCCTTTTCCCCTAGGTTCCTTTTTCTGGGTTAACTGTATTATTATTTATTTTATCATTCTCTCTATCCAACTGGATGGATATCCACACAATTCTGAACTTTGCCTTTCTCCCGGTGCCTTATTGTCGGGACCTGTGATTACTACTTCTGAAGCTTCTCGAGATGTCTTGTTTCTGTGCACGTGACCACTGGCCTCGTGCTGGTGTTCGTCCCTTCCCACACGGGTCAGTCAGGTCCTTACTGAGAGATGCTCCCCCCTCAGCCATTCCCTCTCAGATGCGTCCATCACGTGACCTGGTCATGTCACCTCCCTGCTGAAAGATCTTGGATGCCATCTATTATCTATATAAAAGGTATCAAGTTGCTTTCTCAGCTTGTCATTCCTCCCATCATTGGACCTCAATATAACTTCTCAGAATCCTGTCCCTTTAGACCTTACCATGCAAGTACAGTTCTGGCAAACTGGACAACTTGTAATGCCACACAAAACTCACTTTCTAACTTCTGAAACTAGGTTGATCCTTTAGCTTATGTTGATCCTTAGGTTGATCCTTCCCGGCCTTCCATACTCCGATCAATCCCCATTTTCCATTTTACACTAGTTCTACCTTCAGTGCTATAAAAATAACCAGGAAACAGAGGGCTGATCTTTCTCTCACAATAGATATAAAAAGAATTTCTAGGAATCAGTGAACCTCAGACCTATAGGAATTTGGAAATACATATAAGCAACCTGTTTGAGGATAGAAAGTTCAAGAATTTGTGTTTAGAAGGCTAAGGCAGTTACCTGCCCAAACTGCATCTTCTGCCCTTTGCAGGGTCTTACGAAGTACAGATTTCTCCATCCTCCTGTAATGGACTCATGATGACCAGTGGACTTTCTAATTCTGCAGACCCCTGATAAGGGCTTTTATCTCTCGGATTCCCATCAGCTTTCAATTCTAAGCTATTGATCTCATCTTCGTTCCCTTCTGCCAAGGTTTTGAAAAGTTCTGGAACCTATCCCAAACAGGAAAGATACGGTCTTCAAGGAGTCTCAAAGACTTGACCCAGTGGACAGGGTTGAGTAGTGTTCTCTCCCAAAACTCATGTTCACTTGGAACTTTAGAGGGTGACCTTATTTGAAACTAAGGTCTTTGCAGATGTAATTGGTTAAGATGAGGTCATACCAGATTGGTGTGGGCTCTAAGTCCTATCACTTGTGTCCTTGTAAGAAAACCTTGTAAAGACATAGAGACACACGGGGAAGCATGCCTTGTGAAGATTCAGGTAGAGACTTGAGAGATCTACATATAAGCCAGAGGACACTGAGGATTGATACAAACTCTAGAAGCTGGGAGAGAAGTACAGAATCGATTCTTCCTGCTAACGCCTTGATTTTGGACTTGCAGCCTGAGACTGTGAGGGATTAAAGTTTTGTTGTTTTAAGCCGCCTAATTTGCAGTATTTTGTTACAGCAGCTCCAGGAAATGAATACATTCAGTCACCCCATGGGTTCAGAGCACACCTTCTACTCTGTTGTTCATGTTCCTTTTTTTTTATGATGATTATTCTGGACACATCCCAGAAGGTCACAGCCATATCCATTTTGTGGCAGGCTTTTGAAAGTTTTCCTGAGAACCTGCTACCCTCCACCTCCACCACCATCTCTCTGCAGGATCTTCTCTCTCGCTGTCAGCATGACCCTTAACCTATTCCAAGAGACTCTGTCTCTGAAGCTTTTATGAAAGTCAGTTTTCAAATCAGAAGCCAACCTCTCTATCATCTAATCCCTCTGGTAAAAACAAGTGTTTCTGCCAGTCATAATCTCACAGCACCTTCTACCCCTGTTACACATCACATATGCCATAAATTCAAGCTAGTTGCACATAAATTTTTCATTCCTCCTACAACTGATTAAAAGTCTTCAAGGCGGGCACCAGCTTTCATTCATATTTGTATACAATACAATGCCTTCAGTAATAAATTCATTCAATACCCATTTATTTCCAGCCCACAATACAGCAAGAACATGTCAAAGTACTTAGAAGGTGTTTGCTCAACATGCCTTGGATAAAAATGGATGATATCTGAAGCTTTCCTTTTCTTCCTTTTAACCTGTTGAAAAATGAGCCTTGACCTTTCTTTGCTTTCGCTTACCTACCCCTCTGGTTAAATTATTTGATATCAGACACCACTGCCATCCATTCTTTTTCTTTGAAACAGGAAGCAGCTCCACGAGCACATTAATCTAAACCCACTGCACTTCTAAATCTCAAAGAACAGCAGACGAAGCTGGAGAGAGGCCAGAAGGGACCAACGTTATTCCCTCCTTCTATATCGTGCCCCATATGTCTAATCTTCCCTACCCTACCAAGTGGCTTAAGAATTTTATCCTTTCTTCAGACTGGAAAAGGAAGCGGGGGCTGGAATTAGGTGTATACAAATTGTTGAAAAGGCTTTCTGTGGAATTTGAAAGGCTGTGTGACAGTGTCATTTTTACAGAACAGCCCAGGCCTCTCATTCAAGCACCGAAGTCCACAGTCATTCTCTGGCTTGAGTCCTATCAGCAGAATTGCTGAAGCCGAGGCTAAGAAATAAATAACTAATCTCCCCAGGCAGGGAGGCTGGTAAACCAATGCAAATGTTAAGTGCTGCCAAGAGGAAGATGCCTATAAGCCAGGCAACTGCTGAACACGTTGCCAAAAAGGGGAGACTTCCACTTTAATTGCTAGGCTTTCACAAAACTAAATCAGAGGCAAGAGCAGTCAAGCTCCTGCAGAATGACAGTGGTGGAGAATTTGGCCTCCAAGCCCTGTGGATATAGGTCAGTGGTTCTGATGTTTTCATTTCATCAGATTCCTTCGAGGACCTTCTAAATTCATCAGATGAGCAGACCCAATGCCAGACACTGTATCAGAACCTCTGATTGCCCCCATCCCTGATGTGTGGTTTATTAAGCTGCCCTCGTGATCTTGATGCATGTCCAGGGTGGAAAAACCACTTCATAATTCTCTGTGGCACATATGTCAATCTCCAGTTACTGACTGATGCCCTTAGGCTAATGTCTCAAACCCTGAAGCCAATTCTCTCATTTTCTAAATGGAGAAAATAAGAGTACCTTATCACAGATCTACTATGAGGATTAAATAAAAAAGGGCCAAGGATCACGACTGTCACACAGGAAGTGCTTAGTAAGTGACTGTGCTTACAATTACTCCTGCAAAAGAGGCTAACTGCCAGGTAGATTTGTGCAGATACTAAATGGCCCTCAATACTTGAACTAGACATGTTACGTTATTTATTCTTTACATTTTAATTCTTGCTGTAAGCCTCGATAGCTATATTGGCCATTTCCTGAGAGATAAATATGACACTATCATTGCTATTACTCTTATTTGTTGAAATACTCTCCGAGTGTTTGATCCTCAGGAAGCTATCATTGTTGATGATTTTATGAGTGCATTGAAAGTAATTTTTAGGTGCCAGGCAAGAGAAAAGCAAATATGAATGCTTCTCTGTTGTTCAAAGCTAAAGGTTATGAGATCAAAGAGCCTGAGCGATGTGACCACATCCCTAGAGACAGAGCCAAGCGCCACCCCGCTGATAAGGCTGCTATGGATGCCTGTCACCTGTGTGTCTCTCTCAATGCCTTCTCTGGCTGCATGTTGACAAGGAACATTTTGAAGCGTTTAAGAATTATTTTATGACTCTTGAAGTCCTGGTTTCTTTAGTGAACTCAAGTCTACACCTGTAATGCTCGGGATTTTGTTTTGTGTGTGAATCAAGAACACTTATTTTCCTGACCCTTCCTTCCTCTCCTGTGGTTTTATATCAGCCCATTGGCTAGGGTTTGTAAATGGGACTGTGGAAAACTGTGTCAATTCACATATGTGGTCATGATTTCTAAATCTTCACACCAACCGCAGGAGAGTGGAGCATTGTGCTTTCTGCAAGAGCTTCAACAAAGCAAGTCGCTGCCGTCCTTTGAGAGTATGTTTTACAGGCTTTATAACTTTGTCGAGTCTGAATATCACAGATTCCAGATCTAAAAAGGTTTTAAAAAATAGTTGAATTCTGCAATAACCTCCCCCCTAAAAAAAGTGTTTTGTGTTTTCCTAGTAACTATGGGTGTTTTATTTTGTTCCATTTCATTTTTCTTTGCTGTCAATATGCTTAAAGTTAAGCTCCATGGTAAACTTAAAAGAATGCCAAGAAGAGGCTTATTAAATGTACTGCTTTGAATATCATGCTTCATGTCCAAGAAACAATACTGAAATTCTGGTCACACGTAGGTTGGTGTGACCTTACATAAGTCTTCTTTTACTATGAACTCTTTTATCAAGAAAAAAGTCATTGTGTGATCATGTGTAGGGAACATGATTAACATTTATTTTAAATGCCTTTTTGTATAACATTTAAATATACCATTTTATCGGGATAAATTCTGTAAGACTGTACTGAAACAAGGGATGATCTCAAAGAAAATGAATAAAAAGTATTTGTCACCAGATGTCCCTAGAAATGACCTAAAGCAGTGCTATCTGATGACGTATAATGCAAGTTCATAATGTAAATGAGGGTAAGAGCTCTGGTAGACAAATTTTTTAAAAGTGAAGGAAATAGGAAGAATTTTAATAATGTTTTATTTAACCCAATATATTCAAAATATTATTTAAACATATAATCAATATAAAAATCACTAATAAACTACATCACATTCTCATTTTTTATTATATCTTCAAAATCCGGAGTGTATTTATCCTTACAGAACGTCTCACGTTGTACTTGCCATACTTCAAGGGCTCAGTAGCCACACTTGGCTAGTAGTTACTATATTAAGTGGTGATGATGCAAAAAAATGTTTTTAAAAAGAAAAATAAGGAAACCAGAAGGGAAGTCAAAATGATGGCAACACTTAAGTTACATATATATAACATGTATAATAGATATAAATACAGATATGGATATATAGAATAATTAAGCCTTATTTTTAAGTCTAAAAGAAGACACAGAGAACTCATTTATGGATATTAGAGCACCAATCTGTGAAATACAATTATGCTTAAATTGGATAAAATACACACTTTTTATGATTTCATATTCTTCAAAAAACCCATCTCTCCTGCCATCATTAGCATGAGTTTGTAGAACTCCATGGAAGGGCAGTGCAGAACACACCAGCAGGTTTTTCTTGAAAAAGCGCTTCCGGCTCTGCACTTCATTAATAGCAGTGAGAAATTCAAAAACATTAGACATGTTTCTTGTATAGTAAGTGTGGTATTGCAGAAGGAGCCAGATAGGTCTGGGTCTGAATTGTGATGATTGAATTACTACCCTGTCTGAACTTAATTGATTTCTGCAAAGTAGATGTAACAATGCCAACCTCGCAGGGTATACGGGGCTGTAAATGAGACCCGGTGCCGTGTGCGGTGCCTCTCTCACAACAGTGCTTCTTAGAGACAAGCTCCTTTCTACCTCCTCGACTCTATTCGATCTCAAGTTAGGGTCTACTTTGTGAAACAAAGGCGATGTGTCCAAAATAGTTCTCAAACAAGGAAAGACAGCTTTAATTAAAAGCTCGAGTGTGTGAAACACGACTTAGGAACCATAGAAAGTTAGAGAATGAGAATTGAAGATGACCTGAGGGAAATGGGTTTGCAGCCTTCCGTAATCCTCCTGAAGATTTGGTTATGGGGGCAGAAAATGACAGACTAGATGGAGGCAGAGGTTCCCGAGCAGTGACTGTGGTAGGGGGACCAGCCAGGCCAATTTGCTGGGAAACTGAGGAGATGCCAAGGAGGCAGGACTTTTCACTGCTAAAACTAGGACATTCCTGGGCAACCCAGGATGGTTGGTGACTCTAGTGCAGGATATAGAAAGAAATAAGAAATTTGGCAGATGTGTTGGTAAAGAGAAGCAAGAAATTCAACTTGATGCAAATTTCATATTGAGAGACTAATAGAAAACAGGATTAAATGGTAAAATGGGGCCGGCTTTTAATGGGTCTTGAAGGACAAGTAGGGGAATATGAAAAACAGCTTTAGAGATTAGGTGCAACAGATTAGGTGCAACATTAACAAATGTATTTTGATGGGTCAAGAGAATTGTGTCTTAGCTCTGGTCTGCCAGCAGCTCTGATTGTCCTACAGCCTTTACTTCTCAGGGGCTCAAATGTCTCACCTGTTAAAGAGATGCCTGTTAATGACCTCTAAGGCCTTGTGTAGCTGGACTCTATTGTGATTCTCTTGGGGACAATAAATTATGGAGGACTTCTTATCACATTGGTGGTCCAAAAAAAGATGAATCTGAAAGCAGTATATGTAGGTTAGAAGGACTAGCATTTTATATCGGTTTTATCATTGGTTTATATCATTATCATTGTGGAAACATTTTCATACATTTCTCTAGTTACCATTAAAAGTACTTGAAAGTCACCTAGTGACAAAAATGGATAATATATCCTTCCATTTTTTAAGAGCAGAATCAATCTGTTAGGCGGTGGGTTTCTGAGCTACCTGGGAATATATCCAAAATCCAGTTGAGTTGAATTGGCCTTTTTCATCACTCCCTAAACATTAAAGTTCTTAAGATACTATTTGCAAGAACTCAGAAGGAAGACGGCAGAGTAGACTACACCCATGAGCACCTTCCTGAAGACACACGTTTACGACTTCCTGCCTCACTAACAGAACACAAGCTTGTATGTCCAGTGTTGATTTCAAAAGGTCATATTGATATCAGAAACTAAAAAGGGAGAAAGAACAACCGTACAAGGGAAAATGAGGGCAAAAGCTATAGAAACACTCTTTACACTAAAGCCAAATAACTGAGTCTTTATCTTGTCTGAATCCACTTCCTTTCTATTTATAGATTAACTATGAGATTTCTAGCCACATCCCCTAAGTAAGAAGCTTATCTATGGGCTTCCTAGACCCCCTTGGCAGAAACACTACTCTAAATTTAGTGTTTATAACCAATAAACATTTAATGCTAGTCTTTAGTTTCTTGCCAGGATAAAAGTATCATTATAAATCTTCACAGAGGGAAGAAAAAAAAGTGCTTTGGAAACTCAGTCCATGTGAGTCTCCACGTAAAAGAATGATGGATCATATTCTACCTGCTTAAGGGAAAAGGAAGAAACAAACTTAATTACACTAATAACTTAAATTTTTTTTCACGTAATTACAAGTCTAAAGTTTTTCTTTGCTGCTAATTTGGTATGCAACATATTCGTGCTAAATATTCCCCTACCATACACCTAGAGATGTTTATTTACACAGATGCAGGGTATTTGAATTTAGAGGGAGGAGGGTCATTGAAGCCAGAACCCAAGGCCAACCCCTCTCCAACAGTAATTTGTGGTTTTTCCTACATTTAATGGTTACAAAGGAGCCTTAGACTCTGTTGGTCACGACCAAAACTGCACCGTTATTTTATATGAAATTTTGGAAAAAAGAATCCTTGCTCTCATAACCCAATAAATATTTTAACTCTCTTTAGGTGAGTATAGTGGTGGTAAGGCAGGGGTGGAGGGGATCTGGGCGGTGTCTCAAAAATGAGACCAAACTCCCACAGAAGGGAACTGCTTGTCCAGTTTCTTTATCTTAGCCATGAAAACAAACTTGTGTCTGGGTGTAAAAGAAAATACAGTAGTAATAAAATAAATGAGGCAATGAGCCAAGTTGAGAATCGGTTTCCTTTTTGTTTTATTCCATGAAAGCCTCTGTGTGAAAATACTTCCACAGAAACAAAATATCCAGTTATATGTACAATGTATAATTTACATACTGAGGCATTTGTGAGTTTCTGCAAGCAGAAACTTTCAGCAGATGCTGTTCATATTAAGCATCATAAGAAAGAGGGGAATATTGATCAAGAGTAAGAGAATAAACTAGGAAATGTAGAATTCCAGGGTGTTTGAAAGTATGATTTGAACTAGAGCCTAGTGATTAGATCTTTCATGCAGTATTTTCACTTTTTTCTACCACTAGCTGAACATTCTAGGGAAGTAAGGAAAGAGAAGAAATCTTAAAACAAGGTTGGTTTGCATTTCGACTGAAAAGGAAAAATGGGGAAAAAACAGACCAAGAAAATAAATCTAACTAGACAAAAAAATAACGCCTGCACACACATGGGAAAAGAAAATGCCATTTTATTGGGATGGTAGCTTGATCAAGGATTGATTTGATCACTCAGTTTAATGTTTTCCTCCAAAAATTTCAGCTCTAGAGCAATTTTCCATAAATGTGTGGGTGGAAAAGCAATAGCATGTTTAATTTCATATACAAGTTAAAATATCTATGGATTTTTAGGTGTTTTCAATAGAATCCCAGTGGCGAAGACAGCTTTGGGAGTTTATGGCATGAACATGACAATGATTTATCAAAACTTTGTTTGAGGCTGATAGAAGTGGTGAAACATTTTAGCCTCCTTTCATGAAACTGTGCATTTCATTCTATGGTCAAGCATTCAGGAGCTGAATGGCTTATTTTATGGTTGAAATAATCATATTCAGTTTCATCTATTTGCTTTCAATGTACAGAAAAACTTTTATTTCCAAGGTTCTGTCACTAACTCTTTCCCCTTAGCTAAGAAGTAAAAATAGTATATTGTTATAATTGGCATTCAGTTATGGCTTTTTTAGAGCTCATGAAATTAATTTGACTTGACTAAAACACAAGACTTCCTGAACTATAGATTCTGTTGGAGTTGGGGTAACAAAAAGATAAAAGAGTTAGTAAACATTCAAATCTAAGATATACCAGGATGAAAATTGTTAAAGTGTTTTAAAATATCTAACACCAGAGATATGAAAAACCTACTCCTTACCCTCAACTGCATCTCTTAACATAACTGCAGAATGAAGAGAAATCATACTGAAAAGAAAAATAGAAATGAGATTTTGTATATATATATAATATATATATATAATATAATATATATATAATATTATATATATATATATATATATGGACAATTACTTGGGGGCAGAGAGAGTATACTTTTATCAAGAAGTATGAAATGACATGGATATAATGTTTAAATGTTAAGAGTATAAAAATCTAATAACAAATAGGAAAAATGTAATTTCGACTGTACATTAATAATGTATAGCAACATGCAAATGAGCCTGCAATTATATATCTGTTTCTACAACTTCCTATTTCATATCAATATTAATATATTATAACCTTTTGCAGTTTTATATGGATACAGGAATTTTTGACTTTCTACCTTGGGAAGGCTTTGGGGCTTGACTTCTGGCCCAATTAATACCCTTCCCTGCCCCCTTGTGGTTTCCAAAATTAGAAACCAGGTTTGCCAGGAGAGGCAAAATACCATCAGCTTTGTTTAGAGCTGTCTTTGTTCCAGCTTTCCCATAAATTTTGACACAGTCAAACTCGTCAGCATTGCTATGCACTGACATATGGCCCATCAGTGGATCAAGCTGAATACGGAAACAAACCCATTCCTATATGGAATCTTAATATATGACACAATGACCTGACCAGTTACTAGGAAAAGAGGAACAGCTATAAACACCACTAAGCAGTTGGTTTGCCATTGGAAAATAATGACATTGTATCCCCTGCTTACACCATATATAAAAAGTAATTGGAGAAGGATTAAAGATTCACATGCAGACTTTAATATCTAGTAACAGCAGGCTAAGCTGTTGAGATCAATCTCTTGCTGAAAGACCTAGACAAAATAGACTATTAGTAATGCTTTTTATGTTAAAGAGAGTCACCTTATAGTGATAAAAGATTCAATTCACCAGAAAAATAAACAATTCTAAATGCATATGGACTAAATGACATGACTTTAAGATATCTGAAGCCAAAATAAACTTAGCTGAAAGAGAAATGGGCAAATTCATAATTATGGTGGGAGGTTATTGGGTGTCTTATCTCATGAGGACAGTGATATTAGAACAGGGTGGACTGAACAACACAATAAAGAAATCTGACTTGATAAACACGTATAAAATACTGCAGTGAACAGCTACAGACTTCATATTATTTTCAGCACCCAAGAAACAATTGTAAACATTGGCCAAAAGATATCACCTGGGTTAGTAGGACTGTATTAAAATAATTTCTGTTGATCAAACACCATTTATATAGTGAACAAGCAGTCTATAGAGTGAGAGAAGGTATTTGTAATGCATACAGTTAACAAAGAATTTATATACAGAATATATAAACACTCATATAAATCAATAAGAAAAAGAGAGCTCATTACAAAAATGGGCCAAGGCTTGAATAGACTCACTGAAAAAATTATGAAAATGCCCAGTAAACATACAGAAATTGTTCATTAGTTATTAGGGAATATAAAGCCAAACCGCAAGGTTTGAATCTATCCACATGAAAAAAATGGCTAAAATGAAAAAGCGAAAATACCCAGTGTATTGGCAAGAATGTAGAGGAAACCATAATCTCATTCACACGGGTGAGGGTGTAAATAGGTACTATTTCGGAAAAGTTTTGGTGTAGCTAATAAAGTTAAATGTATGCATGTCCTATTCCCCCCAAATTTCACTCCTAGATATATATAGCCAACAGAAATATGTACATAATATTCATAAAAGACATTAATGTGCCCTTAAAAGACATAATAATAGGTCTTTATTATTTCATAATAACCAAAAAACCAGGAACTATCAAAATGCAGTTGAATAAACTGGTATAAATTCATTATACATAAATTCATTCAACAACAATAAACTGGCGTACATTCATTAAGTGGAATGTCATACAATTAGAATAAGCAATTTGCAACTACAACATGACAATATGATGAATTTCACAAACATAAAGAAAGAATTGAAAAAAAAAGACTGAAAAGAGTCCATTCTCTAAGGTTTACTTATAGAGAGCTCAAAAAACAGGCAAAATTAAAACACGCTGTAGAACAGTGATTATGTTTTGGGAGTGGTGACTGGCAGAAAGGACAAGGGGTGATTCTAGGGAACTGATAAAGGTTCTTGGTTTTCATTTGAGTGCTGGTCTCATGAGGGTACTTGGTTTATGCAAATGCATCAAGGTATATACTTATATTTATTTGTCTGAATTATACCTTAATATACATATTCAAGTTTACATTACTAAAAGTTAAAATTGCATCAAAAATTGGAAGTTCTAAAGAATTAATCTACCAAAAGTTTACCATACCTCTGAGGAAAAATATGCTATGGGTGATAGACAATGATCATGGATTAAAGCCTTAATTTGGTAAAGATTTCAACTACTGAAACTTATCTCTAGACTTAATGTAATCCCAATAAAAATTCCCAATTTTTTCCCCTTTTGTAGACCTTGACAAGCAGATTTTAGAATTCACCTGAAAGTGTAACAAATCGTAGACAAGGACTCTAGTAAAGGACAATGTGAGAGAACTTTCTCTTCCTGCTGTCAAAATGTATTACAAAGGTATAGTACTTACGACAATGTGAAATTTGAAGAGATAAGCATATAGATAAATGCAAAAGTATTTCATAGCCCAGAAATAGACCATGTATATGCACACTTAATGTATGTCAGAGGTGGTTCTGTACAATTAGGATAGAAAGTACACATTTAAAAATGCTTTGTACCTTAATTTATTATGTTATTGTTTTTATTTTTAATATTCATCTTTAATTCCAGACTTTCAGGAATGTTATAATATTAGTGCTTTCACAAATACCCTTCACCCAGTTTCTCCAAATGTTAACACTTGTAACATACACACATACACACACTGAAAAAAGTAGACATAAAGGAATATATGCAGTATGATTCCATTCATATGAAGTTCAAAGGCAGATAAAACTAAACTCTATGGCTTAAAGATAGCTTCAGGTGATAAAACAATGAAGAAAAAAAGGAAATGATTAGGACACACGTCGGGACAGCAGTTACCTCAGAGGACGTGGTGATCAGGGAAGAAAACCCCAAGTTTCTGACATGAAGATCATGTTCTTTTTCTTTATTCGAGTGCAGGCAATGTTATACTTATTTAATTAGATGTGATTTACATTACTGGATATGTGTTTTACTCTTTTTTCCATGTATAATGCATTTTGCAATGAAATGGAAAGAAAAACACATTTAAACCAGAGTACAACTTAAAAAAAATGTAACTGCATTTTTATAATCCTTTAACAACCTATTGGTAAAAGTTGCTTTGTTCAGGGTATCTTTTGCTCATGAACATCACGCTTCAGTAGTATTTTTACAGGGATCCTACTGGCCTGAAGTTTTTTAGAGATAATTATTCCCTGATAGTGGTAAAGTGCCCATTTGTCATGTTATTTATCAAAGTTAAACAAACAATTACTCATAGCTTGGCTGGAAAGGTGTTGAAAAAATACATAAGAGACTTTTTGGCCTGGAGAAATTTACAATCTTAACAGATGAACATAATATCAATGACTTAATGAGAAACTAATTAAAGGTAAGACATAAAAAACACCTTCTAAATCTTCACCAGGCCACTCACTAACCCACCAGTTCTGTGCCCAAACACTCTGCCCTCTTGTGACTGTACGCTGAACTGTTTATGCTTCTATCTGAAGGCTATGCCTCCCAATGGTGCTATGCCTTCTATCATGACTCCAGAAATTATTTCCTTTTGCTCCTATAATATCAATTTTCTCCTTCATTAGATCATTATCATAATCCAAACATGCTGTTATTTCTTGCATCTCAGAAAAAAATTGTCCCTCTCTTATATAGCAACATTTCAAGAAAATATTCATCGTATTCAATTCTTATCTTTACATATAATTTCAAATTCACTACAGCCAGGCTTTTGTCCCTACCACTCCACTGAAACTTCTCTTGTGAAGATCCCCAGACACTTAATGTTGTTAATACTCAATGTCCACAATCAATGATTAGTCCTCATCTTACTTGATCTGTCACCATTCACTTGACAGTGGATGACTCCCTCATCCCGAAACACTTTCTTTGGCTTCCAGAATATTGCGAACCATTGTCTTTTTGCTGACATCTCTGGCTGCTCATTCTCAGTCTCTCTTTTTTTTTTCATTCCCCTTAACCTCTAAACACTGAATACACACCCCAAAACCATGGTTTTAAATAACACCCATATGCTAAGGGTGCCCACATTTCCAAATCTAACTCAGGCTATTTCACCAATTCCCAGACAACTATTCGATACTTCCATTCGATTTCTAAGATACTGAACTACTAAGATTCCTCCAAAAGCTTCTTACCATCTCACCATCTCAGCTAAATCACGGTTATATCCTTCAAATACCTTCATGTCTTTCTAGCTCCTTCCCTTTCTTTCACACCCCATGTCCAATGTGTCGGTATATACTGTTGGCATTATCTACTCCCTCCACAGAATGTCTATATAATATTTTCTTAAACTATTACAGGACATTCTGAATTATTCTGCTTGTTTCTACTCATGCCTGTCTAAAGGCTGATCTCAGTACTGCAAACTGCAGGATGTTTCTGGTCCTTCTCTGCTCAGAACTTTCCAATGGCTTCACATTTCACTCAGAGTAAAAGGCAGAGTTGTTTAAGTAGCCTGCTGAGTTCTCTATGATGTAGTCTCTGACCTCATCATGTTCTTGCACACCTCAGCAGGGCCATGCAGATATATAGCTCATTACCAGTCAGGAATGGGCATGCTCCCATCCGAGGACCTTTGAACTTTTCTCTCTGGACTGAAATTCTCTTCCCAAATTTTGGGGGGGGGAGGCACACCCTGTCTCCTTTGTTTAAATATCAGCTTCTCAGTGAGGCACCATTTTTTAAAACAGCAATTCCCATTCCCAGGCTCCCTCCCGTGCCTTCCTCTGTTTTGTCCCCTAATCCTCTAATCCTCATCAGTGTATAACACCCACTGTCATTCACTTTCTCATTTTTAGTTTGTCTACACTTGAAAAAAAATGCATCCATTTTGTTCGCTAATGTTTCTGCAGCTCATCAAAGAATGTTCTAAATAGAGCATGTGCTCAATATATATTTGTTCCCTGAATTAATTGTATTGCTTCATATAAACTATAAGTGTTTTAAGAGTTTGGAGAAGAGAGAGACAAGTATTAGCTAGAAGAGTTAGAGTTTTGAACACACACAATTCCTGCTTGTTATTTCATGTGCCGTATGTGGTTGAGATCAAGCAGAAAGAAAAACACCCACGTTGGACAGAGGTATGGAAAACTGAGTTTAGAAGAGATTCTCCCTTCAGAATAAAAGTCATGGTTTCTAGGTGGTCCCTCATCACCTGTGTGGAGTATTAACTGGGGGTCTTTCCTTCTCTCTCTTTCTCTTTCTTTATGTCTTCTGCAAGGTTCCAATCTCCCATTACACTTTTCTTAAAGAATTATTTTCCCTCCTAAGATCCTTTTCCCATGATACGTCAAAGACTATAAAATGGTTGGCTGGGTTTAAGGCTTCTCATGGTCTACTCATACCTGGGATTTGTTTTTCTTTTGCAAGAATAGCATCTTATTATTTGGCAAGACACATGGGTCCCTGAAATAATAGCTACAATTACATTTTCCCTTGGAACTAAATTCGGTGATTGAGTTTTAACCAATGGGCTATAATGGAAATTGTATGCACAACTTGTAGGAGACATCATCAAAGGGTGAGGCATGCTCTTCTGCTTCGTCTTTCATCTTCATGCACCAGGGAGTGCAAGATGATGGCTGGGACTTGGGAAGCATCTTGGCTCACAAGCTGGCAGTCAGTTATGAAAACCAGCAAGACATCCCAACAGAAAAGCCTAGGGTTTCCAATGATTGAGAAGCTGCCAAGCCAGACCCAGACTGTCCACCTGTACTTTTATGCGAGCAAGAAAGAAGCCTCTATGTTGTTTTAGCCACTGATAATGAAATTTTCTGACATTTGCTGTCAGAGTTCATCCTAAAACCTTATCACTAAAAGTTCCAGTTATGCTGAAGATGAATCTTCTTCTCTCAGCCATCATATAAAAATATAAAGCAATCACTATGGTACAGTTACCAACCAAGCCAGATGAACACTGACCTTGGAGAAGGATTAACCCTTTCACTGATAGGTCTTGAACAGGTCCGAGCAATCCTTTGGGCATAGCCAGATTGGCTAGGATGGGTATGGAGATTTCAGAGAACGTGGCAAAGGGGCTCTCTATCAACAAATATGGGAGTGTGTCAGTGTTTTAGCAACCCAAGTGATTATAAAAGGGAGGATCATCTCAATAGTAACTCCCTCTTTTTGGGATTAGTACTGTAAGAGTGAAGTGGGATTCCATCCCCTTTGGCTTAAATCTATGTGATTCAGAAAGTCATTCTACTCCAGGATTCAAGATGAAGTACTTGACTATAGGCAAAATCCATCAGGAAACCCCATTGATGAATTAATCTCAGGTCAGCAAATACTGTAAAAACTAGGACCTTAATGATCACTATCAGAAAAGTAGGATCTATGGCCATCTGGATCTGGTTTTGGGGTGATGTGAGCTTCAGGCAGAAAGGATGCCATTCAGTCCCTAGATTCTGGGTGCCGGGAACCTTCTGGGTCCTGAATTCAGCTATGCCTAAAACCAGGAGCTATCCATGGACTTTCTATTATTACAAAAAAAATTAATTCCCTCCTTTCTTCTTTAAGTATTTTGGGTCAATTTTCTGCCTTCTGTAACTAACTGAAAGACTCCTGTCTGATACATGAGCAAGATTGCCATTTTGCAGATGTGTCAGTAAAGAGCATTCTTGATACAGAACCGAATGCGCACAGACACAGAAACTTGGGCATTTATGTTGGAAAAGGGAATTAATCTTGTATATAAACGGTAGCAGTTTGAAGGGCAAATCAGGTCAGAAAAAAATCAATATAAAGGCCACTGAAATAGTTTAGCCACTTCTTTGTTGAATCTAAAAACAGAATAAAACAAAGCGAAATGAACAAAATAGCAATAGACTCAAAGACACTGAGAAGTGACTGGTGGTTACCATGGGGGGTGGGGGGCGGGGGGAGGCAGGGTGATAAAGGGCACAGAAATTCTCAATCATAAGCTGGTCACAGGGATGGTAGTACATCATGGAGAATATAACCAATGATTCTGTAACATCTTTCTATGTTGATAGATAGTAACTGCACTAGCGGGGGTGAGGATTTAATAATATGGGGAATTGTTGAACCACTGTGTGGTATTTTTGAATCCAATAAAAGATTATATTTCAACTCTACTTAAAAACAAAGGGGAGAGATTTAATTGATGAGGCTATGAACTGAATACATGGAAAGAAACAGATAGTAGAGCCCCCGTGAAGTAAAAATGAATAATACGGGACAGGCTGAATAATTCGTCAAATATCATGGATCTTTTATTAGAGTTGGCATTACACCTGGTGACTCCATTTCCCCAGGTCTCTGCTCTGACCATTCTACCACAGCTTCTTCTGATGCAAAGAAACAGCTTGCCACAGGCAGGGCCAACTACCTAATTGTAGGGCCCAGCGAAAACAGAAAATGTAGGCCTCTTGGTCAACAATTATCACAGATTTCAAAACAGCAGCAGCAGAAGTTTAAATCAGGCCAAGAACCCTTCTAAGGGAAGGCCCTGTGGATGGCACAGGTTGCCTGGCCATGAAGCTCGCCTTGTCCAGAAATGGAGTTTGCAGTGTTTCTTCAAAGAATCTTCTCACACTTGGGTGGGCTATGATTGGAAAGAACCCTAAAGCTATTTCATGGGCATTCCTTTGTAGATCTTTTGCTAGTTAAATTGTAGGAGGGAGAGAGGTTATTAAAATAAAAAACAAATGAAATTTGTTCATAAGACCCAAACTATTCTTCATCTTACTGTACCTGCACATTGCGTCTGACTAGCCTGTATTCAGTGATAAATTCTCACTGTTCAACCCCTCAAACAGCGTAAACCCAAACCTTACATTCGGTTTGAGCACTGGCATGTTTAAGATTTGAAATTTGGGTACTTATGAGGGTAATTTTTAAATGGATTTGAAATATATACTCTCCTTATATAAGAAAGACAAAACTAGCTTGATATCTTAACTTTGTAACATAAATTGAATGCTTTTTATTTAACTAAACTTTGGAATATTTTGGGAGTTCTTTCTTTTAAAAAAATTAAAAATATTGACATTTGCATAAGGTGTTTATATCTAGAATGAAAAGGGATCTTAGAAACATTTTTCCAAAATATACACATGTCTGCCCCCTTTTCTATGTGATGCCATTTCTGTGGAAATCATTTGTGAATTATGTGTCCTTTAAAAATGTTGAATTAAGAGTTTCATTGCTGAGGCTCTTTCCTAGATTCATTGTGAGGGGTTACACATGGAGGGTCTAGAACCAGAATATCTAGGTTCAGATGAACACCACCACTTATAAGTGAATTGGGTAGTCCACCTAACCTCAGTGTTCCTGTCTTTGAAAAAGGAATAAAAATAGAAGCAGTCTCCTTGGGTTTTTCCTATGGTTATAAGAGTGATACATGCAGGGCAGTTAAAATAGTGCGTGGAATGTGGTAAGCATTCAATGCATGCAACAATTATTATCCCTTTATCCATTCAGCAAATATTAAATGAGTCCAGATGTAACCCAGGAACCTGGTAAGTGATGGAAACGCAAGTGTAAACAAGACAGACAAGGTCCCTACCCAAGTGCAATGCTAAGTAGACCTCACAGGGAAGATAACTGAACAATTATAATACTGTGTGATAAATGCTTTGAAGGGAGGAGTGTGTGAAATGCATGAAGTGCTTCATGAGTGTATGAAGCTCTTAGAAGACACACTGAAAACAAGTGGGGAGGATGTATGCCTAAGAGAAGAAAACACTTGCAAGAAGATTTTGCATCTAAATCATAATGAATAAGTAGTAGTTGATCAGACAAAGGGCAGAGATAAAAATACCAAGGCAAAGAAGAATTAGAAGTGAGATAAAGAGAGCATAGCACATTCAAAAAGTAGGGGTTGTTTATAATTCTGGGCAGTGCTAATACAGAGAACTACGAAATTCAACAGGAACTAAATCATAAAAGCATGCTAAGGGGGTTTATTTTTATCCCAAGGAAGACATGCAGATGTATCTTAAACCAGGAGGGGTTCACTAAATCAATCTTTTGTAAAACTGTGTTATGCCTCCACATAGAGAAAAGATGAGAGTAAAATGGATAAGGAGAAATGAATCATTTGGTAGAATAACTGAAAATTCACTGAATAATTAAAGGATAAAAACATAAAGAGAAGAAAATGAGGGGAAAAAAAAGAGGAAAGATTGACCAGGTTGACCCAGCATCCAAGAAAGTTAGAGAACAAGGGGTGAGAAAGGAGAAAAATTAGCAAAAATTCATACAAGAGCTTTACACACAATCTAAAAGCATGAGTTTCTAGATTAAAAGATGTCACCTTGTGTCCAATGCTTTAAGGAAAACAGATCCTCATCAAGATGCCTCATAAGAAAACTTGAGGACACCAAGGATAAAGAAAACATCCTAGAAACTTTGGAAAACAAAAGCATAAGGCACATGCGAAGAGAAGCTGTGAATGGGATTACTGGGAGCTAAAATGCAGCAGAAATGTGCCTCCAAAATTCTGAAGAAAAAAAAAAATCCCAAGCTATACTTATAATCCTCGCCAAACCATCAGGAGGTGTAATAGTAGAATCAAGATATTTTCAGACCTGTCAACTCTCAAAAATATTGCCTGCCATACATCTTTTTCCAGGAAGCTCCTGGCGTCATACTCTGAGGCAGTAATCCCTAAAACAGAAACAGGTAGGATTTGTGAAATAGGGAAAGAGTGAAGACAGTCCCAGGATGATGGTGAAGAGAAGCTTAAGGAAGAGAGCTGGGGTAGCCGACCTAAACAATAGCTTATATGGGCCGAGGCAGGAGGAAGGATATTCGGAGAAATACACCCCCCCTCAAATCAATAGACAACCGAATGTTGGAATAATATACTGGGAGAAGTTTTGCTGTTCTCCTTTAGAAATCTTTGAATCCAAACAAGTCATGATTACGTAGAAGAAAATGCAAAGAAAAACAATACCAAGGCAACTAATAACTGTCAGGAGAACGTAAGGATGTACAAGACAGAATGAAATGTAGTCTTAAAGCACTGGGTGGTTTGGCTGTAAACAAAATATGCCTAGTCATAATAATGTGTGCACTGAATATTTATTCAACCAAAAAATTCTGGAAGCAGCAGGGCGGGAAGGGAGGGGTCCATCCATGCCTGTATGTGTGTTGAGGAATGAGTGAGTACTAGAGTTAATTCTCCATCAGCTATAGAGGAAAATGGAAATGTACTGCATAATTTTTTAAATTAAAAATAGACCTAAAAGCATTTCCTTTAGAAATATGAAGATCAATACCATTAGCAACTACTAGAGTGACTTCATCTGTTGAGCAAGAATTGAAGATGGGGACAAGTGGAGCCAGAAATTGCTGTTTTTCATTATAGAATTTTCTAGAATTCTCCTTTATAAAAACTTTCTTGTGAATTATAACCCACATGCAAAACACTGCATAAAACATATCTGGACAGTTTAATAATATAATAAAGCAAACATCTGTGTAACCACCTCCTAGGTCAAAAATAAAGAACACTACCAGGCCTTAGCATCCCCTGCCTGTGTGCCCTCCCAGAGCAGGACCTCCTCCCGGCCCCTAGAGGTAACACTCCCCTGACCTTCATGATTAACAGCTTTTTTATTTGTTTATATTTTATCACTTATGCATGTATCTCCGAACAGTGGAGTTTAGCTTTTCCTGTTTTTGAATTTGAATTGTCAAGAATGTATGTAGTTCCTTAAATGAAATTTAAAATGTTCAATGCAATATTTTGCCCATACAAGTACAAAAATTGGATTTATACACCCTGCACTATAAAGAATTATTGAGTACACTGGCTTTCCCAAACTGATACTTTCATGAGAAAAAGGTATTATTACTCATTTCTCCCAGACGCTTGTAAATATACCTTTACCTTGAAACGACAAGGAAAGCCTGCAGATCTGTACAAGGAATACTTGTCTTTCTATGCCATTAATGACCAGGGTATGTTTTTAATATCATGCATTAAAAGCCATATTGAAATGCAGTTTTAACAATAATTTCAATGAGCCAAATGTGATTAACAGGGAAAGAAGATTCTAAGACTTGGAGGAAGACTAATGGCAGAGACAAGTCACTTTAAAGAAAAAAAAAGAAGGAAAATTTAACATGGAGAGGCCCATTCCACAAATCCAGTATTTTAAAAAACACTGGTTTCCATCAGGAGTATCAGAACTGATTTTGGAGGTTTTCAAACAATTCCAGTAAAAACCAGCCCCCCTTCATCAGAGAGAGTGAGTTAGACTCTCAGGGATGGTGAGATCGCAATAGGTATATATATTTTAACAGACAATGTGCACCCATGACAATATCAACAAATTATTCAGGCCATCTCTCAATATACTCATCTCTTATTCTGATGTAGTATCCCAGAGCGGAATTGCTTTATTAATAAAGAGAAGACACTCCCAATGTCTTACTCCCATAGTCCTCTTTTCCTGATTATCTGAATGCCTTTCCTGCGTAAACTGAACGGTCCCCATTTCAGACCTTTTGAAGTTGGCTCCCCCCACGTCCGACTGCGGCCCTCCTGCCTGCACTGGGCGGCCATGGCACGGATTCCTAAGGCGAGCCACCTCAGGGCTACCACTTGTCCACCTGGCCAAGGTGTATTCATGGGCACTTATTCTGGGCCATGAAACAAGATTTAACAGGACATGGTCCTGCCATTCGTGGAAGCCAAAGATGTAGAGACAGGGCCAGTTTGGCTGCATCAAGATTGAGCTTTTCCCTCTGTGGCCAGGGAGGAGCTTCGCCTCGCGGTCAGAGCAGAAGCTGGGAGCTATGACTCATGGGGCCTTTTCCTGACTCCTCTCTGACTCACATTATGACCTTGGACAAGTCCCTCTCCCTTTCTGCGCTTCACTGCCCCTGACTGGTCTTTCCGGTTGCCCTGAGATATTAGGCATTTTTATTTTTAAAGTGTTTAAACCCTTCAGGAGAGTCATTTCAGAAGAAATATTGGTTTTGGAGCTCAAGGGAATTATCTTGAGTCCAGCTTTGCAAACAGAGGTACTAAGACACTGCTAACCACTGTTTGCTAGATTTTCTTTCCTTTTTCCATCTTGATTTCTTCTTTATTTTTGCCTGCCATTGCTGCTGACAGCTTCTTGGTGACTCTCACTCATGACGCTCAGTGCACATTGTTGGTCAGGTTGGACCTGAGATCTGCTCGGAGGCTCCTGTGACCTTCCCATTGTCCTTCAGAAGGGGAGCTGGGATTCCAGTCCTTCGACAGCTGGATCCCAATCCACCTTCTCTGAGTTACATCCTCTGTTCCCTTACACATATTTTATAATATAAATGAACTGACTGCCTCACTATTTTCCCAATAAGTACTACTCCCTGGGGGCAAAGACCTTGTTTTATTTGATTTCATTAGTCTAGGATCAAATACAGTGTGTCCTCTGTTATCATTGCTGCATAGATGTTGAGCGAATGAGCAAATGAATGAATGAGTGAATAAATGGATGGATTCTGTTTCTTTCATCCAAAATGTATTTAAAATATATACCCATGTTTTATGGCCCATCTCAAATAACATCCTCTCCAAAGCCTTCCTTGATTCTCCCTGTGGGTTATGGCTTTCCTACCTTCTTCACTCCATTCTATCTGCTCTACTGACATAATTCCAGGTATTGAATTTACTTACATATATATCACAGTCCCCATATCAAAGTCCCTTGAAGGGAAAGGACAGAATGTTTTTCAACTTTGTACTTTCACTGAGTAACAGTTTAATAATTACTCTTTGAATCTGTGTGTGTGTGTTATGTATCTGAGTGTGTGAACACGCACACTTTGGAAGTAGTATATCCATACTTTTTTATAATTATTCTTCATACCTTGGTGTCTCCTGGAATTTGGGGACTCTGAGATTTAGGCAGCAGGTTCCACTTCCATGACATATGGGATCCGGAGGATCCATTTGTGAGTTGAGATGCTGTGATCTAGGCACAAGATTTCTTTACAGTATGAATGAAGAAATTTAATTTAAACGTATTACTAAAAACATGCTTAGCTTTTGGCATCTTACAGTGTCTGGTATTTGTTTCCTCATAAGTCAGTAAGAAAATTCTATTTTTCACAGGTTTCCATCTTCAATAAGTTCCATAGGCTGATTTTTTAGGGCTGAAATCTCCCCTAACTAAACTAAATAATAAAAATCATGGACTTAAAAAAGATCTCAAAGGTTGTTTACTCTGATCTTTTCACATAACAGAGGAGGACACTGGGATTTGGGCATGGAAACTGGTTCGCTCCAAACAACATACAGCCGGAGAAGAAATTGCAGCAAAGGATCTCACTCTTCCGGATAAGCAAGCAAAACAAACCACAGGATTCATTAGCTTCCTCCTTCCGATGACATACCCTTGATTTTCTTGTTTCTTGTTTTCTGCCCTTCTTTTTTTCTTAATTTGGCAGATGAAAAATTAGTCTTTTGGTTTCAGCAGCAATCGTGTGGGTGTCTCCAGCGTTTGGTCTAAGTGTTTCTCCTATTAGGCACATATACATTAAGAAAAGCGTTGTCAGATGGAGTTGGGGAGTTTGCTCCAGCTGAAAAACTGGGCAATAAATGAGAAAAGCAACAGCGTGAGTTCTGACGTCCTTGGACAGCTTACCGTATCTCAGGGCCAGGTTTGCATCTTAGCAACTGCACAAGGGAATTCCCAGAAGACATATATTTTCTTTCTTTGACAAATGTCTCAAATTAAATAGCAACAAAGGAAAATGGTTGAAGCACCAAGGGTGTGATATTTTAAGAGATTTAACTTGGTCTTTGGCTCTTTTGAGATGAATAGGTCATAGTTCTCCATAGGGAGAACATTTGTCGATCAATTTGTATCATATTAGGGCTCCAAGGGCACTGCTAGCAGAGTCATCTATTTATTTGAGACTTAGTGATGAAATAGATGGATTTTCTCCCCACCTTCATCCTTTTTTGTAAAGTTCCAGGTATCTTTTATTGTTCCCCGTGGTGGATGGTCTTCTTAAGGGAAGCTCAGCAGAGAAGGTAGAAGTCCCTGGTGTTGATGTGTGCTCCCATTAATCATGTCAGGGAAGATAAACATTCTCGTAGGCAATTCACACAGCACATCAAGTGGAATGCTTATTAACCCTCAAGCCCGTGGCATTGCCAGAAATGTCTTTTTTTTTTCCCATAGAAAGGGGCATTAATATTCTTATTCACTGTTACGATATACCTTTATTTGAATTGAAGTTCCTACATCTAAATACCAAAGTTCTTAAGAAGCACTTTCTACACAGTCCTTTGTCTACATTAGCAAGAAGAGTGACACATTTCGTTTAAGCTTACATTCTATGTTCATTGCTCCTTTTCTGCAAATGCTGAAAGAATGCTGAATCTGAATGCAAGCATGGTTTTTCAAGGTAAATGCTAACATTTTGTAGAGGTGTTGAGAGGAATAGTGCAGACATTTAGAATTTGATGCATGATAAATACTGATCTGATATCAGGGATTACAACTGAATTAGTAAAACCCTGAGATGTCTTTTGCCACAAGATTATTTTTTTTACTTCCAAGGGACTTCACTCATTTACATTCATTTGTCCAGCCTATATAATGATGAAGGTCCATTACCTTCTTGATAGGTTTTGGACTCAATGTTCTTTCTCATCCTCAATTCCCTATAGACCTAGTTAACATTATTCAGATTTTATTAATGAATCGACCTCATTAAAAGGCTAATGAGGCTAATGACCTTTCATTTTAAATGCTTCTTAGTATAATAAACACCACTAAGTTCCCCAATTCCACACCCCTAACTCCCCAATTCAAAAAATAATCAACAGTGATGCTAGTCAGCCAGTATCTGAGAGTAATAATGGTGACTATTTATAACATTTTATTATAGACACAAATCAAAGAATTTACTGCCATGAATTTGAATAATCCTTACAGTTGTGCCATTTCATTCCATTATGAGCCTCTTCCTACAGTTGATAAAAATGAATGAGATCAAGATAATTTGGTACAGATAATGCAACATGGACAGTTCAAATAGCTTGTCAAAGGTCAATGAGATAGAAGTGGGAGAGCTAGGACTTGAATCCAGGCCCATGATTTCCACCATCCATGGTTCTAATATTGTATTTTGCTTCTTTTCTTGGAAAGTCAGAGTCCTGGTGATAACAGAGTTCAGACACTTTGTGATCTTTTTTCTAAATAATATAGTATATTAGAAATAATATACTATAATACAGTATATCTAGAAAGTATAGCATATATTTTCTAAATCTATAGTATATTTCTAAATAAAAAGTATATTAGACATAATTGCCACTGTATTCTTATGAGAAATTAACAGACTGTATTCAGAATAACAGGATATTGGATTGTATCAACTAAACAGTTATTTTTTAATTTATTTTTGATAGCACTTTTCAGTACTTGTTTGAAAGATGCTATATCAAGTTTAAAAAAATGCCAAATCATGGGGAGATTACAAAATAGTGGGGAAAAAAGC
This sequence comes from Manis javanica, assembly GCF_040802235.1. Taxonomy (NCBI): domain Eukaryota; kingdom Metazoa; phylum Chordata; class Mammalia; order Pholidota; family Manidae; genus Manis; species Manis javanica. Next base: position 174,508,008 of record NC_133159.1, on the reverse strand, counting down.
CCAATATTGGTAACAAAATATAAATGGTAACACATGCATAGATTATAATGACAATGTTCTCAAATAACTGCATATCTATTATTATTATTCGTTTCCACAAAATAATTTCAATGAAGTATTCTTGAATAACTGCAAGCCAAATTATTATGTTTCCTCAAAAAAAGTTATATCTATAATATATGCTTTCTAAGAATTTAGACCATGCTACTTTTAGCAAAAGAGAAATTTTAAAAAAAAACAGTAGTTTGGAATAGATCCTATGATATCTTCTATATAATGAAAGCTTCAAATATTCTATTTGAAATGATAATAAATCAACTCAGATTGAGACTACTATTTATTATATTTGGAATTAACAATAATAAAACCAAATATTGCCTTTTGCTATATTCAGAGTGAAATTTAATGGAAATAAAATGATCCTGTGAAGTCTGATTTTCTACCTAATACATTGTCATATTTTTGGAACCAAAGTCTCTCTGAGATTACATTACTTGAAAAGTTGAAATGACTGCATTCAAGTGTAAATCAGACTATTTTTCCTGGAGCTAGTATCACCACCATGGCCTAGTTTTACCTTTGTATCCTTTTGAAAAATGCACTTAGGAACAGTCTGCTTAGATTAAAGAAAGAAGAGAGGAATTTCTTCTTTCTACCTAACTGAAAATGAACTTACCTGCAATAAGAAAGGACTTCTGCACATTGGAAATTTCCTTCAAAACAGGGAGAAATAGTTTTCACATCGACTGCATTCTTTAGTTTCACAGAGTCAGTCAAAAGAAAAAGAAAAATGAAAGGCAGTAGAATTATTAACAAATGAACAGCTCTATGTATTCACAATAAACCTTAAAAATTAAAGAATAAACATCTCTCCATTTCAGTTTGTCATGGGAGCTTTTTAAAAACCAAACATATGGATGGATCACCACTGTTGAAGGGGCAGCCTTCACTCCCTCTGGAGTTCAATGGTCTCCATGTAATAGAAGATACTTATTTTGTAATTTTCTGAGACACTGCCCTCTGCAAAATTGGACCCAAAGACAAACCTCAAACTGCAGTGACCGCTCAACTCCTGAAACAACATACCTGAGCTATATTTGGAAATGTCTGTGTAGACAAAACAACGTGCACTGGGTGGGGAGGGCGTGAGGAGGAACGGCAGACATTATCTGGTTTCACTGTCTATAGTGATCATATTAACTGAATAATTGCCCATTATTTGCTTTGTAGCCCAGAGCCCAAGGCCAGTGTATTTACTTTCAAAGTGAAATGAAGAATTGAGGACAAGTCAGTTCCCCAATGACTTCTTTCCTCCTCCATTGCCACTCCAGCCTTTTTTTCTGACTTCCCAAATTGAGGTAACCGTAATGGGAGCTATGCCGAGGCCCTAAATTGAATTTCTCTACCTCATTTGTGATAACATTACAAGAGGCTCTGCACCCTTTAAGCAGAGCATTATAAATGGCAGGCAGCCAGGATGTGTGTGTGAGTGAGTGTGTCTGGGGGGGTGGTGTATATGTCAGCATGCATGGGTGGTGGGTGGGGGTACGGACAGTGGTGGAGCGAAACAGCTCGGAGTGGGGAAACTCTAAGAGAATGAATGATAATAGCAATCGGTTAGCTGTGAAACAAACTGTCTTAATATGTTTAATGTCAGATAAATGTGGTAGACTCTAGATTTCATTTAAAACAATTTCTGGGACTTACAATTCAAATATCCTCAAAGGTGTGCCTTTCTTATCATCCCACTTTCAAAATTCTAGAATATGGCTCAATCTCAATAGCTAAATATTACAGTCATCTTCAGTCTGGTCTACACTGCTGTCAGAGTGTTAAACCAAACACTGGCCATGCCTTTCTCCCGCTTGAAAACCCTTCAAGGGCAACCTATTACTAGCAGGAAAAAAACCAAGCCTGTCTGGGTCCCGCCTCTTCTCACTTCGCCACCTTACCCTGCTTCTCTCTGGCTGTAATTCTTTGTGAGTAATACAGATCATTTGTAAATTGCTCAGGTCTGTGTCCAGTTCGGTTCCATTCCTCACACCATGCCATGTATGCCTTCTGACCCAAATTCTCAGTAATGTAATAAACCTATCACACACAGCCCACCCTCTTTCTGAAATTCTCTATAGAAACCACGCTTGTTCATCAGCAACTTCAGGGAATTTTTCCTGACCCTGGAGCTGATTGTCATTCATCTGTGCTTAATACGACACTCTCCATAATTTATCATAGCCTCGAGCACATCAGATTAAAATTAACAAATACCTATCTCACCACTATATGGTAATCTTTTCAAAGAGAGACATTTCCCAGGACCTGACATGTACATTCCCCAGACCTGGCAAGTGGTATAACCAAGACATCCCCGGATGTCTGTGAAGAAGTTTCTGTGCTGTGGAGATCCCCCTGAACCCTTTCACACTTGCTGGATTCTTCTCCAGCTTAGTGGGCACACATGTTAGAGACCCCTGCAGAGACCCCTTCATGTTTACTTTTACTCTTGGCTAAAAGCAATATGTTTAGGGAAAAACAATCACATGACTTCCACCCTTGAATTTTCATTCAGCTAACTTTTATACTTTCCAGACTGTTTTAAACGACTGAGACAGCCATTAAATAAGTGTACATTTTTGTATGACAATTCTGAGTGATTTCAACAGATTCTACAGTTGCAAGGGACGGTATAGGTTGGGCTAAAAGCAGAATAGAAGCAACATTCACAGCAGGAAGAGCAATTATCAAATTCATGAGTCAGTTCAACTACAGTTGAAATACATGTCTCTTAAGACTGTCCTTTCCAGAAAGAAATTGTTATGACTCTGATTCTCATTGACTCTTGAAGGATGATCATTTATTATTTTAAGTAAGACCTTATGCCTTGAAGGTACCTTAGGACATAAAAACGCTGACTTAGTATAGATCCCTGCTGTGAAAGGCAAAATATGTGAAATCCAAACGGGAGGTCACCGTTTTATCCTACGCACAGTAACTTGAATGTAAGCAAACATATAAAATTAACCTTGGCGGCCTAATAATAAATAAGACCTTGTTAATGAATTGACTTGCTTCGTCCAGCTACTGACATGAACTCCAGTATAATGTGTAATTGCAACACATATGTGAATCTTATCTGAGATTATTGTTGTGTGGTTCAGTCAATAAATATATAGTGAATATCTCCTGGATGCTGCTAGGTGTTTAAGGTGAGATGTGAAAGATGCAGGCTAGGATTTGAACGATTTCACATTTTAGGGGAAAAGGCAAATGGTTAACTCGATAATTAAAATGCAGTGTTATAAATGTTAAATATGCAAAAGATAGTATTATGAAAAAGCAAAAAAGAGAAATCAAATTCAGTGTGACTGCCAGGAAGGCACTTAGGAGGAGATGCTTCTGCATTTGAATCTAGTTAAACTTGTAGAAATGTCAAGCAGAGAATCTGGCCGGAAGTTCTAGAAAGAGGCAATACAGGCACAAAATGCTGAGAGGCTCCTTAGAACATGATATATTCAGGGAACTCCAACGAATTCAATGTGGCTAGAATGTCAGGTGTTTGTGAGGCAGGAGGAAGACAGGAGGTCATCGACGTAGATATAAAATGACAGGCAGATGTGTATGTCATGCCTACGAGTTTCAGCTTTATCTTGTCCAGGGAACATCAGAAGGATTGCCAGTGAGAAAATAGCATCGTCCTATTTGCATTTTCAGCAATAGCACTGGGTGAGACACTTAATCTTATTTACATTATGGACAGGAGACAATCACAGTCTGGGGAAGAAATAATGAAGAGCTGAAGTAAATATTAATGCAGAAAAAGAACTAGACACGAAAGGCATTTAGAAGTAGAAGCCACAGACTTCAGGGTGTGACAATATGTGACATGGTGATGAGAAGGAAATCGTCTCAGATTTCCAGCTAAGGAGATTTGCTGGGTGGTGATTATAGAAGGATCTCAACACTGAACGCAATCTTGATTGAATTGCCTCCCGATTCTCCTCAGCTCCCCAAAAGAGGGGAACAAACATGCTGGGATTCCTTTGGTGTCTCATTCAGCAGCTCTACCTGGCAAATGTTTTAACTTTAGCATAGCGTTGCTTTTTTCTGCATAAATTACTCTGAAAGTATCCATACCCTCTGTTGGCCATTTGCATCCCAGAAACGCCTCCTGTGGAAGACTCAGTTTCAGCAAAGCTGCCCAACTGGGCAGACAGGGACACTATTCAGTGGCTTCAGTGCACATGCACTTTTATTTTCTCTGTGCAAACAGGGGAAGCACAGCCTTGAAGAGCAAGAGTAAAGAAACCCAGAAGATCTAGGGATGCAGTTAACTGTGTAGATGCACTAAAACTTCCACGAACCAAGGGTAGAAGCCAGTGTTGTCAACAAGAAGACCTTGAGAACTAATGAAGAAGAGAATTGGAGATGGACCAAAGGGAAATTATTCTTTCTGTATTTCACCACTGACATAAAAATGATGAAACCTGGCTTCAGTTATGCCTCTAAATATTTAGGCTATACCAAGTACTTGGCTTCCGTGTATCCCCTTTTCTCTATTGCTGCAATGATATTGTATGAATCGACCTCTAGTTACCTTTAATCCCTATTATTTAGCTGAGATACCGCCTTTAATATAAGTTCAAGCATATTTTTAAATCTCAGTGGAAATGTTTCTAGTGATACGTGTAAAAGCTACACGCTAATTATCTGTTGCTTT